>NC_138966.1:33402500-34027500 GCF_055761805.1 Camellia sinensis | reverse complement strand
GTGGTGGTAGAAGATCATTGGCCAGCCCCGTGGTAGTGATGAACAATTGGTGATAGTCGGAAAATATGGGCGAAAAATGAACAAATAAATAAATAATAATTAAATAAGTTAAAATCAAATTTGTTTGTGTTTAGTAAATTTTGTAAACTATTTACGATTTTTCAAAAATAAAAATAAAAATCAAGCAATTTTTTGTTTATAGTTTTTAATTTTTTTTAAATATAAACATTATTTTCCAAAAAATAATTTAAATACGTTAAAAAACAAAAAACAAAACACAAGCCATTAATCCTAATACTTCTGCTTATTTTTATACAAATTTTTTAGATAAGAAAATTAATGTCCACAATTTGCTTGTTACTAAACCACACCATTGGGAATTAGTTTTTTTAGTCAAAAAGTTATTAAAAAAAAATAAATTATTCTCTCTATTTTTAATATATTTTTTTATAAAAAATAAAAAATAAAAAATAAAAAAATAATTAAAATATCTAGTTCTCACAGTAACATTCGACTTAGGGTTGGTTTGGCATAAACTAAATAATACAAAAAGAAAAAGTCACTATCCTATTTAAGTCACATCATTTTATTTAAATCACATCATCTCTCTAATATATCACATCAAACCCGACCCATATAAAACAATAAGTCAAAAATTACACTTTTTTTAGAACATCCCAAACCAACCCTTAAAATAAGAATTCCAAAGTCGTTTCAACAAACATAAATGAAACTTTCTGTTACAAATTTAAATACAAAAATTAGAAAATACAGACTCAAACCTAACATCTTAAATTTGATTAAAAGAAAACACGATATAAGTGGCACGCAAGATATTTGTATCCCATCTTGATGGAAACAAAAATATTGTATTTAACCAAAAATACATATCTGAAAGGATTAGTAGTTTTTTGTTTGTTTGTTTGTTTGTTTTTTTTTTTTTTCATATTCACATCTGAGTGGATCATGGAATCCACCACCGATATTGTTTTGATAATATGAATCGTTTACCTTTTAAGACTTGTGAATATAACAGTCATTCAAAAAATAAAGTACTTAAACATCAATAGCTATATATTTGAATTAAATTTTTATTTAAAAAAAACAATAGTTATCCTTAAAATTATAGGGTGTCGTGTATCACAAAAAAAATTAATAATTATTCTTAAAATAATATTTATTATTTATTTTTTTTAAAAATTATATGATTTAAACATATTATCACCGATATTTAATCATATTAATTTTTTTACTTAAATATTTTATTTAATAATTTTTTTTAAAAAAATTAACGATTCGAATTATCAAAATTAATTAGCAATTTAAAAAAAAAAACCCTAAAATTAGAAATCATACTTGAAAAAAAAAACCCTAAAACAAATTATATGTATTATATCTTTTTGTTTTTTTGTTTTTTTGTTTTTTTTTTTAATCTCTGTCGTCTTCTCCATCACACTGATCCATCGACGAGATAACGAATCAACAGTTTATTCCTCCATATCTCTCTGCTTTGACAATCTCTCTCTCTCTCTCTCTCTCTCTCTCTCTCTCTATATATATATATATATATATGTCTGTATACGTATCTGTACAATATATATAAATAATCAATCCAACGGATCTAACGAGGCAGTCATTATCTAAGATCTTTTTTGATCCGATTCCCGAAATCTGGTGAAAATTAGGGCTTTTACTCGACTGACTTCCAAGGGGGAAAATGGGGAAATAAGGGTTTTGATGGTTCGAATGTGGGATACGATGGATTTTGCTCGAGATTCAACGTGGACTTATTAAGATGAATGGTGAATTCTGATGCAGATAACGAATCTGATATTGGATTTTCGTATGAGGGTTTTGGAAAGCGAACAAGTAGCTGCGAATTTTGCTGAAGATTCAGAAATTGAAGTCGCGGGAAATTAAGGCGACGAAGAAGCCAGTCTTCGTGTGAGAGAGAATCGAGGACAAAGAAATTTTGGGGAAATTTTGTAACGACGAAGTAAGACTTTTTGCATTTATAGTTGGCTCTTTCAAATTTCCTGAGATATATATGGAAATTTTCTTGCTTTGTGCTTAATTGTTGGTAAACTATCTTATACTGTTTTGTTTGGAATCTCTTTCTTCTTTTTATTTATTATTTTTTAAGGTTTTTCCTAAACGAGTAATCTTCATTTATTGAAATTTCATTGCTTTTTTGAGATCTTTTTTAAAATTTTATTTTGTGTTTTTGTTTGATTATGTGGCTGTGCAAGTGCAATTAATGAACTAAACCTTAATTCAATTGGTTGGAAATTTGGAAGTAACTACTAGTTTTTTTCCATGAATTGCCTGTATTGAGGCAAAAGGGTATGCAGTACTTTTGGAAATTGAGTGAGAACAGTTAGTGTGCTTTTCCATTTTCACGGGTCTAATTTAGTTCTGGAAAATTTGAACTTTGGTCCACCATCCAGTTGTTGAAAATGTGTTAAAAAAACAAGAAAAAGAAAAATCTTTATTCACTTGGAATCCAGCCATCGTGTTATGCAGTGATTAATTATCAATTTCCCACCCTAGATGAAGATGATCATTGTACCAAAAAAAAAAAAAAAATGCTCGCTGTAAAGATTAGTGGCCAAAAGTGAGATAGAATTGCATGATAGGCATCAATTGAATTTCTCGAAATGATTAATATACTACCAGTCCTGGCAATGACTAAATTTCTACAACTTCATTTCTTTACTTTGTGGGTTTGTGCTTTTGATTGATATGTTAAAGGATTTGAAGAATGTTATTGCAAGGTATCCAAAAGGATTGGTCCTTTTAAATAAAATAATTTATTTCTATACTCTTTTTTCTTTTTTTGATGTCTATTTTGCCATTGTGATTTGCAGGCAAATGGCCACTCAAGTTGAGCCTCCAAATGGAATTAAGTCTGTAGGGAAGCATTACTTTTCCATGTGGCAAACTTTGTTTGAGATTGATACCAAATATGTGCCAATTAAGCCTATTGGTCGAGGGGCCTACGGAATTGTATGCTCTTCTATTAACAGGGAAACCAATGAGAAGGTTGCAATTAAGAAAATACATAATGTCTTTGACAACCGTATTGATGCGCTGAGAACTTTGCGTGAACTGAAGCTACTCCGGCATCTTAGACATGAAAATGTGATTGCTTTGAAAGATGTCATGATGCCTATCCATAGGAGAACTTTCAAGGATGTCTACTTGGTTTATGAACTTATGGATACAGATTTGCATCAGATTATCAAATCCTCTCAAGCACTTATGAATGACCATTGCCAGTATTTCCTCTTCCAGGTATATTAATCTGCTAATCAATGCTATTGAAATCATAGATAAACATTTTATCTTAATTATTTAGGATAGATTACATATACACCCCCTAAGGTTTATTAAAATACAGATTCTCCCCTTAGGTTTGAGAAATTACATCTCACCCCTTCAGGTTTCCAATCACATAACAAATAACCCCCTCCGTTAATCAACCGTTAAGGTTAGATTAGCAGAGTGTATAATGTCTATTAAAAATACAGATTCTCCCCTCAGGTTTGAGAAATTACATTCCATCCATTGAGGTTTAATCAACCATTGAGTTAGACTAAAAGAGTATATGACGTAAATAACAAATTTTTTTAATACCTATATTAACCGAAGTTAAACACTGTATTTTATTATTTTTCTTTTTCCTATCTCACCTTCCTTATTCCCCATTTTCTCTCAACTAGTAATATCACTTTACCCAATTATCGTACTACCTTCTCCACTCTCGATCAACACCACCGTCATTATTGTCAACAAGCATTTGGTGTGTCACTGAGGGTGGGAGAATATTGTGGTGGTGGAGAAAGAGGAATTTAGTGGTGGGTGAATGGAAATGAGGATAGTATGATAATTTCATTTTGGTATTAAAGGGTATTTGGGTAATTTTATTTTTTCTGTTAGGTCAGTTGCAAGAAAAATTCTGACAAAAGAGTATTTGTGATTGCTAGAACACAAGGGGGGAATCCATATTTTTGACAAACCTCATGGGTGTATTTGTAGTTTACCCATTTATTTAAGGTAAGTTGTTTATACATAGTGAACAATTTTTATTCTAAGAAGATTCTGCAATATTGAAACTTAGTGCTGGAAAGTTCTGTTAATGGCAGGCATAGATCCATGTGGAGATTATACATTAGGTTCATGAGTTTGATAACTTGACCACTGCTGTCTGATTTCCATTGGTAGTGACAGCTGCAGATTTACGGTTGCAATGATGTGGTGACTAATCTATTATGTAGCTTTGTGCTTTTTGTGGTATTGTTTTAGTTCTGTTTCACTTATTATCATTATTTCAAAGACTCATGATGTTAGTTTGGAGTTGGCAAATGTATATTTACATTGTTGACCTTGGCATTCTGTTACGTTGTGTTTGGTTGAGGAATTTGGAAAGGAAAAGGGAAAGGGAAAGAGAAAGGAAAAAGGAGTGTGAAACTATGTGAAATGTTGTCATATTTTATTCACATTTCACCTACCTTTTCCCTTTCCCTTTTCCTTTTCAAATCCCTTTTTAAATCCCCCAACCAAGCACAGTGTGGAAGCGAGTTATATTGTTATTTACATGACATTTGAATTGCACTATTTTCTTTCTTGATAGCATTTGTGATGATTGTGATTATTGTTAGGTCTAGGAGATATTAAAAATTTAGACTCTTATCCCTTTTGCTTTGAGGCATTTTTATTTGTAATAAAACTAATCTGAATTTCATTGTACAGTTGCTTAGAGGACTGAAATATCTTCATTCGGCAAACATCCTTCATCGTGACTTGAAGCCTGGGAACCTTCTCATCAATGCAAACTGTGACCTGAAAATATGTGATTTTGGTCTTGCACGTACCAGCAGTGGCAAGGACCAGTTCATGACGGAGTATGTGGTTACTCGGTGGTACCGAGCACCAGAGCTCCTCCTCTGTTGCGACAATTATGGGACCTCAATCGATGTATGGTCTGTCGGATGCATCTTTGCTGAACTCCTTGGTCGGAAACCCGTCTTTCCAGGTACGGAGTGTCTCAACCAGCTTAAGCTGATTATTAACATCCTTGGCAGCCAGAGAGAGGATGACATTGAATTCATTGATAACCCAAAGGCGAGGAAGTATATTAAATCGCTACCTTGTTCTCCTGGGACACCCTTTTCTTGTCTTTACCCAAATGCCCATCCTTTGGCAATTGATCTGCTACAAAAGATGCTTGTCTTTGATCCAACAAAGAGGATTGGTGTTACTGAAGCACTACAACACCCTTACATGTCTTCGCTATATGATCAAAGCTCCGACCCTCCAGCACAGGTCCCAATTGATCTTGACATAGATGAAGATTTAAGGGAAGAAATGATAAGGGAGATGATGTGGAATGAAATGCTTCACCACCATCCTGAAGCTGCCCCAGCCAACATGGAGGTGAATCAGTAACCTTCACTTTCTGGGTTTTACAGAGCCGCCTTTGAAGGTTATTATTGTGCTAGAGGTAATAGTTTACCTCTTTATGCATTTTTGTTGTATCTTTTTCCTTGTTTAATTTTAATAATGTTGAGGAATAATGCATTGGCGGTTTGTGCTGTTAATGCAAAATATTACTAATATCTTCCTCTTTAGAGCTTGTTTATGACATAGGGCTCTTTATGTCGGGTTAGCTTCTTTAAGTTGTATATAGGTGTGCCATTGTATTTCTGGGACTCTGTAAATTAAGGTATGTAATGCTCTATTTTGGATAGTTATGTTTGTGTGAAGATATGTTTGTCTTTTGCTGGAGTATTAAAACTTTTAGTTTTCACATATGCATTCAAGAGGCACATATGAAGATATTTTTGCTTTAGCTGTTTTTAGTTTATTTGTGTTTTCAATTCAAAATGAGTTCAAAACGATAACTTTTTTGAAGCAGGGTTCGCGACGTGCTTTTTAAGCTGCAAAAAATAGTTTTACCAAACGGGGGTTGTGCATTGCTCGATATTATGGATCTACACTACACGATCAGAGTCAACTTTGCCGTTCCCTGCTGGTACTGCAACTTTGAAGGGTGCTAATTGGTGCTCTTCATATTCCATTGTTTACTAGGATTTGTGTTTTTTTTTTGCCTGGACAAATTATACTAACCTCTCTCGAGATTCGGAGAAACTGCAAGTTGCTCCATAATTTTTGCATAATAACATACACTTCTCCAATAATGGAGATCTAAATGGAGGTAATGGACATTGTTTAATTAGTCTTTTACCCTTTTCTATCCTCATTAAATTACATTTTTACCTCACTCCATCATCTTCACCTCCCTAATCCTCCTGCAATCTCTCTCTCTCATGACCACTACCTTCAATCAACAATCTCCAGATATTCACAACCAAATCATCACAAACAACCATCATCTTCCAAAACAAACCCCAACTAATAACCCTAGCTGATATATCTTTTTAGTTTTACATAGGCAGAGCAACTAGGGCACCATCATTGTTTTCCCACTCTATACCACATAAGTAACACTAATCACCCATCGTCATTGCCCAAAGGTACTACTGCCACTCATCTTCGCCACTCTAGCGGCCTCTATTGACGCACCATTGCCCTCATCAATGAAGGCATGATATGAAGCAATAATGCATTGTCTGATAAATCTTTCCTGAGGGTTTAGGTGATGTAGATGAGAGAATGAAGTAGAAAAGGATCAAAGCAACAAAGTCATTCCTTTGCATGCCACCATGACAAACCCATTGCCCTCTGCACAACACTGTTAGATATAACGCCCACTAGTGATTGAAATCCACTAAATCCAAAGTCACTATATGCACTATTATCACACAAAAGTGAAAAGGGAGGTGGAGGGGTTTAAGTAGTGATTAGTAATGGAATGAGGTGGAGGGAAGGCAATGACAATAGTAGAGAGAGGTGACAGGCAATGCGATGCAAATGAGGGAGAAAGCGAGACTTGGGTGTTTCGATACACACACACATATATAATTTTATTGGATAAATAAAATAATAAATTTAGTTTTGTTTTAAATATGAAGGGTAAATTTAACATTTAAGAAATTCTTTTGATGACATCAAAAAATACTTCTACAACAGCTACTTTAACTGCACCCACAAATTTGACATTGAATGAAGATTTGTGTAATTATGTCAAAATTTTGAATTTTGTTATAATTTTGTTAAATTGATGTCAATGTAATTTATCCTTTTATATTTTATTTTTTCATAAATAGGAACCTTGTTTAGTTTTCTCAACCAACAAATGGCCTATTGGGGATTGGGTGAGCTCGAATACAAAGGTCTTGTAAGGAATATTTGCATTTTGCACTTCATGATAAAAATAAGGTGTTTTACTAGCCGATCCTAATAAGCCAATATATTACCTTTTAGGTTCTGAGTTTCTATCTCATGCATGCACAAGTCTTGTTACATTTTTTAAATCTTGATTTTGCCCTTTTGTTGTTATACTTTGCACGTTTGGTTTGAATTTTGTAGTTCTGTTTGATTTTCGTGAGCTTTTGGGACCAGGACTTTGAATTTGGAACTAGTTTGTGAGTGAATGAAATTGATTCTTCGCTTGGAGATCATTAGTGCGTTGTGTTCGAATTTGTTTGTGATTTGGAGTTGTTACAATTGATTTGTGATATGGAGTTGATGATTGCGGAGTGGTGTTTGCGATTTGGAGTTGATTTTTGTGATATGGTTTGTGATTTTGTTAGGTTTTTGGTTTGTGTGATACATACACATATATGTATATATATCTATCTATCTATATATATATATGTGATTATGTGACTTTGATATTGTGATATTGTGATTTTGGTGTTGTGTTTGCGATTTGGAGTTGATTTTGTGATTTTGGAGACCGTTTTGTTTTTTGTTGATTTGTTGTAAGAATAGTGTATCATTATGTGAAACCTATATAAATGGATATGTATGCAGAGTTATGTACTTTTAGTTTGAGTTGGTGATTTTGATTTGGTTTGTAATATTACTGTTATGAATCTATGATGTTTTTGCGATTGAATTTGTGTTTTGATTATGATATTAAAAGCTTTGAGATATGTATATATGTGATGAATATTGGATTTTTTTTTTTTTTTTTGTTGCAAAATTGTTTTGGTTGAACACAGTTGCTGGTTTGTTATTTTCTAAAGTGAAAAATTTATCAGTGAGTATGGAAATAAAGATGAAAAAGTTGCATAGTGGTCTAATTTTGTAGGTAGGGGTGCTATTTTAACTTATCATAAAATCTAGAAGACTGAATAGTATTCTCAATATATTTGTTGGGAAATCTTTTGTGTCCACATATTGAATTTTCTAGATTCATGTAACACTGTGGATGGGATGATATGTTAGATTAAAATGACTTTTGGCAGAGATGAACTTTCAACATAGGAGACAAGTAGTTACACGAGTATCACCTATAAGGTTTTCTTGGTCGTGTTCTTTGAGATCTACATTATATGCGTCTTGCAATGCAAGTTTTCATTGGGCATGTGCCACAATGCAAAATTGGATTGTGTTATATTTGGTGGTGCATGTTATAAAGCAGATGGGCCATGGCTTCAAAACTTTGGGAAGTCAAGCATGAAAATGTGAGATTGAGTCTGTAGGTATAGCCAGTTTGTTCTACCTAGGTCCACCCCTCCCAATACAGTGGAACCAACACTGGTAATTACCTTTTTATCATTATCATAGATATATAATCGATACATTTGTTAAATGATATAGCCTATAGGCTATATAGCCAAATTTAGATTCCAAATTGCAAATGTAGGACCAAATCATGTTCTTACTTATTGGTTTTTGTTGCCTAAAGGGTAGTGAGTTTTATCCTTGATTTCTTTGGCAATCTATGAAACATTGGATAAGAAGTGTGCATTTCTTTTGTTGGAGGCTGTTGGTGTGTCTTCTCTTCTTTTATGGTCTTTGCCTTTTCCTCAAGCATTGGTTGTACTTCATCAAGTTTTTTTGTTCTGGTTTGGTTCTCTTTTCTCCATGTACCAAAAATCTAGATCCTTGTGCTCTCTTCTTGCTTCTCTATTTTTGACCATTTTTATCATTGAGCTCAGAAGAGGCGGTTTTTTTTTTTGGAGAAGTGCCTTCAGCCTCGATTGCAATTTCTTGTTCTTGACTGTCAAGGTGGACATTTGATTCAACTAGTATTGCAATACTCTTAAGGAGCTCTATTTCCACATCTTTGACTTCTATATGTGTGTTTGCTTTGTTCCTCATATCTGCCATCTGTTTATTGAGCTTCATGATCTGGTCTTTGAGGTCATCATTTTTTGCTTGAATTCTTGCCTTTTCCATTTCCAACTTTTGGATTATGATAACATCTTCTTCTAGTTTCTCAAAGGCATGTTCATTAATTTTCACATTCAAGAGATTTATTTCATAGCAGACTTTCCTTTTTGCACCTTATTTTAATTTATTTTATTGCAAACTTGTTGCTTTTCTCTTTTGAGCCACTGTTTGATGCTTGAATCCCAATAAAGAAGTTGGACCGAAATTCTATTTGACCATTGTTTCTTCCTTTTCTTCAAGTTTTTCAAAATGCTTTGCTTTTTGAGTTTGGTTGAATCTTGGGGAAGTTCTTGTTGGACCACATGCCTCTTTCATTATTGTTTCTTTCTCTTCTTCAAGTTTTCAGAATGCTTTGATTTTTTTAGTTTGCTTAAATCTTGTAGAAATTCTTGTTGCAGTGAGTTTCTCGTTCATCATTGTTTCTTCTTGTTCTTGTTCTTTTGTTTCTTCTTTAGAATTGTTTCCTTTTTGAGTTTGCTTTTCTTCCTCAAAATCACTATCTTTCTCTTCATCATTGGTTTGGAGTACCAAGCTTTGGTAATTTTTTTGCTCTGTATCTGTCTCTTCCAGATTCTTTACTTATATAAATGAAAAATATAAAAATTAATAAGATAAATAATATGACACAAATTTTAGTGATAAATTTATCATCGGTTGATTCAATATGTTGTATATTGTTGCTCAAGGTTTTTTAAACATTGATAAATTTATCATTTTTGTCACTGGGAGAGAGTTGAATGTATAGTATGATTGATCTGTCAGTGATAAATTTATCATGGGTTGGTTCAATATGTTGTATATTGTTATTGAATTTTCATAACTTCACAGTGAGAAATTTATCATTGATTTGTCTAAAAGGTTGTAACTCAATCCATTTTCAGTGACAATTAGATATTGCATACCTCAACATTTTGCAGATTCTTCAGTTCTAATTTTGCCAAATTTTCTCCAATTTGTGAGATATTCCATTTTGTAAATCTTGGAATTCCATCTTTCTGATTTGGTTTTATTATGCTTGTATGCTCGCAAATCCAATATTGTTGAAGACAAAAAAATTGTTATAAATGTGTATAGTACTTTAAATATTATATATTATATCTTGTAAATGAGCTATTTAATTACCAATAAGACCATCACACATTTGGACACTATCGATTTGATTGATGTTGTTTCATATTGATCTTGTGAGTTGTTCTTTTGCTGCTTTGCACCAATCATAAACTTTCATCCTATCAATATGTTCGATATATTTCATGAATCCCTAACCAATTGTTGTTGTAGTGCTTGGATACAACCAAGAGGCACACGAGTCTGACAACATCTTCTACATCATTATTATTGTTGCTTTCCAAAAGTTGAGTGATCAATTTTCTGATTGATGTTCTTGTCTACCCTTCGTGATTTGCCTAATTTTCACCATATCAATCTCATTTTTTCTTTTGTATGAGAGGTTCATCTATTTCCGTCCACGTGAAATCCCAAAAATCAATTTGAAATGATTGCTTTTCAACTTCACTTTCTTACCCCCTATTTGGAAAGTCTCTTCATCCATCGGGTAAGCCTCCAAAATATTTGCAACCACATCATCTTATTTCATAGAATCTCTCTTTTTCACTTTGTTTTGTCTCAAACTATCAACTACATGGAAGAAAGGTGTCTTTTTCAACAATGTCAGTTGCTCGTCTCTCAATTGTATTGCCTTGAAAAACTTGATGAGAGACTGTTGGAGCGGTAGACATACTTTGCTTCATTATCATGTAATCGTTTAGTCCTTGTTTTTCTTCCCTCTTGCTTTGTGCTACTGTGCATGTTGTTTCAGTTGTTTGCTCTCCTCGTTGTCAGTCTGAGATTCTTCAATTTCTCCTTGTTCACTTTCATCTGCAGGTTCATCCTTTTTCTGTTTCAATCTTTTCTTAGCTTCTTCTTTTTTTTTTTTTTGTTGCTCTTTTTCATTTCTTTGTTCTACTACTTTTTATGACTTCATCGTGTGTGTAATGGCTCTGTTACGTACTTAACTATGTCACTCTTTTGCTTCTTTGAGGAACTTGTTTCTGTACGACATACTCTTTTATGTTGATTGAGAACATCTATATAAAAACATTCAGCATAAACATTCAGTGACATAGTCAATCAATCCCCATGCATGCACAATTTAAGTAAAATTTATCATTGTATAGAAAAATTTATCACTCAATTAAGAAAAATTTACAAGAAAATAGAAATTTGATATCAGTCTTCAATATTTTCAAGCAATTTCTTCTCTAATAGCACTCCAGTTGCATCCTCTACATTTCGCAACACTCTCCTTATTACTTCAAATTATTAACATTGAAAAGTATTATGAAACCACAAACTGCACAACATAAATAGAAATACCTAATTAATTAATTTTCTACCATAGATGCAACACCATGAAGGTTAAGAAGAATTTATCACTCAATTAGGCAAATTAATCAAATTTATTACTGTATAGAAAAATTTATCAGTGCATGGAAAAATTTATCACTCAATTAAGCAAACAATTGTTATATACCGATAAAACTTGAATATGTATTCAATTGTTTTATTTTGGTACAATATACATGAAATTTACAAACATTATCCAGAAAAATAAAATAGGGTAATAAATTTATTACTGAATAAGACATTAATACGACTTAATGGTATTTAAGTGTTTTTAATGGGACTAGTTGGTTTAAAATTTTAACTAATGCTTTTCTTATGTCCCAATTTGAAAGAATTTCATTTTAGCAATTTTGAAGAATTTATCACTCAATTTCATCCTCTACATTTCGCAACGGTCTCCTAATTTTTACTTCAAATCCCAACAATGAAATCAACTTCACAATATAAACAAAAATGCGTAAATAAATAATTTCCCACTACAGATGAGACCCCATGAAGATTTATTGGTCAATTAAGCAAACAAAGGTTATACATTGGAAATTAAGAAGAATTTATTACTCAATTAGGCAAACTAAGAAGATTTTCAATCAATTAGGCAAATTAAGTAAATCTATCCCTGTAAAGCAAAATTACTCAATTAAGCAAACAAAAGTTATACATTGACTATATAGGCAAATTTACATTCCAAATTTGAAATGAATATGAAAATATCGTGAAAATATCGTGATGAAAATGAATGCGACTGATAATTTATCATCGTATAATACACAAATAGGCTCAAGTCAAATTTTATCATTTAATTAGGGTTATGAAAGAAGAAGGGAGCATGAGTATAACTCACATTTTATCGACAGGATTGTCGGAGATGAACTAAATCGGGAGAGATGAGTTTGTCGGAATTGGAATCTGGGTCGAAATAGTAGGAGATTTCTTTGCAATCTCGATCAAAATGCCGCAGATCTTTTCGGAATCTCGATCAAAACATGGGTGATTTCTTTGCAATCTCGACCAAAATGCTAGAGATCTCTTCGAAATCTCGATAAAAAATGTAGTAAATTTCTTCGGAATCTCGATCAAAACACTGGAGATCACCACGCATTCTTTCTTCACGCGTCGTTTTCGAAGAGATCTCCTGCGTTTTGATCAAGATTGTGAAGAAACCTCCCATGTTTTGATTAAGATTCTGAAGAGATCTGCGGTGTCTTAATCGAGATTGCGAAGAAATCTCCCACGATTTTGATCCAGATTCCGATTCTGGCATGCTCATCTCTCCAGGTTTAGTTAATCTCTGACAATCATGCCGATAAAACGTGAGTCATAATCATCTTCCCTTCTTCTTTCATAACCCTAATTAACTGATAAAATTTGCTTGAACCTATGTTGATTTTGTGCATTATACAGTGATAGATTGTCAGTTGTATTCATCTTCATCATGATATCTCCATGTTCATTTCAAATTTGGAATCTAAATGTGGCTATATAGTCAGTGTATCACTTTTGTTTGCTTAATTGAATGATAAATTTTGCTATACAGGGATAGATTTTCTTAATTTGCCAAATTGACTGAAAAATCTTCTTAGTTTGCCTAAGTGAGCGATAAATTCTTCTTAATATTCATTATATAACCTTTATTTGCTTAATTAACTGATAAATCTTCATGGGGTCTCATTTGTAGTAAGAAATTATTTATTTACGCATTTTTGTTTATGTTGTGAAGTTGAGTTCATTGTTGGGATTTGAAATAAAAATTAGGAGAATGTTGCGAAATGTAGAGGATGAAATTGAGTGATAAATTCTTCAAAATTGCTAATGTCACGCCCCACATTTTATTACTCAAAGTATTACCAATTTCATTTACTTAATTCCATTTCAGAGATAACATGCGGAAATAAACTCGTATATTCAACTTGTAGAAGTGAATAATATTGCTCTCATTCGTATGCAAGTAAATACAACATGAGTACATTAAATAAATTGCCCTTGGGCTTACATCATTAAAAGTCAAGAAGAAGGGTATAACCCTTTTTACATAAATGGCATTCCGCCAACACAAAAGAGGCCCCGTGGCCAACAAATAAGAAGATCCAACCTTGTAGAACATCCTGGCTATCACCTGAAAAAGATTCAACAACGTGGGATGAACATATAGTCCAGTAGGGATCTCAACATGATCTCCAACAATAACAACTTACAGATAGCTATGATCATGAATGTTCATTCTCATACTAGAATAGTAATGTGACAGTTTATACAAAATATACATAAGTATGAACTTTTCTCAAAAATAGCTATTTCATTCGACGCTATAAGCGGTTCACCCTTTTTTTCCTTTTTATTACCCATTTTTCCAAACTTTCATGACTATAACAGTTTTAGAAAAAAAACAATTTCACCAAGCTCATTACTCTTCCCCCATTTTCCGTACTTACAACAAAATGACCTTTTTTGAAAACATGTTCACAAATACCCCATTTTCCTTCACACTTTCCAAAATCTCAAAATGACATTTTGGTTTGTTCCCAATACATTCATATCAATACATGCATGCCTTAAATAAAAGGGAAATAACAAATCATCAACATGTATATAATCCACAAATGAGGCAGCTCGGCCTTTCAAAACTGTAACCATCGCAACCCATAACATACTTAGATACACTGACGATAACAATTAAAACTCTGCTCTACCGGCTATATGCACGGTAAGCTAAGGATACGCCAAGCGATAAGCGAGATAATAACTCATTTTAAACATTTCATACCTCATAATAGATACACATTTTAGTACTGTATCAATCTCAGATAAAAACACTTCCATACTTCACAAATGATACACATTTTAGTGCTGTATCAATATCAAACAAAAACACTTCTAATATCAATAAGCACACATATAGTGGTGCTAATGGAGTCCATCCCCTATCTCCTCCCAAACAAAATCCGGTTTAGAGGTCCATCCCCTATCTTCCCCTAAACCGTGGAGTACATCCCCTATCTCCTCCCACACAAAACAATGTATATAAGCGATTATCATGTACAAATTCCTCAATACAACAAAGCATAAATAACAAGTGTAATACATACACATAAACTATTCAATAATGTTTACCCAACACAAGTGTAACGCATACATCACAATTCAACACAACAATGTCATCCTCCACCGATGACCAAGGACAAAACCTCTAGATGCATGTATTCAGTACACCTAATAAAAGAGACTCAACTCTCAAGCAATCCTTAAACCCAACAACGACACTAGTACGATAGGTAAGGATAAAACCCCCAAATGTGTGTATTCAACACTCATGATACAATAGTTCAATTCTCAAATTTATTTTCTGAGACTCACATAGAGTTAACATTTCATTTACCATTTTCAAGATGAACTTTCATAATTTTTCAAGTCAACATGTTCCATCACTTATTCCAAAAACACTTTTCCCTTTTCACAAAACCAATTACATTCTCTTCATTTTACAAAATCAATTCCATGGATAATAAGCCATACCCAACTTGATTCATTACGTTCATTTCAAAATAACTCCAATACCATAATTAATCCTTTAACTGTTAACACCTTCTACACAACTCATATTAACAATAGAAATTTACCAACATTGTTCAACCATAAACCCTTTTTATTTTACCAAATCAAAATATAATTTAGGGCTTTCTCTTCTTTCAATAATAACATGCTAATTTTATTCTCTAATTAGTCCAAACCACAGTCAATGATAACAAAACCATTCTCAAACAACCAACCCTAGGTTCCCCTCATGATTTTCAAACAAATCCAACACGGATATGATTTTCATGCAATACAAAATTACCACATGTCTGTCTATAGACGGAGTATTGAAAAAGAACAAAGAAATCCCTACCTCAAATGGAGAAGATGAAGGCCAAAAACCAAAGTGCTCCAAATCGCCAAACTTTCAGATTAAAATGAAGATCAAGGGAAGCTCCACACTCAATACAAAGGGACTAGGGTAGAAGATCACTAGAACTAGATGTATTTATAGAGAGAAGATGTAGTCTAGAGAGAGAAACTCTTAAGTTATTCATTCAATGAACTTCATTAAATTGATTAATGTATCTCATACATTCATGATACATAATGCATCTTCTATATTAATGAATTCATTAGATAGATTAATGTATCTTACATATTCATAATAGAAACATAATGCATCTCTAAGATTCATTCATAATAAATCCATCACATTCAATGTATTAGCATTAGTCTTCTATACATTGTATAAATAGGTATCAATGATTAGTCACCATCTAATTGATGTACATGTATCTTACTAATGAGATGAATCTAGTATAATCATGCATAATCTTTGAAAAGTTAGAGAGAGAGAATGGCCCGAAAAAGTGATCCAAAAAGCTATTTTTCGGACTGATATACAAACAGGTTCGCTCAAGCGTCAAGCCCAAAATCTGGACATCAACCCTTGGTTTCCAAACACAACCAACCTGTTTCAAACCTACCCAACACGACCCAAGACTCATATACAAAGAGTAAAGGATGGAAACGGGAATAAGACAACAACACATCTACGGAACCGAGTTCGGAATACAATTAAACAATGAAGGGAAAATCGGGATCGCTATAGCTAAAATGAATTTCTTTGAAATTGGGACATGAGAAAAGCATTAGTTAAAATTTT
Source organism: Camellia sinensis (assembly GCF_055761805.1). Classification (NCBI taxonomy): domain Eukaryota; kingdom Viridiplantae; phylum Streptophyta; class Magnoliopsida; order Ericales; family Theaceae; genus Camellia; species Camellia sinensis. Next base: position 34,011,110 of record NC_138966.1, on the reverse strand, counting down.
AAACCAACTAGTCCCATTAAAAACACTTAAATACCATTGAGTCCTATTAATGTCTTATTTAGTAATAAATTTATTACTCTTTTTTGTTTTTCTGGATAATGTTTGTAAATTTCATGTATATTTCACCAAATTGAAACAATTGAATACATGTTCAAGTTTTATTAGTATATAACTTTTGTTTGGTTAATTGAGTGATAAATTTTTCTATGCAGTGATAAATTTTTCTATATAGTGATAAATTTGCTTAATTGAGTGATAAATTTTACTTAGTAGACCTAATTAAGTGATAAATTCTTAACCTTCATGGCGTCACATCTATGGAGGGAAATTAATTAATTAAGTATATTCGTTTATGTTGTGCAGTTGAGTTCATTGTTGTGATTTCATAATACTTTTCAATGTTAATAATTTGAAGTAATTAGGAGAGTGTTGCGAAATGTAGAGGATGCAACTGGTGTGCTATTAGAGAAGAAATTGCTTGAAAATATTGAAGACTGATTTGAAATCTCTATTTTTAAATAAATTTTGCTTAATTGAGTGATAAAATTTTCTATGCAATGATAAATTTTACTTAAATTGTGTATGCATGGGGATTGATTGGCTGTCACTAAATGTTTTTATACAGATGTTCTCAGTCACCATAAAAGAGTATGTCATACGGAAACAAGTTCCTCAAAGAAGCAAAAGAGTGACATAGTTAAGTATTTTTTCAGAGCCATTACATACGAGACAAAGTCATAAAAAGCAGCAGAACAAAGAAATGAAAAAGAGCAACAAAAAAAAGATTGAAGCTAAGAAAAAATTGAAACAGAAGAAGGATGAACCTGCAAATGAAAGTGAACAACAAGGAGAAATTAAAGAATCTTAGTCTGACAACGAGGAGAGCAAACAACTGAAACAACATGTACAACATCACAAAACAAGAGAGTAGAAAAGCAAGGATTGAATAGATACATGATAATGAAGCAAAGTATGTCTACCTCTCCAACATTCAGTCTCTCATCAAGTTTTTCAAGGCAACAAAACTAAGAGATGAGCATTTGAAACTGTTGAGAAAGATGCATTTCTTCCATTTAGTTGATAGTTTGAGACAAAACAAAGTGAAAAAGAAAGATTCTATGAAATATGATGATGTGGTTACGAAGATTTTAGAGGCTTACCTGATGGATGAAGAGACTTTCCAAACAGGGGGCAAGAAGGTGAAGTTGAAAAGCAATAATTTCAAATTGATTTTTGGGATTGCATGTGGGCGGAAAAAGATAAGCCTCTCATACAGAAGAAAAAATAAGATTGATATGGTGAGAATGAGGCAAATCACTGAGAGTATAATAACAAGAACATCAATAAAAAAATTGATCACTCAACTTTTGGAAAGCAACAATAATAATGATGTAAAAGATGTCTGACTCGTGTGCCTCTTGATCTATTTGATTTTGTTGTATCTGTGCATTGCAACAACAATCAGTTGGGGATTCATGAAATATATCGAACATATTGATAGAATGAAGGTTTATGATTGGTATGAAGCAGTGAAAGAACAACTTGCAAGATCAATGCGAAGCAACATCAATCAAATTGATAAAGTGTCCGAATGCATGATGGTCTTATTGGTAATTAAATAGCTCATTTACAAGTTATAATATATAATATTTAAAGTACTATACACATATTTATAACAATTTTTTTTTTTGTCCTCAACAATATTAGATTTGCGAACATACAAGCAAAATAAAACCAAATCAAAAAGATGGAATAAGATTAACAAAATAGAACATCACACAGATTGGAGAAAAATTTGCAAAATTAGAACTAAAGAATCCGAAAAATGTTGAGGTATGTAATATCTAATTGTCACTGAAAATGAATTGAGTCACAACCTTTTAGACAAATCAGTGATAAATTTATCATTGTAAAGTTATGAAAATTCGATAACAGCATACATCATACAACATACTGAACCAACCAATGATAAATTTATCACTTATAGATTAATCATACTGTATATTCAACTCTCTCCCTGTTACGCCCCGATATTTTAACCTATTTTATAATTACCGATCCTTTATTAATCTCTAATTTCACAATGTAAAGAAAGATATAAAGAATTATGTAAAGTATAACCATTTTACAAGTCCAATATTTATTTCTTCCCATTAGATTTTTCATAGAAGTTACATTTTACTTTAAAACATTAGTTTCAAAATAATAATACATTATAGTTCAAGAAATAAAAGAAATACAACAAAATGCCCAAAAAGGGCTTAACGTTTCAAAGCTAGGGCCTTGATTACACACATAAGCGGAATTTTATCATAAACACGTAAGCCCAATGGCTATAATAACATAAAACATCCAAAGTGAGCTTCCATGCTCCATCAAAATCTTCACCAATTCCTAGCTGAGTGGAGACACATCATCGTAACTTGAGATGCTTGTTATGATAGGAATGAGCTAATCTCAATAGGAAATACTATTAACAAGACATATAAATAATTGAGATGCATATAATCATGCCATGCATTGGTTAGGATAAAATTCATATTTTCTCTTTTAAAACCAAAAATGTTAAATGCATGATTTCCATTCAAAGTCTCATCTACAATCATGGGGTGATAAATTCGCTATGATGTCCCAAGTAAGAGCCGCAAAACTATACATGCATATATAGATTTATATATAGAAGATATTCCCACATTTGCCGACTCTAAAAATGGCAGAGCAATGGGCACCCAAAACCTTTCTCTTCCATATTTGTCGACTCCTGAAATAATGGCTCATGGACACCCAAAATAATATTTTTTCACATTTTTCGACTCTAAAAATGGAGGGCTTGTGAACACCTAAAAACCTTTCCCACATTCATCCGATGACAAGCTCAAGATAGGGCAATTGGGCACCTTGACTCCTTGCGTAGGTACCAAATACAACACACAACCCATTATCAAAACTCGACTCAACTACCTAGACTCATATGCTAGTTACCCCTTTTGACATTTTCCAAACATTCACAAAATTGTAAAACCACATAAGAAAACTATAACGCACATAATGCATGAGTTTTCAAATCCAATTTTTCTAAGGTTTGTTCAATCCACAACAACATTTAATATTATCAACAATAAAGGGTTTCTCTAATCCCACCATTTTTCACAATCTCAATATTCATTTATTTTAATACACATATCCAAGAAAATTCAATAATCGCTTGTCTCAACACCATTTTCATAATCATTCACAATTTCAAGATTTAAGAGTCAATTGAGCCAAAACCCCATTATTTAATCAAGTTTGAAAACTTGGATTGTTGAGAAAATTTGGGCTTTTCCCTCTTTTACACTCAAAAGGGTCAATTTTTATTATTAACAATAATAATTAACAAAACATTCATAGTCTTCCTCAAAAAATTTGGGTATAAACCCATTTTATTTATCAAACCCTCTTTATATCACAAAATTATCTCATACATTACTATAACTAAGAAAATACCATACATTTATATCTCCAATCATAAATATATCAAGTTAAAAGTACCCCTACCTTGAGAATGGAGGCAAGAAGATGAAAACCCGAAGAGAGCTTCGAAGAAATCGCAATCTAATCAACCAAAATGTTGATCTTCACTTGCTTTTCACCTTTAATGCAAGATCTATGGTGGATTCTTGGTGAAAAATAGATGTAATCAAGGTTTGGAGGTCTAGGGTTTCGGGTAAGGTAGAGAGGGAGAAAAGAGAGGAAGAAAGAATAAAAACGTTTAGATCAAAAAGTGACTTTAAAATGCCTGACTTCAAATAGACTGCTTGAGTGATCAGGCTCAAGCGGTGAAATTAAGCTCTTAAAATCTCAGAATCTCGAACAGACCGCTCGAATGGTCAAAAGTTCACTTGAGCGGACTTGTATCTAGCACAGATACTCAAATTTCAAATGGGTATAACTCCTTTGTCCAGACTTCATTTTACGTCGTTCTTGTATCTAAATCGAAGCCCCAGAAACAAGATTTCCAATGGTTTTAGCCTCACATCTAGATTCAAAGTGTAGAGAGAGAAAAAGGTAAAAGAGTGAATATTGCTCATGGGACAATTATCTGAATCAACATTTTTTGTTCAATCCTACTTTACCATTATGATACGAGCCTAATCAATAATCTAAAATGAATCAAAGTGGCTCCAAGTACGATAATAAGAGTGTCAAGAGCAATCCCACTAGTCTAAGGAATATGAAGTGTTACAATCCCAGTGACAAAAATGATAAATTTATCAATGTTTAAAAAACCATCAACAACAGTATACATCATATTGAACCAACCAATGATAAATTTATCATTGAAATTTGTGTCATATTAATTTTTATATGTTTTATTCATATAGGTGAAGAATTTGAAAGAGACAAATATATTACCAAAGCCTGGTACCGCAAACCAATGATGAAGAGAAAGATAGTGATTTTGAAGAAGAAAAACACTCAAAAAGGAAAGGATTATGAAGAAGAAATAGAATAAGAAGAACAAGAACAAGAAAAAACAATGATAAAAGAGAAACTCACTGCAACAACAATTTTCCCAAGATTCAAGAAAACTAAAAAAAATCAAAGTATTTTGAAAAACTTGAAGAAGAGGAAATAATGAAAGAGCATGCAGTCCAACAAGAACTTCCCCGAGATTCAACCAAACTCAAAAAGTAATGCATTTTGAAAAAACTTGAAAGAGTGGAAGAAACAATGGTCAAAGAGAATTTTGGTCCAACAATAGTTTCACTGGGATTCAAGCATCAAACAGTGGCTCAAAAGAGGAAAGCAACAAGTTTGCAATGATAATATAATAGTAAAAGTGCAAAAATGTCAGCTATGAAACAAATCTCTTGAATGTGAAAATTAATGAACATGCCTTTGAGAAAATGATGACCTTGAGGACTAAATCATGAAGCTCAATAAATAGATAGAAGACGAGAGGAACAAAGAAAACACACAAATTAAAGTCAAAGATATGTAAATAGTGCTCCTTAATGAGAGGATTGCAATACTAGTTGAATCAAATGTGTACCTTGACAGTCAAGAACGAGAAATTGCAATTGAGGCTAAAGGCACTTCTCCAAAAAAAGTGCCTCTTGTGAGCTCAATAATAAAAATGGTCAAAAATAGAGAAACAAGAAAAAAGCACAAGGATCCAGATTTTTGGTACATGGAGAAAAAAGAACCGAACTAGAACAAAAAGCTTGATGAAGTGCAACCAATGCTTGAGGAAAAGGCAAAAACCATAAATCACTACCCCATGGGCAACAAAAACCAATAGGTAAGAACATGATTTGGTCCTAAATTTGCAATCTAAATTTGGCAATATAGTCTATAGGCTATATCATTTAACAAATGTATCGATTATATATCTAAGATAATGATAAAAAGGTAATTACCAGTATTGGTTCCACTGTAATGGGAGAGGGGGACCTAGATAGAACAAATTGGCTACCTACAAACACAATCTCACATTTTCATTCCACAATCCAATTTTGCATTATGGCACATGCCCAATGAAAACTTGCATTGCAGGACACATATATTGTAGATTTGAAATAACACGACCAAGAAAACCTTATGGGTGATACTCGTGTAACTACTTGTCTCCTATGTTGAAAGTTCATCTCTGCCCAAAGTCATTTTAATCTTACATATCATTCCATTCACAGTTTTACATGAATCTAGAAAATTCAATGTGTGGACTTGGCATTACATAAAGGATTTCCTAGCAAGTATATTGAGGGTACTGTTCTCATCTTCTAGATTTTGTGATGAGTTAAAATAGCACGCCTACTTACAAAATTAGACCACTATGCAACTTTTTCATCTCTTTTCCCGTATTCAATGATATAGAAAATAACAAACCAGCAACTGTGTTCAACCAAAACAATTTTGCAACAAAAAAAAAAATCCAATATTCATCACATATATACATATCTCAAAGCTTTCAATATCATAATCAAAACACAAATTTAATCGCAGAAACAACATCATAATAGTAATATTACAAACCAAATCAAAATCACCAACTCAAACTAAAAGTATACAACTATGTATGCATATCCATTTATATAGACTTCACACAATGATATACTGTTCTTATAAAGAATTGCAACAAATCAACAAAAAATGAAATATTCTTCAAAATCAACAAAATTACAAAATCAACTCCAAATCGCAAACACAACACCAAAATCACATAATCACACACACACACACACACACAAACACACACACACACACACATGTGTGTGTGTGTGTATCACACGAACCAAAAACCTAACAAAATTACAAACCAGAAAAATCAACTCCAAATCACCAACACAACGTGATCAACTCCACATCACAAATTGATTGTAACTCAACTCCAAATCACAAACAGATTCGAGCATAACTCACCGATTATCTCCAAACCAAGAATTAATTTCATTAACCAGATTCAAAGTCTTAATCCCAAAAGCTCACAAAAATCAAACAGAACTACAAAATTCAAACCAAACACACAAAGTATAACAACAAAGGGACAAAATCGGGATAAAAAATGTAACATTACTTATGTGTGCATGAGATAGAAACTCAAGACCTAAAGGGTAATTTATTGACTTATTGGGATCAGTTGGTAAAAAAATCATTCTATTTGCACCCAAATAATAACTCAGTATGTCTAACTAAAATTTTGAATTTTGAATTTTGAATTTCTATTATACCTTAATGTAAATTTACTAATAAGGATTAAATCCTAAAATAATTTTTTTTTCATGGTACATCCAGACTACTTATATGTATTCTTCATATTCAACTCTTTTTGTTTTCTTCCCAAAGTTTCAATTATTTTCTCTTCATCTTCTTCTTCAGTCCAAAACTCACCAGTATCATCAACATCATTGTTTCTTATTGTGTTGTTACTTGCAAATAGATGAAAGTTTGAACAAAATCAAACAATGGATGAGAATAAGAATCAAAAGTGTTTTTTTTTAAACAATTCATCAAAGAGGAGGTAAGTATTTACATAAATATCAAAGTACAATTCTTGATTTCTATATTTTTCAATTATAAACTACCATAATCATCAAGAAAAGAGACAAAACTATGGACATAATCATCAAGAAATCATTATAAGTATATTCTTTTCTATATATATATATATATATTTATCTTCATCTAGACAATAATCGAATAGTTCACACAAAGAAGACAATTAATATAAAAAAAAAAAACATGGCTTTGCATATAAAATAGTCATCAAGAAATCATCAATTTAAGGGTTTTGCATATACAATAAGAGAAGTACTTCTATATATTAAATGCATAGATGACATAGAAGTGCTCCTTTGTTCGCATAAATAATAAAGAATTAAGCGAGAGAGTGCGTTCACTTTTATAAGGTAAATACAGGGCTCTCTATATCCATATCAGTTTTAGTTAGAGTTTTTACAAACTCATGCCAATTCAATTTTAGAACAACCCATCATTTCAATTTTATGTTTTTGCTTAATTTCTATTTGAAACCGTATGTTTTTTCTCAAATAACCTTTCAAGGTACACCTAAATAATAAACAAATCAAAAATCCCAAATTAGACCACTTTGATCTTCAAACTCTTCCATGACAAGTGAGATATCTTATTTGTTGATCTTGCCCATCTCTTTTAGCTTATATATGATGAAGTCAACAACCCTAATGTGTAGTTTTGTTTGCACACCATCAATGGTCTCAATACACATTATTTGTCATTTTTTTTTACTTGTGAATTATCCTACAACAAAAATACCATTGAGAACAAACGCATCACTCTCTAAACCTCCTTACTACCAACTACCACTTTTGCCGCTGCAAAACTAGCCCTCGAAACCTCTAAGCGCCATGTGACGACCGGGTCTTTATTTTCCTTCTTTTTCTTTCCTTTTTGCTTCGTCCTCTTTTGCTCGTGTTGAGTTTGAAACATCTAGAAATAATTCTTGAAATTAAAGTCCTTATTCTTGTTTTTAATTTGGTGTTAAGGTTCCTTTATTCCGAGGAGTGCGAGGCTTGGTCTAGAGAATCCGGGAACCGAGTCAGAAAATTTTGGGCTACTGGCCAGGGCCGCACGTGCGGTGAAGGTTGAGCAACAAGGGTTCGCACATTGTTTAAAAGGCTCGTGCGGAGTAAGGTGTGGAAGGGGGCACCGCACGTGCTGGGGTGCAGGCTGCACGTGCAGGGGAGGCGCACCACACGTGTGGGGAAGGACGCCGTACGTGTGGCCAACTGGGCATCCGAAGCTGTATTTTTTTTTTATACCCTTTTTGCCGAAGTTGTATCACATTTTGGACATCTTTCTCTCACTCTAAACCTCATTTCTCTCCTCTTTCTCTCTAGAAATCCTCACCAAAACACTAAAACACTTTGATTCTTGTAATCTTTGGGTCTAGATCATCAACATTTCACACCAATCTTGAAGATCCAAGTTAGGGCTCCTCTTGGTGTTCTGGAAAATTGAAGATTCTTCTATCAAAGCTAGGGTTTTCACTTTCTTTCATCATCAAACATTGAGGTAGGGGATTTTCTTGAGTTATATATACAAGTTTTGCTATATTGATGTTGATTTAAAGGTTTTCTTAAGCTATTGTGTAAATTTTGTTTTGATCCAAATGTAGAGAAAGTTTTAAGGAAATGGGTTTAAATCTCACCTTTTCTTTTTATCCATGGGGATGTTCTTTCTATAAAACTCAAGATGGAGATTTTGGTAGGATTCATTAAGAAAATGGGAAAATGTTTTGTCTTGGATGAAGAACCCTAGAATTTGGGGGTTTTGGGAAAATATGAAAATGCACATGAACTTCTTTCATTTCTTGCGTCAAGAGAATGAATAAGAGTAAATGTCATCAATTGTTTAGCAAAATTGCAACCTACTTGATCTATGAGAAATAAGATTTAATTCACACATTTTTGCTAAATGTGTGAATGTGGATTGTTATAATGTGGCAAATTGTTGTGCACTATGGATGGTAAGAATTGTAATTATCGAAGATTAATGTTTGAAAACATCACATATAGTCTTGATGAGACTAAATTGCTAAGACTTGTGAAATGAGAAAATTGTAGTATGTGTTGATGGTATGCGATTAACTTGTGAAAGAACAATGAAAAGAGGAAATGGGAAATGCAATTGTTGTCATTGTAGAGGTAATTGAAATGGAGAAATGCTATGAGGTATGGAACATCATTGCATTGCATACTCATTTAATTTACCATCATGCATTGTGAATTTAAGTTGAGGATATTTACTTCATTAAAGAAATTGGTATTTGTAATAAGAACAGAAATATGTATGGGGTAAATATGTTGGTAAGTCCGGTTAGGGGGTGTATATGAATTTGATAAGTTGGCTTGAGTGTCCATAGTGAAAGACCAGAAACCCGCGCGGATAGGTGTCGAGTCTTCTGGTTAATACCGGTAAAAATGATGATTTGGTAGTACTTGTATAGTTTACTTGCAGACACCAGTCTAGGGATTACCAATGTCGTATTTACCGCCCCTATTGATTTAAATTTGGAAGTTTCGGAAATGGTTGAGTTGCGAACTTTTATTGAAAACATGATGATGGTTGAGAAGAACATGAAATGAAATTTTCTTTAAAATAGTATCACATTGGATTGACATTTGCATTTTACATTGGGAGTGGCATAACTGTATATACTTTGTGAGAATTCTCTACTGGGAATTATGCTCACCCTTATGGGATTTTGGTATAGGTAAAGATGTGGTGATCCCGCCAAGTTGAGGGCGTAGATATGTTTTGTGAAGAGTAGATTACTCTTTTATTTTGTTGTAAATTTTTGTAAAGCCAAGGGCTATTCTTGTATGGGTCCGAGAGACCACTTTTGTGTAACCGGACTCAAACCTTGGAAGTTGTAAGCCCATGAGGGCATTTTAATTATTTTGTGACTATATGCTTCACATGTTATAGATTCATGCATTTTTAATACCATTGAATGTATATCTGCATGTGAACTTTTGTATAAACTTGCTCATTAATCATATAAGGATGAAAGAGTTATTGCCCTTATCTCATAGATGTTAGTTGATGTAGTTGTCTTATATTTGTTTGTTTTCGGGGCGTGACACGCCACCAGCTCCCAACCCCTTCCACCTCTCACAACACCCTTCTTCACCATTTTCTACCCACACAACACTGCCTATAACCGCCATATCGCCTTCCCTAACATCCTTCTTTTCCCAACCCTATAGCTTTACTGCCATTTCTTCATTTTTTCATCGGCTCCCTCCTCCAACCCTAACACCATAGACCCACCATTACTACCACCATCGCGACCGAGCCACTTTAGATCTAGGGTTTTTAAACGAAGGAAGAAAAAGATGAGATTGATGGTGTTCAGACAACCATTGTCGGACAAAATACTAATGTCTAGACAATCAGAGCTGGACAATCAATCTTTGTTTGGATTTTTCATATCAAACAAGTTGCCAAATTTTGAATGTTCACAACTTAACTGGTGTGTTGCGGTTTAGTTAAGGGGCTGCGACAGGAGAGGAGGGGTTACGGAGGGAGAGGCGACATGAGGGATGTTGTGACAAGAAGAGAGAAGGGTTAGGCAGGGGATGATGATAAGAAGGGAGGGTGTTAGTGGTGGTTAGGGTTAGGGTTAGGTTAGGATTTGTAAGTTGGTGAGGATGAGTATATTGTGGTATTATCTGAAAATTAGAAGTATGGATTACGAAAAATTACAAAATTCAAATTATCTATAGTGTTAACAAAGCAAGTGGTTTACTTAAAAAAAGTAGTTTGCAAATTGAATTTCTTCTTGAGGACTTGACATATTATTTTATGTGGACAAATTTCATTTAAACTCTTTGTAGTTTGACCAATGTATGGATGACCAATAAACATATGCTTTGTGGATCAAAATACACCACTAACTTCTGGTAATTAAAGTTATAATTTTCCTTAAATACTTTCATCATTATTTTCTAAACCTATATATATGCACATATATCACTGTAATAGACATATATATATATATATATATTTATTTATCACACCACTGATATATACACACTATAAAACTATGGATATTATTTACTTATTAAATTTTGGTAAGAGCCAATTTCGGGATTGGTAAAACATTAAACCATTCCTCCATTGATGAAAAATTTGAACCATTCCCTTTGTAAACAATTCCTTCTACAAACCATTCCTTCATTAATAACTACCCATGCTTAACCATTCCTCCGTTACTGACAGCTAACCTTGTGCTCTCCACTACCACTGTTATGATCCCACATTAGTTAATAAAGGCAATAAACATGTGCATATAAGCCTCTTGTGCGCCTTCTCCTTATTTTCAAGAGTGAGTTCTACCTAAGGGTTCATATCATTTTGTATTAGAGTCATCCACCACGTCGAGCATGGGATTAGACGTACCTATGCAAGTATGAGATCAAAATGGGTGGGACTTTGCAGTTCGAGCTACGAAGGGGGTGACCTATAGGTTTGATTACAACACCTACATTGGTATCACATACTGTAGGGTGTCCAAAATGAATAGTAATGATGATAATATTTAGAGAGGCAAAACTATGCTAATGAGTCAATAATCTAGGGTAACTAGAGAGTGAGCAGTTGGGTGAGGGTGGAGCAAGTGCTTCAAAAAAGAGAATGTGGCATTGGAAATGGACAACATATCCTCTGAAATCCCCAGAAGTTTTGCCTCGAGCTTTGGGAAATGCGTCTTATTTATAGGCTTTTCCTTTGAACCATAATATACTAAGTGGCCAAATAATGTAACGACACATATCGCAAGATATTCTATCCTGAACCACTAGGCTTTGGTAGACACGCATCCCTTGACATGTACTATCTGTTTGGCACAAAGCCTCAATAAGTGCCACTGTACTATCTGTTTGGCATAAACCTTAGCATGTATCTTTTGGTGTGAACCTCAATGGGTGTTGTCTTGGTACAGACCGTAGGAGGTGTACTTACTTTGGTGGCACCCTCTACAATGGTACTCACGACTACATTTGGCTTCTCAGTTCGATTTCCCAAGACATGCACTTTCAAGACTCATGACCTATTATCAGCTATACTTGCGTCTACCTCAACGACTCCTCCACCTTTAGCAACCTAACCACAAACTCTCTAGCTTCCTAAGGCATGGGCCACAACAAGGGTTGTGTCTCATACTAAGCCTAAGGGGGCTTTCTTGGTCCTGCTTGTGCGACCAAGGTAGGCCTAAGACTTGGGTAAATGGAAAGGGAGTCCCTTGCTTTGAGGCTACCCCACTCCCATCTTCGTAGGGTCACCACTGTATACTGATATCTTTGGGACCTATTATCAGCTCCGACCAATAAGAATTGGGGCTTACAATTAGTGCTAAGTTACTTATGCTTCAAGCCTTCTATCTGCTAAGGGTGCTCGCGATTCGGTTGCAGCCTCAGAACCTCAAATCCGCCATCCGTCCGAAACTAGATGGATTGGAGAAATAAATCCGCAACCATCTACCAAATTGACGGATGAGGATTGAGCAGATTGACGGATGGATGTGAATCGGTTTGGTGGTTTACAGTTTTACAAATTTTTAACATAATAAAACCTGTTGACATAATTATTATTATTATTTAATTTAATATATTTTTTTTTGTGTGGATAACAATCTAATCTATCTTCCTACAACCATGGATAACAATCCAATTTGTCTACAAACATGGATAATAATCCAACAAACATCTATCTCAACATTTATTCTAAACATATAGTATTCATCACTCATCATTCATCACACTCATCATCACTCTCATCTCTCATTGACAAATATATTAAGAGAATTTGAGGCTCTGCAAATTTGCAACAACAACTTGGCATTTGCATGATACGAAACACCTACTACGAGTGCCATTCCTAATATTGTACAATCATTTGAAATGACCCAGTCATTTAAAATAAAATATTACAGTCATCCAAAAAAAGTTTTAACTAATAGTCATATTTTAAAAATAACTTAAAAAGATGCAATAGAGCCATTCATTTCCTTCTGCCAAACCATGAGCCATCTAAACCTGCATAACAAAAAAAATGAAATTATTTAATAAGAAAAATGCTAAAAAGTCTTAAACTTAAAATAAGTAAACATATATTAACAACATTTAACACAGTGAAGTACTTTACCAATGATATTAAACTTTAATAAAACTACACTCTGGACTTAGGCTTGAACAAAATAACTACACATGAAACTTGATACAACAAAAACAAGTGAAGTGAAGATAATGAATCTTGAATAATAAAAAAATAAATGAAATTAAAACAAAATAAATCATTGTATATATTACCTGAATCATATTGTTGTTCAAATTGTTCAACATTTTCCATTGCTTGTCAAAGACATATTAGAATGTTACCTTGAAGCCAATTCTGTGCACAAACAAGAACCTCCACCATCTTAGGAGCAACTGAACTACGTAATAGATCAAGTATACGACCTCCTGTACTAAAAGTCGACTCAGAAGCAACAGTGGAAACATGCATAGCCAACACATCTTGTGCTACAAGCGATAACACTCTATACTTTGTTGCAATAACCTTCCACCACTTTAAGATATTAAATTGAGCATTCTTGGCACTTTTCTCAATATCACCCAAGTACTTATCCAATTTTGACTTACCCCACTACAAAATTGCCCCTCAAAAAATGAGTTAAATTGAGAGTTCACAATAGAGTGTAGGTCATCTTCACCTACTACCAATATCTAGTGTTTCATTCACATTAGAGGCTTGCACATTTATTGAATCAAGCGTGACATAATAATCATACAATCTATGCAAATAATTTTTTGCCTTGTCTAACATTTCTTTCTCTTTCAACACATCTCCACCACAAATTTGGCAAAAATAAAACTCCAAGTATGTCATTTTTCTTCGTAGATCAAGCACAACTGCAACATACAAAAGGAGATTGATTTTATCCCCATTCCCCTAATACTTGTCAAACTTCTCTTTCATTCTCTTTGCCATTGAAGACAAAATAGGATCATTTTCTTTGATTAATTGTCCAATCATGTTTTCAATCACAAAAATTTTAGTGTAGAATGTATTTGAAGTAACAAACAAAGACCCAAAAAGTCTCTTTGTTGCATTGTAGAACATTTTAAGAAATTTCACAAATACTCTACAATTATTACAATCCTCTATTGCAATGATCTGGTTTCAATCACTAAATAGATAACAATGAGAGGAACAATCACACACAAAAACACAAGATATACGTGGTTCAACGAGATGCCTACGTCCACGGTGGAGAAACGATCAAAATCCACTATATGCTATAAGGATTACAAATCACTTTGTAGCTCTCTTTGTTTTTCTCTAACACTAAAATGTATAAACTGATATAATTTATAGGGTAAAAAACTAATGGGCAAAAACTAACATTACAGGTCCATAAATATCAATTTCGATGTAATCCTGACTTGTTAGGATTGTAGCTCACCTTTGGTGCATCACGAGGGGCCTACCCCCCTGGCTGGGGGGTATAGCAAATATAAGACACCTCACAACATCTGATGCAGGCATCTTTCTCCTATCACCCACTTCATTATCTAAGAAGTAATATTTATAATTGTAGTCCTCCTCACCCATTCTTTGAAAAACACTCTTAAAGTTTTTTGCCACCTCCAATATAAGATATGTGGAATTCCATCATGTTGGCACATCTAAGCGCAAGAGACTCTTACTTTCAATATTCAAAATCACATACTTTTTAAAAGTGTCAAGCCGGTTTGGAGAAGACCTCGCATTCCTCACTACATATCTCACAATTGCAATACAAGAACCAAGATTCTTCAATCCATTACCCACAATGAGATTTAGAATATGCGCACAACAATGCATATATAAAAAGTCATGGCCCAAGACAGTTCCCTTCCATAGTTTTGTGCTTCTTTTCAAGAATCTAATGGTTTGATATTGGAACTCGCATTATTAACAGTTAAGGTAAAAATGCAATCAATCTTCCACTCATTTAAGTATGACTCAATTTTTTTTTACCAAGAGTTTCTCCTTTGTGGTCTTCAACTTAACAAAAATTTTATGATCCTTTTTTGTAATTTCCAATCATCATCAATGAAATGAGTTGTTAGACACATATAACACAAATTTTGTGTGAAAATCTGTGTCTGTGGTAAAACAAATTCTACGCGCCCTTCATCATTTTCTTTAACATCTCCTTCCCATTGGTGTATATGTCTACGATGTCCCTAGCAATGGTATGTCGAGATGGGATCTTGATCTTGAACTTGGGTTGCATGACATTACAAAACCTTTGAAACCCAACCCCTTCACAAATTTAAAGGGCAATTCATTAATTACTATCATCTTAGCAAGAGACCTCCTAGCAACTTCTATAGAAAATGATATAGCCACAACATCAACAGCCTCACCACCTTCTCTAGGTTTAAATTGCAATGTTTGTTGCCTTGAGTATCCCTATATGGATACTTTGTACAATGGTGTAATGAGTTAACAAATTACTTGTTCCATGAGTCTTAGAGCCTATCATATATTCTTTCTTACAATACTTGCACATAGCCTTATCTTTCCCATCAATACCCTTAATATTTTCAAAATGATCCCAAACCTTTGATGGTTTTCTCCCAGTAGTACTACTTTTGGCCCATGGTGGTCTAGGAGGGGGAGCATTAGGTTGGGTAGAGGGGGAAATAGATGATGATTTGAGTTCAACATTAGGACTTGCAAGAAATGTTTCTTCACTTGGAGGATCTATAACCAAAAGATTATCAAGTAAACAGTAATAAGATGTCTAGTAGGATCTATATCTCACTCCAGAAACCCTAACTAGAAACAACACAACAAACAACCCATATTGAGAAACCCTAAATAGAAACAACATAATAGGCAAAAGGACTTCATTTCCACCAAATCAAACAATCAATACAGGTAATTAGAACCCAAATATTCATCAAAAAAAGAAACTTTATATAATATTCCCAAAGGGTATCTAATCTAAACCCAATCGAACAAATTATACAAACCAAGTATGCTTCAATTTCAAAAAAACCCACCAAGACAAACAAACAAAACCCAGAAAAAATCACAAACAAACAATCCCTGAAGCCTACTTTTAGGTTATGTTATGTTTTTATGTTCATAGAGGGAAAATAACAAGAAAAGAGAGAAGAAGAGAAAAAAGAACAGAGAATTGCATTTTTCTTTTTTGCTTTCCCTATTTTTTTCTTCACCAATTCAAGATTTAAACACAGCAAAGCTAGAGTTTTACCTCATTCTCCGATAATGAACTCACAATCGATGAGCGTAACCTCATCTCCACTGCCACCGAGAAAGTAATCGACTCACTCCACATTGAAAAAAAAATCTAAAGCCCTAAGTACTGGAAAAAAACATAGAATAGAGATTGAGAAGACAAGATCCATCAAAGAGAATATGAGAAGGGAAGAGAAGAGAAGAGAAGAAGAGAAAAAAAGAAGAGAAGAATATCTTTGAGGGACGATCAACATTGAAGAAGGGCTCAACACTGTTTGGGACTTCCATATTGTACTTCCCTTTATATCCTCTTTTTGGTCCCATTTTTGTATGTCTTGGAAGCCCCTGATGTTGCTGTTTTTGGACCTTGGTCCGAACTAAAAGTGGCTTTATTTTGACCTTCTTAACATTTTTTATTAAGGGTCTTTGGCTGTTTGGTGAATGTTTTGTATACCTCATGTTATAGCCACTTTTGAGCCTCATTTTTGCATTGCATTTCTAATATATTTGTATACTGTTTTTGGGGCTGCCATAAACTGTAAATAGTCTTATTTTGGGCCCCTCTTCAATGTTGTTGAAGGGCCCTAACCTATTTGGAGTTAGCAGCTGTGAGTTGCTTCATAATCGCATGTTTAGGGCCGTTTTTGCATGCCATTTTTGCCATACCTATGCTTGCTGTTTGGCCATGTTTATAACTGTGAAAGTGCCTTTTTTGGGACTGTCTAGCTTCTGTCTTTGCATTGCATGTCCATATTGTGCATGTTTGGCATAGCTATAGGCCATTTCGGGTGCCTAATGTTGCATTTCGGGACAATTCCTTGCATTTGGTATCATTTCGCTTCATTTAGGGGCTGTTTTCCCCCTCATTTTGCTGCTGAAATCCCATTGGCATGTTTGCATATCATTTCCATGCCATTGCATTGCGTATGCCATTGCCTCGGTTTGCGTGCCCGTGTGCACGCATTTCGAGGCACTTCATTTTCATCCATCGGCCTCTTATGTGAGTGTGGCTGAGGCTCTCTCATGTTAGTATAAGTCCATGTTGCATTCTATATGCCGTTTTAGCCATTGCATTGCATATGCCATTGCCTCAGTTTGCGTGCCCGTGTGAACGCGTTTCGAGGCACTTCATTTTCATATTATGGCCACTGTTTTGGGCCTAACTAGAGCTGCCTAATTCATGTTTAAGACCATCCTTTGCTTATTTGCATGCTCATCTTGCATGTTTGCTTGTATCGGCATGTTGCATCCTTAGCTTGTATGCCTAGGTTGCATTGCATCTTGCATGCATTCCTTGTCCCTTGACTTGGGTGATAGGGATTGGGAGTTTTGTTTGATTGGTTTGCATACATTTGAAATCAAAGTTGCATACTTGGTTCTTTGGGCCATCATGCATGGAAATGCGTGATTGGTGGTCCGAGAATCGAGGCACATGTCCCTTTGAGTCATTACAATGATAAGAGACATGGTTGGTGCATATATGCCTTGAAATGTGCTGCCATGCTTTGCCTTGTCCTCTGTTGCTGTGGGTTGCAGGTTCTGCAGGAATACTCTGCCGACCGGCAGTGTAAGGTGCCGGCCGGCAATCTTTTCTCTGCCGACAGCTTCAATTTTGTGTCGGTGGCAACATCTCAGTGCCGGTGGCAATTTCACCCAGCCGGTGGTGTCTCCCAGCATCCAAGGAAGCAGTCCTGAAATTTTGGCAGCCTCCAGAGGAGCACAGGAAAGAAAACAGAGGCAGCCTACGCATGGCGGCGTGCTTCCCGAGGCGGTTTACTGTTTTCTTAGAATAATTAATTTGTTAATTAATTTGTAATATTTAATTAGCTTGCGTAGTTAATTAATTTGTAATATTTATTTGGTCCCTCCGAGCGAGGGCATATTTGTAATAAGTGTGCGTGCGTGTGATGTATGTCTTCCAACCCCACTTCTTTCTTCCATTTTATTTACCTGCTTATGATGGTAGATTAGGGCACATTTATTTTAGCATACCTTATGCTATGCATGCGTGCATTCATGCATTTGTTGACATGCATCAGGCTCGGAACATCATGCTAACTGCATTTGTATTTCAAATTCTAAACCGAATATGTGATAATTGTGCATTTTCACATGCCATGTTTAGGGTTAGCCGAGCCTGCCTAGATTGCATTTTTGCATGTGATGCATTAGCCATTTTTAACATGAACTAGGGCATGCATGTTTGCTAACTAGTTTTCTGTTTTGGCTCGGAGTACAATGTAAGTGTTTTCGCTTTAGCATCTCGCATGCGTGTGAATGTTAACATGACAGTATGCTTGCCATGCGGCTAAATGCTTATGTGATATAACTGCTTGAATGCCTGTGGATGGAGGTTGAATTACCTAAATTGGAAGAATGCATTAAAACTGCGATTTTTAAGCCCACTAGATAGTGGCAAAACCATCTTTTCCAAAAGCCCACTTGAAGGTGGCAAAACCTGCATTTTAGCCTACTTACGAGTAGCAAACCATTTTCAAAACAAACATGAAATGTTTTGTTCCAATTTGGGCGATTTGGTCTATACTTGTTTGCTGCGCGCATAACATAGTAATTCTAGGCTAATAACCGGTTTAAGAACACATAAAGTTTTCAAAAACGGATATCACGGTTAGTAGAGGCTGGTCTTCGGACCGGGCGAAAGGGGGTGCTCATAGCTGACCTTCCCCGATCGTACCCAAGCTCCCGAGCCGAGACAACTCCGGTGATGACGGACATGTGGCCTTCGGCACCGAGTCAGGGTTTCCTAAATTCTCCCATAAAAAAAATATTTAGGTGGCGACTCTGTATCTGGCAAAGCAGTCCATGTTTGGCACTACTTTTTCAAAAATCTGTTTCTCAAAACGATTTGCCAGATTTGGACTCTTTGGTTCAGATTAAGAACCGTGACACAAATCGAGAGTCCGAACTGTAGCATGAGGCCCCTACGCGGGCGCTGTTACAGTTCCATACCCACATAATCACATAAACATGCTATCATATAAGCACATAACAGTACATCTAAGTCTCTATCAAGTGAGACGAACCCATTGTGATACTAATCACTTCCCACGTACCCAAAGTATTCGAACCCGGTACGCTCTGATACCAAGTTGTAACGCCCTCAAAATAAACCCATAATAACCATAACATTAACATGCATTTATAAAAGAAAACGAATCATTTGAGTTATTCATCAGAGTATTCTTATTGAAAGACATCACATGTAACATCCTGCAACATCAAAATAAATGCCCTAAGGGCTTACATCTTTCCAAGCTAACACTTGGACACAAAAAGGATGAGTACTAACTCATTTACAAGTTAAGCCCTAGTCTTGAATGTTTACATGAAATCTCAAAATAACAAAATAAAACATATAACTAAAGACAAGTCCTCAAAATCCCAAACATCAAATCCTTCCAGGCTAAGTCCGTGGAGGTAGCTTATCACCTGAACCTGAAAATGATGTTCCCATAAAGGGTGAGCCACAGCCCAGTAGAAAAATACTAAACCAAATATAAGCATTGAATAAAGCTATAGCATTCAATAGATGGTTAACCAAGATAATCAATTTTATCATTAAACAGTCTCATGACACTAATGTCTAAGACACATTTCACTTTCCATTATTGTCAACATGGCTCAGAACCTGGCCAAACTTACAACAGTGAATTATATATCATATTCACATTACTTCCAATATCAACAAAACAAATGAGACTCATGCTCATATCGAAACACTTCATACTTCCCATTTGATACACATTTTAGTGTTGTATCAATAATCATGTAAAAACACTTCAATATAATAAGCACACATAAAAATGGTGCTAATGGAGTCCATCCCCTATCTCCTCCCAAACAAAAATCCGGTTTAGAGGTCCATCCCCTATCTTCCCCTAAACCGTGGAGTACATCCCCTATCTCCTCCCAAACAATATGCATATGCAATGCTCAATCAATACATGTAATTTCTGTATTAATTCAATAGTCTAAATTTATGACTTAACAAATTGATTAGTTTCAATTTTCCCTAATCCGCATGCAATGTCTACAACAAGCACGACTATCCTCCACCGATAGCCCAAAACAGTTATTTCTAGACTCGAAAAATAAATATACCAACTACACCATTTAATCAATAAATTCCCCAATTTCATGGATTTAACCAAATTCCCCAATTTCCTTGAATTAATTACTCAAATCAATTTAGCAATTCAACTAGGGTTTTTTTCCCAAAATTTTCAAAGTGTCCCCAACCTATCAAAATACCAAACTTAGAACAAAGCATATAAAATGGAGTAGGAAAATCCCTACCTCGAAGAAAATAACCCGTATGGAGAAGATGGAGATGAAGACCAAAGACCAACGTGCTCCAAATCCCAAGTTTCTCAGATTAAAACGAAGCCCTCAACTCACTCTAACTTTTTAATAAAGGATCTAAGGTAGAAACTCACTCTAAGTAGATCAATCGAAAGAGAGAAGGTGTGTAGAGGGAGAGAGAGAGATAAAAACACTCCAGGGGCGGTTTTTAAAAAGTTATGAAGGAAAAGTAGGTCAAAAAGTGATCCAAAAAGTGAAATCACGGACTGATATAATCGACTCTACGCTCGAGCGTAGAAAGCCCCGCTCGAGCGTAAGACACAGAATCATGCTCGAGCGTGAAGAAAGCAGCTCGAGCGTCGATTGCACCCTTCCAGAAGTTTTGCAGGCGCTGGTACCCGCTCGAGCGTCAGACTCCCCGCTCGAGCGGAGGAGCAAAAACAAGGGATCACGCTCGAGCGTAAAAACTACCGCTCGAGCGGAAGAACTGCAGAGCAAAATACTGGGAGATGGAAAATCACGCTCGAGCGTCAAAATTCCCGCTCGAGCGGAGAAGCAACAACGAAGGGACCGCTCGAGCGTTAAAACTTCCGCTCGAGCGTGAAGGCCAAAATCTGGGCATCACCTATTGGCATCTAAAATCAACCAACCTGTAACAGACCCGCCCAACACAACCTATACTTCAAATCCAAAGAGATTAAAGGACAACAACAACCAATAAGTAATGACAGGATCCACGGATCCTAAGTCCGGATACAATAATTTAAAGAGAAAAGACCGGGGTCGCTATAATAACCAAGCAAGGTGATTGGAATTTGGGATGATTTTGAACAAACTTAGAGTTTTGGTTTAAAATAAAAAAAGGTGTTTTCAAATGTATATATCAAAAATGGTTATGGAAAGAGATGTGAGGTTGTATTGTTATAAATTTGTTGATTTTGATACCCAAGATGGATTTTGGAAGAAAAGGGAGCTTTGCTCTAAAATGTCTCAAATAGTTATTTTTTTCTTATAAATAAATGAAATTGGTATTGGGAATATGAAATTGGATGGATGTTTGTATAAATGGTGGAGTTGGATATGTATTACTGCTCACCTATAGAAATTTGGATAATTTATCTATCTTAGAGATTGTATATTTGTTTAAAAATATATGTTTTGGGCTATTGGGGGAGGATAGCTATGATTGTTGTAGAAATTGCATGAGAATTAGGTAAATTGAAACTAATCTCTTATCCATTATTATTGAATATGACTATGTCTTTGATACATTGCAAATGTATGATGTTTGGGAGAAGAAAGGGGATGGACTCTATTGAATTAAGTTGGCCCGTGTGTCCAGGGTGAAAGTCTAAAAAACCGCACATATATATGGATGCCGATTCTCACAGACGAGATATTTGTAAAATGGCAAATGGAAGTGTCTGTATAATGATTGTGCTGGTTAGGGACTCATTGAGTTGTACCCTCAGTTTGGTTGTTTGAATAAAATAGTGAATGACTCATGAATTGAGATAAAATGAATTAATATATAAAGCTTGGCATGGCATGGCTTTGTGAAAGAGTTATAAATGATTTTATCATGGGCATTGGATATGCATATCATACTTATATCTTTGTTAAGATTCATACATTGTATTAGATTGTTTCTACTGGGTTTTGACTTACCCTATTTGGAAAAAACTATTTTCAGGTGTCGGTGATATGCCTCCGCTTAGACAATAGCTTGGAGGCATTCGGAGCAAGAGCTTCTCTTTTGTTGTATTTATTTTGAATAGCTAAGGGCTTTAATGGTGTTGAGCTAGACTCATTTTTGTTGTAACTAAGCAGTAACTTGGAAAGATTTAAGTCTTTAGGGAATATGAATACCTGTTTAGTTTTCATTCCTTTTACTACTTGTCATATAGATTCAGGATGAACTATCTATGAATGTATATCACATGTGTCACCTTTGATATATCAATTTTGATTAATGAAAGCTTATCATTTCAATTATGTCATATGGTATAAGTTGTTTGGAGTGAAATTATTGTAATTATTTCGGGGCGTTACAAAAATGGGGTGTCTACAGATACTGTGCTATAAATGTGTACCCACTAAACTAAAAGGGAAGTTCTATAGAACGACTATTAGTCTAGTGATGTTGTATGGGATGTAATGTTGGGCAACTAAGAAATAACATGTAGATAAGATGAGTGTTGCTAAGATGAGGATGCTTAGGTGAATGTGTGGCAAGACTAGAAAAGATAGAGTTAGGAATGAGTATATTCGAGAATGGGTAGCAGTAGTACAGATAAAAGATAAGTTGAGGAGAATAGATTGAAATGGTTTCGTCATATACAACGGAGACCAACAGAGGCAGTAGTGAAGCAATGCGATACAGTGACAGTAGATGGAAGTGTTAGGGGAAGGGGCAGACCTAGATTGGTGTGGGCTAGTATAGCAAATAGAGATATAAATCTCCTTAATTTGACTAACGATATGGCCTTGGATAGAGTCGAATGGAGAAGAAGGATTCATGTAGCCGATCTCCATTTGATGGAACTTAAGGCTTGGTTTGGTTTGGTTAACATGTGTAGGGTTCATTTAATCACGCAGAAACCACATGTTAGGCCTAGTTTGAATCATCATGTAGATAGCTTCTATCATTTTTATTTTTTATTTTTTATTACTTGTTATTTGCCTTTTTATGCATAAGCATCATTATAGTAGCCTCAAACTGGGCTTAGGGTTATTCTTGTATGTATTAGTTGCATATTAGGTCATATTTAATGTGTAATGCACGAAAGATGCGTAAGAGGGAATTCGGGTAAGTTTTCTCCATCTCCATGGCATATGCATGTCCTTGTTTGCATTGTTTTTCAATAATTGAAGTCCAAATGCTTTTCTTGCAAAATTGTTTGTTTTAAATGATTTTATGAATATTATTTATTTTAGTTTATGTTTAAGGCCATGGATTATTAAAAATATACTCTTTTTTTATATTAAAAACCACCTATTTTATAGAAAATATGGCTTTATTCATTTAAACTAAAATAAATGATATTTATTTTATTTAAATCAATTAGTTATAGGGTTCGTAAAGGTTTTTTGGCCTTAAATGAATTTGTATGAATAATTAATCACTAAAATCATAAAATAGAAAGTGAGTAGAGGTCAATCTTCGGATTGCGCAAAAAGGGGTGTTATCATTCAATGACCTTCCCCTTTTGTACCTAAGCTCCCGAACCTAGAATTCTCTAGTTATGACGGATCCTTAACTTAGTTTTCATTGTTAAAGGTTTCTTAATTCCCCTTTAAAAAGTAAGTAGTTACTCTTTGTTGTTTAAAGCAAGTTTGCACAACATTTGTGTGAAAAACGGGCCTTAGACTCGAAAAATGCACAACGCCCATATGTCCCTTTTAGAGTTGGATGGAAGCAAGTTGGCTAGAGATTTCAGAAAGGGGAGGCGTAATGATGATACTTATTGGTTCATGTGTGTCACTCATGGGAGTGACTAATCGTGTTAAATATTTGATGCTTGCCCTAATTGATAGTGTGTGATTCCCAAAATGGGGTTAGTTATGAAAGGATGTGACTTCCCAAGTTTGTGAGTTTAGTTCTTTCATTTGTTTTATTTAACCTTATAATTGTGGTTATGTATTGTTATTATTTGAATAATTTTTCATGGGTTGTGGCGTCACCGTGGCAGGGTGATAGGATAATTGGTTGCGTGGCGATTGGGAGTCATTGGTTAGGATTTTGTTTGAGAAAGAGTTGGGAATGGAAGCTCCCTATTGTGTATGACCTTGTTCTATTAAAATCAAAAAATTTGTAATGGACGCATTCGTGAGTGAAGGAGAAATAGTTATGAGGAAGGTATATTGAGCCTTGTGGTGTGTATTACTCTTAACTGATTTAAAAAAATAAAATAAAATCTTACGAACCTTTCTTTTTACAATTCTCCTCGTATATCTAAAACACTTTTTGGGAAGTTTAATGCCATGAAAAATTTTCTTCTATTTTCAAAACGGGAATATTTTCTTTTAATGTGTTGTCCCATAGTTATACGAGGAATGTACATATGTGGAGTTGTGTTGGAAAACAAAGTGTACCTCAATGATAGGTGTTACTGTTATGTTACCTTACATGATCACGAACAATTTATGAGTTGCATATGTTACCTTACATGATCATGAAATTGTTTTGCTTGAATAAGCATGTATGGAGTTACTATGGAATCTTAGCTTGTGAGCCTTGTGTGTATTTAGGAAGAGGTGTGGTCTCAATAGGGTGAGATTGAGAATGTGGGTAAACAATTTATTTATGGGAATGGGTAAAGTCATGTCCTATGATCGTGTTTTCTTTGAGGGCACCTTGTGTCTGGTGGGTTTGTCTAGCTTGGGTTGAGTCAATGAAACCGATGATTAGATGGTGTGATCTAGGTTTTAAATTGTTTAACCGTATGTGGTTAGGAACGGTAATTTGTGTCATTGTTGCGTAATTTCAATACCTTCGAGAACTAACTTTCTTTTCCTTGAAATCGGGTCAGTTGGAATAATGTGAATTCCAGGATTGTTTACAAAACCTTAGAGGGAAATTCCATGTGTTTAGTTGCTTCTTGGTGGATGAGTGTGAAGTGGAAGTTTATTTTCTCTAAGGAATTAGGTCGCGAAGTGACCGAGAGTTATTTTTCTTGATGTTGAATCTATTTGAGACACGAGTAATGTAGGGCGTGGTAGCGAGACCCTTTGCTTGATGTTCAATT
Organism: Camellia sinensis; assembly: GCF_055761805.1. Taxonomy (NCBI): domain Eukaryota; kingdom Viridiplantae; phylum Streptophyta; class Magnoliopsida; order Ericales; family Theaceae; genus Camellia; species Camellia sinensis. Next base: position 33,985,758 of record NC_138966.1, on the reverse strand, counting down.
TCATAGAACCATTACGCTATTGTGACTCATTAGAGGTATCTGTGATCATTCTTGTTTAATCTTGTTAATTGGGGGCCCATACTTAATGGGGGTCACCCAACTCGACTGAGTGAAATCTTTCTAGTTCTAGTGATTGAGTTAGAGGAGAGACTTATCACTTTGGTGTTGTTGCTCGTAACAGTTGGGGTGTCGTTAGAGTACCAGTGTCGGGACTAGAATGTGAAAGTAATTTTTTGATTTCAACTTATTATCAAGTAGCGGTTTAAATTCTATTTGGGGTTATCTTATCTCTTAGGTCGTTATGTCGCCTAAGCTTCTTTCGTGGGAGTGTTAAGATTGTGCTTGTTATTGGGTGTTGCTTCTTGCTAATTATGTGAGGTTCTTTGCATTATTGAAGGTGTTGTGGAGGCACCACATGATTAAAGAGGCTACATGGGAATGAGAGGCGGAAGTCCGCTCCAAGTATCCAGATTTGTTTAAGAGTACTTAGCTTATTTGATTTCATGGCTTTCGTTAGCATTGTTTTGAGATTACGAGTATGGTAATTGCTAATCTTTTACTACCATGATTGTTGTTGTTATGTAGCATGAGAACTATTGTTGAGTTATCACACTAGTTGTTGAATCATCATGCCTATTGTCATTGTTATAGGTTGTGGTTGATGTTGAGGCTATTGCCTTATCGAATTCATGTTAGTTAATGTGTAATATTGTGGAGATTATGGTCTTCCGTTCTATATTTGAGATTATGATTATCATCGGGGTTTCTTTATGTTGTTGTGTTGTTATTGATTCGTTATTGACGTTATTGTTGTCGTCATGCGCGATTTCCTTGTATTGCGAGGTTATCGATAAGAGGTGCAGTTTAATTTTGAGAATGAAATTTCCCAGGGTGAGAAGGTTATGATGTCCCGGGTATATAACTCGCTTTACTCCCCTTTTATTCCGTTAGTTCCTTGATTTGGACCTTTGATTTAAATCGAGGCCTCGTGGACTGTGCAATTTCGCCATACTTCGTAATTTTTTTATATTGTAACCCTAAACTATATATGGGTTTAGTACTTTCTCATTTTGAGTGCAGAGGCAGACTAGGGTGAACGAACACCTAGTTAACTTTGGAAAACACTCTGGTAAACAAAATCGCATGTGCAGAAAATGAGCCGCACGTGTGGAGGAGGGGCTGCATGTGCGGTGGTGGAAGAAATTGGAGGATCGACTACTGAAATTAAGGCACGTGCAGAGGAGGTTTCCCACACATGCGGAGAGGAGCGTACGAAAATGTTTGAGTCAACTTTGAATTTCAGACCACTTTTTGTAAAATCTAATCCTCTCTCTCTCTCATTACTTTTCTTTACCTCTCTCTCTCTCTCTCTCTCTCTCTCTCTCTCCCTCCCTCTATATATATTTTCTCTCCTCTCTTTCTACCCAACCCATAAAACTTCCACTTTTCCTTTGATTCCTCTCAATCCATTGAGATTTTAACCCTTGTTCTTGAGGCATTTTTGGAGAGCACGCCAAGAGTTTCGTTGTGTGTAATGGAGATCGGTTTTCAACATCGTCGATTTTGGGGCTTTCCTTCTCTTCTTCTCTTCATAGCTTCATGTAAGGACTTTTTTTTTGACTTATTCATGTATTTTATCTACTCTGTGTTATTTTGATAAGATTGTTATGAAATTTATTATCTTTGGAAATCCATGAAAAATAGAGATTAATGTTGAGAAATTATGAGAATAGTATATTATTATACTTGTCTTGCGAAGATAAAGAATTGAAAATGATGATTATCCTATTAAAATTATGTTGACTATATGATAAAGAAAATGCATGTGATGTTGTGTTGTTATTGTCTCTTGGGATATATATATATATATTGAGTAGAGATGTTTTGCTAAACAACAATTGAAATTTGTGTTGCCAAGATTGGGAAATTGTTGAGATATTGGGAAATAAAATGTATTGTTCCATTACATTGTCATCTCATCTCATATTACATATTTTCAAATTGTCATATGTTGGAATTTTGGATTTGAGAAGTTGGTTTTCAAATTAATTCATTGGAAATACTAGAAATGTGTTGAGTTGCGGGATAAATATCTTGGTGAATCTGGTTAGGGGTGTAGAATTGTGAATTAAGTTGGTTTGAGGTCCATGGTGAAATATCAGAAACTCGCGCGGTGGAGGTACCAAGATCCATCCGGTTAGGAGCCGATGAAGTGGCTATGAGGTAGTGCCTTGAGAGCTTACTAGTAGACACCTTGCCTTTGGAATTATCAATGTTATATTTATCACCCCTTGTTTATCTATTGAAAATATTGAAGCGATTATGTTTTTGAACAAGTGCATGGCATGAGATTTCAAATGAGAAAAATCTATAGTTTTGGCATGGCATGGTATATGCATCCATCCCATGAGATTGATAAAACTGTATGTACCTTGTTATGAATTCCTTTACTGGGCTTTATGCTCATCCCTTAGTAGAAACTGCTTCAGGTAAGAACATTGTAATCCCGCCAAAGTGAAGGTGTGGAGGGAATTCTTTTTAAGCATGACGGCTCGTATAAGTGTTGTTTGTTTTTCCAAGCCAAAGCCTAATATTTATGGGCTTGAAAACCATTATCTGTATTCGGGCTTACGCCTTGGAACTTATAACCGGTGGGGCATTATTTTGTATCTAATTCTGTGTACCACATCCTGCAGAATTCATTTTCTAGGAATTGTTAAATATAAATCAGGGGATTGGATGGTTATGTTGATGAGGGAAATTTTAGATATATATCCTGTTCACTTGTAAATGAAAGAGTTAATGAGAATTGAATTACATAATGGGTTAGTTCGGGTTTTATGAATTGTTAATATTTTTGGAGCATTACACCAAATGCAATTTATCTTCAATTTAAAGAAAACAATTTCAACAATACATGAGATATCACAAATTAAGGTTTTACTAAAATGGGGGCTTTCTCAAATTAGAACACCCAAATGCTATTTTATACAAGGAAACTAGATTTGATATATATAAAAAAAAAGAAGAAAATTATAGAGAAATACCCAACCAAATCCAAACCCTAACTCCTTATCATGTATTTTCTTAGCGGAACTTACTGTTTAGAAGGAATCTTTGACAATGGGAAAATGATTCTTTAGATGATCTTCTATCATCACTGAATAGAGTTAGCTTGAATAAAGGGGATGAGGACTGCATTTAGTGGAAAAGTGAGAACCATGGAGGCTTTTCAATAAATCTATGTGCTCATTGCTTGAAGATGGGAGAGTTTTCTGAAGAAAAAGTTTGGCGTCTCTGGAATAATTATGCTCCTTCTAAAGATTTTCTGTTGGTAAGCAGTGATTCCAACAAAAAGTTTGTTGCAACAAATGGAAAATCATTCTGATAAGTAAAGAGCTACTTTGTCCATTTTGTGAAGTGTAGAGGAATTCATCTTCTTTTGTATTGTAATGAACTTTTGGGTAGTGTGGTCTTATTTAATCCAATGGTGGGGAGTGGAATGGTTGTGCCTAGGAAAATTTTATGAGTTAATCGATTGGTGGTTCAACACAGAGCATAAGAAGTTGTTTGAACAAATGGTCTTCAAATCTTCAGTTGGTGGTCTTCAGGTCTTCAAAACTTGGCGATTATCTTGTCTATGTAGGACAAAAATTTGGTGCTTCAAGTCGCATTACTAAGTCACTTTCCTAAAGACAATATTTACACCCACTAAAAGGTATGCAGGGGGTTACAGCAAATTTGCCTCCAGGATACAATAAAGCCTGATCTAACGATCAAGTCTACCGGCATCTGCATTGACGACAGTTGATCAAAATACTATTGATATAATCAAGTGAACCAAGACACTGATAATCAAAACTACAGAACTTGATTACCAGTAAGAAAAGCAAAAATTTACTTAAGAAACTCTTGATTGAAAACTCAAAATCAAGAGGGAAAGAGAGAGAGAATTGCATGAATGAATTCTGAATTTTTGGATGGAATGAAATGGCAGATTTCGTAGCCTATTTATAGGCCTTGATGCATCTGATTGAATAGTCATGTCCCTTGATCGCATCCTATCAGATCTGACCATTTGATTGACGATCTACGGTGCGGATCATTCTTACATCGAATAGATGCATTAACTTATCACACCTGATCATGATCGGGTGCCATCTCATTCGTACAATCGCGTATCTCTAATCAACGACTATGATCAATCCACTCCAGATCAGACACACAACCGTTTGATTGGTTGGTTGACTCATTGCCAACGAACGCCACTGTATTCCACATTATCGCTCCAACCAGTCCGATGCAAATAGGAAAGTGCCCTCATGGTGCCTTGGTCGATGCGTCCATGCTAAGTGCAAAGTGCGTTATCAAATACCACATAGCTCACTGCCAACGCCATGTGCGCGCGCGTGTGCTTGTGCCTGTGCGGATGGTGCGGAGCACCATCCTTGCAGTGTGAGTGCATGCACACTAGCTTTCACCTCACAATTCTATATTCAAAAGAATATTCTATGTAGCACTTTATTACGTGCTCCATATTTTCCTCTCTATCCAATGTGGGACAAAGTTTCCAAGCTTAATTAATGCTTTCCACAGAAAAACGTGGAAGGTTTTTAAAAAACCCAAAACTAAACTACAATTTTAAAACCCATTTTGAAAATTCCCCAACATTCCCCCACTATTTTCAAAATATCAGATAATGATTCTTGGTTTACTTGGCAGCCTTATGCATAGGTGAAGATATCTTATGATTTGAATCATTCATTTAGTGAAGATATCTAAAAGTTAGTCAAGATGACATAGTAGACTTGTCTTTGAACTAGCGATCTTATGCGACAAACCGGACATGTTTCATGCACAGTACATGTTACCTATAGTATTCAAACAAACCGACACGTGGATTGGCCTTGTGTCTATATCCTGTTTCATGAGCACTCTAGAGTCAAGCCCCTGGACTCATAGGAAGCGGCCCCACCACCTATACTCACATAGGTAAACTTACAAAAAGTACCTTTGTAATTTACAGTACCCTAACAACTCAGTTGTAAACTTATTAAGAGTTTGCTAATTCATCATCTTCTTTTCACATTACAGGTACCAAGCATTTCAACCTTGGGATGAAAATGAAATAAAACTAAGTGCTTGCAATCACGACATATGGTGTACTTGGTCTCATTGAACTTAAGACATGATGTTTCTTCAAGCGTTGAGTCGAGTTTCCACCAGGAGTGATTATGTTAAGTGGGCTTAAGACCCGTCCCCTTTGATGTTTTCCACACCAAATCCCTTGCAAGTCCCTTTGTTAAGGGGTCAGCCAAGTTTTCAATTGACTTTACATAACTAATGGTAATTACACCTTCTGTGATTAACTGCCTGACACAGCTATGTCTCAGTCCTATATGCCTGCACTTTCCATTATAGACATGGTTATAGGCCCGTGATAGAGTTGCTTCACTATCATAATGCAAAGATATTGGTGGCATAGGTTTTGGCCATATCTTAATCTCTAACAAGAGATTCTTTAGCCACTCTACACTCAGACGCCATGGTTAAGTCTATTATGTATGTTTGCTTCTTAGAACCCCAGGAGATAGCTCCTCCCCCAAGAGTAAAAATCCAACCACTCGTGGACGAGTGATCTTCACGGTCAGTTATCCAATTAGCATCTGTGAATCCTTCCAGCATTGTTGGATAGCAATTATAGACTATTCCATAGTATATGGTTTTCCTTAAGTACCTAAGTACTCAGTTAACAGCATGCCAATGCACACTACTGGGATTACTAGTGTATCTACTAAGTTTTCCCACTGAAAATACAATATCAAGTCTAGTGTAAGTCATGGCATACATCAGGCTACCTATTACTCTTGAGTATTCTAGCTGATTAACAGCTCTTCCAGTATTAGGATACAATTTCAAATTTGAATCAAAAGGTGTAGACATGGGTGTACAATTATATTGATTAAATTTCTTAAGAATTTTCTCAATATAGTGCAACTGGGTTAGAATCAAATTATTGTCCTCTCGTTTGATCTTAATACCCCGAATTACATTAGCCAAGCCCATGTCTTTCATATTAAAGCTAGATGACAAGAAACTTTTAGTCCTTTCAATGACATCATTGTCAGTACCAAAAAAAAGCATGTCATCTATATATAGGTACATGATTACACCTCTATTGCAAGTAAATTTACTATACACACACTTATTAGATTCATGTATCCTAAAACCATTTGACACTATTACTTTGTCAAATTTCTCATGCCACTGTTTTGGAGTTTGTTTTAGTCCATATAGTGGCTTCACGAGTTTACACACTTTGTGTTTTTGACCCTGTACAACAAATCCTTCCGGTTGTTGCATGTAGATTTCTTCATCTAACTCTCCATTTAAGAAAGCGGTCTTAACATCCATTTGATGGATTTCAAGTTTGAAGATTGAGGCTAAGGCAATCAACACTCGAATGGTGGCGATTTTGGCCACCGGAGCATATGTATCAGAATAATCAATACCCACCTTTTGAGTAAAACCCTTAGCAACTAATCTTGCTTCGAACTTGTCAATTGTGCCATCAACTTTTATTTTCCTTTTGAAAATCCATTTACAACCAATTGGTTTGGATCCAGGTGGCAAATCAGCAAGTATCCAGGTATTGTTACCCATGATAGAATCCATCTCATTGTTTATTGCTTCTTTCCAGAAAGCAACATCTTGAGACTTCATAGCTTCCTCAAAGGCTAATGGATCTGAATCCATATTCAAAGAAATCATTGTTTGCTTACAATAAGCTTTTCTAGTTCCTTCTACGAGGTAAACAATGAAATCAGGGTCAAATGACTTCTCAGTCTTAGCCCTCTTACTCCTCCTTAGCTCAATAGGCTCATTAGGTTCATTAGGCTCAATGGGTTCATGTCGGTCACTTTCCTCTCTAGACATCAAAGGAGTTGTTTCATTTTCTTGATTAGGATCCAACCTTGGATTGGTTGTGAAATGATTCTCATAAAATACCGCATCACGTGATTCAATGATGGTATTTGTTTACATTGAACCATTGGGCTCTACTACCAGAAACCTATAAGCTTTGCTATGTATGGCGTAGCCAAGGAATATGCATTCAATTCCTTTTTCACCTAATTTCTTCCTTTTAGGTTCAGGCAATCTGACTATTGCTCTACAGCCCCATGTTTTCAAGTAACCCAGATTAGGTTTCTTGTTTTTCCAAAGTTCATAAGGAGTAACATTTCATCCCTTGAGAGGAATTCTATTGAGTGTGTGACAGGCAGTGAGCAAGGCTTCACCCCAAAAACCAAAACTTAAACTGGAGTAAGAAAGCATAGCATTAATCATTCCTGTTAATGTCCTATTCTTTTTTTCAGCTACTCCATTTTGTTGTGGTGTGTAGGGTGCAGACTTCTCATGAATAATACCAACATTTTCACAATATTCTGGAAAAATGATATTCACCGCCTCTATCAGACCTAAGTCTCTTTATTTTGACATTACACTGATTTTCTACTTCTGTCTTAAAACTCTTGAATTTATCAAGCACCCCATCTTTGGAATGCAAAAGATAGATATGACAGTATTTAGAAAAATCATCAATGAATGTTACAAAATATTTCTTACCACCTCTAGTAGGGGTACTATGCATGTCACATACATCACTATGCACAAGTTCAAGCAGAGATGTGGTTTTATCTACTTTAGGAAATAGAATGCGAGTAAATTTAGATTGCACACAAAATTTGCATTTTTCAAACATATCAATATCATACTTAGGAATTAAATCTAAATTAATCATATAATTCATTTTTCTAGTATTAACATGACCTAAATGAGCATGCCATAAAGAAAGAGAATCAACAATATAAGTAGAAACAGATGCATTATTGATAACGTTAAGTTTGAACATTCCTTGATACATGTAGCCCTTCCCAACAAAAATCCCACCCTTAGACAGGATAAATTTGTCTGACTCAAATACTAACTTGAAGCCATGCTTATTAAGTAGGCTTCTAGATACAAGGTTTTTCTTGATATCAGGTACATGATAAACATCATTAAGACTTAAGACTTTACCAGATGTAGACTCTAGATCCATCGTCCCTTTGCCTTTAATAGCAACAGTTGAAAAGTTGCCCATATAGAGAACTGTTCCACCACTCACTTGTTCATAAGTAGTGAAACGGCTTTTGTCGTTGCAGACGTGCCTTGTTGCTCCTCAGTCAATCCACTAGTCACCAGCATCTTCGAGCATGTTCATATCGGAGACAACAACCACAAACTTGTTCTTGGTATTTGATGCTTCTAGCTTCTTTTTGTATGACCGACATTCATTTCTGAAATGCCTTGGCTTGCCACAGTGCCAACAAGCCCCTTTTGGCTTCTTAGCATTTTTCTCGGGTTGGGGTTCATGCTTATGCTTCTTTTTATTGAACCTCTTACTATCATCCACCATGTAGATCTTGGACGTTTGAGCCAATTGGTTATCTTTACTTTCAAGTAACCTTGACTTTTCCTCAACTCGGAGGTGTTGAGTCAATTCCTCTAAAGTAAGATCTTCATTTTTGTGTTTCAGAGTTCTCTTAAAATCCTTCCAAGAAGATGACAGTTTCTCTATTATAGATGAAACTACAATAGATTCATCCATGTTCATATTCTTTTGTCGAAACTGACTCAAAATATGTTGGGTCTCATAGAATTGTTCCATAATGGGCTTTGTATCAATCATTGTAAAACTCATAAAATTACTAACAAGAAATTTCTTAATGGCAGCATCCTCGGTGAGGTACTTTGACTGTAATAAGTCCCAAAGTTGCTTTGCGATTTCTAGATGTTGATGCACATTGAATAGAGAGTCTGACAGCGTATTCAGAATGTGTCCTCGGTAAATGTAGTTATCATTCTCCCATTTGGTTTTGGCACGGGTTTGCTCCATAGTCTCGTCTTTTTGCTCCGTCAGATAGGGTGTAGTTAGTATATAGACCACTTTGAGAGCGGTGAGCAAAAAATGCATCTTCTTTTGCCTACGTCGAAAATTTGCTCCATCAAAACGGTCAAGCTTCATGAAATCTTGAGTCATTTTCTGAATAGACATTGCCATATCCAAATATTGTCTTTAGATTGTTGGAACAAATGGTCTTGAAATCTTCAGTTGGTGATCTTTGGGTCTTTAGAACTTGGTGATTATCTTGTCTATGTAGGATAGAAATTTGGTGCTTTAAGTCGCGTTACTAAGTCGCTTTCCTAAAGACAATATTTGCACCCACCAAAAGGTGTGTAGGGGGTTACAGCAAATTTGCCTCCAGGATACACTGAAGCCTAATCTAATGATCAAGTTTACCAGCGTCTGTACTGAAGACAGTAGATCAAAATACTCTTGATATAATCAAGTGAACCAAGACATTAATAATCAAATCTGCAGAACTTGATTACCAATAAGAAAAACAGAAATTTACTTAAGAAACTCTTGATTAAAAACTCAAAACCAAGAGGAAAAGAGAGATGGAATTGCAAGAATGAATAATGAAATGGCTGATTTCGTAGCGTATTTATAGGCCTTGACACATCTGATCGAATGGTCATGTCCCTTGATCGCATCCAATCAGATCTGACCGTTGGATCGACGATCTATGGTGCAGATTATTGTCACACCGAATAGATGCCTTGACTTATCACACCTGATCACGATCGGGTGCCATCTCATCTGCTCTAACTTGTCCGATGCAAATAGAAAAGCGCTCTCATGGTGCCAATGGGTCCATGCTAAGTGCAAAATGCGCTATCAAAAGCCACATAGCCCACTGCCGCGTGGGCATGGGCGTGGGCGTGTGCAGATGGTGCAGAGCACCATCGTTGCGGTGTGAGTGCATGCACACCGGCTTTCACCTCACAATTCCATATTCAAAGGAATATTCTATGTAGCACTTTATTAAGTGCTCCATATTTTCCTCTCTTTCCGATGTGGGACAAAGTTCCCAAGCTTAATTAATGTTTTCCAAAGAAAAACATGGAAGGTTTTGAAAACACCCAAAACTAAACTATAAATTTTAAAACCCATTTTGAAAATTCCCCAATAGAAGCATTCAAGGCATATTTGGGAATCATTATTCTTTACGTTCATGTGGAACTTGTGGCAGGAAAGGAATGCAATTTGCGAAAGAACCAAACTCAACGTTGCATTGTGGGTAAATCTAAGGTTGAAGATGGTTGTTTTTCTGTGCACGGTTTTATAGCCAATATCAAGAGTGCCAAAAATTACAAGTTGAGAAAATTGAATGGTTAAGCGGTTAGGATGTTTTTGTTGTTGATTTTTACTTAGCTATCTTGGTGGGAGTGAGGGTTTTCTTATGCTTTGTTGTATGTATTGTTAGGATGACTTCTTGCCAACACTCTATTTTCAGCTTATTGGGCAATTTGGAACGAGTTTATACTGTCCTCTTTGCTAATCTAGTTGATGCTTGCTTGTATTTTACTTTGTTAATGAATCTTTGATCTTTCTTTGTTGATCAAAAAACCAAAGGCAATGACCATGCGCATTTAAGCCTCTTAGGCACCCTCTTTTTGTAAGTCAATTTTCAATGGTGAGTTCTACCGAAGAGTTTGTATCAACCCCACTCCTACTTCTCCACCCCACCACCATCGCCAAGCTAACCCCATTTACCCACCTCCATTACACAGTTCTAATTTTTTTACCAATGGTGGGGAAGATTGAGTCGGAGAAGTGAGTAGAGAAATAGTAGAGGAAAAGAAAAATGGCATTCATTTGTAAATTTGAATGTGTAAAAAGTATGTTTTTAAAAATAGTTTACTCTTGTACACTTTGGTCTACAAAGCACATAGAGTTATGTACTTATTTTAAAATGATAGAGGGTGATCGAGTTAAACCACAATAGTAAAGTGAATTTGATTTGATTTGATTTGTTTTTTTTTTGGGTTCGTGCAATAGTTTCAAGAACGAAAATGCTATATAAAAATACCGAAATCCCTTTCATAAAGTGTGTGTACTATATACATTTTGTTATGTACTTTTCTAGTACTTGTTACATAATTTTGTAGCAAATGTAACATAATTTTCTATTAGGATTCCTACGATTTGTAATTCACAAATGAAATTACACTTTTTTTTCTTTTTATAATGCCTACGTATTTTTGTGTTAATGTTACATTATATCAAGAAAATGATATGTACAGAGAAAATGTATAATAAGATACATATGGTATACATCCTACTGAAGGGGTTCCTTGAATTAAAGTAAGTTATGTGATTTTGGGTAATGCTATGGATGTGTATCATATGCAAGTTATGTCATTTGTAAGGTTTATTATCACAAATGTCATAATTCAATTCTATGAGAGTCACAACTAACACACACACACACACACACACAAAAAAAGTTATAACCAAATACCACATAAAATATAATCAAATAACTTTTGGATCATAATTATAATAATGTCATAACCAATATCATAATAAATTATAACTAACAACATTTCAATAAGTTATAACCAAATATCATAATTAAAGATGTATATAATACACACTCCAAAAGAAACGTGTACCATAAAATTTCCCATAAAATTTATATGTTCATAAAACATTGTTCCAAAAAAAAAAAAAAAATGCTTCTGGCTATTGGGAACGGTCTCAAACCCATTGGTACGGAGTACAATTGCATATGGATGGGTATATGTCGGTTCAAACTTTTACACTTTAATTCACATTTCATGTAGATCCCACTTACTTTCTTTTTCTTTCTTTCTTTTTATTTTATTATATTTTTTAATACACCCTTTATCATCTCCATTGGAGGATCCACAAACTCACAAAATCAATAAACTCCACACACAAAATTGTATTCCACTTTATCCTATATACACTTTATCATACATTTTTTTTTTTTTTTTTAACGTTTTCTTTTAAGATTCTCACTCCCAAATAATTTGACAAACAAGAGGTCATACATTCGAATCTCTTACTCCCAAATAATTTGGCAAACAAGTGATCATAGATTTAAGTCCTATCTACAAATGTTGAGGCACGAGATTCATGGTTATGAATATAAACCACCAGTTTCAATGGAGCAACTCAGACTATGACTCATCATTCCATATGAACTTCATGGTTGTTTAGGCCCTTCTTATCCAGTAAAGATGGACTCTTATAATTGTACTAAGAGAGTATTAGCACGCGTTGATTGTCTCCTTTACCTTATTTTTATCAAGCAAAAAAACCATAAAAATCACTAAAGGATCTCAAACTTATTTTCTTTCTTTAGTTATTTTTTGTTCTTTTTAATTTTTACAAATGTCTTTTCCTGGTTCCCTGGATGAGGGGACACTGATTGTAGTGGGTAGTGGGTAAACTTTTTTTTTTCAAGTTTGAAAATCAAAATCTGAAGATATGTTCAGATTGAGAGAATTAAAGTAGCGAAAATTTAAGGGATTCTTTGTCAGCTTCTAGACCCCCCATTCCCCTTTATATCTTTGTACCATCCACATGCTGTAAATGTTCACGCTAATATATTGGACTGCTTTCATAAAGTGCTTTCCATGGTTTGGACTGTTTTTGAATGACAGTTCTAATGTAATGGGGAATGAATCAATCTTTAGTCATATTTTATATTTTTTCTCTTGACTTCAAATTATGCTTTTAGGAATCTTTGAAGATTGAACATTACAATAATCAGTCAAAATTGTAATATGAATATGATTCTCATTTATGTATCATGGACCAAATTTAGATCCTCCCTCACCAACCAAAATATAAATTGACACCTTCTCAAAACTGTAAAATTTTATACTTTTTGAAGTTGCAAAATTTTGCACTTTTCAAAATGGTGAAAACTGCAAAATTTTATATTATATCGAACAATGAAATTTCAATTTCAAAACGATTATCATTTGCGAAATTACTTTCACACTTTCAAAAGGATAAGATTTGTGCAAAAATGTGAAATTTAACATTATATCAAAACTAAATGGACATAAATAAAAATGAAAATTTTAGAATGGACATAAATAAAACCAGAAATTTAATCAGATAAGTAAGGTATGGCTGAGATCTATTCAAAGATGGCTTAACCATTAAACCACTTAAACTTTTCCCTAAGGTCCACAAAAAAATTTTAAAAAATTCTTATTGTCGAAAATTTAATTTTCCAAAGGTTTAACTAAATAAGGCCTCATGTTGATATAAGTCTAAGGTTTTCAAAAATATTGAACCACTACAGAGTATTTTTATGTAGTGAAGTTCACACATGAAATCACTCTCAATCATGCAGTATATTTTCTAGACATTTATTATTATTATTGTTATTTGAAAACAGTAGAACTACTCTTTATTTTGCCCATCAATTAGTTACCTTATGAATGAAGGTAGTTTTCAAGATCCCCTCAAGGCACTACAAGAAAAAATATATTTGGCGATTAAATTTTTAGTCGCCAAAAGTCGATTTTTAAGTTTTTCCGACTAAATTTTTTTGTCGCCGGTTTGGTCGCTGGAAAACGGTCGGGAAAGATATTGGCGACTAAAAAACATTTAGTCGCCAAAGAGCAAGTCTTTAGCGACCAAAATTTGGTCGCCAATAGTCAATTATATTTTTTTAATTATACATTTGGCGACTAAATTTTTAGTCGCCAATAGTCAATTATATTTTTTAAAATTATACATTTACCGACTAATGTTTTAGTCGCCAATACTCAAGGATCGGCGACCAAACCTTTTAGTCGCCAAAAGCTCATTCCTGAAAAAAAAAATTACACTCTACTCTTGTGGAGATTCAAACCATCAACCTCCCACACTATAAACCTTATACAACACACTCTTTCCACTACACTTCCATAACACCATATGATTATATATGCAACATATATTATTTATATAGTACTTAGACCCGTATTAATATAAAAATATATATATAAACATAATTATTTTTTATTGAACATACTTTATGTAAAAATAAATTATTTAGTAGAAAAAAAAGGAGACTACTTTTGGTGACTAAACATAGTTTTAGTCGCCAATTCTATACTTTTGGCTACTAATTATTTTTTAGTCGTTAAAAAAAAATTTCCCGTGCTAAAATTACCACTTTTGGTGACGAAACTTCTTTTTGGTCACCAAAAAGCCTCACTTTTGGCTACTAAGCATGTTTTTAGTCGCCGAATGCTTCACTTTTGGCTACTAATTTTTTTTTAGTCGCCAAAGGGCCTTACTTTTGGCTACTAAAATTTTTTTAGTCGGTAAAAGCCTTACTCTTGGCGACCAAATAGATTTTTAGTCGACGAATGCCTCACTTTTGGCTACTAAATTTTTTTTAGTCACCAAAAGGCCTTACTTTTGGCTACTAAAATTTTTTTAGTCCCTAAAATCCATATATCGGCGACCAAACAGTTTTTTAGTCGCCAAAACCTATACTTTTGGCTACTAAATTTTTTTAGTCGCCAAAATCTTTACTTTTGGCTACTAATACATTTTTAATCGCCAAAACTTATACTTTCAACGACCATATATGATTTTTTAGTCGCTAAAGGTACTTTTTCTTGTAGTGAGGCTAAAGATGCCCATATGATCAGGGCCAACCTTGACCCAAGGCGAGTAAGGCCACAAGATTTTATCAAATTTTAAGGGCTCTCAAATATTTTAACTCTTGTGGGCATCTTCAATGGTTGTGACATTGGTCATGTCAATACAAAAAAACAGCTTAGCTTCACAAAATTGATACTCCAATGGTGTGCCATTGTTCTAGCCAAAAAATGGCAAACCCAAATTTTGAGTCAAATTTGGCTTAAGGTTTGGCAGAGCCATCTTGATGCCAAAAAGAAAGAGATACGAGGGAAATGAGCATCCAACGGTTAGGGAATTTTTTTTTAAAATTGATTTGGCAAATGATTTACCAAAATGACATGGTTAGAGATTGGGGTGCCAATGATCTAGTAGCTATATCTTAAGATGTAGTAAATGGGAGGGCAGGGGTTCGAGCTGATGGAACAACGGTAAACTTCTCAGTTGTAATTTAACTATATTAACACATTAATGTTATCTTTGACCCCCCCCCAAAAAAAAAAAATTAGAGTGGTATAGTAAAAAATCAGCTTTTGTACACTATTGCAAGCCAAAAAAATGGCTTTGTCAAAGTCATTTCGGCTTGAACCATTGGAGATTCTCTTGGTATGTTTAAAAATAAAGGCCCAAACCAACTAAGGTAACTTCTCAATCCAAATAAACAGTGTTTGAAGCATTTCCAACTCTTCATTACTTTTTTTTTTTTAATTATAAATTTGAAATAGACTAATTTGATATAAATTATTCCAACTCTTTCATCAAAATCTTTTTAAAAATTATCTTCATATCCCAAGTTTCCCTTTTCATCAATTTTGATGAAAAAAATTATCTTCAATGCTTTATTTTTAAAATTTTTTATTATGAATTTTCAATTTGATAAAAAAAAAATTCTCTTAAAATTTAAGTTAAAAAAATATATTTGTAGATCTCATTTACTTTAGAAATGATGTGTATTATATTAATTTTAAATTTATATTATATACGTAAAAAATTTAAATAAGTAATTTATTTATATATAAATAAAAAACTTTAATTTTAAAATTTTGCCTTGAGTTCCAAAAATCTCAAGGCGGGCCTACATCTTATCCGAACAACACTAGCCTTTCACCTTTGTTGGGATAGTTACTTTGTACACTGTTGTTGATCAACACTAGCCTTTTACCTTTGTTGGGAGAGTTACTTTATACACAGTTATTCATATGTATGTGTAACTGATTTCTTTTTGATGGTTGTGTAGTAACCCTATCTCTAGTTGCTTTGATTTTTGGGGTAAGTGAAACCGGGAGGCATACTAAAAGATAAGGGAATGGGCCAACGTATAAAGATGATAAGAAAAGTGAAAGTTTGATGGATGCCTTCTTAGCTACTACTAACTATCTAGCTAGGCCCTATAGAAGTACGTATGTGCATGGCGTTAGAAAAAAAAGAAGTAAACACTAAAGAAAAGGAAAATGTTTAGACCCCACAAAGGAGGGCCATTCTTACGAGAGGGTTCAAGAAAGTTACTGAAAAATTTAAAGATCTTTGAAGTAAAATTTGAAATCTTTAGAAGATGATTAGAGGCTTATATTCTTTAATAATCTCAACTAAGAACACAAAAGTAAAGAGATGATGGAGATAAGAGATTGGGTGAAAAAGAAGGCAAAGTGGCTAGAGAGAGAATAATGACAAGGTTCTCCCATGGATCTCCCACTTTCACTCTCAAGATTGATAATGGAGAAAGGAAATTAGTTCTTTCCCCAAGAGTTTTCTCTCCAAAATTCATTCATTGTAAAGTTATGGGTGAGTGCTATTTATAAGCACCTCATGATGTAGGATGGAGCCCATGTGCAAGGCACATGAGAAATATTCTCTCTAACCACTTTGTTTGAGGAGGTGACCTCTCTGAGGATGAGGAAAACCCTCGAAGAGGAGATCAACCTCTCGGTGAACCCTTCTTCTTAGTCACACCTAACCAATGATCCCCAATCATCCAAAGGGTCAGGGGTAGTCCTAGAGGACGTCCTGCCGCATAAGGGTCAGGGGTAGTTCAAGAGAACGCCATGCCGCAAATATTTTCGAGTCTCAGGGACCCCCTAGATCGTGCCACCTCGACCTGGGTATAGGCTAGTTTAACCGAAGAGTGAATTTATCTCCGCTCACCGTCCTCGGGATCGGGTCTTTTGTTCGGACTCCATTACACCCATGGTTCTGGTACGTAGATTCCGGAAAACTCTGAGTCCGCAAGTGTTCTGGGATTCATTAATGGAGCGGCTTCTATATTGCGTCTGAATCCGTTCGAAGCCAAGTGTTTCGGATCTCTAAGTTCGTAGATCTGAACCCTTTCAAGTCCGGGTCCGAGTAAGTCTCTAAGTTCGTGGATCGAAACCCTTCGAGGCTTAGAGCGATTCGGCCCGTTTGATGACGATAAATCCGGACCCACCAATCTTGGACTATTGGGCTTAATTAATTTAGTGGGCTCAAATTAGCTCCTCTTACAATTATTATGTTTAAATTTTTTTTAAGAGTTGTGTCTAACAGTGACATAAATAATTCAGACCATTTTAAAGATTGTGAGGGCCGTGTATTATGGGAATCTCTATTATTACTGTAAAGAAAAATAGAGGTGAATTATCAGGGTGGGTTGGTTCAGTTGTAAGTTTCATCATGCTTTGCTTGGATGTTTGGTTCAGTTGCAAGGTGGCTTGGTTCAGTTATAAGGTTCAGTTGTAAGTTTCATCATGCTTTGCTTGGTTCTATTCTCACCTTTTGTGAGCGCCGTGGCGCGGAGGCAAGCATAGGCTAGCTCCTCTTGAGGCTGGTCCTGAAATAAGGTGGGCAAGGTTGTCGCTTCGGACTCCCTAATTCAGTCTTAATAATTTTGATGTTAAATTATGTTTAGTTAATTATTTCAATTTTAAGTTAGGTTTGATTTATAAAAATAAAATTGAGTAGAGTAATCATTTCATCATAATATCTATTTTTTTATCGGTAAAATAAAAACTTTATTAATAAAAATAACATGCAATATATATGAAATCCTCTCCATGAAGCAAGGTAAGAGCAATAAGTATCATAGTGAATTTTCGAAAAGTTGGCACGAAAAGAAACACTCAATCACGTGCAAGCTCAAACCAAAAGAGTTAGTGAGAAACTAATAAGAAAAAAATACCAAAATAAACTACCAATCATATAATCACCTCACCAAGTTTCAATGCAACAAACTAGGCAAAAAAACCACTCAAACACACTAGCATCATAATGTCTACTTAACGTTTGATTTACTAAAAAAAAAGTTTACAAACAAAAAATCATCATTCACTATTGTGAGGGAATAATAATTTTATAAAGAGACTAACAAATGACTATTCCATTCAATTGAATTTCATTTCAGTAAATTAAACACTATATTATAGTATTAATAGTTTAAAAGTGAAGGTTTAAACAAACAATTGAATTTGTGAATTATTTAAAAATAATTAATGGTTTTTTTAATAATAAAAATATTAAGTGTCATTATTTGTTGCATTTTAATTAGTTCATAATTAAATTCATGGAATTTTATATTAAACCCCTAAATTATGCTACCATAACCACCATTTCAAATTACTTTCTTAATTTATGTTTACCATACCAAATTTATTTTTAAAATTGTTTCCTTAAGATTGCATTGATGTATGATTTTGATAGATTCATACATACATATATGGAAAATAATTAGTTCTTTAATTTAAAATTTAGACATTATTGATTCTTTAACATGGCCTAGGTTTCTTTCCAGTCCTCCATCGGATTGGAGAGGTGTTGTTGAGCCTTGTGGCTCACTTTTGGGCCCCATTTTCATAATCTGAACATTCATGTTTTATGATTCGTCGAATACAGCATCCCTATAAAAATCAAATTAATCAGATAACTGTAAACTTGTGTTTGTATCAGTTTTGTATGAAGGGAAAAAAAAAAAAAAGATAGTGAGAAAATAAACGGTTTATACAAAATTGATCCAAATAAGAGATTTTCGTTATCTGATCTACTTGTTTTTTTTGTAGAGATGATGTAATCAACGAACCGTAAAATGTAAACGGTTCGAATCATCAAAACGACACCCAAAAATTGGCCTATTAAATGTTTAATCCAATATTAAAAACCCCAAACTAGCTCATACTAGTCACGAAGTGATAAATTATGATATAATTTAGCAAAAGTTTTTTTTTTGGGGGGGGGGGTAAAATCCAAAAAAGGCAAAATAAGTTAAAATAGCAAATAAGACAAAAAGTCACATTAAACCCATAATCATTTCATTTTTTCTCTCATAAATATCACATCCAACTAAAAAAAAAAAAATCCAACCACTTTTTCAATCACAAATATTTTAGCCTATTAAAACAGTCAACTTCCCAAACGAGACCATAATATTTAAATTTATTATTATCAAATATTTTTACTAAGATTAAAGCAAAAATATGATATATAATTTAAGACGGCTCTATCTTAGATAATTTTTTAATATATGACTATATGTAACTATTTATTTCATAGTGTTAACATAAATGTATAATTTTTTACTTAAGTTCAAATTTTTTAATAGATATGCATAAAATATGTTCATTTTTCTTATTTATAAAATAAAAAATACTTATATGTAATGCTCTCAAAATAAGACATAATCCAACCATTCGTAAAATCCATAAAACATAAGAGATATGACATCTTTTCATTCGTCAGAGTCCGTATTACAAAAGATATTACATGCATTACATTTTCATAAATGTTCATCCTGAAACTATAGCATATAACTCTAATTGTTGTCAACAAAATAAATACCCTAGGAGCTTACATCATTCTAAGCTATCACTTGGTTACAACAAAAGAAGAGTCCCAACTCTTTTACATATAAAGCCCTCGGCTTCATTTACATTTAACACAAAACAAAAATAATAAAATGGACCCTTCAACTCCTAAATCTCCCAAGCTAAAACCTTGGAGGCGGCATGTTACCGGTACTTGAAAAATGGTGTCCTGTAGACACTCCATTTTTGACCGTCCTCAAGACTTGGACGTCACCGCTTGAACACTCGGTGATCATCCATGTTTGTGTTCGTCTTGAGTTCCCGGAGGCCTCGGCTACGCGCCTTGCCTCAGGATCTCTCGACTCGACCGTTTTGTGTCTGGTTTTGCACCAAACACTTGTGTTTTTGCTTTGGAGGGCAGGGAATGGCTTTTGGGACATCCCCACATTCCACCGGCCATGGCTTGAGGCCACCGGTTGTGTTTTGTTTCCATCGGCCAAATGTTATGGCCGGCCGGCCAATTTGACTGTCGGTCGGCCACTTTGATGGTAGGCCAGCCAAATGTGGTTTTCAATAGATATTTCTGTAGACAGCTGGCAGCTGTCATTCTAGGCCATACCCCAGTCCATGCCTGGACGTGGGTGTTCTGAGGAGCTGCAGATTGATATATTTCTATATTAATCAAGCTCTCTCACATAGGAGGAGAGAAAAAGAAGGAACAAGAGGAGGAAGAGATATACAACTTGGAGCAAAAAAATCTCTCTCTCTCTCTCTCTACATTTTTTGCCTCTCTCTCTAAGGTTTAGGGCTTGTTTGTGCACAAAAGTGCATTTTCTTTGCACTTTTGCATACAAGCACCTAGTTCTCCACTCCCTTTATTGAGCTGAGTTCCTTGAAGGTGATTTTTGGGGTGATTTGAAGCCTTCTCTTGGTCCAAAAGTTGCTGATTCGCTGCTGTGCTTCAAGGGTGAGCTTTTACCTCTTTTAAGCCTTGTTTTCATAGCTTGTTTTGCCTTATTTGCAACTGTTTTTGAGCTTAACATATAACATAGAAAAGTCTTGTTTTTGAGTGCTCTAAATAGTTTGTTAAGGGTGTTTTAAGCTTTGGGGTTTTTTGACCCCTCTTAAGGCTTGTTTGGGCTTTGTTTTGTGCCATTTCGGTTGAGCTCCGGGACCATTGTGTTTGGGCCTCCTCACCACTGAAATCTTGAGGGATTTCAGTGATGAGGATGGTGCCTTGAGGTCCTAGGAAGGAGAGGGCCACCCCCTCTCCATGTTGTCTTTGAAAAGGGCCATTTTTAGCCTCTTGAGGGAGCATATAGTTTGAGTGTGTATTGACCATGCCTTGACTGATTTTCATGCTTATTATGTCATAATATAGCATTGTTGTATGTTGGTTTTGGTACACCATGCTTGCTTAGCATACATGCCTTGTAATGCCTTGTTTTAGCCTTAATATGTCCTATGCTTTGAGCCCTTATTCAAGCATGTTTAGGCCTAGCTTTATGAAGCTTTTATGCTTGTCTTGCCATGCTTAAGGTCTATCCTTGGCTGTTTTGGTCGCCCAAGACATGCATTGCATAGTCCCTTTGCATCTTGGATTGTTAGCCCCAAGTGTGTGAGTGTGTAGTGTGCGTTGCTTGCATCATTTTCAGTGGTTTGGAACCACTTACCATGTTATTTCAGTTCTCATAACATGCTTGCATGCATGCCTTTGATGCCTCTTTGATGCCTTAAAAACTTGTGTTGTATGCTCCATGTTTAGCCTCTTTTGCATGCTTCGATGTTTAAGCCACTTACATGCCATCTAGGTGTTCCCTTTGCATGGTCTAGGCCTACCTTGAACCTGTTTTAAGCCCTCTTGGCCTTGTGAGGCTTGGTTGGCTTAGCCATGGTTTAAGTCTCCTTGACTAGCCTCAAGTACTTGGACCAATTGTACGCTATGTTTGTCTTGGTTAAGTTGGTTTGGCACCATCATTAGCATGATTTTCAGAGTTTGATGTGCATGCCATTTGTCCATGATTATCCTCTTTTAAGTGTGCTTAAAAGATGTTCTTTAATGCTTAAGCGTTGGGCCATTTTTGCATGCATTGTTTGTGTGTGTATTTGCCTCCATTCCATAGCATTTTGGCTTCCTATTTAGACATGGCCGAGGCTTGTCCATATTGGTCTAAGTCCACCTTTCGCATGTTGTTCAAATGTGATCACATTGCTACATGCTTGCATGCTTTGGTTGCATAATGTTTGCATGCTCATTACTTGCATTGTTGACACATGCTTAGCTCTATTGCATTTCGTTGCATGCTTCCCCCATGTTCATATAGCATACTAGTTTGCATACCTAGGTTACATGCCATCTAGCATGCATGCCTTGTCCCTTGATCTAGTGATAGGGATTGGGCCTTGGTTTGTGTGTGTGCATTGCATTTGAAATCAAAATGCATTCTTGGTCCCTTGGGCCATCATGCATGGAAATGCGTGATTGGTGGCCCGAGAATCAAGGCCCATCCTCCTTTGAGTCATAAACATGATAAGGAGTGTGGTTGGTGCATACATTTGCTTGAAATACATTGCCATGCCTTGTCTGCCCTCTGCTGCTGTCAAACAGGTTTCAGCAGGAAGAATTGGCCGGCCGGCAGTGTTGGGTGCCGACCGGCAAAACAATTTTGGCCGAGAGCATAATTTTGTGGCCGGTGACCATTCTCCACGGCCGGTGGAGTTCTCACTCAGCCGGTAGTGTCCCATAACACTCAGAGAAGCAACCTTGGGAGTTGTGCAATTTTCAGAGAAGCAGAACAGTCAAAGTAGAGGCAAACTTGTGCATGGCGTTGGATTTCCGAGCAAACCCAAGCACGCGCGCATTGGATCCTCTTCCCGAGGTCTTTACTGCTTTCTTAGCTTAGTTAATTTGCTTCATTAATTAGGTGGTCTGTAATAATTAATTAGCTTGTAGGTTAATTAATTTGTATTATTCTTTTGGTCCCTCCGAGCGAGGGTGAATTTGTAATAAGTGTGGGTGCGTGTGTGCATGTCTTCCAACCCCCGCTTCTTTCTCCCTTTTACTTGCCTGCTTTTGATGGTTAGTATTAGGACATGTTTACTTTAGCATACCTTATACTATGCATGCGTGCATCATTCATTAGTCTTGCATGCACCAGGCTCGGCGCATCATACTAACTGCATAAGTATTTCAAATCTAACTTGAATACGTGCTACTTGTGCATCTTCACATGTCATTTATTGAACAGCCGAGCCCATTTCTAGTTGCATTTCGCATGTG
Source organism: Camellia sinensis (assembly GCF_055761805.1). NCBI lineage: Eukaryota > Viridiplantae > Streptophyta > Magnoliopsida > Ericales > Theaceae > Camellia > Camellia sinensis. Next base: position 33,963,143 of record NC_138966.1, on the reverse strand, counting down.
TTGCATTAGCCATCTTAAACTAGGATCATGCATATGATTACTAACTATTTTATGTTTTGGCTTGGAGTACTCGGTAAGCATTTATGCTTTAGCATACCGCATGCGTGTGAGTGTTGCCATAACAGCATGATTACCATGAGGCTAGCTGCTTATGTGATATAACTGCTTGAATGCCTGTGGATGGAGGTTGAATTACCTAAATTGGAATAATGCATTAAAACTGTGAGTTTTAAGCCCACTAGATAGTGGCAAAACCATCTTTTCTAAAAGCTCACTCGAGGGTGGCAAAACCTGTATTTTAGCCTACTTGCGAGTAGCAAACCATCTTCAAAACGAACATGTAATGTTTTGTTCCAATTTAGGCGATTTGGTCTATACTTGTTTGCTGTGTGCATAACATAGTAATTCTAGGCTAATAAATGGAATAAGAACACATAACGTTTTCAAAACTGGATATCATGGTTAGTAGAGGCCGATCTTCGGATCGGGCGAGAGGGGGTGCTCATAGCTGACCTTCCCCAATCGTACCCAAGCTCCCGAGCCGAGGCAACTTTGGTGATGACGGACATGTGGCCTTTGACACCGAGTCAGGGTTTCCTAAATTTCCCATAAAAAATATTTAGGTGGCGACTCTGTATCTGGAAAAGCAGTCCATGTTTGGCACTTCTTTTCAAAAATCTGTTTCTCAAAACGATTTGCCGGATTTTGACTCTTTGGTTCAGATTTAGAACCGTGACAATTCGAGAGTCCGAACTGTAGTGAGCCCAAAACGAACAGAACGGGGGGCCTCGTCCTCTCGAGGCGTTCGGGGACGTCTACAGTTTCTGGCGACTCTGCTGGGGATTTTAGAGAGCTTAACTCTAACTCATGATATCCTGTTTTGATTTCATTTATGTGTCTCTTTGCATTGCATGTGCATTGGTGCGCCTAGGACACCGTGTTTGCCATCTTCCATTCTTGAACAGTTTGCCGGAGGCTTGACTTTGTCAAAGCATGCCATAAGGCTGACCGGTTGTGGGCTCTGACAGTATGGGAACACAAACCCCGGTTTTACCGGGGCACCCTTTTCGACCATTCGACCTAGTGCATATCGAAATCCATAGTGACTATTCCAAACTAGGACAGGTTGCTTACCCGATGTTAGGTTGTTTGAAAACTGCTGTGTGCATAGTGAAACCCTAGCTCCTGACAAAATAGGACAGGGAAACCCTACCCCAACTTAGGGGTGTTTTGGCTCTCACTTATCTGCTATGTGCTTTAGAGTGTGCCTCTACAGGGAATGCATGTATCAGTTTGCAAGTTTGAGTATCAGGCTTGTGGGCATCAGCATCAGTATTTGGGGAATCAGTTTTACCCGAGGGTATCAATTTTGGGACAGATATTTGGGGAACAGTTATCAGTATTGAGTACAGTCGTTCTGCTATCCGTTCCAGTGGAATTGAGCTGAGATGCTGTCTATTTTCTCTTTTACAAGGTAGTCCCAAAACTATAGCTTCAGAAGGTACCATTATCTCCCAGGTACATTGGACTTGTGCTGATAGACTTTGTCGGGTCAGAGATTCAGTTCAAGGGCAATCAGTGTTCCTTTGCCAGAGGCAGGGTAAAAACGCCAGTCAGGTACAGATCATCAATTCAACAGTCTTTGAATCAACGGTCATTATCCATCTCACCTGTGTGCAGTTGGGTTGAGATATCTGTTTTTTACCTCAGGGAGATATACCGATTGCTCAAGTAGACCAGGAGAATATGTCGGGTCTAGAAGAGATGGTTCGCTAACTCTAGGATAGTATGAAAATCAAGCAGCAGGATGCTGCCCGTCAAGCAGAATTCGCCAAGCAACAGGCTGTGGTCATAGCCCAACAGGCAGAGATAATTGCTAGGTTAGAGCAGCAAACTGGAGTATCTACTTCACACCAGGCTCCTCCTCCACCAAGAGTTCCAACACTCGGGGAGACAGCTAATGTCTAGGAAGATACGGACATTCCGACAGGGCCAGCTCTGCCCCCGGTTCTACCCCAGCTGTCTAAAACACCCACCAACCTACCAGACCCCCCCTTTGATGTCGAGACGGACCCCACAGCATTGAAAGTGAGCAAGCTTCAGAAATTGTTCAAGAAGTCTCAGGGGGTCCACTCCATTCCTGATATTGAAGATGGGTATACAGACTCGGCTGTGACGCTGCCGGACAGATTTAAGATGTCGCACATCGACCTCTTTGATGGATCTGGGGATCCCATGGTACATTTGCAGCTGTTTTCGGACATACTAAGGCCGATGGGCCTCACCAGATTACAAAAGCTATCATTGTTTGGTCGGACCCTATCTGGGATAGCCGCAATCTGGTATGCGAAATTGGAGAACTCTGTGAAACAGAATTGGGAAGAGATGGCTGAGGCCTTTAGTGATCAATACTCCTACAACACACAGATTGAGGACACAACTCGTGATCTTGAAGTCACCCGCCAAGAGCCAAACGAGGGTTTTTCAGAGTTTGTGGCGATGTGGAGAGCAAAGGCCTCGATGATGGCTACAAGACCTTCCGACAAAGACCAGATAAGGATGGTTGTGCGCAACCTCCAACCCAAACTGATGCAGAAAATGATCGTGCTCCCCTTCCCTACCTTTTCAGATCTGTATGAGATGGGAGTACAGATCGAGGATGCTATGAAGCAGGGCCTCATTAATCAGGAGAAGGAGTAGCCCAGGAGGGCGTTTACCCGCAGTTCGAATGCAACCACCGGTGGTGACGCAGCTGCTAGGACCTCAGACGTGGGCATGGTCGCCACCACTACACCAAGAGCAGCCACCCCTTTTGTTGGTGCATCCACTTCAAACCCCCGAACTTCAGACTATCTACCCCGAGGCAAGAGGGTTTTCACCCCACTTTTTATGCCTTTGTCTAAAGCTCTAGGGGTCCTACTCAGGAAAGGACATCTGAAATCGTTAGAACAACGGCCTTTACCCGATCCTCTCCCTGCAAAGCATGACCCGACTAAGTACTGTGCTTTTCATCAACAAACCGGTCATGACACCGACAGTTGCGTCCGTCTCTGCCACGAGATACAAAATCTGATTGACAATGAGTTCATCGTCGCACCAAGCTCTGCAAAGTCTATCGGCACTTGATCAGTGAACTTGTGGGAGATAATGTGACTTTGTGATCGGGGGATGAACCACCTGCGGGCGTCGTTCAGTTTATTCCAAGATGTGGCGTTTGGCACGCATTGTTTTGAGCATTTGCGAATGTTAGTTTTGTACTTTCTGACTTGGGTATTGGGTCAGTCTTGTCATTTTGTATTGAGTCAGTCTTTTCATACTGAGTCAGTCGGGTCTGTCTTGTTGTGTCGAGTCAGTCCTGTTTTGTTAGAGTCGAGTGATTTCGGGGTTGTTACCTCGGACGTCACTTGATTGTATTGTGCTTGTCTTTTTTGCTTTCTTTTGAGTTTGTTTCTGCCGAGGAGCCAGTTACGCCAACAGATCTGAATGGAACAATAATGATTTTCACACTCTTGTGTTTGCTTCTACCGTGTGCTAGTTGTGCCAGAAATTCTAAATGAGATGACAGTATTTGACTAGAAGCTGTGTCTTTTCTGTGCCTTGAATTCATTGCATTGACCTAAGTTTTCCATTTTTTTTTTCAAAACATTGTGATAAAAACAAAGGGGAAGGAATTCCTCGGGTTTTGTAAAAATTTGATCATTTGAGAGAAAGAGAGGCATGCTAAGCCTTTAATAATCAAGATCATGCTTGTTAATGTGAGTACTGAGAAGGATCCTAGCTTGATCCAGATTGGTCTCACACTGTCTTCAGCGCAAGCGACTAGTCGCTTTCTTAAAAGATTTCAAAGAAAAAGTGTTTTGCGCTGTCCTGCGAAGACCTGTGTGGAATCACTCTTGAGATTGTGCAGCCTAGGATCGCTCTCATCCTCAAGACTCGACCCCTCATTGTTAAACCTTGGACTTAAATTCAGAATGTTTAATGGTCAACTACAACGTGAGGCTTGTGTGGTCAGATTCAAAGCAGCCCTCGAACAAGAGGCAGGAAAGTCAGATCAAGAAGATCAGATGTCATCAAAAGAAGCTTGCAAAGCTAGATCAGAAGCACCCCTGGAACTAGGGGAAAAGAATTTCAAATGTGCTCGAAGAGCCGAAGATGGATCATTCCACAAATCAAAGAAGGTCGGCAAGAATGCCAAATCCCAGAACGGAGGAAAGAAGACAGTTTCTGTTGAAAAACAATTGAGTTCCTATCCGCAACACTAGGGGCAAAATTAGCCCCCGATTGGATGGACTCCTGCATCGTCAGCGAACAACAGCCATTCTCCTGGATTCAGATAACTTCAGGATCCTAAAACTATTTGACATGGACAAAGCTACACTTTTACCCTTGAGAGGCTCGCTGGGTTGAAAACCCGGAAGGGCGACCCAGGCAAAAGTTAGAGCAAGAAAAAAAAAAGGAAAAGAACAAAAAAGAAGAAGAAGAAAAATGCAAAGAACAAAAGAGAAAAACGCAAAAAATGAAAAAAAGAAAAAGAAAAAAGAAGAAAAGAAATGAAAAGTACTAAAAAGAAAAGAACAAAGCTTGCACGGTTGAAAATCCAAAAAGGGCGGCCTTGGCAAAAGTTAGAGCGTAAAAGGAGAGGTTAATACCCGAGTGTACCTTAACCGGAACTACGTAAGGCTTGATTCCAATGTTTGGGATACGTAGGCAACTTCATTCTGAAGTCCAGTCATGAAACACTTTAAGTGACTGTGTCCATATATTGGTTTTGACCATCTTCGTCTTCTCTGTATCTGAGAGTTCGGCTGCGATCATCACTAATGAGGACTGTTTACGATGTGCTGCGGCACTATCCAGACAAGGGGCAACTTTTCGTTGCCATGAGTCGCCATTCAAACCAGGGGCAACTTTCCGTTGTCGTGCAATGCCATCCAGACAAGGGGCAATTTTCCATTACCTCCGATCCGAGGTTGCGCATCTCGAGAGTAAGTTCTGCGCTCGTTGAGCATAGACCGCTTGCAAAAATGGTTTTTGAAAATTTTTACTGAGGTTGACTATTTCCTAGAAAATTATTCCATTTTCCAAAACTGGACCATTTTCTTGAACCCAAAAAGGAAAATTTTCAGTGCTCAAAACCTGACTTGCATGATTTCAAATCAAAAATCAAACAAGCATGTTAATCTAACTCTCATTTTGGTCAAAGTTGTTTTAGTAGAAAACCAAAAACAAAAAATGGTCAAAATGATGAACTAGGAGCACAGTTAAGTCAGGCTTCCTGTCTTTTCCCCATTTTTAACATACTCGCCAAGAAGGGCACTTTACCTGCCAGAAGAGGGCACAATTGAAGTTAACAACAAAGGGTTGAAAGCTCTTTCATCCTCCAAGCAACGAGGTATGAAGCCAAGTGCAAAGCACGAATGGGAACGGATCAAGATATTCCACTCCTTTGTTTGGACATATCTAATCACGTCCAAACTCCCCAGTAAAAGCATCGTCAACCAATGTCGATTGCAGATCTGCTGCACATCCAACCGCATCGCAACCCCTCTATGGGAGAAAGTTCACTGTTGTGAGCAGAAGAAGAGAATCTAGCAGAATGCTTGGGGCAAGAACCCGCAACTTCCTGTTTATTCATCAACTACCCTGGGGAGGGATGAAAAATGAGAGATTAAAGAATGGAGAGATGTGCGTTGAGAGAAAAAGGACTTTTTCAGAAAAACAGAGCTTGAGGGTCGAGTGATGTGAGAATCACAAATGAGAAAGGGTGGGAAACAATACCCGAAGAAACAGGCTCCCTATGCACGTCTGTATGTCGTGTCTTTTGTTTTGTTTGTCTCAAATCTTGTTTTGAGTCGTTCTGAGCGTGTCTCGTTGTGTTTAGGTTATTTTACCTTTATTTTCTATTTTGAGTCCTTTTGGCTGTGGTCAGTTGTAGGCTCAATACCCGGTCGAGAACTCATCCTCAATTTCAAAAATGAATCATTTTGTGCTCAGAGTGCTGTGCCATTCTCTACATTTGTGCAAAACAAGAATTTGTTCTTTCTTAAAACCGCAGGGTTCAACCCAGGTCATGCAAGAACAATAAAACAAGGACCTATTTGAAGCTATATGGGTTCCAGACTACAAAGCAAAAGAAAAGAGGGAAAACCGAAGCATCTGAGTGTGTTTCACCTTCAGCAAATTCCGTGATTGTACTCCGAATGTACCTCTTCAGGCCTTGTCAGTGCTCCGAAGAATGAGTGTGCCTCTACTCCAATCTTAAGCCTGCTTCAAGTCAGAATGGCAATTAAAGCAGCAGCAGATGTTATCTCTCGCCAATATAAACAGGGTATACCCTTTTCAAGCGGAGTGTGTTACAAACCCCTCCGAGAGGTAAATCGGAGGTCGCGTTTGGATTTGGTCTCGTTAAGGCTTGTATTTCCTTATTCGGCTTTTTGTTTCAAACACGCTTTTGAAGTTGTACATTCGTCGCATCGTTATGCACACCATTTCTCGCATTGTTACGCACACCATTCGTTGTATTGTTATGCACATTTATCTAGCATTGTTATGCACCGTTACACCTGCATTGTTATGCACATTATATTTACATTGTCATGCACCTCTTCACTTGCATAGTTGCACATTCGTCGCATCGTTATGCACACCATTTCTCGTATTGTTATGCACACTCTTTAGTTCCGAAACACCGGGATATGTCCCTATGTTTCTCATTCCTTTCGAAACACCGGGATACGTCCTTATGTTTCTCATTCCTTTCCAAAATACCGGGATACGTCCGTATGTTTCTTCTCCCCTCTTTCTGAAACACCAGGATACGTCCCTACGTTTCTCTCTCTTTCCGAAACACCGGGATACATCCCTATATTTTCTCTTCTCATTCCGAAACACTGGGATACGTCCCTATGTTTCTCTCTCTTTGGATAAGAGCATTCGGAATACGTTCCAATGCTTGAACCATTTTGAAACATTGGGATATGTCCCTATGTTTCTCTCCCTTTGGTTAAGAGCATTTGGAATACGTTCCAATGCTTATACCTTTCCGAAACACTGGGATACGTCCCTATGTTTCTCCTTCCTTCCGAAACACCGGGATACGTCCCTATGTTTCTCTACCTCTCCGAAACACTGGGATACGTCCCGATGTTTCTATCACTTTTTTGAAACACCGGGATACGTCTCTATGTTTCTATACCTTTCCGAAACGTCGGGATACGTCCCTATGTTTCTCCTTCCTTCCAAAACACCGGGATACGTCCCTACGTTTCTCACTCCATTCGAAATAGCGGGATATGTCCTAATGTTTCTCCTTCTTTGGTTACGAGCATTTGGAATACGTTCCAATGCTTATACCTTTTCGAAACACCGGGATATGTCCCTATGTTTCTCCCTCTTTGGTTAAGAGCATTTGGAATACATTCCAATGCTTATACATTTCCGAAACATCGGGATACGTCCCTATGTTTCTTGCATGATCATAAGTTATGCTCGGCTTTGTGCATTGTCTTGCATTTTGCCCCTGCCCTCGGGTGCATATCTTTATTGTCTTGCATGCTTGTCTAAGTCTTCGGCCTTGTCAAAAATGGGTCATCTCTGGGCTTTGACACTCACTCCCGTCATTCTTATGACTTTCGAGTTTTGTCAAAGAGGGGCAACTGTAGACACCCCATTTTTGACCGTCCTCAAGACTTGGACGTCACCGCTTGAACACTCGGTGATCATCCATGTTTGTGTTCGTCATGAGTTCCCGGAGGCCTCGGCTACGCGCCTTGCCTCAGGATCTCTCGACTCGACCGTTTTGTGTCTGGTTTTGCACCAAACACTTGTGTTTTTGCTTTGGAGGGCAGGGAATGGCTTTTGGGACATCTCCATATTCCACCGGCCATGGCTTGAGGCCACCGGCTGTGTTTTGTTGCCATCAGCCAAATGTTATGGCTGGCCGGCCAATTTGACTGTCGGTCGGCCACTTTGATGGTAGGCCGGCCAAATGTAGTTTTCAACAGATATTTCTGTAGACAGCTGCCAGCTGTCATTCTAGGCCATACCCCAGCCCATGCCTGGACGTGGGTGTTCTGAGGAGCTGCAAATTGATATATTTCTATATCAATCAAGCTCTCTCACATAGGAGGAGAGAAAAAGAAGGAACAAGAGGAGGAAGAGATATACAACTTGGAGCAAAAAAATCTCTCTCTCTCTCTCTACATTTTCTGCATCTCTCTCTAAGGTTTATGGCTTGTTTGTGCTCAAAAGTGCATTTTCTTTGCACTTTTGCATACAAGCACCTAGTTCTTTACTCCCTTTATTGAGCTGAGGTCCTTGAAGTTGATTTTTGGGGTGATTTGAAGCCTTCTCTTGGTCCAAAAGTTGCTGATTCGCTGCTGTGCTTCAAGGGTGAGCTTTTTCCTCTTTTAAGCCTTGTTTTCATAGCTTGTTTTGTCTTATTTGCAACTGTTTTTGAGCTTAACATATAACATAGAAAAGTCTTGTTTTTGAGTGCTCTAAATAGTTTGTTAAGGGTGTTTTAAGCTTTGGGGTTTTTTGACCCCTCTTAAGGCTTGTTTGGCTTTGTTTTGTGCCATTTCGGTTGAGCTTCGGGACCATTGTGTTTGGGCCTTCTCACCACTGAAATCTTGAGGGATTTCAGTGATAAGGATGGTGCCTTGAGGTCCTAGGAAGGAGAGGGCCACCCCCTCTTCTTGTTGCCCTTGAAAAGGGCCATTTTTAGCCTCTTGAGGGAGCATATAGTTTGAGTGTGTATTGACCATGCCTTGACTGATTTTCATGCTTATTATGTCATAATATAGCATTGTTGTATGTTGGTTTTGGTACACCATGCTTGCTTAGCATACATGCCTTGTAATGCCTTGTTTTAGCCTTAATATGTCCTATGCTTTGAGCCCTTATTCAAGCATGTTTAGGCCTAGCTTTATGAAGCTTTTATGTTTGTCTTGCCATGCTTAAGGTCTGTCCTTGGCTGTTTTGGTCGACCAAGACATGCATTGCATAGTCCCTTTGCATCTTGGATTATTAGCCCCAAGTGTGTGAGTGTGTAGTGTGCGTTGCTTGCATCATTTTCAGTGGTTTGGAACCACTTACCATGCTATTTCAGTTCTTATAACATGCTTGCATGCATGCCTTTGGTGCCTCTTTGATGCCTTAAAAACTTGTGTTGTATGCTCCATGTTTAGCCTCTTTTGCATGCTTCCATGTTTAAGCCACTTACATGCCATCTAGGTGTTCCCTTTGCATGGTCTAGGCCTACCTTGAACCTGTTTTAAGCCCTCTTGGCCTTATGAGGCTTGGTTGGCTTAGCCATGGTTTAAGTCTCCTTGACTAGCCTCAAGTACTTGGACCAATTATACGCTATGTTTGTCTTGGTTAAGTTGGTTTGGCACCATCATTAGCATGATTTTCAGAGTTTGATGTGCATGCCATTTGTCCATGATTATCCTCTTTTAAGTGTGCTTAAAAGTTGTTCTTTAATGCTTAAGCGTTGGGCCATTTTTGCATGCATTGTTTGTGTGTGTATTTGCCTCCATTCCATAGCATTTTGGCTTCCTATTTAGACATGGCCGAGGCTTGTCCATATTAGTCTAAGTCCACCTTTCACATGTTGTTCAAATGTGATCACATTGCTACATGCTTGCATGCTTTGGTTGCATAATGTTTGCATGCTCATTACTTGCATTGTTGACACATGCTTAGCTCTATTGCATTTCGTTGCATGCTTCCCCCATGTTCATATAGCATACTAGTTTGCATGCCTAGGTTACATGCCATCTAGCATGCATGCCTTGTCCCTTGATCTAGTGATAGGGATTGGGCCTTGGTTTGTGTGTGTGCATTGCATTTGAAATCAAAATGCATACTTGGTCCCTTGGGCCATCATGCATGGAAATGCGTGATTGGTGGCTCGAGAACCGAGGCCCATCCTCCTTTGAGTCATAAACATGATAAGGAGTGTGGTTGGTGCATACATTTGCTTGAAATACATTGTCATGCCTTGTCTGCGCTTTGCTGCTGTCAAACAGGTTTCAGTAGGAAGAATTGGCCGGCCGGCAGTGTTGGGTGCCGACCGGCAAAACAGTTTTGGCCGAGAGCATAATTTTGTGGCCGGTGACCATTCTTCATGGCCGGTGGAGTTCTCACTCAGCCGGTAGTGTCCCACAACACTCAGAGAAGTAATCTTGGGAGTTGTGCAATTTTCAGAGAAGCAGAACAGTCAAAGCAGAGGCAAACTTGTGCATGGCGTTGGATTTCTGAGCAAACCCAAGCACGCGCGCATTGGATCCTCTTCCCGAGGCCTTTACTGCTTTCTTAGCTTAGTTAATTTGCTTAATTAATTAGGTGGTCTGTAATAATTTATTAGCTTGTAGGTTAATTAATTTGTATTATTCTTTTGGTCCCTCCGAGCGAGGGTGAATTTGTAATAAATGTGGGTGCGTGTGTGCATGTCTTCCAACCCCCGCTTCTTTCTCCCTTTTACTTGCCTGCTTTTGATGGTTAGTATTAGGACATGTTTACTTTAGCATACCTTATACTATGCATGCGTGATCATTCATTAGTCTTGCATGCACCAGGTTCGGCGCATCATACTAACTGCATAAGTATTTCAAATCTAACTTGAATACGTGCTACTTGTGCATTTTCACATGTCATTTATAGAACAGCCGAGCCCATTTCTAGTTGCATTTCGCATGTGTTGCATTAGCCATCTTAAACTAGGCTCATGCATATGATTACTAACTAGTTTCTATTTTGGCTTGGAGTACTTGGTAAGCATTTATGCTTTAGCATACCATATGCGTGTGAGTGTTTCCATAACATCATGATTACCATCAGGCTAGCTGCTTATGTGATATAACTGCTTGAATGCCTGTGGATGGAGGTTGAATTACCTAAATTGGAATAATGCATTAAAACTGTGAGTTTTAAGCCCACTAGATAGTGGCAAAACCATCTTTTCTAAAAGCTCACTCGAGGGTGGCAAAACCTGCATTTTAGCCTACTTGCGAGTAGCAAACCATCTTCAAAACGAACATGCAATGTTTTGTTCCAATTTAGGCGATTTGGTCTATACTTGTTTGCTGTGTGCATAACATAGTAATTCTAGGCTAATAAATGGAATAAGAACACATAATGTTTTCAAAACTGGATATCATGGTTAGTAGAGGCCGATCTTCGGATCGGGCGAGAGGGGGTGCTCATAGCTGACCTTCCCCAATCGTACCCAAGCTCCCGAGCCAAGGCAACTTTGGTGATGACGGACACGTGGCCTTTGGCACCGAGTCAGGGTTTCCTAAATTCCCCATAAAAAATATTTAGGTGGTGACACTGTATCTAGCAAAGCAGTCTATGTTTGACACTTCTTTTCAAAAATCTGTTTCTCAAAACGATTTGCCGGATTTAGACTCTTTGGTTCAGATTTAGAACCGTGACAATTCGAGAGTCCGAACTATAGTGAGCCCAAAACGAACAGAACGGGGGGCCTCATCCTCCCGGGGCGTTCGGGGATGTCTACATGTCCCAAGAAGGGTGAGCCAAAACTCAGTAAAGATATGCTAAACAGTATATGAGAATTAACTAAAAACATTAGTATCCGATAAATGTTTAACACTTAAAGAAAAAGACCAACTTACACCCTTTTTATAACCAATCAGTATCGACATCCATATTTCAATCCACTTCTAGTTATTTATCCAAATCAATTCATAAACATGATTTATTATTATCCAAATAATTTAAAATGAGACTACAACTCATATTATCAACGCTTCAATCATAAACATCATTCATACACTTCCATTTTCTTGCTATTTTACGGAACTACGTTTGAGGGAATCGGTACCCAAATATATGTATAAGATTTCGGGACTTTCATCCTGGACACTCCGGCCAACTTAATTATCAATGGAGTCCAACCCCTATCTCCTCTCAAACAATCTAGTACATCCCTTATCTCCTCCCAAACAAAGATACATATACAATGTATTTAAACACGTTGTCATATTCAATGACCAATTAAATCACATACTCAATGGTTAATCCAACCGTCACATTCAATGACATAATCCGATTGATTAGTTTCAATTTACCTAATCATCATGCAGTTTGTACAACAATCATGGCTATCATCCACCGATAGCCCAAAACAGATATTTCTAAATAAATAAATAAATCTATCAAACAGATAATTTATCAACTTTTTCATAGGTGAGTGATTTATCAATCCAACTACACCATTTAATCACATTTTCCCCCAATTTCATGATTCCCAAACCAATTTCATAATTCCACTATTGATTTCATTATTTATACAAATAATTTATCTAATTCAAATTAGGCATTTTCCTCATTCTCTCAAATATTACATCCAAGGCCAAATTTCATACATTATACCCAAACAATCCCATTTTCAAGACCTCACATCTATGTGGAGCCCAAAATAGAAAATCCTTCTTTCAGAATTTCAAACTCAAACCCTAACTTTATCCAATCGTCCCAAATCTCACCATTTATACCAAATGACTATTATTTATGTCAAAGCTCATATTAAAAAGTAGATTACCCCTACCTCAAATGGAGAAGCTCAAAGGGGAAGAAGAGAGCAACCCAAGATGCTTCAAATCCAAACTTTTTCGGATCAAAAGATAGCCCACGCAATGCTCTAGCTTTTTAACAAAGAGAGTAGGGTAGAAAGACCCTAGAACAAGGTGTATTTGTAGAGAGAGAGAGAGAGAGTTTAGAGAGAAGAGTTGTCGATCTAGGGCTTTGAAGAAGGAATGAGGTCAAAAATGATGTTTTTCATATCTGTTGCGAACTGATATATGCGAGACTCGCTCGAGCGAAAGAGTTTTCGCTCGAGCGACCAAACACAACAAAAAACCTCGCTCGAGCGCAAGAAGCATCGCTTGAGCGAACAATGCGAAGCTTTAGGTCTGAACCAACGTAGACGCACACTCGAGTGCAAGAAGTCTTGCTCGAGCGAAGAAACGATTCCACAAGGCTCGTTCGAGCGCAATAAAGCTCGCTCGCGCGAAGAATATCAACCTTCAGGTCTTACAAAGACACAGACGCACGCTCGAGCGCAAGAAGCGTCGCTTGAGCGAAGAGACACACCACACAAGGCTCGCTTGAGCGCAAGAAAGCTCAGTCAAGTGGAAGCTACGTCTGAAAAAGAAACCCGAGGACTCTCAATCTTTGCTCAAGCGCAAGAACCCTCGCTCGAGCGAAAAAGCAAAAACCCAAAGCTCACTCGAGGGCAAAAAGCCTCGCTCGAGTAAAGAGACCAAAACCTGGATAGCAATCCCTTGCACCAACTCACAACCAACCTGTTCTAAACTCACCTAACACATCCCAAAACTCAAATACAAGGAATTAAAGGATACAAACAAGATATAGACAACAACACACAACCACGGATTCCGAGTCCGGAACACAATAAAGATTTGTGTAAAAACCTGGATCGTTATATTATAAATATTTATTTATCAATTTAATAAATAAATATGTCAAATGATTCATAAATTGGACATAGACTAAAACAATTTTTAATAATTAGGTGAAGATCACTTTGACATAATGTAACTTTGATAAAAATAAATAAAATTTAATTAATTATAAATCATTTTTACTACATATTTTAGATAAATTTTATATTATTACTTAATTTTAAAACTAATTTTTAATTATTTATTTATATTTGTGCATAGCACTACCAAAGTCACTTTTTTATTGGCTCTTAATACAAAATAAAAATAAAACTAATTAAGATTTTTTTTTAAAAGTAATTTTTTTTATTTATTTAGTAGTTTCAGAATACAAAAATTGTTAAAATTTATAGATTATTGACACAAAAAAAAATTAAAATCAAACTAACTAAGATTTAAAAAAAAAAAAGTGACGCTATTTTTTTATTTAGTAGTTTCAGAATAGAAAAATTGTTGAAATTTATAGGTTATTGACACAAAATAAAATTAAGAAATAAAAAGGAAATCCCTTGAATTTTTATTTTTTATTTTCTATAATTACGTAGCTTTAGAATATAAAAATTGTTAAAAATTATTAGTAGTATACACAAAATAAAAATTCAAGGGATTATTACATAAAAATTATAATAAGATATCAAAATGCTTATTTTTTTAATTACACAAAATTTACATTTAAAAAAATTATAGTTGTCATTTAACTCTTATTTAATTTTTAACTTATTACACCTCAATTCTTATTTTTGAGAGTTTTTTTTTTTTTTTTTACAAATTTTAAAAAATTATAAGAGACATTTCACTTTTATCTAATTATTAAACTACTACCCTCCTTTGTTATTCTATTATTAGAGTTATATTAGCTTTTTTTTTTTAAGATTTATCTTATTTTATTTTTAAATTTTTAAATTTCAACTTGATTTTTTTTCTTTAATCTTCATTTGATGTTTATTGAACTTCTCTCTACCTCATTTTTCTAAAATTTATTTAATTTTCTCTTTCTATATTTTTATAGTTCATCCTCAAATTTAAATTTTATTATTTATTTTTTATCTTTATCTTATATTTATAGAATACACTCTCGCTCTTGATTTTTAGTTAAGTTTATTTTTTAAATTTTTTTTATCTAATTTTCTCTTTCTATAGTTATCTTTAAATTTAAACTTAACTTTTTTTGATTTTTATCTTATATCTATAGAATTTTTCTCTTACTCTTCTTTTTCAATTGAGTATATTTTTTTAAAAAATAATTAGTCTTATATATTTATATAAACATAATAAAATCACTTAAATATATTATTTAAATACTTATTTAAATTAATATTATAATATTTATTTAAATTTTAATATTATTTATTATATTTTATTACTTTGTTTGTGTATAACACAAGTTTTACACTAGTATTAAAAGAGAAGGGAACAGGCCAATGTATAAAGATGATAAGAAAAATGAAAGTTTGATGGATGCTTCTTAGCTACTACTAACTATCTAGCTAGGCCCTATAGAAGTACGTATAAAAACAAAGGAGGAAAAAAAAAAAAAAACAAAAGAGAAGCACGCTTTGCGTGCATATGCATTGCACTCCAATGTTTTGAAAATTACATCGGTAAGTAATTCAGAAAAGATATTTGATAGACCGGTCATGATTTAATTATTGAGTTAAAATTGTAATCATGCCTTATAATTAATATTATATAATTAAAAATATATTTACAAATTATAAATAAATAAGAATATATATAATTATTAAAATAATAAAAAAAGTATTGCATAATATTTATTAATAATATTTAATAAAGAAATAATTGATAGTAAAAAAAAATGTTACTAATTTTAAAGAAATTAAAAAATGTGACATTCTCTCCAAAGAAATTGATTGAATGCTAGATTTAATTTTAGAGGGAAATAAAATTTTTAATTCTCTCTCCAATCAAATATGATTCAAATAATTTGATTGAATCCCATATTGAATTTTTAAGTTCTCTTTGAATAATTTTTTCCTATAAATAGGAATAGACTTTCATAATTTCTTCAAATTTCTAATAATACTCCTCCGTGTAACGCCCTAGGAAAGTACCTTCCAAATCTTGTTCCCCTATCTTAATCCACATAGATACAAACAGTAAATAAAGAAATAATAATATAATTCCATGACACATAATATCAAAAGTGTTCACGATTTAAAAATAAAATCCTTCACATTTATACCAAATAACCCCAAGGCTTCAACATAAAATATCAAACAAGTGATCATTCATACTGCGCCCAAACTGTTTTTCATAGTAAATCATTTAGGTGGCTCGTTAACATTATTTCTTAAAAATGGCTTTTTTTTTTTTTTTTTTTAGGGTGAGTAAATGCTCAGTAGGAAGTATATTTAACAAATTATATAATTAATTGAAATACACACGATCATGTTATGTAAGTATAGAAATTATGTTAAAGTAAATCTTCTTTATAAGTTTAAATGACCATACAGAATATTAGATAATCATTCTTCTAAAAGTAGGGGTGGTAAATATACTATGACATTCCAAGAGAGAGCCGCCTGACCATATAGTGATTCTAGTTTAAGACCCAACTCTGGATTCGGGTTTCATTATTTTATATTGTTGTTCATGTCTTGTTCTTCTTTTCTCTTCTTAAGTTTGGCTTTTGGGTTGTGTTGGTTGCGTTTGGAATAGGTTGGTACCTTGTTTTTCAAAATCCTTGTTGTCCAAAATTTTACTCCTACACTCGAGCGTCACTTCTTGCGCTTGAGCGGTTTTTGTAAACCCTCAGTACTTTTGCAGGTCTACAAAAGTACTGGGAAGTTTCTACGCTCGAGTGGAGATTCTTGCACTCGAGCAGTCTTGGCTTGAGCGGCCCTTGTTGCGTTCGAGCGTTGGTCTTCTGTCTGTAAAAGTACTAGGAGTTTGTATTTCACACTTGAGCATCAACTTCTCACACTCGAGTAGACGCATCTTTTGTATTTCACACTCAAGCATTACTTTTTGCGTTCGAGCGAACTACGCGTATATCAGTCCGTGAAAGTCACTTTTTACATTACTTTTTCATTTCACTCTCGGTCTAAACTTTCTAAAAACCCTAGATTTACCCCCTCTCTCTCTCTAAAACTCATCTTCAATTCTCAAATACACTATCATCCATTGATCTCTACACCCTACTCCTTTTGTTAAAAAGGTAGACCTCACCTAGAGTTTCATTTTCATTCGAATAGAGTTGAGTTTCGGCTTCATCTGAGTTTCACCCGTGTTTATCTTGTTTCCTAGCTTTGAGGTAGGAATCGTCTACACTCTTTTATGATTTTTAACTTAATTATTTATTTTTATAAAACAATCTTGTGGTCTTTTGGATGATTTGAACAAATTTAGGGTTTTGGTTTAAGATCAAAAGATGAGTTTTCAAGTAGATGTATTGAAATTGGTTGTGGGAGTGGTAATGAGGTTGAGTTATGATAAAATTATCAATTTTGATACTTGGAATGGATTTTGGAAGAAAAAAAGGGTTTTGCCCTAAATGTCTCAAACATTTATTTTTGTACAAATAAATAGAATTGATATTGGAAATCTGAAATTGGATGGTTATTGATATGGATGGTGGAGTTAGATATGTATTATCACTCACACCTTGAAATTTGGAAAACTTATTTGTATTGGAGATTTTATATCTGTTTAGAAATATCTATTTTGGGCTATCAGTGGATGATAGCTATGATTATTGTAGAAATTGCATGAAGATTAGGTGAATTAAAACTAATTATTCATCCATTTGTTTTATCACATTATCACATCTTGATACATTGTACATGTATAACATTTTTGAGAAAAATGAGAATCTAGGGAGGAGATGTATTCCATTGAATTAAGTTTGCTTGTATGTCGAAGGTGAAAGTCCTGAAAACAACGTGTATACATGGGTGTTGATTCTCGCAGATGAAATATCCGTGAAACGGCAATAGTAGTGCATGTACAGGCTACGTTTACATGGTTACGGTTTCCCGCGGACGAAATATCCGTGAAATGTTGTACTTTGAAATTCTCAGAGTTACGATTCATGACCTTATTTTCTAATGTAAATGAAGTGAATGATGAATTGTGATATAAATCGGATTTTACATAGTTTTGGAAAGAAAAATGAGACGTTTTGGTCATGAGCATTGCATATGCATTTCACCCTTATATCTTTGTTAAGATTCATATACTGTGTTGGATTATTTTTACTGAGCTTTGGCTCACCCTATGTGGGAAAATTATTTGCAGGTGTTGGTGATATACCTCCGCCAAGGCAATAGCTTGGGAGGATTGGAGCGAAAGTTTCATTTTGTTTACTTGTTGTAATTATTTTGTACAAGCCTAGTGCTTTATCTGTATTGGATTTAAATCTATTTTGATGTAACCAAGTACAATCTTGGAAAGTTGTAGCCTTTAAGCATTTCAGTTATCTGTTTAACTTCTATTTTATATCTTTATTGTTGACACATGCTATAGATTCAGGGTTAGGACTTATGAATATATATTCGCATGTATCACCTTTTTGTATAACTGAGTCTTATGTAATGGAAGGATATTATACTCTGATTTATATTGTTAACTATTTATCGTTGTGAATGGTTTATTGTATTTATTTCAAGGTGTTACAAACCAAAACACTCACACACACACACACACACACACACACACACATATATATAGATTTGTATAGTGAAAATAGTCCTACATTTGCTGACTCCAGAAACGGCGGGGCGATGGGCATCCAAAAACCTTTTTCCCTTCTACATTTGCCGACTATTATACGGCAGGACGTAGACAACCAAAATCATCTGTTTTCCACTTTTGTCGACTATAATACGACAGGACCAGTGAACACCTCAAAATATTTTCCCACATTCGTCCGGCGATAAGCTCAAGACAGGGTAATTGGGCACTTTGCTTCTCGCGCGAGTACTAATTACTTTACACAACTTAACCAAACTCGACTCACTACCCGGACTCATAGACTATTTACCTTCTTTTAACTCCTTCAATATGCCAACATTTTAAAAGTTTATGAGGCATGAATTTTCCAAATCTTAGTTTCCCTATAATAATTTCAATGCACAGCAATTCAATAGTTCACATGTCAACAATGAGAAGATTCTTCAATTAATAACCATCATCATCTCTAGTTTTGGTGTAAAAGTCTCAAAGTCTAACTTTTCAACATTAAAGTCAAGTAAATGCACTCAATTTTTAGGTTCTAGAAGCCAATTAGACAAAACCCCCTTTTAACTCTTCTAACCATTCATACACATTAGTATCATAAGAAGAATTAAGTAATGTATATAATGTATGAATTTAAAGTTTTCAATTTACCCTAAGATGATTTCAATTCACAACAATCTAATAATTCATATTTCAACCTCAAAGTCGAATAAACATGCCCAATTTCATGTTTTAAAAATCAATTGAGCAAAACCTTTTTTTATTGAACAAGTTTCAAAATTAGGATTTGTAGAAAATTAGGGGTTTTCTCTCTTTCATGAAGTAGATACTAATTTTCATCATCAACAATAATGATCCTCAATAATAGACATAATTCCATCCATAATCATGAATTATTGCCCACATCCTTCTAAATCATTTATTAGCAAACACAATCTATACCTAGATACATACACACACACACACACACACACACATATATATATATATATATATATCTACAAGGTGAATATCTAATGAAATTACCACATGTGGTTCTCAAATTAAAGATATAATAAGTTAAAGATACCTCTACCTCAAGAATGGAAGCTTAAGATGGAAACCCATTTGAAATTTCAACGAAAATACGAAACAATCTGTAGATATCTTGAAATAGACTTGTTCTTCAATTTTCCAAAAGGATCTAGGATGGATTTAAGGGAGAAATTGGAGAAATTAAGTGTTTTGAGCTCTAGGGTTTCGAGTATGGAGGAGAGGGAGGGAAGAAAGGAAGAAAGAATAAAGATTTTGGGCCAAAAAGTGACTTTAAAGTGCCAGAATTTGCACAAACCACACGAGCGGTCAACTGTTCGCTCGAACGGACTTACTTCCAACACAGGCATCGAAATTTCAAACATGCATAACTTTTTTGTCCGAACTTTTTTTAGGTCGTTCTTGTGTCCAATCGAAGCCCCAGAAACAAACTTTCCAATGGTTCGAACCTCACATCCAAATTCAAAGTGTGGAAAGAGAAATGGGTAAAAGAGTGAAGACTACTCATGGGACAATTATTCGAATCAATGTTTTTGGTTCAATCTTACTTTACCATTATGATACCACTTCAATCAATATCCCAAAATGAACCAAAGAGGCTCCAAGTACAATAATAAGAGTGTCAAGAGCAATCCCACTAGTCCAAGAAGTACAGAGTGTTATTCTATTCAATTTCATAGAATAATATTTTAATTTTTAAAAAATTATCAAAATACAAAATTTAAATAATACTGTAATAATAGCACATGCCTTGCACGGGCCTTCTTAAACTAGTATATATATATATATATATATATAAGAATCTCTTTAGAGAAGATGGCTTCCATTTGTTTTTACTGAAATTGCCCCATTTGTTTTAACAAATTACTTCTTTGTTAGGGTCCTTTTAGCAAGGCTTGTATTTTGGCATTGTCTACTAGAAAAATCGATTTTGCTATTTCATTTTCTTACAAAGGCGAGGCCCATTTTTGGAAGAACAATGCTACAAACCTCCAGTGACATGGCGCGGCCTCATTGGCTGAAAAAAAAAATAGTTTTTTTTTTTGCCCAATCAGGGCCCTACACGCACGACCCCCAGCACCCCCACTGGGGGTCGGAGGCATTTTCCTTTTTGGAATTTGGCTGGGTAATCAGCTGCAGTTGACTTTTTCACCAGTTGAGCCAATGACTGATGTTTTAAAAGGTTATTGTGACATTTAGATAGGGGTTTGTCTTGAATTTTTTTGATAATTCAAATCGTTCATATTGTAAGGTTATTCGAGTAAATCATTCATGTCAAAAAACAAATTGATTGGACATCTATAATTTCATAACAAGAACACATTTGAAAAAAAAAAAAAAAAAGGTTAACGTGATTTTGGTAATATTTTTTTTTAAATAATTAGAACCTGATCATGGGTCTATACATATTCGATTAACTTGATTTTTGTATAAATAACATACTTAATGAACCTTACAATATGAATAATTTGAATGGGTTTGGCTTTGGTCCAGTCCGATCTTGTTGGGCCCATGGGGGCTCACCACGGGTCCCGTTTTGAAAATCCGAACCGTTAAATGTGTAGAACTCGTCGAGTACTATATGCTTGTAAAAAATCACGTTGATCGAATATCGATAGTAAAATGATCAAAACAGTTTTTTGTCAACCGTTAATTTATTCACCATCCATTTTTTTTTTATACAAAACTAATTTGATCACATAACTGTCGATACCCGATCAACGTGATTTTTAATTGGCATATAGTACTCGACGAGTTCTACACATTGAACAGTTTGAATTTTCAAATGGGACCCATGATGGGCCCCACAGGCCCAACAGCACGGTCCAATCCGATCTTGGACCGCACCAAAGCCAAACCCAATTTGAATTATCAAAAAATAAATAAAAATTGGAACAAGCCCCATCAAAACGCCCAGGCACTACAAAGTGCCTTGGTTCACCAGGATCCTTTAACTCCCTTGGAATAATTAAATTATTGATTAAATTAATTATGTTGTTATCCTTATATATAAATTTTGTATTATTATGATGTTCAATATTTAAATTGCTGACAATATTAAAATAAAGTTGCTCAACTCATAACCCATCATATTTTCACTAGAGAACTATTCATATATTTGTATACTTTTTAACAAATATACATATATAAGAAAATCTTAAAATATAATAGTGGATTTGCTACTAACTAAAAATATATAAAAATATTTTCAATATTTCATTTAACTGTAATGAATTTAAATCACTATACAATGATAATTTAAAACATATTATCTTAACTTCAAATGTGTTTTAAAATATGATACTTTAGAAACATAACAATCACTCCAATTGATGTATTGAATTATATTAAAACACTAAATTAATTATCCAAAATTTATATAATTTATAGAATACAATTTTCATTCTATCAAAAATATTAATTTTACTCTATTGGTTTACTAAAATAATGATTAAAAAAATACATTATAAATAGAATCTTTTTTCACTATTGTAAATGATGACCGTTTCGTTAAAAACACTTAAGGAATGACTATTTTACTCTATTCCACATTGTTCCAATGAATCAAACAAAAAATCGAAACCAAAAAATTTATTCAATTTTGGTACTCAATGTAACTGTACAAAAAAAAAAAAAAAAAAAAAATTCTAAAATACCATTTTCAATTGGGCTTAGTGACTAAAACATCTTTTTTTATATCAGTTTTACTTAACGAAAAAATGTGAATGGTTTAGACTGTGGGAAAATATATATATATATATATATATATATTAAGATTTAAATTGACAAAATAAGAGTTTATTTAGTTACGAAACTCAAATATTATTTCTGTAATTTTTCATCAACATTTTTATGAAAAATGTATACTTATCTGATATTTTTCTTTAAAAAGAAAATTTATAACCCTCCATACTCAAAGATTGGTTCACTTTTATTGGCACATTTTTTTCTTTGTTTCTTTTTTTTTTTTTTGTGTGGGTTTTTTTTGGGTTTTTTTTGTGAAGAATAAACCGATGAAAAATGATTTGCATACAACAAGATTATATAAAAAATCTGTCAATGATATTTTTAAAATTATGAAATGATAGGTGCTTTAATCAGAAATGAATGAATCACATTACATTAGATTTTCTTTAAATTTTAATTTATAACTCACTTCTCATAAATAATTCGGTAGTCATATAGATGTGAAATGTTTTTTTTTTCCATCTCTTTTATACGAAAATTTATATTTTATATTGTTTATCTTTATATTTTCATACTTTATGTATAAATTCCTATCACTTTAGTTTAATTAAAAAAAAATCAATATAATTATGTTAAAATTATATGACTCATTATATTTTCTAAAATTCCTATTATTTACAATGCAATTTTTATAATTATATCATACATCTAATGATTTAGTCTATTCAATTTTATTAAAAATATTCTCACTTTTAAAATTACTATAAAAAATTTAAATATATTATAATAATAGCTTGTGCCTTGGGCCTTTATTTCCTAGTATATATATATTGGTGAATTGCACACCCATATCCATCCAAGGCTTCATTTGGCACATGGTAAATAGTCAATTGATTGACTAAAAAGATTCATTTTGTTAAAAAATTAATTAATTGTTAAATTTAATTTTGGACACTTGTGTCAATTGTTTAAATTTGAAAATTTTAGAGTAATTACCCTAAACTCTATTCTTTTTTTTGTGGACAAAGATACCTACTTGTTTATGGAAAATACTAAATATAATTCTATCTTTTGGGCTTGGATTGTCCCCAATTGGCTAGTCCAATTGGACAGTCCGGCCCATTGTGGGCCTATTTTCGGTACGTCTTAATGATTCAAACCGTTCAATATGTATAGCTCATCGAGTACTTTATCTATGTAAAAAATTACATTGATAGGATATTAATAACCACTTGATCAAATCACATATATGTAAACAATTTATTTATAATATCATAATTACCATTGACACAAATTTGACTTGATCAAGTGACTATCGATATCTTATCAATGCGATTTTTTCCAAGGATGAAATACTCGACGAGCTCTACACACTGACGGTTCAGATCATCGATATGGGCTCTGCAATGGGCTCACGAAGGTCCAATAGCATGCTTTAGTTTGATTTCAGATTAGAGAGAAGTCACCGTCCAATTTTTTTACATCTTTTTCTCACTTCTAAACATAACTGAGTAAGTCTAATATGTATTTATTGATGTGGCCACCATTTTTTTGTGTTTACAAGTGAGAAAATAAGATAAGAAATGAGGTTATGTATAACTTTGCTTAGAAGCGGCCCAACCTTGTAAAGGGCTCAAGGCAAAAAAAATTAATGAGGCCTTTTATTATTTAAATGTTAATCATAATTTTAAAATTTTATTTCATTTAAAATTAGTTTTTCTTGTTTTTTGTGATGCAAAACATTTGTAATCAAGTTTTTCGAATGTGGTTTTTTGTTTTGTTTTTTCAATTGATAAAATAACTGTGGTGGGGACAAATTGAACCACCTTAACTGCGGTCCAGCGTAAACTCGGTTGAACCTCACCTCAAACACTCAAGAAAATATGAAGAACCCGACTTGTGGGCAATCAGGGGACTCTCCAATGCTTAAGTTAGTGAACTTGAATGCTATGGAGCAAGAAAATATAAGAATAGGTCTTGCTATGAATTATTGTCTCCCACAATTGCATCCTAACTCCAACTTTTACAAGCCCAGCCATAGGGAAAAGTTGGAGTTCGTCCAAGGAAGAACTATCCATACTACAACGGAAAAATTTAGCTATTGATTAAGCAATTTAAGTGAAAGGCAGTTGCTATAAATTGTCCTTTTTATACTTAGACAATTGTTGGAAGTTATACCTAAGTGAAATAATAGAGCTCCAATCTGAGCTAGGTTGTCCAACTTTCTTGTACTTAGGTAATTGTTGGAAATTGCACCTAAGTGAAAGAACAGAACTACAATCCAAGCTAGATTGCCAACTTTCTTGTACTTAGACCATTGTGAGCTGACTTCTAGTCCTGCTCGCCTGTCACGACCCTAAACCCGCCCCTATAGGTTTAGCATTGCTACCGGCCAGTAATCTTGGGATCACTAAAGGCCTCTGAACAAACTGTCACATATTAAGGGGCTAGCATAAGCATACATATAAAAACATATATAGTCTATTGAGCTGTGTAAACATACATGAGACATAAAATTTAAAACTTCTGTATACATAACTTACATGCAATGTCATACACATATCCGTTATACATCATCGCTAAACATATAGCACAAAGAATTGTTCCCTTAAAACAATAAAAGTCTAAAACTTATAACTGATTCACAAAACTTGACCACCTCACAAAAGGGGAACCTCATTAGGAGGCACTGTGGCTGGCTGACAAAAACAAAACTCTCCAGGCGGCAACTTAGGCCTGGCCACGCGCCTACTCACCTACATACATAAATAATACAGTGAGCTGGAGCCCAGTAAATAATAACAGAGTAAAGATTTTAATGAATGATGTCCATAACAGATTCGTAACAAAAATAGAGTCTTATACATATTCATATTCATATTCACAATTCATACATTTCACATAATCATACGTGGTACATCCATTAGCGTTAATAAATCCGACGACCCATAGAGGGATGGCCATTAAGGTATTCCGATGACTCATGTGCATAGAGACGTTTCCGATGACCCATAAAAGGACGACTATAAAGGCATTTCAATGACCCATAAAGGGACGGCCATAAAGGCATTTCGATGACCCATAAAGGGACGGCCATAAAGGCATTCCGATGACCCATAAAGGAATGCATATCATACGATGCTAAGGATGTCACAAATACAGTTTATAAACTTGGACAATCATTCATTCATACAAAACATGGCATTTCAGAAAACTAATCATTTCATATCACCAAAAAATAATTAAAGTTAAACATAATTTTATAGAGTTATTACTCACAGATGGCTCCAGAAGCAGACAGATAGAGCAGGCAAATCAAATAGCTTACGACGCGTGACCTACACAAACATAACATATATACATATTGAAATACACACCCGGATAATACCTAACTTATTTCATTTCGTTCTTACTGTGTTTCTAAGTCTTATCTTCATTATTATGTCTTAATCAAGGCTTAAGGGGGCTTAAGGATGCCTAAGATGTAATGAGGATACCAAAACATATTGTGCAACACTTAGTCAAATTTACTAAAAACAGGGTCCTCGCTCAAGCGCAACTTTCTTTGCTCGAACAGAGGTTCAAACATGTGAGTGGTCGCTCGAGCGCAACTTCCTTCGCTCCAGCGGTCTGTAAACTCTGTAAAAGTATTGGTTGCATGATTTGTCTGCCTGAGCATGAGACTGAGGTCTTCGTTCGAGCGCAACTCTTATTGCTCGAGCGGTCTGCAAAATGTGTAAACTTCTAGGAGCATGCATTTTACGCTTGAGCCAACTTTTGGTCGCTCGAGCAGAGGTGCAAAAATAAAGGTGGTCACTCGAGCGCAGGAGCAGAATTCTGGAATTTCCAGATTTGCTCCCAAACTCAAAACTTGAATTCAAAGCTACAAAACACAACCTTTGGGCCCCAAAACTTGGGAAAACACTTATAAACTTATAAAAACATCATAAATTAAGGTTCATTTCGCAAAATCAAGGTCCAAAAGCAAGTGAATTCTTCCAAACCAAACTTGAACAATATGTATACATAACATGCATGTGTTGACAAGAACTCAAACCCTCCCAAAACATGTACAAATGGGATGTTAAAGTGCAAAATCACAATGAGCTCCCATAATTGAACAAAAATAGGACCTTGCATGTGAGAATTAGTTGAAATCAAAACTCAAAATCCATGAAATGCCCATGCATGTATGAAATGTTCATCTTCTCTACATTACTAGCTCATTTCTTGCATAACTTAACTTAATCACCTAGAATCATAATAATATAATCTAAGTGTTGAATCCTTACCTCAACTTCTCAATTAAGCCCTAGATGGTGAATTCACTAAGGGTCCAAGCCAATTCCTTTGAATTTCCTTCCAAGCTCAAGTTTTGATCTCAAACCCTCTTGGTCTCTTATTCCTCTGTCTCAGGTTTTATGTTTAAAGGCTCAAAGAAGATGGAGAAAAGATGACTCAAGTGGTGTATAAGCCTTATGTAGGCTTGATTAGGGAAGTAGTTAAACTTAACTTAAGCTAAACAAATTGACATTAATTATTCTAATTTAATTTGTTCTGAATCGAATTTTAGTCAAACCTACCATAAAATTCTAAAAATCCTAAATAACACGTAAACCAAGTCAATTTCGCAATCAGATGCCGATAAGGCCTTCAATTCGCAGAATGAAACAAAAACACAAATAGATAGTTCTACGATAAACAGATAGAAACACAAATAATGCAGCACACATGCAATTAATTCAAAATTTCATCTTAATTACTTATTAGGCATTCTTAATCATATGTTTGAAGCTAACCACATGTCAGGGTTGTTAAATTGGCTGAACTAATTCTGGTCCTAGAATGCCCTTGTGTTTGGTCCCTAACTAATTTCGATTGCTCGATCCAAGCTGACTTCCAGTCTTACTCGGCCAAACTAATTTTGTTCCTAGGCTGGCTTTTTTATGTTAGTGAAAAGGCCTTTTACTTAGTCTTTCATGGGTTGGTCGTGAATTTCATGCTCACGTCATTCTTGTAGAGCTTCTATGTCTAATGGGCACCTCTGTTGAATCGAAGAGCATAAACCATCATGTTCTTCGCCAGTTGGTAGCGTGACATTTTTCATTGCCATTGATGATTGAACTGAAACTAGCACAAAGTAGAACAAGGCTTTTCGTTACAAGTTTCCCACATACGACACCAAATTGCGGTGGGAAATAATTGAACCACCTTAATTGCGATAGTAGTCCGGCATGAACTTGGTTGAACCTTACCTTAAACACTCAAGAAAATATGAAGAACCCAGCTGGTGAGCAGCCAGGGGATTCTCCGATATTTAAGTTAGTGAACTTGAAAATTATGGAGTAAGAAAATATAAGAAAAGATGCTATTATGAATTATTGTCTCCCACCATAACTAATTCACTTAATCTTATTGTGACATAGTTGATTCTATGTATGATTGTCAATCTAATTTAATATATATATATATATTATGCATAAATAATTTTTACAAGTTTGTTAATAATTTTTTGATTGATAAAATAGTTAATTCACTTAATCAAAGTTTTGTAATATTTCACTAGTTTCTACATCTTGTTAGATGAATATTTTCTCCATTTATAATTTTTGCTTTAACCTTTTTGTTATATATATTTTTTCCAATTTAAAGTTTTGAATGGTTGATAGAGTGGTGCAACAGTGCTACTTTGATTCACACTACTATAAATTATGATATTAAACCAAACCAAACCAAACCAAGCCTTAAGTCCCATCAAATAGGGTCGGTTGCATGAATCCTTCTTCTCCATTAAATTATGGTATTGTTACAGAAAAATAAAGGATTAATCAATGTTTTATTATTATTATGGTTTTGTTTTTCTCAAGTTGACTATATCGACTTAAGAGAGTATTTGGGTTTGGTTAGTTTATTTTGGTATATGAATTTCAGTAATCCGAATCATTTACTTTTTAAGATTCGTTAAGTGGAATATTTATGCAAAAAATAAGATGATCAGATATCAATAGTTATATATTTGAATTAAATTTGTATTACAAAAAAGGATGGATATTATTGAAATTATATTTATCATTTATTTTTTTAAAACAAATATGATTCAAACATATAACTATCGACATCCAATCATCTTAATTTTTTTTATATGAATATTTTACTCAATGAGCATTAAAAAGTAAATAGTTTGGATCATTGAAATCGGTTCCAAAATCAGCCTACCAAGCCCAAACATTCTCTCAAGTTAAGATGACAACTTGAGAGAAACCAAATCCTTTATTATTTTTATTTTTTTAACCCCATTGCCACTAGATGGCCACTAGACTGTCGCTAGTGCCCGAAAAATGGTTGAAAAATTCACTGGAATTTTTTTTGATAAAGTTGTAGGAAAGTTTTTAGTGGCAGCGATCATTAGTGGTGCTAATATAGACAAATAGACAGATAGATTAAGTGGACAAATAGTGACATGAAGACAAATAAGGAGATCACATATAGATAGACTAGGGGTGTGAGCCCTCCCGATGGGTGCTTAAAATATAAATTTTAATTTTAAATTGATAGCATATTTTCTATGTTATTTAAGTGGTGAAAGTGTTCTTTAGTAAGTTAAGTGAATTGTTTTAGGTTTAAGTCTTGTGTCCCTTTTTTAACTATTATTTTTATTTTTTTCCTTTTAGATGGAGAAATTGACACTTGGTATAAGAAGAGAATGCCACTTGGCAAAAGGATGGAAGGAAATTCATGGACATTTGTAGAGATCCCATTTTGACCGGCTCTAAGACTTAGGCATTTTCTTTTAATTGCCCGATGATGACAATCGGAATGCGTTTCCCATAAAATCCTTAGTAAAAAAAGATGAAATTAAGCTTTGCTTGCTTTGGCTAAGTGTTTAAGCCTCGTTGGATAACCAGAGTGAAGTTGGACTAAACCGAAGCAAAACAACTGAAATTCTCTCTAGCCAGTTGTACGGGGAAAAGATATTCGTCATTGTCCGTACTCCTTTTGTCCAAGCTCCGTGTCTATCCGATCAACCTGAAAGCACAACGGCGGTGAGCTACTCGGCGGTGTGTTGCTGGAAACCCCTCCGACGATCAAGTTAGCACACACTCAGAGACAGAGAGAGAGAAACTGAATGAATGTAAGTTTATCTCACCAAATGATGTTCCATCACAGCATGGGGGGCGCAGTCATTCTTGTATACTTTCTGCGCTCAATTCTGTACCCATTAATCTCTTGACACGTGGAGCTGCTCTCCCATCTGTCAGCACAAGTCCAGCGAACACCACCTAACCAAACCATCAGACAACATTAACGGGAACGGGTAGCCCCGCGGCATCACCTTGGCCTCATACGATCGTACTACGTAACGAGTCCAACAGCGCCACTCGCCGAGCTCCGTTATGAACGAGCTTAGCAGCCCCATGTAATAACTGAGCAGTTGCTCGGTTGGCCGGTCTGCAGAGGATCTTGCACACCGATCTCAACGAGCAAACAACGCGAACCGGGCTAGCAGAGAAGTTATCCCGGCCAAATTGGACCTGGGCTTTAACCGAGCGCACTGCACTTGGATTGTCCTAGTCTAGCTTGGCCCAAATATGCTCGGACCAATTTAAGCCCGGTCATTACCACGGCCCAAAGCCAGCTTATGAAATCTCCTTCACAATTGCCCCTTAATTCTATCCGCATTTGCGTGACCGGAATTACATTACAAGGCCGAGCTAGACTTTTTGCTCGGTGGTTCACTTTGCTCGGTCTAGTAACCTCAAAGTTGGCAAAAAAAGTCAACTCGTCAACACGCTTCTTGGCGAGTAAAATCAGCTCAGTAACTTCTTGAGCGAGCAAAATTAACTTGGCAAGGACCTTCAAAGTTAGCGAGGAAAGCCAGCTCAGCAACTTGATTCTTGGCAAGTAAGATCAGCTCGGTAAGGAACTCCAAGATCAGTGAGCAAGGTCAACTCGACGACTTTCTTCTTGACGAGAAAGATCAGCTCGGCAAGGAACTCCAAGGTCGGCGAGCAAGGTCCGCTCTGCGACTTGCTTCTAGGCGAGCAAGATCAGCTCAGCAAGGAACTCCATGGTCGGCGAGCAAGGTCCGTTCTGCAACTTCCTTCTTGGCAAGCAAGATCAGCTCGGAAAGGAACTCCAAGATCGGCGAGCAAGGTCAGCTCGACGACTTGCTTCTTGGCGAGCAAGATCAGCTCGGTAAAGAACTCAAAGGTCAGCGGGCAAGATCCGCTCCGCAACTGGCTTTTTGGCGAGCAAGATCAGCTCGGCAAGGAACTCCATGGTTGATGAGCAAGGTCCGCTCGACGACTTACTTCTTGGAGAGCAAGATCAACTCGGCAAGAAACTCCAAGGTCGGCGAGCAAGGTCAGCTCGGCGACTTGCTTCTTGGCGAGCAAGATCAGCTCGGCAAGGAACTCCAAGGTCGGCGAGCAAGGTCAGCTTGGCGACTTGCTTCTTGGCGAGCAAGATCAGCTCGGCAAGGAACTCCAAGGTTGGCGAGTAAGGTCGGCTCCCCGACTTGCTTCTTGGCGAGCAAGATCAGCTCGGCAAAGAACTCAAAGGTCGGCGCCTTATTTCTTAGCGAGCAAGGTTAGCTCGGCAAGGAACTCAAAGGTCGGCGAGCAAGGTCAGTTCGGCGACTTGCTTCTTGGCGAGCAAGATCAGCTCGACAAGTTTCTTCTTGGTGAGCAAGATCAGCTCGGCAAGGAACTCCATGGTCGACGAGCAAGGTCCGCTCGACGACTTACTTCTTAGAGAGAAAGATCAGCTCGACAAGGAACTCAAAGGTCGGTGAGCAAGGTCAGCTCGGCGACTTTCTTCTTGGCGAGCAAGATAAGCTCGGCAAGGAACTCAAAGGTCGGCGAGCAAGGTCAGCACGGCGACTTTCTTCTTGGCGAGCAAGATCAGCTCGGCAAGGAACTCAAAGGTCGACGGGCAAGGTCTGCGCCGCGACTTGCTTCTTGGCGAGCAAGATCAGCTCGGTAAGGAACTCCATGGTCGCCGAGCAAGGTCCACTCGGCGATTTCCTTCTTGGCGAGCAAGATCAGCTCGGCAATAAACTCCAAGGTTGGCGAACAAGGTCAGCTCGGCGACTTGCTTCTTGGCGAGCAAGATCAGCTCGGCAAAGAACTCAAAGGTCGGTGGGCAAGATGCGCTCCGCGACTTGCTTCTTGGCGAGTAAGATCAGCTCGGCAAGGAACTCCATGCTCGACGACTTACTTCTTGGCGAGCAAGATCAGCTCGGCAAGGAACTCCAAGGTCGGCGAGCAAGGTCAGCTCGGCGACTTGCTTCTTAGCGAGCAAGATTAGCTCGGCAAGGAACTCAAAGGTCGGCAGGCAAGGTCCGCTCGGTGACTTGCTTCTTGGCGAGCAAGATCAGCTCAGTAAGGAACTCCATGGTCAGCGAGCAAGGTCTGCTCGACGACTTACTTCTTGGCGAGCAAGATCAGCTCGGCAAGGAACTCCAAGGTCGGCGAGCATGGTCAGCTCGGCGACTTTCTTCTTGGTGAGCAAGATCAGCTCAGCAAGGAACTCCAAGGTCGGCGAGCAAGGTCAGCTCGGCGACTTTCTTCTTGGCGAGCAAGATCTGCTCGGCAAGGAACTCAAACGTCGGCGAACAAGGTCAATTCGGTGACTTTCTTCTTGGCGAGCAAGATCTGCTCGGCAAGGAACTCAAACGTCGGCGAACAAGGTCAATTCGGTGACTTTCTTCTTGGCGAGCAAGATCAGCTCGGAAAGGAACTGTAAGGTCGGCGAACAAGGTCAGCTCCGCGACTTGCTTCTTGGCGAGCAAGATCAGCTCGACAAGGAACTCCAAGGCCGGTGAGCAAGGTCAGCTTCGCGACTTTCTTCTTGGCGAGCAAGATTAGCTCAGCAAGGAACTCCAAGGTCGCGAGTAAGGTCTGCTCGGCGACTTGCTTCTTGGCGAGCAAGATCAGCTCGGCAAGAAATTCTAAAATTGATTAAAACCATCAACAAATCTCTTGCCGAGTAAAATTCATCCGACAAGGAATTCCAAAGTTGATAAAATCATCAACAAACCTCTTGCCGAGCAAAATCCGTCCAGGAAGGAATTCCAAAGTTGATCAAAACCATCAACAAATCTCTTGCCCAGCAAAATCCGCCCTGCAAGGAATTTAGATCTTTCCGTCAAAATAATTGTTAGTTGCCTCTTGGACCGCATTAAATCCGCTTGGCGAGGCAAAAATACAACAATTCTCAAGAAAATGGTCTACTTGTTTCATTGTGCCAATGGCAAAAAGGGTTACAAAAATAGAACTAAGAACAAAACTTTAGATTGGCAGAGTTCGATGTTCTGAAAATGGATCGACCATTTATATTCCGCGAGTTTTATGCCCCTTTTCCTTGGCCTTCTTACAGACGTCTTCCAAAAACCGAACTCCCTATATCTCTTCCATGGTGGTTTGCATGGCAATCATCTTGTTCGAATTCGTGAACCTTTCGCACTACTCTCTTATTCTCTACTATCGGACTTGTCGTCACGGTAGCTGCGGCTGCATCGTCTTCGACTCGGATGTGCTCATTAATGTGTTGCATGAGCAATTCCATGGTTGACGGTTGATTCATTGTGAGCGAGTCTCTCAGTCGATGTCTAACTGGAAGACCGCGCTTATACTGAGTTATTGCAAGGTTGGTTGGACAATCAAGGATCTCGATGAAAGTCTCCCAATACTTAGTGTTATACGCCTTTAAAGAGTCGTCTGGCTCCATCTTTACTCTCAAGAGATGGTCAATTTCCTTGGGCATTTTAGCATTTGTCTTAAATCTGGTGACAAATGCCTTTGCCAACTGTTGCCACCCCTCGATGCTCTCCTCCGGCAGCCTCTAGAACCATTTTAGGCCCAACTCGCCCAAACTTGATGAAAAAACAAGGCACATGAGCGCATCATTTCACCTGTACCCAGCCATAACCTGTTGGAAGTGGCTTACGTGTATATATGAATCAGTCTTTCCGTCATAGAGCGTAAACTTTGGTTGACGGAACCCGGGAGGGAGTGATGTGTTCTCGATCTCTACCGAAAAAGGGGTGGTACTCAGCCTTGCCAACTCTCTGTCTGGTGGCGCGCGTGCCGCCAAGCGTGGTTGTGGTATGACATCCCTTTCACTGGCTCGCCCTCTAGGGACCAGCCGCTGCAGTGCAAGCACCCTCTTCTCCTCCTGTCAGCGAGCGCACTCCTCCAGTACATCCCTTAACTCTTTCGAACAGTTGGAGCGAGAATACCTCGACGCCGTCATCGGGCGTGAGGGGTGGTAACTGCTGTCCTGCGTGCGAGATATCATCGCCGGTGCTACGTAGTTTCCAGCTCTGAAGCTTCTCGTGACGGAGAGCAAAAGGGTGTGACGTCTATTAAGACTACCGAAACGGCGGGAATGGGCGTGCTCATTGTGGTTTCCCACTCCAGCAATGCCCTTTCCCTTCATTTGGCGTCTCATGGCCTCTATCTCCGTCGCCATTTTCTTGATGATGGTATCTTGGTCTCTCAGCTTGTCTTCCA
This sequence comes from Camellia sinensis, assembly GCF_055761805.1. NCBI lineage: Eukaryota > Viridiplantae > Streptophyta > Magnoliopsida > Ericales > Theaceae > Camellia > Camellia sinensis. Next base: position 33,929,719 of record NC_138966.1, on the reverse strand, counting down.
AGTGTTGAGTGTGTAAATCTCGCCGTCGGCGATGCTCTTTTGGAATGACAGAGCGCCCAAAACTCCTTGCGCGCTTGTCTCGCGCATACCTGGGAAGTCCTTGTGCGGGGGTCTTCAAATCAGCCATCGTCGGAATGGCGGACAGGCCATCTCTGAGACAAACGGGCTCTGGCGTGATGCCGTCGATGGTGAATAACGGAATGTCGTCGTGGTTCGCCATAAAAGATGACCGGAGAAGCTTGGAAGACAAGGTTTTGTTTGTCGACTTCCCACAGATGGCGCCAATTGTACGAGAAGGAGATATTCGTCGTTGTCCGTACTCCTTGCGTCCAAGCTCCATGTCTATCCGATCAACCTGAAAACACAACGGTGGTGAGCTACCCGGCGGTGTGTTGCCAGAAAACCCCTCCGACAGCCAAGTTAGCACACACTCTGAGAGAGGGAGAGAGAGAGGAATTGAATCAATGTCAAAGTTTCTTTCACCAATTGATGTTCCATCACAACATGGGGGACGCGGTCATGCTTATATACTTTCTGCGCTCAATTCTGCACCCATTAGTCTCTTGACACGTGGAGCTGCTCTCCCATCTGTCAGCACAAATCCAGCGAACACCACCTAACTAAACCGTCAGACAACATTAGTGGGAACGGGCAGCCCGACGGCATCACCTCGGCCTCATACGACCGTGCTACGTAACGAGTCTAACAGCGCCACTCGCCGAGCTCCGTTATGACCGAGCTTAGCAGCCCTACATAATGACTGAGCAGTTGCTCGGTTGGCCGGTCTGCGGAGGATCTTGCACACCGATCTCAACGAGCAAACAACGCAAACCGGGCTAGCAGAGAAGTTATCCCGGCCAAATCGGACCTGGGCTTTAACCGAGCGCACTGCACCTGGATTGTCCCAGCCTAGCTCGGACCAATTTTAGCCCGGTCATTACCACGGCCCAAAGCCAGGTTATGAAATCTCCCTCACACCAGTTAACTGGCTGGTTGACTGCCTAGAGACAACAAAGACTTTTTTTTTTGTTGGTTTGGGTGGGGCACTTCAAAACCTGACTTTCTGACCCATTCATGCATTGAATGCATGTATACTCAGTCTCCATTGCCTAGTGCTTGATCCATTGAAGGTAATGCTCTATTTTTGTCTTCTATTAACTCCATTTGTGCTTCATTTGCTCCATTATCTTCCTTAATGCTCCATTCTTGTCTTCCACCATTTCTCCACTTGCATTGCCTATATAAACACATCAAATTGTTGAGAGGAAGAGGAAGATAGATTTATTAAAGAAGGCTTGAGATAGAGAAAGAAAGAGTCTAAGCTTTGAATTCAAGAGTTGTCCAAAATTGAGTGTTTGTTGTGAACTTCCATTTTTCTCAAGCTATGCACCATATTTCATCTTCTGTTACAACAGTCATCCAAGTCATGTTATTGTAGCCAAATTCTAGAGCTTTGATCAAAGAGAAAGTGATTGTTGTTTAAAAGAGAAAATCAAAGAGTTCAACAATTTTCCCCTATATATAGTGTTATACAATTCAAGTCAACATTCTAGCTCTGTGACGACCACCTCCTTAATTAAGTAGGCTTTGGTAATCACAGATTACTGGCCGGTTACGATGCTAAACCTATAGGGGCGGGTTTTGGGTCGTGACAGAGTGGTATCAGAGCATGAGTTATATTGCACATACATGTCCAAATGAGCTATAGGATGTCCTAGAAAAGTATTTAGGGCATTGCATGAGCATAAATGAGTGTGCGTGGACATGTTATGTGTATATGTACTAACATGAATAAGTAAAGCATTTTGCCTATGTTTATTATTACCATGTTTTATCTAGTGCAATGGAGAATGCAAGAAATGTAGATGAAAATGAATCATCCGAAGCAAGAATTACAAGATTGGAAGGAATGGTTGAACTCTTGATTGAAGCTCTAAGACAACAACAGAATCAACAGTCCCCACCTCCTCCTCTACCACCAGTGCAACCTAAACCAAATGCCAATGATGATGTTATTGCTTTAACACAAAATTTTAACAAAATGAAGCCACCGACATTCCACGGAAAACTGGAACCACTTAAAGCTGAGGCATGGATCCTAGAAATTGAAATACTGTTTGAAGTGTTTCTGTGTTCAGAGGCACAGAAAGTGTTGTTGGCTACTTTTACTTTACAAGAGGAGGCAAGGCGATGGTGGATGCTAGTGCATAAAAGTAATAATACTATGATTTCGGTTGAATTCATGGAAGCATTCTATTAGAAATACTTTCCTCAATGTGTTCATGATCTCAAAGTAGCCGAGTTTGGGGAATTAAAGTAGGGTACTATGTCTATGGCCGAATATGAAACAAAATTTACTGAGCTTGCATGTTATGCACTATACATTGTAGATATTGACTATAAAAAGGCCCAAAAAATTGAGGGAGGACTTAATGTGGAGATACTTGACCGGATCAATGTTCTGAAATTACTCAAGTATATGCATGTCCTTGGTTGAGCTATCATGGCCAAGGCAAACATTGCAGCCTTGAAGGAAGCTAAGACGCCGGTGACTGAATGACGGGGTAAGAGGCACAATTTTAATTTCAAAAACGGTCGGAATAACTCATAGAGTAAGAAACAAAATACAAGGTCAATTAGTAGTTCTAGTCAGGGAACAATTCGATACCACCTTGTCCAGAATGTGGCAGAAGACATAAATGGGTTTGTTACAAAATTTCTGGGGCATGTTATAGGTGTGACAAGGTGGGCCACATAGTCAAAGATTGTCCTCTCGCATCGCAAGGCACTAGAAGACCCGCAACGAGTGTTGCAGCATCAACTACTACACCAAAACCCAATCCGAAAGCTACCGAGAGAGAAACCTTGAGGCAAGGTCGGGTGTTTGCACTTGTACCAGGGGATGTGCAGAATACTGAGACAGTGGTATCAAGTATAGTCCCTATTTGTGCTCAAAATGCTTATATTTTGATTGACTCAGGGTCTACGCATTCATTTGTGTCGTATGCTTTTTCGAGAAAATTGTCTAGACCATTGGAATCTATGAACTATTTATTGGTTGTATCTTCACCTACTAGGGGGTCCATGACTTGTGCTTATGTGTATCCTGCATATGAGATTGTTATTGGGGATGTACTTTTATATATTGATTTATTGCCTCTGAATCTTGATCACTTTGATGTAATTTTGGAGATGGACTAGTTAACAAAATATCATGCCTCCATTGATTACATAACAAAACAAGTTGCTTTTTGTCCACCTGGGTTGCTTGAATTTATATTTAACGGAGTAGGTGTCGTACCTCTCCCATACTTGATTTTATCTATGAAAGCAAATTGATTAAAAAGGGGTGTAAAGGGTATTTGTGTTGTGTATTGACTGTGCCTGCTGATAATAAAGCTAATGTGGACAATATTCCTATAGTCAGAGAATTCCCAGATGTTTTTCTAGATGATTTTCCAGGGGATCTGATTGACAGGGAGATTGAGTTCACTATTGAGGTGATACCGGGTACACAACCAATCTTCAAAGCTCCGTACCGAATGGCACCTACTGAATTGAGAGAATTGAAAATCCAGTTGCAGGAGTTATTGGATAAAAAGTTTATCAGGCCTAGTAAATCACCGTGGGACATTTGAGTCTCATTTGTGAAAAAGAAAGACGGTTCATTAAAGCTTTGCATAGACTACTGTGAGCTGAACAAGGTGACAGTGAAGAACAAGTATCCGTTGCCTCGCATTTATGATTTATTTGACCAATTACAAGGTGCTCAAGTCTTTTCCAAAATTGATCTTAGATCAAGATACCGCCAATTGAAAGTCAAAGCCAAAAACGTAGAAAAGACTGTCTTTCGAACAAGGTACGGACATTATGAATTTCTTGTTATGCCTTTCGGAGTTACTAATGCGCCTGCTGCATTTATGGATCTCATGAACAGAATTTTCAAGCCATTCCTCGATAAATTTGTGGTTGTTTTTATAGATGACATTTTGATTTATTCCAAAACTAAAGAGGAACATGAACATCATTTAAGAATTGGTTTGCAAACCTTGAGAGAGAAGAAATTATATGCAAAACTGACAAAGTGTGAATTCTGGCTTGATAATGTTATGTTTTTGGGACATGTGATTAGTAAAGATGGCATTTCTGTTGACCCACAGAAAATAGAAGCAGTTGTGAATTGGCCTAGACCGACTAATGTTACCGAAGTCCGAAGTTTCTTGGGCTTGGCCGGATACTATTAATGATTTGTGAAAGACTTCTCTAAAATTGCTTTGCCTTTGACTCAATTGACTCAGAAAGGGGTACTGTTTGATTGGACCGATTAGAGAGAATCATCCTTTCAAGAATTAAAGACTCGACTTGTGACTGCTCCGATTCTCACCTTACCCTTAGGTACAGATGGACTTACTATTTTTAGTGATGCTTCTTATAAGGGTTTGGGATGTGTATTGATGCAGAATGGTAAAGTGATAGCATATGCTTCCTGACAACTGAGGTCGCATGAAAAAAATTATTCGACTTATGATTTGGAGCTTGCCGTAGTAGTATTTGCAATGAAGATTTGGCACCATTACTTGTATGGGTCAACATATGAGGTTTATACAGACCACAAGAGCTTAAAGTATTTTTTTTATCTAGAAAGAGCTAAACATGAGACAACAGAGATGGCTAGAATTGATCAAAGATTATGACTCGCAAATCTTGTACCATCTGGGGAAAGCTAACACTGTTGCCGATGCACTTAGTCGGAAATCAATTGGGAATTTGGCTTGCTTACTTACTGGGCAAAGAGAATTATTACATGACCTTGAGAAATTTGAAATTGAAATTGTTTTACGAGAACAAGGCGGGATATTGGCTGCTATCTCTACACTCAGTTACAAGATGACTTTCTGAAGAAGATTATTGATGAATGGGAATCCAAACCAAGGCTGGACTTTATTTTTAAGAATGATGCATTGAAATTCCAAGGCCGATTATGTGTACCAAATGATGTTGATTTGAAAAAGCGAGTTATGCAAGAAGCCCACAGTTCAAAATTTTCTATCCATCCGAGTAATACAAAAATGTACCAAGACTTGAAAGTTAATTTCTAGTGATCGAGAATGAAGAAAGAAATTGCCAAATTCATATCTAAATGTTTACAATGCCAACAAGTCAAAGCTAAGCATCAACGAATAGCAGGATTGCTCCAACCACTACCGATACCGGAGTAGAAATGAGAGCATATCACTATGGATTTTATTGTTGGACTACCTCACTCCGATAGAGGTATGGATTCAATTTGGGTTATTGTTGATCGTTTAACTAAATTTGCTTACTTCTTATCTGTTAAAACAATTTATAATGCGGATAAGTTGGCTACAATTTACATTAATGAGATTGTTAGATTGCACGGAGTGCCTATGTCAATTGTTTCAGATAGGGACTCGAAATTCATATTAAGATTTTGGCAAAGTTTGCAAAAGGCATTGGGTACTAAACTGAGATTGAGCAGTGCATACCACTCACAGACCGATGGCCAGTCAGAAATAACAATCCAAACTCTGGAGGACATGTTGCATATGTGTGTGCTTGATTTTCAAGGGAATTGGGAAACTCACTTGCCTTTAGCCGAATTTGCCTACAATAACAGTTTTCATTCAAGCATTGGTATGGTGGCTTTCGAGGCTTTATATGGCAGAAAATGTCGATCTCCTATTTGTTGGGCAGAAGTTGGAGATAGGCCTTTACTTGGGCCTGAGATTGTACATAAAACAATGGAAAAGGTGAAATTATTCAACAAAGATTGAAAACTGCGCAAAGTCAACAGAAAAGTTGAGCGGATGTTCGAAGGCGAGACAGGGGTGACCATATTTTTATTAAAGTGACATCAATGAAAGGGCAAACTCGCTTTGGAACTAAGGGAAAGTTAGCACCGAGGTATGTTAGGTCGTATGAAATCATTGAAAAGATTAATCCGGTGGCATATTAGGTAGCACTTCCTTCCAAAATGGAACATATGCAGAATGTCTTTCATGTTTCAATATTGCGGGATTATCTTCGGGATCCTTTTCATGTTATTGAGCCTACTCACGTAGTATTGAGTGATGACTACACATATGAAGAAATGCCCATTCAGATTGTAAACAGATAGATCAAGAAGTTAAGAAACAAAGAAATTCCATTAGTGAAAGTGAATTGGGAAAATCATGGTGGTATCTATGCAACTTGGGAAAGAGAAGATGACACGAAGAGAAGATATCGAGACCTCTTTCCACTTGATCCTATGTTCTTTCTGGAGGAAGGTAATTGAGTTTGGAGGACCAAACATCCTAAGGGGAAGAGAATGTGAAGACCACCACCTTAATTAAGCAGGCCTTTGGTAATTACGAATTACTGGCCGATTACGATGCTAAACCCACAGGGGCGGGTTTGGGTCGTGACAAGCTCAAATTCCAAACTTTTGAATTGAGGATTGAGAACATACTTCACAACCTTGAGAGCAATCAAAAGGAAGTTTGGAAATCAAGAAATTCATCATTTCTTTGGAAGGTGAATTTTTAATTTCTCTAATTTTTCTTGTATTATCTTTCTTATGTTAATTTTCTTATTTTGATTTTATATTATAAACTTCTTGTAATCTAACTAGAAGTGGTTAGTTGAGCCACCTACATATTCCCTGTTTGTTCGTTTCTCGGTGTTACAACAAAATAGGGTTTGCTAGGCCTAGTTGGTTGATTGGCTAATTATTTGACCGGCCGGCTAACTTCCGATGAACGGAACAAAGTAGTCTTCTGGTGGTGAGCATACTAGTTTCCAGCGATCCTCAAGACCTACATCTTCTGTTTATTTTCATTTGAGAGTTTTGTGAGGTTTTTGTTTTATTGTAATATTTTCTTCCTCTCATCCTTTATTCGGATATGTAATTATTCAAGTGTTGTAATAATTTCCCGCCTCACTTCTTTCTATCTCATTCTTTTACTTGCTTTACTTATTTGTACATAAACATCATGTTTTGCCTTTTCATCATATCCATGTTTTAGATCCATGTTTCATGCATCTTGATTGGACTAAATTTGCATCTATGAAGTTAATTAATTCTTATGTGATTATGTGTGCTACCTCATGTTCTTGAGATGATTCACATGTTATATATTAGAAGCCGAATCTGTAGTTGCATTTCATGAGTGAATTGCATTAGGATTTTGTATATAAGATCATGTATGTTTTGCGAACTTTGTTTTGTAGCTGTTCGTGGGACGTCGATAAATATGTAAGTTTTTATGTTTTAGTATCTCACTTGTATATGTTTTCCTTACATGTTTAACATCCTACCATGAGGCTACTTACTTACTTGATATAATTGTATGAAGGCCAGTGGATGGAAGTTGTGTCGCTTAATTTGGAATGATATTGATTTTCATGTTTGTAAACTCAATTTCTCTAGGTTGTGTATCTTCAAAACTCTTTCAAAATACATGAAATTATGTTGTTCCAAAATGAATGGTATAGTCTACACTTGTATGCTTTACATAGTAAATTTTAGGATTTATTAAATAATCGAAACATGAACATATAAATGAAATAAAACTCATATAATGGTTTAGTAGAGATCGATCTTTTGATTAGGTGAGCGATGGTACTCAATTAATGACCTTCCCCTTTCATACCTAAGGTTCCAAGTCAAGCATCCTTAGTTGCGACGAACAATAGCCTTGGCTGGAGTCACGGGTATCCTAATTTTTCCAAAATATTAAGTGGCGACTTTAAGGTCTAGTAATGTAGTCCATTTCTAGCAAATGTTTTGTAATAAATGAATTTTTTATAAAAATTATCAAATTTGGAGTTTTATCTATGTTTCACATTACACTTGTAAGATTAGATTAAAGAAATTAAGGGTTCAAACTATTTAGCATGCACGGGTAACCCCGGGCCATGTTACAACATCAAGTGAGATGTTCACTTTTAGTAATAGTATACTAATAGAATAGTTCAAACTAATAGAATTTTTAGATCTATTACTCTAAAATTTTGATAATTTTAATTTGGAGTTTAAAAGTGAACATCTATTAGTAGTAATGGAGTCTATCACTTATCATTTTATGTGAACATCTATTATTAATAGCTCTAATAATACTTAGCCTCCATTTGGGAAGTGGGTTGACTTTTTGGCTTTTTGACTTTTTTGACTATTTTAGCCTGGGCTAAAAAGCTTGGTTTGGGAAGGACTTTTTGGCTTTTTGGACTTTTTTTGTGAGAGAAGAATGTAATGATTATGGATTGGATGTGATGTTTTGTTTTTTGTGGCTAAAATAGCCTATTTTGTCTTTTGTGGCTTAAATAGCCAAAAAAGTCCGGAAAAGCCCTTCCCAAACGGACCCATGTGAACATCTAAGATATAAGTGAGTTTTAGAGTATTGAAAAATCTAGAAATCCCCTAGATGTTGATTTGTGATTATGTATCAATTTTAAGCAGAATATAACAATCCCAATCAAACAATCAAACAATCAAGACAAAGAAACACAGCGATTTAACGTGGAAAAAACCACAATTGGACACCTCCAACTGTGATAAAAAAACCACGGGCAACAGCCACAAGAACAATCCACTAAGAAGATTTAAAGGAATTACACAGGTATACTCTCAATTACCTAGCGAATCCACAACGCCTAATTGAACCAACCTCTATGTGCCTCTTCCAACCCCATCTTCACCACGGAATTGTCTTTCTGATGAGCCACTCTGGATTCCACCATAGCTTCAGGCTCGAATTCTTCAGAATACACAACTGAAGAACAACACTCACTTTTGTAGAACAAAACACAACCTTTGATGTACTCTCTTTAGAACATGAGTTGAATACTCAATAAAACATCAAAGAAAACTCACAAAGTATCCCCAGATATAAACCCTAGAAACCAAAAAGAAGATCTGGAGAAGTCCCCCTAGTGTTGGGAGAAAACCAATTATTTATAGAAAACCAAAGCAATCCTAATTTCAGAAGAAAACCAACTCTTTAATCAAATCTGGAAATCTGGGATCGCGCGGTCCGCTCGAGCGCCCTTTTCCCCGCTCGAGCGGAGACTTCAAATTCTGTGATTTCATACAGGCTCCACGCTCGAGCGTCGGTTTTGCCGCTCGAGCGGCGAATCACACCATCCAGTATTTTTTTCAGGCGACTGCAGAGATGCTGAGAGCTTCCAATCCCCAGCTCGATCCCCGTCATGATCAGCGAAGTGGCAATCTTGAAAGCATTAGCATCACAAACTTCTCTGAAAAGCACAATTCGGGTTGGATTCGCATCTAAACACTCATAGTCTCACTGAAATAAAAAGTTGCGAAAAAACTTACAACTCAAAGGAGTTTTGTCAAACGGGATTGCCAAGAAATAAAACCTAACATATGTGTTTTAAAATTTTAGAGTAATATTTTTTTTTTGATCGGCAAAAAGAAACTTTATTGATGGAATAAAAGTACAAGATAACAGGCACATTACATCAATAAAGGGAGTGGAAATGCACTGCATCACAATGAGTTAATTGATCCCAACTAGGTTGGCACAAAAAGACTCATCCTATCATTTGCTAGCACCCCGAAATTGGTGAGAAACCAACGAAGCGACAACATAAAACAAACACCAAACAGCTATACAACATAGCTATACAGCCACCCAGACCAAACAGACCAGCAGACCCGAACCAAACAGAATAGTCCAGCAGATTTGATCCAGATTAGTCCATTCACTTTTAAAAATTCTATTAGTTTGGAGTTCAAACTAATAGATGTTCACTTTTAAGTGGATAGATAGATAAATGACATGGACAAATAAGTGGATAGTAGCCATGTAGACAAATTGATAGGATAATATGATTCTTCAAATTATTTTGTCATTTAAACTCCAAACTAATAGAATTTTTAGAGCTATTACTCTAAAATTTTTGAAATGGGACTTAAGTCTCTAAAAATATATCCACAAATTAGTAAGACTTGACACGAAAATTAAATAACTTGATCATGGGACCCTATTTTGCAAAGGTAAATGGTAAAAAGTGCTCTTTAAGTATTATTTAATGTTGAGAAGTGTGTAAAATGTGTCTGGAAAATGATAAAAAGTATAGTAATTTAATAAAAGTGTAATAAATTTCCATTTGTTTGTGCAGAAATATTTGTTGAAAGCTATTTTTCATTATTTTTGGTATTTGGTACAATGGAAAATAAAAATTAATGGAAAACATTTTTCATGTTCAATGAAAAACAAGTCTATTTGGCCAGAAAATATTTTTTATATTTAAAAGGCAAAAAATATTTTCCAAACTAAATTTTACTAATGTCACAACACCACCACCACCATTCTCACCTTCATGGCACAACTATCACCATAGCCCCATCATCACCGTCGTCATCACTACCATGCCGTCGCCCCCCCGCCCCCAACAATGCCACAACTAGGGATAAAAAAAAAATGATGGAACTAGTGAACCGATCTAATCTGGTTTAAACAATTTGGTTTTTATTAGATTCGATTTTGGTTCAAAAAATGGTAGAATCGTTCAAATTAATCCAATTCCCGGTTCCAGTACTTTGGTTACAGTTCCAAACTGAATCGGACGTGACATATTTATTTATTATTTTTATATATAAAAATTAAAATATAAAAAAGGCTCCTATAAGATTTGAACACAAGCTTTCATTGTAAAATTAATAAATTCTAACCAACTTAACCAAATTAATTATCATTGATTTGTTTATTAACATAATATATATATTTATTATTATATAAAAGTTTTAGAACCGTAAAACTGAACCAAACTAAATCAAACCAAATTGATTTTATAATTCAGTTCTGGATCGATTCTACAATTTAATGATTCAATTACTGTCTTAATTTTTCTAGAACCGATTCTAGTTTCTAGTTTACTTGACAACCGGATAAATCCGATCCGTGTACACCTCTAACCATCATCTCCACTCCACTTCTATCATCAAAAATAAAAAATATTTTTCCAAATAATATTTTTTTAAAAAAATATTTTTCGCTCAAATAATCGAATAGTAAACCAAATCGGCTTTTATAATTTAATTCTGGTCCGATTTTACAATTTAATGGTCTTAATTTTTCTAGAACCGATTTCAATTTCTAATTTACTTGACAACCGGATCAATCCGATCCGTGTACACCCATAATCATCATCTCCACCTCCACTTCTATCATCAAATATAAAAAAAATATTTTTTTCAAATAATATTTAAAAAAAAAATAATTTTTGCTCAAATAATTGAATAGTAAAATATATGATGTATTTTTTAATTCTTTATTTATGCATGTGACACTGGTTGGCAAGAAGCTTTTACAAAAGCTGAAACATACTATTTACTTCGGCGACACGACACCTTTGGTTTTTTTTTTTTTTTTCCTCGTCTGCTGGTAGGACAGGACTCTTTTTCCAACTCCAACCCCACAAATCGATCATCACATCGTTTTCTGCATGCTAGAATCCCCCACCCTTCTCTCTCTAATTTTCTCTCATATAATTTGGTATTTCGTAATGATTCTGATTTATTGGGAAAATTATAATAAAAAAAAATCTTGAGTTTGACTATTTTAACAAATTAAATTTTAAATTTATTTTTAATTTAAATTATTTATCTATTTTTGTTGGGTTAAATTAACGAAAAATTATATTTTAGTTATTAAACTTAATAAAAATAGTATTTTAGACATTTAATGTATAATTACATTGAGTTTAATAAAATATTCTTTTTCTATCGATTTTATTTAACAAAAAAATGCAAATGATTTAATTTGAAAGCTAAAAAATTGATATTTAAATTAGAAAAGTTAAAAATTCAGAATTTATTTTGTTACAAGTATCAAACCAAAGTTTTTTTTTTTTTTTAATTGTCCTTAAATTTTAAATATACTCTTTATTATGCTTGGCATAAATTTAAATCACACATTAATATTTTTATGGGACATTTAACAATTAGTCATATTAACTATACTTATTTATCTACATGTCCTGCCTGATAAATTTATCACTGTAAAATTATTCATAAAAATAAAAGAAACTGATAAATTTATCAATAGGACTTAATAGCTAATAAGTCCCAAAAATAAGACATAACGGCAATTTATCCTATATTTATATATATTTCGGTGAATTACTCAGTACACATAATATTATTGCTTTGTACAAAGAGGGTAAAAACAATAGATGAAATTGAACTGATCGCTCATAACGGACTGAAAATTTAATTTTTAATCTAATTTTCATATGGTATGATCTATTTCAATTTTGAAATTTTTACACCAATTGGTAAAAACTGGGAAATCAGATATTTATAGTAAAACTTCATACTTTTTTGTTCATTTGTACTCCATATAAAATTTTACATGTTTATAGTAAATTCTTTAAAATCTTATGTAAATCTCTCTTGTAAAATAAATTGACAAAATCAAACTGTAACATATGTTTGTGTCAATTTCTCAAATAACAAACTCAAACAGTTCGATTCGATATTAAATTTTCCCTTAATATCAACCGAATTGAACTGAACGTTTATGCCATTATTTTGTACTTTCATTAATTATATACACCCATTAGAGAAAAATAGTCATATTTTGCTAAAACTAACCAAAAAGAAAAAAAAAAAGGAAACGAAAAAGAAAAAGAAAACCAAGTTCTAGAAACATAGTAGTTGGTTGTGCCATCTGTTTTGTGACCTACCTTATAGCACTCTTTATTGTCAATATTTGTAATTGGTGTAAAATTTGGCTTTATTCAAAAAAAAAAAAAAAGAAAAAAAAAGGACGACAAAATATGTTAAAATAATTAATAAGATAAAATATCACATTAAATCCATAATTATTTTACTTTTTCTCTCACAAACATCACATCTAACTACAAAAAAAAATCCAATCATCTTCTTAAACACAAAAATTTTAACCTACTAAATTAACCAAAAATTAAAATAACTTACTAAAATAGCCAACTTTCCAAAGAAGCCCATGATATGATAAGCAATTGTTATTTTCACCAAACTTAAGCACCATATACCAAGACCCAAAAAAAAAAAAAAAAAAAAAAAGAAGAAGAAGAGAAGAAGAAACAAATAGAATTAGCAACACTAAATTAAAATAATCAACAAGTGATGTGAATTGCTAATTAAAGTGTAGGAAACTACAAGTATGACTTCTTTATGATGAAATTGTAACGATTAATATTGTAAATTTTTTATCAGTTAACAAATTACAGGCTGTGTAACAAAATTTTTCACCAAACTACGTGTAAGATTTTTTTTTTTTTTTCAAAAAAAAAAAAAGAAAAAAGAAGAAAAAGAAGAAATACATAGGTACATACATTTACGTTGGATTACGTCTAAGCAGTTATGTAAACTAATTAATTGGTCAATAAATTGTAGACATGGATAAATTTAAGAGTTAGAATGAAAAAGAAAATACATGCATATGTAATATTAATAAATTACTTTAATTAAAAAGTATATTCTTTGGGCAACATAGGACCTCAGCCAGATGTGTTCATGTCACATTCAATCCATTTGTCATGAGTAATGGTAGGGATATCAAAATTTTTACCATATATTTTACCAAATATCTCACATGGGATGGGCCCCACATAAGTGTTGGATCTACATTCATATGAGATATTTGGTAAAATATTTAATAAAAATTTTGGAACTGCTACCATTTTCCTTTGTCATCAGCCATCAGGCCAGGTTTGGTGGGTCGAAATTTCCACTTTAATTGGAGCATGCTTTTGTTCTTTATTTCTTGTCAATTCAAAAAAAAAAAATCAAAAAATAGGGATTTTATTAATACAAAGATACTGTTTATTGATCATAACTTTCAAAAATAATTTATCAAATAAATTGTGTGCTGATTTTTAATTCATTTTTATTTGCCAGCGAAGAATAGAAGATGAAAAGAATACCCAACTTGTAAAGTTTGGGTTTGAAAATGAGCGGTTCATTTCATCAATTTTCTATAGACTTTCATACATAAATAAATAGTAGACACTAGCTAATTTGATGTAGTTTCTAACTTTGAAACCTACTAATTAAAAAAAACGAGCTAGAAAGGTCTCTCTGTCTTACTTCTCAATAATCAATTTTTGTTTTAACTTATTTAAATTATTTTTATATCATAAGTTGTAATCAAAAAAGGGATGAAACAATTTTGCCCAAATTAAAAAATAAAAATAAAAATAAATAAATAATTGTAAATAGTGTCATAAATTGCATCAAACAGTGAACTCATATAGTGTAATAAATGTTTATTAAGTGGCCGATAGGAAGGTTGCAGTGGGGGATTGGAGCCTTCTTTTTAGAAGAAGGCTGTATGACTGGGAAGAGAGGGAAGTCAGTAGACTCAAGGAGCTTTTGATATCTGGCTCAAATTGTTCTGATAATCTGGTGGACAAACCAGTCTGGTTGGCTGAAGGCTCTGGTATGTTTTCTGTCTCATCTGTCTATCGGAGTGAGGTTGTCTCCCTTGGCCCCATCCTTATTACTAGCAAGTTAGTTTGGAACCATCTCGCTCCTCCAAAAGTCCAATTTTTTTGCTGGTTAGCATGGAAAAACAGAGTAAAGACAGCAGACTTTCTCCAGAAAATTGGAGTCCTTCAAGCCTCTACACCAGCTCTTTGTGCTTTCTGCAAAACTGAGGCTGAGTCCATCTGCCATGTGCTGCTGCACTGCCAGTTTTCCTGGAGGGTTTGGTCTGCACTATTGAATTGGTGGGAGGTGCAAGGACCCCTTCCCGGATCTGTGGAAGCTGTTCTTCAATGGTGGGAAGGTGTGAAGCTTAGCAAAAAAGAAAAATTGCTTTGGAAAGTCATTCCCTCAACTGTGTTTTGGTCTCTATGGAAGCTGCGAAATGAGTGTATATTTCAGGCTGCTAAGCCACACCTGGAGGACCTATGCGAGTTGGTTAAAATCAGAGTTGCACTGTGGTTGAACCAGAGTTTCAAGGCCTTCAATTTCACTGTCCAGGACTTCCTGTCCAATTTAAGACAAATCAGGTACTGTTTGGCGAGTAAATCTGTCCTAGGTGGCTAATTTAGATATCAGTTTCCTGGAGGGTTTGGTCTGCTTTTAGGTCTGCTGCTGTGCTCTGCTCAATTCTCTTCGGGGCTGTTGGACTGCTGTGTTGGCCTGTTGTTTTTCAGCTTCAGCTTCTTCTCAGCTTTGGGTTAGGTTGAGGTTGGACTGCTGGTCTTGTTTTGCATTTTCATTTTTCTGCTTTGTTCTTTTCTTTTCTGTTTCGGTTTGGTTCCTCTCCTTTTTGGATGTACTCTCATCTTGTATGGTTTGATCATCAATAAAGGTTTCTTTGGCTGCTTCAAAAAAAGTGGGAACTATGCAAAATGCAAATGGCACATTCTTTTGTGCCTGAGATAGATTTGAAAAAAATAATATCTGGCCTCAAAAATGACAATGAGAAGATGAATAGAGACAATAATAGTATTGGTATGTTTTTTTTAATTGCCATTCTACATTTCGTGGGGGAGAAGAAGAAGAAGAAAACAAAAGCACAAAAAGGGTGGGTAGATAATGAAATTTGGAGTGCACCTAGGTTAAGCTTGACACAAAAGTGCATTACAATCCACCATTTAAATGCCATTTATGTGACCTAATTGATCTGTTTGAGTTACTTTCAACTCACGATATCACTCTCGGCCAACAAAAGTGAAAACGCACACTACACCTTAGGGTTAATTTTTTTTTTTTTTTTTTTTTAAATAAATAAATATTTGCTCAAATTGGAAGCATGTATTAGTCATTATTGAGATGTAGTGGTTTCATTTGCCTAAAACTAGAAGTTTTGTTTTCTTTTTTTTTTCTATTAAAAAAAATGTATCAATTTTTTTATTTTTTATTTTTTTGTAGTTCCTCTCGATTAGATTGTAACTTATTAGACCGAGACTAGGGTTCAATAGATAGGTCCACACAATAAACATAAACAATATTGCAATTGCATTTATTTTTTATTTTATTTATTGTGTAACAGTCTTGTTCACCACAATTTACGGGGTCACGCCAGCAGGTTTTACTGGAGATTTGTCCGATCCATACAAAAGAAGCACTTTGCATGAGTCTGGGATTAGTCGATATGTGCGTAAACTGATCTGAACACCCGGTCATAAAAAAAAGTTAGCCACAATTTAAGGAGAAAATTAAAAAGTCATCCCTCCGTAAATTTGTATAAGAGTTTAAGGATATTAACAATTTACTTGCTAGTTAAGATTCTGACATTTTAAATTTTAGAAGTTTATATCTAGTTTCGTTATTTTTGGGTTATTTTGTGTCTGATTTACCCTTATATTGTCAAACTGAATATGATGAAGAAGGGGAAGAAAGTAGCAACTATGAAGAGTCATTGCCTCCAACCAGTAGAGCGGCTTGAATTCCTATGGGGATTTGGTATCATCTCCAGTAAATTGGTGAAGATGTGTTGTGGTGAATTTTAACAAGGTAGAATCTGTTTCAGTTTATAGTATTAAAATAAGTGTCAGAGAGTAACAAGGTAGAATCTAAATGGGAGAATTACAAAAAAAAAAATAAAAAAAAATTGAAAGTTTGAGTCTTATAATAAAATAAATCTGAAGTTTTTAATTGTGTCAATTTAAATCTCAATCTTTTAGCTACTAAATTTTTTTTAGTAGCCAAAAAGCTTCACTTTCAGCGACCAAACTGTTTTTAGTCGCCAAAACACGTATAATCGGCGACCAAACTGTTTTTTAGTCGCCAAAACCTATACTTTTGGCTACTAAATTATTTTAGTAGCCAAAAACCGTCACTTTTGGCTACTAAAAAATCTTTAGTCGGTAAAATTCATATAATCGGCGACTAAATTGATTTTTAGTCGCCAATAACTATACATTTGGCTACTAAATTGTTTTAGTCGCCAAAAGTCTTCACTTTTGGCTACTAATTCCATTTTAGTCGCCGAAAATGACACTTTCAGCGACGAAAATAATTTTTTCAGTCGCCATTTCTGCATTTTGTTGTAGTGATTTTTGTTAAATAAAACCGACAGAAAGTAATATTTTAATCATTAAATTCAATGTAAGTATCTATAAAATGTCTAAAATACTTTTTTCATTGAGTATGATGACTAAACTACAATTTTTCCATCAATTTTAGTTAACAAAAATAGACAAATGATTTAAATTAAAATAAATCAAACATTTAGAATTTAAATTGACAAAATTAAAATTTCAGAGTTTAATTTGTTATAAGAGTGAAACCCTAGAGTTTTTTTTTTTTTTGGCAATTTTCTCAATCTAATTCAATACAAAAGCAAAAAGCTTCTTTTTGTTTATAAGTCCAAATGTGTCTAGTGTAATATAAAATTTTGCCATGCGGCTATTAGATTTAAATTTGAAGAATCTCTTGAAATAATTATATAGTGCAAACTGGATTTTTTTTTATTTACTGGTTGTTTGTGATGACAGTAAAAATTCACTTACATCAATGAAATTTCAAATTTCTCTATCTTTGAATAAAATCAGAGAAAATTTACTGATTTTTAATCATTAAATTTCAGTCCAAAAATAGAAAGCTTAGTGAAAATTACTTGTGTTGAAGCAACATACCCGACTGTTCCATTTCCACTTTGCTATGAGCTGACTGGTTGTTTGAAGCGATTGGAGGAGTGTAGAGAGAGATTGTAGGTCAAGGAAATTTCGTCACTTTCTCGGTGTTTTTAACTAGGGCTTAAAGGATTTAATTTAAAATTTTTATATTTGCAAACAATGAAAATTTCACTTACTTATCAAAGTGAAATCGGTGAAATTTTATTTCAGAAAGTCGCCGGCAAAAAAATTGACGATTTTCTCCCAAAGTGGTTAGTGAAATTTCGCCGCCTTACATCAATGAAGTTTTGTAATTTTTTTTTTTTAAATTTTTTTACTAATCATGGATATTTTTTTTTTTCACAGACTTTGATGAAACGATTCTAAAAATACAAATTTTACAAAAGATAGAGACCTGGATAAAAAGTTATAAAATTCGAAAATTTTCAAAAAAGTTAAAAAGGTAATTGATGTTACCTAAAGGGATATAGTGGGTGGGGGGTAACAAAGTGTATTTTGGAGGACCTACACTTATATTAAAAAAATTGTGATATCCTTATCACTTGAAAAAAATATTACAAGGGATCTTAAAAAAAACCATTTATTAAAATCAAAATAGTTAGAATCATAATGCACTTTTCATATATTTCTGACAAAATTATACATCTTTTCACATTTTTTAAATATATTTTTATACAATTTCTGAACGTAAATCAAAGCTATAATGACTACCCATTGGGAGATCATTAATTTTTGCCTTTTCATAAATATAAGTTTATAAAGTATGCTGCTCAAATAAATTTAAAGAGTACTGTTACTCAAATTAATAAATTTTGACAAATTTTCTTATTTATTGATGTCATACTTATCATATTAATAATATGAATATTATTTCAATTTCTAAAATTTTATTATTACATACTCCGGTAGTTAATATAAAAGATTTGTAATATTTATTTGGATAGATTATACTTTTAACCCATGTAGTTTTACTCAAATTTTATTTTAGTCTCTATTGTTTCAAATTAAATAATTTGATCCTTACACTTTAAATTTGGTTTCAATTTAGACTTTTTGTCAAATTAGAGATTAAAATTAACGATTTTTTGACATCTGTTAATCTTCTGATATATATACCAAAAAATAAATAAAAATTTAGACAGGATAATCAAATTGAAAGTGACCATAAAATAAAATTTAGGTTAAAATCATAGAGTTAAAGATCATGGACCCAAGGACAGAGAGTATGGTGAAGTGGTCCTCATTGCTTTAAACAACAGCAGAGGTAATCAAAGATCAACCCAAGTGTGTCTCTCTTTATGAAATTGAATTTACTTTTCACCAAGTTGAAAATGATGGGATGCTACTTTCAGCATTTGATCTTTGCTCTTTCATTTTTTTGTTTCTTTCTTCTGTTTTCGTTTTTAGAAGGACCACAACAATTTACCCACTACAAACAACCACGAACCAATCCTAACTATAGGAACCACCAACAAAACTTTATACTGCACCAACAATAATTGGAGTGATACTCAAGTTTTTTTGTTTAATGTTTTATTTAGCAGTATCAAGATACAATAAATGTCATATATCACAATTCATTTACAATAATGTGGTGAGAGAATTAGATCTCACATAATTGAATTTGTGACGAATTCAAATTATTCTAAGAGTCAATTATATTCCTCCACTAAGATAAAACTTAGTACCCGTCATCTGTGTAGTTAGTGATACCGGAATTATCAAGCAATACATCACAATCAAGTGATGTAATTGTGATATTTTTAAAAAAAAAAAAAAAAATCATCATTTACACACAAAAAAAAAAAAAAAAATAGTAATAACAATAATAGTCCTTTTTTTTTTTTTTTTTGAGCGGTAACAATAATAGTCCTTAGCAGTAGTCAGATTGAACCATATTAGATATGAGACTATATTGATTGTTAATATATTGTAAATCGATTAGGAATTGATATGTATCTTGAATTGGCCAATACACAATTCTATCGATGTTTTCATAGAATCCAAAAATTGAAATGTATTAGCTAATACATAAGTAGGTGTTGGCATCACATTAAACCGTCTAGTGTGAAGGCGACACGTGGCAAGTAAAGAGTATTTAAATACCGAAGAGTCTCACCTTCGAAGATGCCTACGTGAGCTATGAATGCAAGATTTCAACCAGTAAAGATGATGAGCAACATGTGAGAGGCAAGGAGTTAATAAAGAGCAGTTGCTAATAGTTATACATGCACAAAGAAAGGATTATGGCTCTAAGAAGTAGCGAGAATGAAAGAGATCATCGTGAAGGATAGCAGCTTAATTGCTTCGAAGGAGCCAAGAGAAGGTTATAATAAATGAAAGCAAAGACTGAAGAGGCTCCCTGACTAAATCCAGACTCAATATCTTTGTCAATTTCATTTATTTTTAAATTTCTACACTTTACTTTTATGCACTGCACCTACATTTCATAGGAGTAAATTAGCCTTGTAATTCCAAAACCCAGTTGGTTTAAAAGTTTCAAAATTGTCCTTACTAAACGTAATATTTTGTAATTGTTTATTCAATTAATCAATTGTAATTTCTACCTAATCTCTCCCTCTCATTCTGTTACAAATTTGAGTTAAAGCTTTGGTTCATCTTTTCAACACAACACAGTAAAATCCTCTTCATTGAGGCTAATAGAACCTTAACACTATCGCATGATAAAAATTGGCATTTATTATCTGTGAGGACGCTTGAATTATATTTCTAGCATTCGAAGTGTCAAAAATGGCCAACATATATTTTTTGGCACGCTTGGTGGGACCAATTTTGTGTTGAAAATATGGTTCGAACACAACGCCAAGGTGAAGAGCATCTAGATGATGAAGATGTTAAAATATAAGAGATTTTTTTGCTTCGAACAAAAGCCATAACTGACCCTCTTTCTACTATTAGCCTACCTTGAGATGGCCATCAACAGGTAGAAGAAGATCCTCATCTTAACATATTGGCCATTCGCAAGGCCAAACTTATGAATATGCACCCTCTTAAGGCCAAACACTTTATCAAAGTAGTCGGAGCAAGAGTGAATCACTAATATTCACTCCTAGCATGTCAAATGAACAATGGGGTGGAATGAGGTCTATAATAAGCCAAATAATGACTACAAACCTAAAAAATTGGTCTGGTTCATTTAGTGCTTGTTAAAAAATTGATAATAAGTTGGAAAATATAAGTCAAAGTATAGGTCATATTTTAAATAATGGGATCCATGTTCAAACACCAACCCAACCTAGGGCGATTCCTAGTAGAAGTCATAATAATGGCGAAAATGGAGCAAGAAACGTACAATCTACAAACCAGTTAGAACTACACCTCCAATTGGTCTAGGACCTTACCGAAGAGTGTTTAATGCTCAAGAAACACATCTTTTGTATGTAGAGCCTCAATGTTACCTTTGAACACATCTGGTAATGCTACATATGGTCAATCTCAAACACAGAATACCATACAAATGGTATCAAATCCAGTCTTCGAACCTACACTCAGGGTTTCGATGGAACATTTTAGGCCATTGCTTGTGCCACTTAGGAAAGAAGACATCATAGGGTATGAGCAGACACCAAATCCTACAATATTTCTTTTGGACCAAATAGCTGCACCCTTGGCCCAAGTCGTGCCAAATGTACAACCTCAAGCCCCTAGGCAACAAATCCATCAAGGATGTGTGTCCCACCAAGTCCAACAAGGTGTCCCTAATGTTATTCCCAGTGACCAATTGTTTAACATGGTGTGAGAAGTGTGTGGTCCTATGGCTTGGGGGGTGCAAACACCAGTTTATAGAAAGTCGTACCCTGATTTACTAGATAAGCTACATGAGTTTCCAATGGGATACAAGGTCCCAGAGTTTAATTTTTTAGGGGGGGGGGAATGGGAACCAATCAACCATAGAACAGATTGCTAGGTTCATAGGGTAGTGTAGGGAATACATGAATCATGATTATTAGCTCTCGTTAAGGTCTCCTCACGAGCCTCTATGTAACAACCTTGACCCATGATTAACGTTAATTCATGCTTAATTACGCCTAATAAATAATTGAAGTGAAATGTTGCATTATGTGTTGCCTTATGTGTATATATATATGTTTAACATAGAAAGATATGTTCATGTTTTCACTTCAGTTTGCGAATTGAAGGCCTTACAGGCATCCGATTCAGAAATTGACTTGATTTATGTGTTAATTGAAATTTTTAGAATTTTATGGTGGGTTTAATTGAAATTCATTTTGGAACGATTAAATTAGAGTAATTAGTGCTCAATTAAGGCTAATTAATGAATTCCTTAAACCCAAGCCTAACTAAGGCACTAGTGGATTCCTATATACATCCATACACTCTCATTTCTTTCTTTTTTGAGCTACAAACGTGAGGAAGGGAGAGAGAGACCAAAAGTGAGAGTGAGTTCAACAAGAGAGAAGGGGTAACTTACAAGAAATTGTTGAGAGTGAAGAGGATTTGAGAGTTTCGACTTCAACACTTGTGAACTCAAGTCTCTAGGTAAGAATTTTATCCTTAAGCCTTGAAATCTAGACTATAATGCATGAATACAAGAGAATTATGTTGATGGATGCAAGAATTGAGTTAGAAATGAAGAGTATTGAGCCATACCATGCATGTATGCATGTTTTCTCACATTTTGAGTTTAATTTCCAGGAATTTCCTCATGCATGTCTTGAATTCACCTTTATTATAGGAAATGATCCAGTTTCATGTTGTTTTGTAGCATTTGATCATGTTTTGAGGAGCTTAAGTTCAAAGAAATATATGCATGTCATGTTCATGGGACATATATAGATTTTAAGTTGAATTTTTGCACAATTGGCAAGCTATTTGGCCATGATTTTTTTGAAAAGAATTCTTATTTCATGATGTATTATGAGTTTCTAAGTGTTCCTCAAGTTTTGGCCCAAAAAAATCAAGTTTTGATGCTTAAAGATTGAGTTTTGACCTTGGAGAACAAATCTAAAAATTTCAGAATTTGCACCTACGCTCGAGCGACCACTCTGAGTGCGTGCACTTCCGTTCGAGCATGAAATGCATGTTCTCAGAAGTTCATATGTTTTGCAGATCGCTTAAGCGACAAAGGTCACACCCGAGCGAAGGTTTGAGTCTCACGCTCGAGCAGGGATTGAGCGTTCGTCGAGCATGAAAATCAAGCAACCAGTACTTTTGTCAAAGTTTGCAGACCGCTCGAGCGAAGAAAGTTACGCTCGACGGGACCCTCACATTTTGCATATCCGCTCGAGTAAGGAAAGCTACGCTTGAGCGTGGATCCTATTTTCAGCAAGTTTTGAAAAATATTTTCAAGCACATTTTTGCATCCTCATTCCATCTTAGGCATTCCTAGGCCAAGATTAAGACACCATAATGAGGATAAAGGCTAGAAACACACTAAGAACAATGAAATAAGTTACGTACACTTCGAGCGTGTGTTTCAATATATGTATCTGTTATGTTATATAGGTTACGCGCCACAAGACATCTGATTTGCTTCTTCTGACTGTTTACCTTGGAGCCTTTGTTGTCGTGAGTAATAACTTTGTAAAGTTATGTTCAATTATAAGTATTTTTCTGAATGATATAAGATGATCTGTTTTTATGATATTAATTTCTGCATAAATGAATGGTTGTCTAATGTTTCTGAAATGTATTTGTGGCATTCTTAGCTTCATATGACATCTGCTATCTGTTCTGTTACGTCCCAATTATGAGCCAACTATACGTCTCATGAGCCAACTGTTATGAATCCTTATGTATACGTCCCTTTATGGGCCAACTGAACGTCTCATGAGTCAACTGTACCGTCTCCGTGTACGAAAGTCAACTGTACGCCTTTATGGGTCAATTGTATGCCTTTATGGCCATCCCTTTATAGGTCCATTATTTCTACTAGTGCTAATGAATATGCCTCGTATAATTAACTGTAAGTTCTAATTATGACTAAGACTCTGAAACTATATCTGTTATGTACTACGATTTCTTAACATAATTACGAATTCATTTCTGATAACTATTGAATTTTGTTTTTTGTAACTATTATGGACAACATTCATTAAACCTCTTTACTCTGTTATTATTCACTAGACTCTAGCTCATTATTTATATTATGTATATAGGTGAGCAGGCACGTGACCAAGCCCAGAGTTGACGGCCTAAGTTTCTATTTTGTTAGCCAACTATCGTGCCTCCTGAGGAGGTTCCTTTTGAGAGGATTATGTCAAGGCTTTAGTTGAGCTTGTTTTGTATATCTGTACTTGGGCCAAGTACCCTTTGACTCTATCTGTGTAATTAGGTGATGTAAGACTAATATATTTTTGACATCACATCTATATGTATATAAGTTTGTTTTGAAAATTTTTGTCCCATGTATGTTTGCACAGCTCTATGGACTATGTTAATTTTGTATATTTGGTTTTGCAGCCCCTATCTTATGTTATTCTGCTCAAAGGTCTTGGTAATCCAAGGATTACTAGCCGATTACGACGTTAAACCCATTGGGGCAAGTTTAGGTCATGACAGAGTGGTATCAGAGCACGTGTTATACTGCACGCATGAGTCCATATGAGCTATAGGATGTCTTAGGAAAGAATTAGGGACATTCCATCTGCATGTGTGAGTATGTAATAATTTTTGTACATGAGAAAATTTCATCCAAACATAGACACATGAAATTGAATTGACTAAACTAAGAATGAATGTTCTGAACATTATGAAAAGGGTTATTTGCCTATGTTTATTGCCTTTTTGTTTCCCTATAGCAATGGAAAATACAATAAGTGATGATACAGTAGGGTCTTTAGAGGCCCGAATGAACAGAATGAAACAGATGCTTGTAGCTCTGACTGAGGTAATAACGCAACAACAAAGACATCAACCTTTACCTCCTCCACTTCCGCCTGCCCAAGTTAAACCAAACAACAACGATATTATGAATCTGATTCAGAAGTTCATGAAAATGAAATCGCCAACCGTTCTTGGTGGAATTGAACTATTAAAGGCTGAAACATGGTTGTTGGAGATGGAAAAATTGTTTGAAGTATTTCCCTGTTTTGAGGTTTAGAAAGTTCTTTTAGCCACCTACACTTTGAAAGACGAAGTTCGGAGATGGTGGCTATTGGTTCGAAACAGTAATGGAAATATGTCATGGGCTTAATTTAATACAATCTTTTACGACAAGTACTTTCCACAGTGCTTCCGGGATCAAAAGGTTTTAGAATATTAGGAACTCAAACAAGGAAAAATGTCTGTAGCTGAGTATGAGGCAAAGTTTACTGAGTTAGCCAAATTTGCTCCTCGCATGGTGGACATGGACTATAAGAAAGCCCACAAATTTGAGGGTGGATTGGATTTAGATATATTAGATCGGGTGGGAGTCCTCAACCTACCTACGTATGTGAATGTTTTGGATAGAGCATTAATGGTAGAAGCCATTTTGGCAGCACAAAGGCAAGCTCCAGTCCCAACAACTGAATGGAAATGCAAAAGATCTGGATTCAGTTTTAAGAAGAACCGTTCAATTGCCATGAATAAGAAACAAAATACGGGATCTTCTAGCAGCTCAAGTCAAAGCAGTGTGTTTATGCCTGTTTGTACTCAATATGGGAGGAGACATAGAGGAGTTTGCCATTGGGTATCGGGTGCTTGTTTCCGGTGTGGAAAGACGGGCCACATGATAAGGGATTGTCCAATTAGGTCAGAAAGTACCAATCGTCCTGTGGCAAGTTCAGCAGGATCTGTTTCTGGGTCAAAAACAAATGCTAGAACTAATACTAGGAAAGAACCTCTAAGATGAGGTCGAGTGTTTGCCTTAATGCCTAGTGAGATACAGAACACCGAAGTTGTGGTGTCAGGTATACTCCCTATATGTTCTCAAAATGCCTGTGTACTGGTAGATTTTGGTTCTACACATTCTTTTGTATCGCATGTTTTTTCTCGAAAATTAACTAGACTATTAGAACCTATGCCATATGTGTTATATGTATCTGCACCGTCTGGGGATTCTATTATATGTGCTTATGTTTACTTGGCATGTGATATTGTGATTGGTGATATGACATTGTATATTGACTTGTTACCATTAAGCATTGATCATTTTGATTGTATTCTGGGTATGGATTGATTAACTAAATACTGTGCCACCACTGATTGTGCAAGTCAATCCGTTGTGTTTAGACTACCTGGTATACCTGACTTTACTTTTATTGGAAATTGGGTAGTTGTTCCACCGTACTTGATTTCATTTATGAAAACCAAGACGTTGTTGAGAAAAGGGTGTCGATGCTATTTGTGTAATGTGTTGATTGTGTCTTCGAATAGTACCAGTGTGGGAACTATTCCGATAGTTTGTGACTTTCCTGATGTGTTTCCTAATGACCTGCCTAGAGATTTAATTGACAGAGAAATTGAGTTTACAATTGACATAGTACCTGGAACACAACCTATTTCTAAAACCTCATATAGAATGTCAACATCTGAACTGAAAGAGCTAAAAGTCGAACTTCAAGAACTGTTAGACAAGAAGTTTATTCGCCTGAGCACTTCACCATGGGGTGCTCCAGTGTTATTTGTCAAAAAGAAAGATGGATCTTTGAGGTTATGTATAGATTATTGGGAATTAAACAAAGTAACTATTAAGAACAAATACCCTTTACCCCAAATGTATGACCGGTTTGATCAACTTCAAGGAGCCCAATTGTTTTCTAAAATTGATCTTAGATCCGAGTACCACCAGTTAAAGGTTAAGGTAGAAGATGTAGAGAAAATTGCATTCAAGACTAGATACGGTCACTATGAATTTTTGGTAATGCCGTTTGGGGTGACTAATGCACCTATTACCTTCATGGACCTTATAAACAAGGTGTTTAAATCATATCTGGATGAATTTATTGTTGTATTTATTGATGATATCTTGATTTACTCCAAAGGTAGGGAAGGCCGTGAGAATCACTTGAGAACTATGTTACAGGCTCTAAAAGAAAAGAAGCTATATGCAAAATTGTCCAAATGTGAATTCTGGCCCGACAGTGTAGCATTTCTAGGAGATGTGATTAACAAAAATGGTGTATCAGTGGACCCATAAAAAATTGAAGCTATTGTCGACTGGCTAAGACCAACCAACATGACAGAAGTTAGAAGTTTTCTGGGACTTGCTGGTTATTACAGAAGATTTGTGAAAGACTTTTCAAAACTTGCTATGCCATTGACCTAGTTAACTCAAAAAAATGTCTCATTTGATTGGAATCATCAAAGAGAGTCTGTCTTTCAAGAGTTAAAAACCAGGTTAATAACTGCATCAATTTTAACTCTGCCTAATGGTACTGATGGGTTTCAAATTTACAGTGATGCTTCCTACAAAGGTTTGGGGTGTGTGTTAATACAAAATGGAAAAGTGATTGCCTGCGCTTCTCGGCAACTCCACTCTCATGAAAAGAATTACCCAACCCATGACCTTGAATTAGCTGCCGTAGTTTTTGCTTTAAAAATTTGGTGCCATTATTTGTATGGGTTGACTTGTGAAGTATACACAGATCATAAAAGCTTAAAATATTTCTTTACCTAAAAGGAACTGAACATGAGACAAAGAAGGTTGCTAGAATTGAATAAAAATTATGACTTGTAAATTTTGTATTATCCAAGAAGGGTAAATACCGTTGCAGATGCATTGAGCCGAAAATCCATTAGGAATTTGTCGTGTTTGCTCACTGGCCAGAAGGAATTGTTATGTGACCTGGAAAAGAATGAAATTGAGATTGTGATGCGTGAACAAGGTGGAATCTTAGCTGCTAGTACCGCTTAGCCTGCAATCATTGAAGAAATTAAGGAAAAACAACCGCAAGATGAATTCCTGAAAAAGATCATGGATGAAATTGACTCAAAACTAATGCCCGGGTTTGTACTTGAGAACAATGTGATAAGATTTCAGGGTCGCCTTTGTGTGCCAAACTATGATGATTTGAGGAAACGCATTCTGACTGAGACCCACAATTTCAAATTTGCTATGCATCCAGGAAATACGAAAATGTATCATGAATTGAAGCAAAATTTCTGGTGGCCGGGAATGAAAAAGGGTATTGCAGATTTTGTGGCTAGATGTTTACATTGCCAACAAGTTAAAACTGAACATCAGCGACCCATTGGTTTGTTACAACCGCTTCCAATACCGGCATGGAATTATGAGCACATTACCATGGATTTCATTGTGGGATTGCCTCTCTCCTGCTGAGGTATGGATTCTATCGGGGTCATTGTTTACCGTTTAACTAAGCTTGCTCATTTTCTACCTATCAAATCTATTTATAATGCAGACAAGTTAGCTAACATATATATAAATGATGAGATTACATGGTGTACCAGTATCTATAGTGTCTGACCGAGATTTTAAGTTTACATCAAGATTGTGGCAGAGTTTACAACAAGCTTTGGGGACTGAATTGCGATTGAGTAGTGCCTACCACCCACAGACAGATGGCCAAACTGAACGAACAAATCAAACTCTGGAAGACATGTTAAGGATGTGTGTATTAGATTTCCAAGGAAATTGGGAGACCTATTTACCATTGGCCGAATTTGTGTAGAACAACAGCTATCATTCAAGTATTGGGATGGCTCCTTATGAGGCTTTGTATAGAAGGAAATGTCGTTCTCCGATCTGTTGGGCTGAAGTAGATGACAGACCATTGTTGGGACCAGAACTTGTGCAAGAAACAACTGAAAATGTGAAATTGATTCAATAGAGGTTGAAAACTGCACAAAGCCGCCAAACGAGCTATGCAGATGTCTGAAGGCGAGATGGAGAATAAGAAGTCGGGGATCATGTATTCATCAAAGTGACTCCAATGAAAGGCCAAACACGGTTTGGCGTGAAACGCAAATTGGCACCAAGATATGTTGGACCCTATGAAATCCTTGAAAAGATTAATTCAGTAAAATATCAGGTAGCTTTACCACCAGTCATGGAACATATGCACAATGTATTTCATATCTCTATGCTTCGGGATTATTTAAGAGATCCACTACATGTGATTGAGCCAACTCATGTACTTATGAAGGATGATTATACAAACGAAGAAAGGCCAATGCAAATTATGAACCGTCGAATCAAAAGACTGAGAAACAAGAAAAATCCATTAGTGAAGGTTGATTGGCAAAATCACGGAGGATCTTATGCTTCATAGGAAACAGAAGAAAACATGATGAAGAGATATCCAGATTTGTTTCCATTGGACCCAACATTTTTCCGAAACGAAGGTAATTTGAGTTTGAAGGACCAAACTCTTTAAGGGGGGAAGACTGTAACAACCCTGACCCATGATTAACATTAATTCATGATTAATTACGCTTACGCCTAATAAATAATTGAAGTGAAATGTTGCATCATATGTTGCCTTATGTATCTATATATCAGTTTAACATAGAAAGATCTATACATGTTTTCACTTCGGTTTGCTAATTGAAGGCCTTATCAGCATCTGATTCAAAAATAGACTTGATTTATGTGTTAATTGGAATTTTTAGAATTTTATGGTGGGTTTAATTGAAATTTGTTTCAGAACGATTAAATTAGAGTAATTAGTGCTCAATTAAGACTAATTAATGAATTCTTTAAATCCAAGCCTAACTAAGACACTAGTGGATTCCTATATATACCCATACACTCTCATTTTTTTTTTATTTTTTGAGCTACAAGCGTGAGAAAGGGAGAGAAAGACCAAAAGTGAGAATGAGTTCAACAAGAGAGAAGGGGTAACTTGCAAGAAATTATTAAGAGTGAAGAGGATTTGAGAGTTTCAACTTTAATACTTGTGAACTCAAGTCTCTAGGTAAGAATTTTATCTTTAAGCCTTGAAATCTAGACTATAATGCATGAACATAAGAGAATTATGTTGATTGATGCAAGAATTGAGTTAGAAATGAAGAGTATTGAGCCTTACCATGCATGCATGCATATTTTCTCACATTTTGAGTTTAATTTCTAGGACTTCCCTCATGTATGCCTTGAATTCACCTTTATTATGGGAAATGATCAAGTTTCATGTTGTTTTGTAGCATTCGATCATGTTTTGAGGAGCTTAAGTTCAAAGAAATTCATGCATGTCATGTTTATGGGACATACATAAATTTTAAGTTGAATTTTTTCACAATTGGCAAGCTATTTGGCCATGATTTCTTGAAAAGATTCTTAATTCATGATGCATTACGAGTTTCTAAGTTTTCTTCAAGTTTTGGCCAAGAAAAATCAAGTTTTGATGCTTAAAGATTGAGTTTTGAACTGGGAGAACAAATCTGGAAATTCCAGAATTTGCACCTACGCTCAAGCGTAGGAGTTCACACTCAAGCGACCACTCTGAGTGCGTGCACTTCCGCTCGAGCGACCAGAAGTTTGCTCGAGCATGAAATGCATGTTCCCAGAAGTTCATATGTTTTGTAGATTGCTCGAGTGACAAAGGTCACGCCCGAGCGAAGGTTTGAGTCTCACGCTCGAGCAGGGATTGAGCGTCTGTTGAGTATGAAAATCAAGCAACCAGTACTTTTGTCAAAGTTTGTAGACTGCTCGAGCGAAGAAATTTACGCTTGACGGGACCCTCACATTTTGAATATTCGCTCGAGCGAGGAAAGCCACGCTCGAGCGAGGACCCAATTTTCAGCAAGTTTTGAAAAATATTTTCAAGCACATTTTTGCATCCTCATTCTATCCTAGGTATTCCTAGGCCAACATTAAGACACCATAATAAGGATAAAGGCTAGAAATAGACTACGAACAATGAAATAAGTTATGTGCACTCCGAGCGTGTGTTTCAATATATGTATTTGTTATGTTATGTAGGTCACGAGCCGTAAGACATCTGATTTACTGTTTACCTTGGAGCCTCTGTTGTCGTGAGTAATAACTTTGTAAAGCTATGTTCAATTATAAGTATTTTTCTGAATGATATAAGATGATTTGTTTTTATTATATTAATTTCTGCATGAATGAATGGTTGTCCAATGTTTCTGAAATCTATTCACGACATTCTTAACTTCATATGACATCTGTTATCTGTTCTGTTACGTCCCAATTATGGGCCAACTGTACGTCTCATGAGCCAACTGTTATGGATCCTTATGTATACGTCCCTTTATGGGCCAACTGAACGTCTCATGAGTCAACTATACCGTCTCCGTTCAAGAGAGTCAACCGTACGCCTTTATGGCCGTCAATTTATGGGTCAATTGTATGCCTTTATGATCGTTCCTTTATGGGTCAACTGTATGCCTTTATGGTCGTCTCTTTATGGGTCAACTGTTTCTGCTAGTGCTAATAAATGTGCCACGTATGATTAACCATAAGTTCTAATTATGACTACAACTCTAAAACTATATATGTTATGTACTACGATTTCTTAACAAAATTACGAATTCATTTCTGACAACTATTGAATTCTGTTTTCTGTAACTATTATGGACAACATTCATTAAACCTCTGTACTTTGTTATTATTCACTGGGCTCCAGCTCACTATTTGTATTATGTATGTAGGTGAGCAGGCACGTGACCAAGCCCAGAGTAGACGGCTTAAGTTTCTGTTTTGTCAGCCAACTACCGTGCCTCTTGAGGAGGTTCTTTTTTAGAGGATTATGTCAAGGCTTTAGTTGAGCTTGTTTTGTGTATCTGTACTTGGGCTAAGTACCCTTTGACTCTATCTGTGTAATTGGGTAACGTAAGACTAATGTATTTTTGACGTCACATCTATATGTATATAAGTTTATTTTGAAAATTTATGTTCTATGTATGTCTGCACAGCTTTATAGACTACGTTAATTCTGTATATTTGCTTCTGCAACCCCTATCATATGTTATTCTATTCAGAGGCCTTGGTAATCCAGGGATTACTAGCCTGTTACAACGCTAAACCCATAGGGGCGAGTTTGGGTCGTGACATTCTATGACTTGATCATACCAAGCTGTTCATTATTTTTTGACCACGGGCCACATTCGAAAGGGTTTGGCCCTAGTCCAAGAGCTCTAGGAAAGATGACACTGGTAGAGCATAGTACGATCTTCAAGGCGAGGGTAGAGATTCAATATTGCCGTTGGTGGAGCCTCTTTAAAGTTAGGCCCAACCCAAAGTCCTCTGTGTCGCCTTGAGGGATGAAAATGCGAGTATCTATGCCGCTGTCAGGTGAATTCACCTCAAAGGTTAAGTCAAAAACCATATTTTGCAATAAGAGAGAAGGAGAAAGTATTTCCATAAGGAGAACAATAACAATGAATTGAGAACCAGGTGCCATTGGAAAGGAAAAATTAGGGTTTGCAAGAAGAAATGAAAAGTGGAAAGTAAAGTTCTAAGAGTTGAAGGGTAAAATTGTTGTTTGGACAAACAAATGTCTATTTATATGCTTGTCTCTCTCCAATGGGTCGAGTCAACCCAAGTTAGTCTTGTGGTAAAACACTATAGATCTTGAAAAATAGCTAAGTGTTCAAAATGAGTCTCTTTCACATATTGATATTTTGAGGATACCATGAATTAAAAATAAATTTATTCAATACTCAAGTTTATCAAAATTGTGAAAATGTCTCGCAAAACTGTAGTTTGCTTTGAGTTTGCTTCAAAATCTTTGGTTGAAAAGATGATTGATGTATGTAAGATATACTCGAAATATTAATTAGTGAGGACATAGCCAAAAGTCAAGCAAAAAACTTTCAGAATAAGTGAGTATGCATCAAAATGCAAGTTGATTATACCTTCGAATCATAATTTGGTTTAGAACGATCAATGAATACAAGATACAAGTAATAAATCATAATCTCTGTTTTATTTAATTATCAAAGATTACGTAAGAATTAGCGCAATCTCATGAAAGTAAGCAAAGAAA
The DNA here is from genome assembly GCF_055761805.1 of Camellia sinensis. Classification (NCBI taxonomy): domain Eukaryota; kingdom Viridiplantae; phylum Streptophyta; class Magnoliopsida; order Ericales; family Theaceae; genus Camellia; species Camellia sinensis. The sequence goes on along the minus strand of NC_138966.1, from coordinate 33,897,239 downwards.
AATGTTACAAAGTCATGGAAATTGACCTAAAAGTAATCTATGAGATCCCTTTCTTTATCTAATCTTTTTACAATTTCATCTTTCTTAAATTTGCAATGTTGAAAGGATTGAAACTTCATAACCAATTCACGAGATTTATTATCAAATGATGTGTGTTCCTTCTTCTTGAATTCTAAGTATTCTTGAAGAGATGAGTCATCGACAAAGTTTGGACGGGATTGTTGTGTGAATTCATAAAAATTGTCTTGAGCTTTTCAAGCCTCGGTCTTTACAAAAAGGAAGGCATTGTGAGACTCTTTCAATGCCTGAGCCTTAGCCTTGGCAATCAAATGCCAATTTGAGAGTAGAGGTAAGAAGTGGAAAAACACTTCTATTTCAGGTATGGCTGAAGAATGTAACGTCGAACCCCTTGTCAGCATATCACAAGCCCAAATAAAGTTCTTGTAAGGGATTTTTTCACAAAGAATTTCAAAGGGGAGTTGGCTAAAAGTTTTCAAAAGGATTTTTGCCCTGAAAATGTTATAGCCAAAAGCTAAGCAAGGAGGAGTGCACGTGGGTACCGCGTGATTGTCAACAATCCTTTGAAGCTCCAAAAACTATTGTGGATGGTAAAGCAAAGGGGTTGAAGGTGGCTTGGCTTAAAAGATTACAAGATATTGCTTATCATTCACAGAATCAAGCCATTTTAAATGTTTAAGGCCAGCTTCACTAACCAACAAAGCGGGACTAAACCCTTTGTTAGCCTCAAGGTAGGGAATCCATTGAGAAAAGGCTAAAGTTGCCTTTGCATCCCAATGCCAATAGAATAAAAATAGGTCTTTTACCTTGCGATTTTCAGAGCAAGATCTATATGGGTATGCGCCCAGGAGGTGACTTGGTGGTTGAGACCGAACTCGTATTCAAATGAGAGATGGCTATGCAACCCAGCCAGCAATTGTTGTAAGCTGAGGAGAATAAGGGATTTCCCAATGAGAAGCTACGAGTTCTAGCTTCGAAGAATTGAGAGCAAGTTCAAAGGAGAGATGATTATGCACCACAACCAGCAATTGTTGTAGGCTGGGGAGAATGAGGGATTTCCCAATGAGAAGCTACGAGTTCTAGCTTCGAAGCATTGAGAGGAAGTTCAGGAGCATGGTATGCATTAGTTATGGAATCCTCTAGAGCGAGGACAATAAGAGAAGCATCAGTTAGGCTAACGGTTTTGAGATAGATGTTCAAATCCATAGAAGGAGGACATTTGAATCCAATGGTAGCATGGGCAATGGCAAGCCTCACGTTGTTTTCAACTTTGTCATATGGATAAAAACCGTCCATGTTTAAACCAGTTAGATCTTCAAAATTTCATAATACAAATGGTTTGGAGCTAATGGATCTTATTTCTCAGTTTGAGCCTCAATAAATACAAAAACCCAAGAGTGCAAGCCAAAAGATCGTGGAGGTAGTTGATTGTAAAGGCTACATTTAAGGAGTGGTGATTGTGGGAGAAGAGCAACTGCCAAAAGTTAAGTTCACTAGTGTAACCATTATGCTTACAAGTTACAATAGTGCGAGGGGTATTGTTGGTACCACATTTAAACCATCAAGTGCGAAGGCAACATGTGGCAAGCAAAGGGTATTCAGATACCAAATAGTCCCACCTTTGAAGATGCCCATGTGAGCTATAAATGCAAGTCTTCAACAAGAAAATATGATGAGCAATATATAAGAGGCATGTGAAAAGGTAGTTAATAATGAGCAATTGCTAGTAGTTACACACGCACAAAGAAATGATTATGGCCATAAAAAGTGTCGAGAACAAAGGAGATCATGGTGAAGGATGGCAGCGTAATTGCCTTGAAGGCACCAAGAGAAGGCTATAAATAGATGGAAGCAAAAACTGAAGAGGTCCCCCCGACCAAATCTAGACTCTACGTCTTTGTCAATTTCATATATCTTTAAATTTCCACACTTTACTTTTATGCATTGCACTTACATTTCATAGGAGTAGATTAGCCTTGTAATTCCAAAATCTAGTCGATTTAAATGTTTTCAAATTGCCCTTACTAAAAGCAACATTTTGTAATTATTTATTTAATTAATCAATTACAATTTCTGCTTAGTCTTTCCCTCTCATTTTGTTACGAATTTGAGTTAAAATTTTGGTTCATCTTTTCAATACAACACTGTAAAGTCCTCTTTATCGAGGTTAAGAGAATCTTAACACAATCACTTGATAAAAATTGACATTTATTATCTATAAGGACTTTTTAGATCTTTACTGGCATGCTTGAATTATATTTCTAACGTTCGAAGTGTCGAAAATAGCTAATAGTAAGGTATGAGACAAATTTTTATAACCTTATTGTACATTGACAAATTTCATTGAGATTTTCTTCTTCTTCTTTTTTCAAGGAATATTTCAAACTAAATTATTTTGTTTTAAGCCCAATTCGAATTAGGCCTATGATGTACACAGAGCATAACTGTGAAAGAATAAGAACCGACCGCCCAAACTAGCTGAAGAATCTTAAGAAGTAATTAATATCTCAACATGACAAAGGAAAGTGATATATAAATGGAACAGGGCTCTGTTTAAGGTATATTATGATCTTATTTTTATGATCTAAACTGTTCATATTGTAGGGTTTGTTAAGTACTTCATGCCTACCAAAAATCATATTAATTAGATAGCCATAACTATATGATCGAATAGCATATTGTTTATGCTATTTCTTAAAAGAAAAACTTATTATTTATTTTTTTGGTTATCGATCATATACTTATTGATATCCGATTAAGATGATTTTTGGTAGGCAAAAAGTACTCAACAAACCTTACAAAATAACGGTTTGGATAATAAAAATAAGGCTATAATGCACCTCAAACGGAGGCACCACAGTCACTGTTGTGCTTTGAGCGCAGCAGTGACCCCTTTTCCTATATAAATTCAGTTTTTAGAGTTATTTTATAAATATAATGATGTATAAGTGATATAATTAGTTAATGATTAGAAAAAATATGAAAAAGAATGTTATTTTTAATATTCTAATGGATTATTATATCACTAGGCTTGAAAATTAGATTTAATTTTTAATCTTAAATAACAATACTCTATGACAAAAATACAAGGTTCAGGGTCTGAAATATAGCTGAAGCCTAAATTGAAGACAAAAAAAAAAAAAAAGAGGGTACTTACGTGTAGGTCCTAATAAGTGGATTTATTGTTTAATGAGTCTTATGGGAAAAATATGTCATAAAAAGTCATTAATTGTAAGTTTTAGCGATAATTTATAAAAATCATGACAAAAAAAGTCACTAATTGTCAATTTTTAGTGACATATATAAAAAATTGTCAAAAAAATTATTTTAACAACAATTTTACCAAGACTTATTTTCAAGAGGACTTGATGAAAATTAAGTCTAACTATTAGGACTTATTGATAGTTTATCCAAAAAAAAAAAAAAAACAAAAAAAAAAGAAGCAAAGATCAAATGGGAGTTCCATCAATTTATGTCCTTTTCTTGCTTTTCTTTGTTCATCATCCTCACCTTTTTCTACTCATGGTGGAAGGAAAGAAAGTAAGATTAACATTAAGTTAAAAGTTAGGTCTTCTCTCCATATCAATAAAGCATGAAAGTGGATAATAGATACGTTGTTTTTTCTTCTTAATGTTCAAATATGAGTGTTTGTAAATTGTATATATTCACAATACATAACTAGATATACATATAGAAATATTAATATACGATTCAAATTTATTCTATACATGAATTCAATCTCTATCACACTTTAATTCTTGATACAAATCGTAGACTATATTTTGAATTCCTACACAAGATGGAGGTGAAAATAAGTCCAAATTTCAAGCATAGATTAGGTGGAGTCCAACAAGGTGGTTGTACAAGGTTATAAATGTTATTCTTTGTCTCAAACATATAAAAGATGTCCAAGGAACAATAATATTAGTACTTACAAAAAAAATTATTTCAAAACTTACCTGGAAAAGTATATTTTTGAGTCATAATTTTGAGTGTGACATTCTATCACTTTTGAATTTATACCATCCATCAGATTTTCAAAATACAATTCAGGTAACAAATTCATGCCACATCACATTTTTCAAAGGTGTATATCCCCATAACAAACTATTTTGTCTGCAATTTTTTTTTCTTTCTTTTCCAAGATACTATTAATTATTAAATTATATATCAACATTTACTCATGTCGAGATTCTAATGAATGACTTTGCTTAAAATAAAATAAAAAATTATAGTTAGTTTGGCATATTCTTTTTCAAAAAAAAAAAAAAAAAAAAAATTCAACTTTAACCACTAAAAAAATTGAATAAAAAAAAAATTAAAGTAAATTACAAACACACCATCTGAAGTTTGCTTACAATAAGATTTTTCTATTGTGATTTTGAAAATTATACCCACCCCTTAAAATTTTTAATTTCATAATAAATGGTCCATTTTATTAATAAATTATCAAGTCAATTAACAAGTTTTAATGATATCATAAATTTATTTCAATTAATAATTCAAGTAATTTTATTATTGTATAATAGAGAAGTTAGGAATTTCATTTTCTCATTTAATTATGTTAAATAAAAAAATTTATCAAGCGAATATTTGTAATTTTTCAAATTATAGAGACAATTTGTATTTTAAACAAATTTCAAGAGTGAAGTGTATTTGCAATTTACCCAAAAAAACTAAGAAAATGTCAAATAAATTAGCATATTCAACTAATAATTTATTTGTGAGCTTCTCTTAAGCCAATAAGTAAGCTTAAAAACTGTCAAAAAAAGCCTAAAACTATATTGAATCTGAAAGGCCAAAAAAATAAAGACTTAAAAGACTTCAAACTAGAAAAAGCTTAACAATGTTTGGTTGGAAGATTTATGAAAAATTTTGAAAATGAAAAGAGAAAAGATAAGTAAAATATGAATAAAATATATTTATATTTCACTTAGTTTCACGCACTTTTTTTTCTTTTCATTTTCAAATCACTTCCTGAATTCCTCAACTAAACACAGTGTAAAACTTAAAACTGAAAGATTTTTGCGTAGAGTTTTCCCCCCTTGGTGGAGTCCTTTATTGTCTTTATCACTTTTATGATCCATCTTTATATGTTGATATAATTTATTAAATGATTTATTGTCGAATACTTAATACAATAACTCCTCCAATTAAAGAAAAGGAAAAAGGCAAACAGAAAGGATTTTTGATCGGACATTCCCCATGTACTATGTTCCTTTACTAAGGATTTAATTATTATTATGTGACCGTGAACACATGATATGGAAATAAGAGAGATGAACCTTTATGAGATGGTGATCTTGTGCCCAATAATTTCATCCTTATAAAATGCGCTGGCAAATCTCTTTTTGCTACTAATATATTAAAATCAAAATCAATGGCAACCAAAGCTTCTTCATTAAGTTGTATAGGTTACATATGTATATATATATATATATATATATTGAAGCTTTTGCATGCAATTAGGACATGTATTGGAGGAGCATATAGTATATATAGAATATTCTTATGAATATAATTAAGGTGAGTTCGTCTTTTTCATTCGGATTGTGGCCTAAATCACTCCACTAAAATTGTTTGGTTTGCTTTTTAAAAATTTGTTTCAGAATTTTTTTTTGTTTGTTGAAGTATTAATAAATTCTAAAATATGATTTTGTGTACTACTAGTCTTTTATTTTTTTCTTATGAACTTAAAAGTCTCATTAAAGTGAAAGTTATACAAAAGGATAGTCATTTACATATTTGGGTTTAATTTTTCAGGAATAAAAGTGGGTTTCTTCAAATAAAAAATTACACATTGAGGAAAAAAAGTTTTAGATTTTCCCTCCTTCTAGAACAAATGTCACATTATGAATAAAAACATAACAATCCAATATAACACATTAAAAAACTCTTTAGTATATTTTTTCCAAACGTAACAACGTAACATTTAAAAAAAACCTCTTTAGTGTACTTTTTCCAAACGTAACACTCCAATTAATGTAATCTCAAACATAATATTCCAATGTAACACACCCAAAAACATTAAAAACTTCTTAGTGTACTTTTTCTAAACGTAACACTAACAGCTTGAAATTATATATTTGCCCAAAAGTTACAAAAAAATTTTTGTACTCCTTTTGGAATAGTTTGAAGAATCCTCCATCCTTTTGAAATGGTTTGAAGAATCTCACATCCTTTTTTTGGAGTGTTACATTGAAGTGTGGCATCGGTGGGCCTACAAAAGGTTTTAGCCCACCACATAGAGCCCGATTTACAACTCAAGCACTAAAGCCTAACACCCTTGAGAACCGAGAGTTGAATTAGAAACCAATGGCATCTAAACACGTGTCAAACAGGGAACCAACCACGTAAGAAGACAAAGATCCTGCAGAATTATTGCATCACACATCAACCATTAATGAGGCTCTTGCAGCATTAAATGCAGTAACCCCTTCACGACGGAACGAGCAGCCTCACCTCGAACAATGCAAGTTAGAATATAGACTTTCGGCCAATACGACAGGTCGGAGTGGACAAGGAAATAATAGACAAAGGATATAAGGAGACTTCCAAGATAGGAAAAAGTTAAGTTCTCTATTCTTATTCTCTCTCTACACATCATCAATCTCTTTCTCTTCTAACTTGGTTGTCGGAGGGTCCGTTGGGGGACTCTCGTTCCTTATTGGACACTTTTGCAGGTACTCTAGCGAGCTTAGTGACTGGGAAACGGTGTAGGAAGTGTGAGTCAGCCCGACTTGCCCTCCAAGGATCAGCATTATCATCAATTGGCGCCGTCTGTGGGAACTTCACTCCGGGTAACAGTTGTGCTCATTGTTACCGGAGACCCATTCCCGATAATTCTTCCTCACCGACCATCAAGGTAGATGGTCACAATGAGATCCATGACTTCTCAACACAACGTCGTCGACCCCAAGCCAACCCTTCTAACCCAAACAACCCACCTCAGTACTTCACAGAACTCAACAACAGCATCAATCGCTTGGCCAAGCAAAACCAGACCTTGATCAACGCCTTGCTCCAGCGAAACGTCCCTATACCTCCTCCACCACCACAAGATATCCCTTCCAATCGAGAACGAACCCTGAGCCATCTTTTCCAACAAAGCCCACCTCTCCAACTTAGAGAGTCTGCAAGCCCCACCTCAAGACATGAACCCGCCAACTCGGGATTTACATCCATCAGTTCAAGTACTTGCTCTTGAAGGAGGGGCTAGTAGTGTTCAACCCCCATTGCACTCTAGAGGTGACAATGTTCCAATTTGGGATACGGAACTTCGAGCCATGAAACTCCAGCTTCAAGGAGTCATGCAGAATATACAGAACAAACCCTCCATAACAGCCAACTCCCCGTTTGTCACCTCTATCAGGGACAAACCCCAACCCCCCAAGTTCAAAATGCCCTCGATCGACTCATTTGACGGCACAACGGATTCGGTTGACCATTTGGAGACCTACAGGACCCTCATGATCCTCCATGCTTTTCCTGACGAGATCATATGCCGGGCTTTCCTCGTGACGCTTAAGGGGTCGGCTCGACTATAGTTTAGTCAACTACCACCAGACTCTATCTCTACTTTCCAACACCTAAGTGATTCTTTCTTGAGCCATTTCATTGGTGCTCAGCGCCAGCGACGCCTGGTAACTAAACTGCTTAATATCCGTCAGACGGAAGGGGAGTCACTACGTAGTTTTGTCACCCGTTTCAACACCAAGGCCCTACAGGTGGTGAAAAACGACAACAAGATCATCCTCATAGCCTTTATGACCGGTTTACGACCATCTGATTTCCTTTTCTCCCTTTCTAAAAACCCTCCAACCACCATGGCCACCCTCCTCTCCAAAGCCCAAAAATATATGAATACCGAAGACTCTTTGGCAGCCCGCCAAGATGCTACAACTAAAAATCCAACCCCTAGGGAGAAAAGAAAGGAATCTGAAACCAGACCCTCCTAATATACACAACAAACCCCTCAGTATACCGACTAACTCGCTCGAGCTGACCGACGAGCACCTACCCGACCACTCGGTCGATTTGAGCGATACACCCTCCTCAATTCCCCCATGGAACAAGTCTTGAACCAGATCCAACCAGATTACAACTTGAAATGGCCCCAACCATCATGGTCTCCCTCTAATCAGCGAGATCAATCCGAGTACTGCTGTTTCCATCAGGACCACGACGACAACACTGAGGAATGCGTTAACCTTAAAGGCCAGGTAGAGGATTTGATATGCCAGGGGCACCTCAGTCGGTTCACGACAGCTTGTCCCCAGCAGCAACCAAGGACCGACCTGCCGGGGGGCCACCGCCGACATACCCCCCCAACAACCCGCACAACCCAAGCGAGACAATGATCAGTCCCCACCACAACCCCGAGCACAAGGCAATCCTGGCCCCTGGTTGGAGAGATCAGAGTCATCGTTGGCGGGCTCGCATGCGGAGGTCCATCCCATTCGGCCCAGCGAGCTGAACTCAGAAAAATCAGATAAGGCTCCAATAAAGAAGTCACAACATTGGATCGCCCCTTCAAACACCTCAAGCAGTGGACTGAACCCATCACCTTTAAGGAGGCCGACTGCATAGGCATCCGTTACCCCCACGATGACCCCCTCGTCATATCTTCTTTCTTATCCAATTACAAAGTCAGACAGGTGCTTGTTGACAATGGCAGCTCTTCAGACATCATCTTCCTGAACGCCTATCGCCAACTCAAGGTCGGAGAAGAAAATTTGTCCCCTCTTCAGACCCCTCTAGTCGGCTTCACAGGGAATCGGGTGACCTCCATAGGCTCCATCAATCTTCCCATCACCATTGGAGAGTATCCATGGCAGACCACCAAGCTACTCACTTTCCTTGTCGTCGACTGTCCTTCTACTTATAATATAATCCTCGGACGCACAGCTCTTGATGCTTTCTAAGCTGTCACCTCCACATACCATTTAGCCATGAAATTCCTCACCGACCTTGGGGTCGGTACCGTGAGGGGTGAGGAGACGATAGCTAGAGAATGCTGCGTGGCATCACTAAAAGAGGTCAAGCTAAAGGAGGCTATGATCATCGAAGGATTTGACGTCAAAGATGAAGAAGAGTTAGTCAGAGGGGAACCAATTGAGGAACTTGTCGAAGTCCCTATCGATCTTACCAACTTAGCCAAAACAGCCAGGATTGGCAGCCAACTATCCTCTCAGGCCAAGCCCGATCTCATAGCTCTCTTAGTTGAGCACAACAATGTGTTTTCCTGGACCCATTCAAACATGCCGGGCATCAATCCCCCTTTCATCACTCATCATCTTAGTATTGAGCCCCACTTCTAACGTTTCTGCCAGAGGTAGCGTACCTTTCACTTGGAACGTAATGCCCTCATCACCTCTGATGTAGACAAACTACTAAAGGCGCAGTTCATAAAAAACGTGGACTACCCTAGGTGGCTGTCCAATGTAGTCTTGGTCCGCAAAAATAATGGTAAATGGCGACTCTGCGTCGACTATTCTGACCTTAATCGGGTTTTTCCCAAAGATAGTTACCCCCTCCCCCGGATAGATTTGCTGGTCGATGCAACTGCCGGACATCAGATGCTTTGTTTCATGGATGCCTTCTCTGGCTACAATCAAATTCTGATGCACCCGGCTGACCAGGAACATACCTCCTTCATCACAGACAGAGGAACTTATCACTATCGTGTTATGCCGTTCAGTTTGAAAAATGCAAGAGCAGCTTACCAACGTCTGGTCAATGCCGTGTTTCAACACCAGATAAACTGGAACATGGAAATCTATGTTGATGACATGCTAGTCAAGAGTAAACTCTCCTCTGATCATTTGGCAGACCTGTGAGAAACCTTCGAAACCTTACGCAAATATCAGATGAAGCTAAATTTAAAGAAGTATGCCTTCGACGTAGGGTTTGGGAAGTTCTTAGGCTTCATGGTCAGCCAATGGGGCATCGAGGCTAACCCCGAAAAGGTCAAGGCCCTGACAGAAATGCGGTCTCCCAGAACGGTCAAAGAGGTTCAACGGCTCACCGGTAGAGTTGCCGTCCTCAACCGTTTTATTTCCCAGGCAACAGACAAGTGTCTTTCATTTTTTTAAAGTCCTCCGACAGGCGTTTAAGTGGAGCATCGAATCTGAGGAGGCCTTTCAACAACTGAAGCAGTGCAAGGCCAACCCTCCCTCCTCTCTCAAGCACTCCTAGGCGAAACTCTCTTCCTCTACTTAGCTGTATCAAACACTACAGTCAGTGCTGCCCTCATTAGGGAAGACCGCTCAGTACAACGTCCAGTCTACTACATTAGCTGCGCTCTTAAGGGGGCAGAACAGAACTATCCTCTGCTAGAAAAAATGGCCCTCGCCTTGGTCATAGCCTCCAGGCGCCTCCGACCTTATTTCCAAGCTCACTCCATAGTGGTTTTCACTGACCAGCCTCTGAAAAAGGTCATGCAACAACCAGAGTTGTCAGATAAACTTATGCAATGGTCCGTTGAGCTCAATCAGTTTGAAATCTCTTACCGACCTCAAACAGCGATCAAAGGACAGGCCATCACCGATTTTATCTTGGAATTCACCAATCTCACTCCGAACGTACCCCCTCTGGCAGCGCAATTCAACATTAGTGCAGAAGACCCCCGTTCCTGGACCCTTAGTGTTGATGGGTCATCCCGCAAGAAAACAGTGGGGCCAGTCTCATCCTCACTGCCCTAGAGGGTGGGTATTTCAAGTGTGCCCTCCGTTTCCTATTCGATGCAAGCAATAATGAAGCTGAATATGAGGCCTTGATAGTAGGTCTTCGACTGGCCAAAGACATTGGTGTAAGCCATATCCAAGTATTCAGTGATTCCCAATTAATCGTCGGGCAGATTACTGGGGAATTCGACGCAAAGGAAGACACGATGCAGGCATACAGGGACATTGCCCTTTCTCTTGTTTGCCTTTTCAATACTTTCCAGATTAGACACATCCCTAGGTCAGAAAACTCCAAGGCGGACGAAATGGCCCAATTAGCTTCGGCCGACCAATCAGACCTCAGCCATGGCATCAGCATTGAATACCTGACCCATCCGGCTACTTCACCAAACAACTAGGAGGTTCACTTCCTCTAAAATGAACCTATCCTAGGGGCTGCAGACATCCTTCCGTTCTTGACACGAGGGGAGTTGCCAGACGATAAATAGCAAGCCGCCAAAGTCAGAGTCTGGTCATCTAATTACATCCTCATCAACGGCCTACTGTACAAACGAGGATTCTCACGCCCATACCTCAAGTGTTTTAGTCCCAATTAAGCGACCTATGTGATGAAAGAAGTCCATGAGGGCATTTGCAGTAATCAGGGCGAGGGCGACTACTCAGAGTACATTCGGACGTACATTATGTGGCCTCTAAGCGGTGACCGTCGAGCTAAGAGGGAGAGGCCTGCGGCGCCAGTAGTTGGAGCGGGAGCAGGGGCAGGGACGTCGAGGACAGCTCGAGTCCGTGGCAGGAGCAAAGCTCAGAGGGGTCGGGGGGCTAGTTGGCCAGCACTGCCCACGATGATGACATGCAGAGGACGGGGCGGGACGACTTACCAGATCCTCATTGCTCCCCCCTCCGGCTGATCACGAGCTAGTCGGGTTTTATGGCTTGCCTCCGGTATGTACTACTGCATTTTGCATTCTGCAAAGTCATTTCATTTCATTTCGTTTGATGTTTTGCGGAATACTAATGCTTCTAACGTTTTTGCAGGCCTCTTCTGAGTACACTCGCCAGTTCCTAGAGCTGATCACCTCCGTGATGGGGATGCTCCAGCAGAGCCTCGACCTTCTGGCGATTTACAGCATTCCGGTATGTTTCTCTGACCGCGGTCTCAAACCATACATAAGCTGTTTCTCATATCTGATGCACAACACAATACTTGATATACAGCCCTTACGGTATCTGACACACTGTAGCCCACAGACTGTTCACAGTGCTACTCACAGCATTTATGCACTGTACTCGTACACCGCATTCTGCATTGATACACTGCTCGCGGTATTCATACACTGTATTCATACACTGCATTCTGTAGCATACTGATACACTGCTCACAGTATTCACACACTGTATTCGGACACTGTATTCTGCACTGATACACTGCTTACAGTATTCACACACTGTACTTATACATTGCATTCTAGACTGATAAACTGCTCACAGTATACTGATGCGTTTGCCTTTTGTGTTTTTCAGCCTCCCTTCCAGATCCCTACCGTGGGAGGTGCTCCAGCTGGACCTTCTGTTCTTGCCGGAGGAGATGGCAGAGTATTCCCCCGCACCAAGGCGGGGCGCACTCATATTGGGAGTAGCTCACGGGCACCAGTCCCCGATGACGATGAGTCCAAGGCAGAGATGGAGGCGGAGGCAGAAGCAGAGTCATCTAAGGAGGAGACCGGAGATGGCACTAACTCAGGCTCAGATGACGGCGCTAATGACGATGCTCCTGGACCTTCATCCAGGAAGAGAACGAGAACAGACCCTTAAGCCTGAGGCCGCATGACATTGATCCAGATTTTTGATGCTTTTCTTCTTCTACTTTTTTTTGTACTTTTTTTTTTTTTTGCTGGTAGCTAGAGTACGTTGTACTGCCGCAGGCAGGTTTTGTTTTCTCTAAAACTTTGTACTTGAAAAAGATGATGAAATGAAACAAAGCTTTTTATCTGAAAAAGTGTTACATTTTGGTACTTTTTCATGCTTCGCATTACATTACATCACATCACATAACAATGTAAATGGAATTGATCTCCTGTCTGAAAGTCAAACATTTGTATTGTAATAACCAGGTAACGAACTGGCCAACAGCAAAACAACTCATACAACCCACTGCTTAGTCTGAACACTCGGCCTATACTCTGTTGGGAATTAATCTGCATACAGGCCATTCTGTTTATTCTGCACACGGCAAACCCTGAACAAACAGTCCAATCTGACAAGACGGAATACAAAGGTAGAATCGGCTGAAGTTGAAGCACACTCAGATGCCCCAAATTTTCCCTTTCTTCTTTTGCTTCGCATAAATGTGGAGAATGGCACAGCACTCTGAGCACAGCATGATTAAAAAAAATTTTGAGATTGAAAAAGGGTTTTTCAAACCGGGGTATTGAGCCTACAACTGAACACAGTAAAAAAGACTCAAACAGAAAGTACACAACCTAATCACAACGAGACACGCTCGAAAAAGACTCAAAACAAAAGTTGAGGTAAACAAAACAAAAGACATGACATACAGACGTGTTTACAAAAATGAGAAACCTTAAATCACGAGGAGCCAGTTCCTTCGGGCATTATTTCCCATCCTTTCTCATTTGTGATTCTCACATCACTCGGCCTTCAGGCTCGGTTTTTTTTCCTTAAAACCCTTTTGCTCACTTTTCTCTCGACTTACACCTCTCCATTCTTTAATCTCTCATTTTTCGTCCCTCCCCAGGGTGATTGATAGATGAAAAGGAAGTTGTGGGTTCACGCCCAACACTATTAGCTCGCGGCTATTTCCTCTCGGGACGTCTAGTCGATGTTCCGGATGGAGTATCTTGATCCATTCTAATTTGCGCTTCGCACTTGGCTCGATACCTCGTTGCTTGAAGGTTATTGAGAGCTTTCAGCCCTTTACTGACAGCTTCAGTTGTGTCTTCTTCTGGTGAATAGAGTGCCCTTCTGGCAAGTATTGACAGTCGGGGGAAAGACAGGAAGCCTGACTCAACTGTGTCCCTAATTTATCATTTTGACCATTTTTTGTTTTGGTTTTCTAGTAAAACAGTTTTGATCAATATGAGAGTTAGATTAACATACTTGTTCGATTTTTGATTTAAAAACCATGCGAGTTAGGCTATGAGCACTGAAAATTTTCCTTTCTTGGGTCCAAGAAAATGGTCCAGTTTTGGAAAAGATAGAATAATTTTCGAGAAAATAGTCAACCTCAGTAAAAATTCTCAAAAACTATTTTTGCAAACGGTCAATGCACAACGAGCACGGAACTTACTCTCGAGATGCACAACCTCAAATTAGAGGTAATGGAAAATTGCCCCTTGTTTAGATGGCATTGCACGGCAACGGAAAGTTGCCCCTGGTTTGAATGGCGACTCATGGCAACGGAAAGTTACCCCTTGTCTGGATAGTGCCGCAGCATATTGTAAACAGTCCTCATTAGTGATGATCGTAGCCGAACTCTCGAATACAGAGAAGACGAAGATGGTCAAAACCAATATATGGACACAGTCACTTTGAACGTGTTGGTGGTACAGGACTTCAGGACGAAGCTGCCTACGTATCCCAAACATGGGAATCAAGGATGATTAAAACCATTACATTGGCACACTTGATTTGGAAGTGTTTGTGGTTGGACTTCAGGATGAAGTTATCTACATATCCCAAACATGGGAATCAAGCCTTACGTAGTTCCGGTTAAGGTACACTCGGGCATTAACCTTCACTTTTTAGGCTCTAACTTTTGCCAAGGCGCCCGTTGCGGGTTTTCGACCTTGCGAGCTTTATTCTTCTTTTCTTTTCAATTCTTTTGTATTTTCTTTTTCTTTTTCATCTTTTCTTTTTATTTTTTTCATTTTTTTTTTGTCTTCTTTTTTTTTGCATTCTCTTTTTTTGTATTTTTCTCTTGCGCTAACTTTTTCCTGGGTCGCCCTTCTGGGTTTTCGGCCCAGCGAGCCTCTCAAAGGGTAAAAGTGTAACAAGTCCATGCAAACGGTTTTAGGGTTTTGAAGCCATCCGTATCCAGGAGAGTGGCTGTTGTATTGATTTGCTGGAGGACCCATCTTCGGCTCTTCGAGTACATCGGACATTTTTGCCCCTAGTTCAAGGGGCGCTTCTGATTCAGCTCCGCGAGCTTCTTCTGATGAGGTCTGATCTTCTTGATCTGACTTTGGGGCCTCTTGTTCGAGAGCTGCTTCAAATCTGGCCACACGGGCCTTACATCGTGGTTGATCGTTGAGCAGTCTGAACCCAAGGTCCAAGGTTTGAAAGCAAGGGCTCAAGTCTCGAGGCTGAGAGCGATCCTAAGATGCACAATCTCAAGAGCGATTCCACACAGGTCTTCGCAAGACTGCGCAAAATATTTTGTTTTTGAAAGTTTTTAAGAAAGCGACAAATCGCTCGTGCTGAAGATAGTGTGGAACCAATCTGGATCAAGCCAGGGTCCTTCTCAGTACTCACGTTAACAAGCATGATTTCATTCATTAAGGGCTTAGCACGCCTTTCTTTCTCTCAATTGATCACATTTTGCAAAACCCGAGGAATTCCTTCCTCTTCGTTTTCACCGTAGTGTCCAAAAATGTTTTGAAGAACTTAGGTCAATGCAATGATTTTCAGGGCACAAGAGAGCAGGTGGAATGTACTGCTATTCCATTCAAATCCTCTGGCACAACTAGCTCAAAATAGCAGTAAGCACGAAAACATGATAGCCGCAGCTGTTTTATTCAGATTCCCTGGTTGCAACTGGCTCCATAGCAGAGACAGACTCAAAAGAAAACAAAAAGATAATCACAAAACAAAACGGTGTTCGAGGCAACAACCCCAGAATCACCTGACATTCTATACAATGGGACTGACTCGACACAACAAGACATCTATACAATGGAACTGACTCGACACAACAAGACAGACTCTTTAAGCAAGAAGACTGACTCAAGATAATGAGACAGACCCAAAACGAAAACCAAGAACTGACTCGACACCCAAGCCAGAAATTACAAAACTGCATTCGCAAATGCTCCCAACAAGCGTGCCAAACGCCACATCTGAAATACACCGGGCGCCGCCTGCAGGTGGTCCAACCCCTGATCACATACTTGCAGTATCCTCGAAGTCCAACAGCTCAGTGGTAACAGACTTTGCTGAGGTAGGCGGGAGGATGACCTCATTGTCGATCAAATCTTGCACTTCATGACAAAGGCGGAAATAACCATCGGTGCTGTGACCGGACTGTTGGTGGTATGCGCAGTACAAGGTAGCATCATGTGAGAGGAGGAGATTCTTTGGGAGAGGCCGAGGCTCGAGAGGTTTAAGATGCCCCTTTTTAGCCAAAATTTGAAATGCCCTAGACAAAGGCATGTAGAGGGCATAAAAGACTCTACGCCCTCGAGGCAGGTACTTTGAAGTCTGAGGGTTCTTGCTAGACGCACTAGTGAAAGGGTCGGCAGGCACTGCCTTGGCTTTTTGATCTTTTCCTGGTACAGGGTTAGGAATGACAGGAACTGTCTTGGCATGACGGGGCCCATCCCGATTTTTCGCCCGGCTTGAACTGCCTTCGGTTGGAGTGGGGAAAGCATCATCCACAGCTTTAGTCATGACTACGAATACTTGTTGCTTACTCATCCCCCCGGCTTTCAACGCCTCGGCTGCCCACAACAGTTATTCGACGGGATCAGTATATGTTCCCACTTTGTTCTTACCTCTAGCCTTAGCCTGGTCGAGGGTTTGGGTTATTACATCAGAGCGAAGCCCGGTTGTTGCTGACACGTCGTTGCTGTAGTTGGAGGCAACCTCTGGTTGGCTGACCTCGATCACAATCTGCCGCAGTAGCGGGGGCTCCTGTGGTATGAAATTCCAGGCATACGGTGCAGCTGGTGGCGAAGTCGACATTCCATAGGCCAGATTGGCCATGGATCTCTGGAGGTCGCCGATCATTCCCATTAACTCAAATGTGGTAGGTTTACGAACTTGAAACATTTGGGGTTCCCAGATCAGGCGCACAGTAGGCGACCTAGGCGGATGCAGTACATCAACATTGGTCTCATCCTGCAAGATGATCCCTTGGTCTAACGCAGCTGCCATAACCACAATTTCCTCTAAACTCTGCGTCATCATAAGTCCTGCGGAATTGAACGGTGACAGACGGATCAGATATCTGTCTTGCCTCAGCAATGGAGAATACTGGCTATTCTGTACTAAATCTCCGAACTGAAAGAGAAACACGCAGCATTTCGGCCCAATCAGAACAGACACAAGTATAGCTGAATAACTGTACTCTACTACTGATCACTGTTCCCCAAAATCACTGTCCCAAAAATTGAATCTGATACCCGCAGATATAACTGGTTCCCCAAAACACTGATACTGATGCCCTCAGGCCTGGTGCCCAAACTTGCAAACTGATACACGCATTCCTGTAGAGACACACTCTAAAGCACATAGCAGATAAGTGAGAGCCAAAACACCCCTATGTTGGGGGTAGGGTTTCCCTGTCCTATTTTGTCAGGAACTAGGGTTTCACTATGCATGCAGCGGTTTCAAACAACCTATATCGGGTAACCAACCTGTCCTAGCTTGGACTGGTCACTATGGATTCCGAATATGCACTAGCTCGAATAGTCAAAAAGGGTGCCTCGGTAAAAACCGGGGTTTGTGCTCCCATACTGGCAGAGCCCATAACCGGTCAGCCTTATGGCATGCTTTGACAAAGCAAGCCTCCGGCAAACCGTTCAGGAATAGCAGATGGCAAACACGGTGTCCTAGGCGTACCAATGCACATGCAATGCAAAGAAACACATAAGTGTAGTCAAAACAAGATATCATGAGTTTGAGTCAAGTTCTCCAATATCCCCAGCAGAGTCGCCAAAAACTGTAGACGTCCTCGAACGCCCTGGGAGGATGAGTCCCGTTCTGTTCGTATTGGTCTCACTACAGTTCAGGACCCTCAAATTGTCACGGTTCTTAATCTGAACCAAAGAGTCCAAATTCAGCAAATCGTTTTGAAAAACAGATTTTTAGAAAAGAACTGCCAAACATGGACTACTTTTCCAGATACAGAGTCGCCACCTAAATATTTTATTTTGAAAAATTTAGGAAACCCTGACTCGGTGCCAAAGGCCAAGTGTCCGTCATCACCAAAGTTGCCTCGGCTCGGGAACTTGGGTACGATTGGGGAAGGTCAGCTATGAGCACCCCCTCTCGCCCGATCAAAGATCGGCCTCTACTAACCGTGATATCTTGTTTTGAAAGCATTATGTGTTCCTATTCCAGTTATTAGCCTAGAATTACTATGTTATGCGCACAACAAACAAGTATAGACCAAATCGCCTAAATTGGAACAAAACATTGCGTGTTTGTTTTCAAAATTGTTTGCTGCTCGTAAATAGGCTAAAATGCAGGTTTTGCCACCCTCAAGTGGGCTAAAAACTCACAGTTTTAGTGCATTATTCCAATTTAGGTAATTCAACCTCCATCCACAGGCACTCAGGTAGTTATATCACATAAGCAGCTAGCCCCATGGTAAGTATGCTGTCATGTTTAACATTCACACTCATGCGAGATGCTAAAGCACAAAACACTTACAGTGTACTCCAAGCCAAAACAAGGAACTCGTTAGCAATCAATGTATGATCCAAGTCCATGTTAAGTGCCTAATGCGACGCACACAGAATGCAATTAGGATAGGCTCGACTAATCCTAGGATGGCATGTGGAATGCACAAATAGCATGTATTCAAGTTGGATTTGAAATAATTATGCAGTTAGCATGATGCGCCGAGCCTGGTGCATGCAATACTGATGAATGATGCACGCATGCATAGCATGAGGTATGCTAAATTAAATATGCCCTAATACTAACCATCAAAGCAAGTAAGTAAAAGGGAGAAAGAAGTGGGGGTTGGAAGACATGCATACACGCACCCACACTTATTACAAATTTGCCCGCGCTCGGAGAGACCAAAAGAATAATACAATTAACTAACCTATAAGCTAATTAATTATTACAGACAAATTAATTAGTTAAGCAAATTAACTAAGCTAATTTAAGTAGTAAACAGCCTCGGGAAGAGGGCCTAATGCATGCGCTCGGCTCCGCTCGGAAGTCCACTGCCATGCACGAGTTTGCCTCTGTTTTCCCTACTCTGCTCCTTTGAAAATTGCACAATTATCAAGGAACACTCTATGAACCCTGTGGAGCACCACCGACTAAGTAGAAACACCACCGACCATGTCCGGATGGTCATCGACCATTGGTTGAGCTCTCGGCCAAATATATTTGGTCGATCGACACTCCATTCAGTCGACCGGCCAAATCTTCCTGCAGAACCTGTTTTGACAGCAGCAGAGGGCAAAACAAGGCATGGTAATGCATTTTAAGCAAATGTGTGCACCAACACCTCCCTTATCATGTTCATGACTCAAAGGGGTATGGTCCTTGATTCCCGAACCACCAATCGCGCATTTCGATGCGTGATGGCCCAAGTAACCAAGTGTGCATTTTGATATCAAATGAAATGCAATGCACATAAACAAACAAATGAGGCCCCAACCTCTATCACTTGATTAAGAGGCAAGGCATGCATGCCAATCCAATGCAACCTAGACATACGAACTAAGTATGCAACATAGCAATGCAAACAAGCATACAAGGCATGTGATAATCATGCTAATGACAAGTATGCAAGGTGTAATGTGGATGTTCAAGCATGCAAACAAGCATGTGATAGGCTAAGTATGCCACAACATGCAAGGCTAATGGACATGCAAGATATGATGCAATCAAAGCATGTGGAGTGTAAGACACGTAACAACATGTAAAGAGTGGACTTAGATTAATTTAGGCAGCTCTATACTAGGCCCAAAACAGTGGCCAAAAGCTATGAGGATGAGGCCAAATGCACATACAAGCATGCATGCAAATGGACCAACACTTAAGCATCAAAGAGACAACTTTTAAGCACACTTAAAAGAAGATAAACATGGACACATAGCATGCATAGAAAGCTCTGAAAATCATGTTATAAAGGTGCCAAACCAAGTAAACAAGACAAGCTAAACATGCAACAATGGTCCAAGATTCAAGGAAAGCCTAAGGGGCTTAAACCATGGCCAAGTCAAACAAGCCTCACAAAGCTAAAAGGACTTAAAACAGGTCCAAGGCAGACCTAAACAAAGCTAGGGGACACACCTAGATGGCATCTAAGTGGTCTAAACATGCAAGCATACAAAAGAGGCCACACATGGAGCATGAAGCAACAACCTTCTAAAGCAACAAAGGAGTATCAAATGCAAGTATGCAAGCATGTTATAAGGACTGAAATAACATGGTAAGTGGTTCCAAACCACTGAAATAATGCAAGTAATGCATGCTACACACTCACACACCTAAGGCTAACAAGCCAAAATGCAAGGTGGCTATACTAAGCATGCTATGGTCGACCAAAACGACCAAGAACAGAACTTAAGCATGCTAAAACAAACACAAAAGCTTCACAAAGCTTGGCCAAAATCATGCTAGAACAAGGATCAAAACCTAAAGCATGTTAAGGCGAAAATATGGCATTACAAGACATGTATGCAAAGCATGCAAGGTATGTCTAAACCAACTTAACACAATGCTATATCATGGCAATATAAGCACAAAAATCAGTTACGGCATGATCAACATGAGCCTAAACTAGGTGCTCCCTCAAGAGGCAAAAATGACCCTTTTCAAGGACAACAAGGAGAGGGGGTGGCCCTCTCCTTCTTAGGACCTCAAGACACCATCCTCACCACTGAAATCCCTCAAGATTTCAGTGGTGAGGAGGCCCAAACACAATGGTCCCAGAGCTCACCAAAATCGCACAAAAAAAAGAGTCAAATAAGCCCTAAGAGGGGTCAAACAACCTCAAGGCTCAAAACACTCTTAAACAAATATTTAGAGTAGGCAAAAACAAAACTTTTATATGTTATACACCAAGTCTAAAAACAGTTGCAAGGTAGTCAAAAAAGCTATGCAAAAATGGGGTAAAAAAGGCAAGAATGTTACCCTTGAAGACCCTCTTCACAAAATGGTGGACTAGCTGCTTCTTTGAGCTCAAAACCACCCAAGAACACCAAGAACAGACCTCTGGCCCCTCAGCAACCAAGGAAAGGTGTAAGACTAGGTGTTTGTGTGCAATAGTAAGACTAAAACACACACAAGGCAAAGAAAGAGAGAGATATAGAGATAGACTGGATACAAAACCTAACCCTAATATCAGAGGTCTCTCTGGAGATTTTTTTGTCTAACCTAGAGGAGGGAGGAGAGGTCTCCTCTTATAGAAGCTTCAATCTTGCAAGCTTAGAAGACAAGCTAGATAAGAGGGAAATCCCTCCATACACGTGTATGGAGGGGAGCAGAGTGTATGCCAGCTATCACAGCTGGCACGAAAATATCTGCAAAAGCAGATGAACAGTGGTCGGCCAGCCAAAAATGCAATTTGGCCAAAATAGATGGCCGGTCGACCATCTATAGTGCCGGCCAGCCAAACATTTGGCCGGTGGCAACAAAACACAGCCGGTGGCCTCAAGCCATAGCCGGTGATGTGTGGGGACGGCCCACAAGCCATTCCTTGCCCCTCTAAGGCAAAACACAAGTGTTTGGTGCAAAACCAGACACAAAACAGTCGAGTCGAGAGATCCTGAGGCAAGGCGCGTAGCCGAGACCTCCGGGAACTCAAGACGAACACAAACAAGGATGATCACCGAGTGTTCAAACGGTGACGTCCAAGTCTTGAGGACGGTCAAAAATGGGGTGTCTACACCCCTTTTCGCCTAACATACGGTGTTGAGGCAGTCATTCCAATAAAAATCGGCCTGCCGACCCCTCGGGTTTTGCACCTGAATCTAATACTAAACAAAGAGTTGCGTCGGGCTAACTTAGACCTAATTGAAGAGTTCCGAGAGACAACTGCTATCAGACGGGCATCATATTAGCAGAAAATGAGAACACATTATAACTGCAAAGTTTGACCTCGAGAGTTCAAAGTGGGGGACCTAGTCTTGCGCGAAGCAACCCTTTCCACTAAAAATCCGACCGAGAGCAAGCTAGCAGCCAAATGGAAAAGACCTTATATTGTCAAGGGCAGACCCCGCCCGGGGACTTACCGTCTCTAAGATATGGAAGGCAAAGACCTTTCTCATCCATGGAATGTCGAGCACTTGAAGCATTATTTCTAGTAATGGTGTTCCCTGTTTTTGTATCATTCACTTGTTGTCTGTTCTCTTTAGCTGATCTGTGCACTTGTTCATTTTTGCCCTTTCCATACACAATGTAAATTTGTGATCGACAGATTATGCCTTAATGACAACAATTTTACGTCTCCATTTATCTGTGTTGTATTTCAATTGCAAGTTTTAGACCGAGCCTCAACCCAACTGAGTCCTCCAAGTCTCAGCCAGACTGAGCATGAAGAGCTCAGCCAGACAGAGTTAACTCAAGCCTCAGCCCGACCGATCCCTCCAAGCCTCAGCCAGACTGAGCATGAAGAGCTCAGCCAGACTGAGTTAACCCAAGTCTCAGCCAGGCTGAGCATAAAGAGCTCAGCCAGACTGAGCTGACCAAAGCCTCAACTCGACTGAGCCCTCCAAGCCTCAGCCAGACTGAGCATGAAGAGCTTAACCAAACTGAGTTAACCTAAGCCTCAGCCTAACTGAGTCCTCCAAGTGTCAGCCAGACTGAGCATAAAGAGCTCAGCCAAACTAAGTTAACCCAAGCCTCAGCCTGACTGAGCCCTCCAAGCGTCAGCCAGACTGAGCATGAAGAGCTCAGCCAGACTGAGTTAACCAAAGCCTCAGCCTGACTGAGCCCTCCCAGCCTCAGCCAGACTAAGCATGAAGAGCTCAGCCAGATTGAGAACGAAGAGTTCGGCCAGACTGAGTCAACACTAGTCTCATCCAGACAAAGCATGCAGTTACAATTAGGCATAATTAGTCTTAGCCAGACTAGTTTCAATCTCAGTTCATGCTTGCCCAGTTTTTACCATTTATGCAAGTTAGGTTACTTGTCCAATTTCACATCCAAAAACTTTACTTGTCCATTTTTACCATTTGAACTCTACTATTTCACATTCACAAACTTTACTTGTCCATTTTACTTATCCATTTTTACCACTTGAACTTTACCGTTCACAAAAAAAAAAAAAAAAAAAAAAAAAAAAAAAAAAAAACCAACAACAATAACAGAACTCGTCGTTTTATTAACAATTTGAACCATTATACACTTCATTATAGAAATTATATATACTTTAACAACAAAAAAAAAAAACAAACAAACAAACAAACAAAACCAAAACACCCTACCCTTAATCCCTTTCGCTTGACGTGAGATCTTCCTCTTCTACCCCCTCGTCCAAGGGAGTCTGGGCAATGTCGTCTTCTCCTACTTTCACCAGATTGAAGTCCACATCTGGGAACAGCTTTTGCGCTTTATACTTGAAGCTTATCTAGCCGCTGTCCCAGTACTGGCTCATCTCGTGCTTGTAGAAGTCTGACTGCTGAAAGCTCTGCATCACTTCTTCTTTGCTCCTACCTCCAGTGGCCACTCCCGACGGACCATCACCCCCTTCCCCCTCCTTCGCCAAAGCTCCTGACAACCACCGCATCAATGGCCATCTGGAACTCGACAGACCCCTTAAATTGCTCCACAGCCGCCACACATAAGTCGGGGTACGTCGCCCTCTCAAAGGTCATTTTGGCCTTCTCTTCTTCTAACGCTTTCTCCAGCTATGCAATGTGCCCATCTGCTTCTTCTTTGTCTTTAAGTGCCTGGTCACGCAGATCTTCGTTGTTGGCGTGGCCCTCTTCTAACCTTTCGTTGGCAATGGTACATGCTTCTTGGACTTTGCTTACCTTCCTCTGCTTGCCCGCCAACTCAAACTCCAGTGACATCGCCTTGTGGCGCACCACTTCAAGCTCTGATTTGATCACGGCAAGCTCGGAGGCAACACGCTCTGCCAAGTAGCTCTGCACCACCGCCAGTACTTCTATATTCTTCACCCTTTGAGCATACTCCAGGCCTTTTGCACAGGCACTTCGTGCGGTTTTCCTCCAGCCCGCCGTCTCGCCCCTCAGGTTTTGCAATTGAACTTTCAACCCTTCGAGCTGAGCTTTTAGCAGCTCTGCCTCCACCTTCGCGCGTGCCGCCTTATTCAGCAGGGCCGTTGCCAAGGTCGCCGCCTCCTCGTTTAGAAGAACCATCTCAGGAGGTCAGCCTCCGTAAATCGCGCCATCGACCGCACGGTTGCATCCTTTATTACCCCTAGGAGACAATTGGCGGTGACCCTGACCTCTTCCCCTTCTTCTACTGATCAACCAGCCACCGCGCGAACGTGATACATGGCGGTCTTCGACATGGCGCCCATCTCTGATCTACTTACTCCCCATTTTCCTTCCCTAGGACTTGGGGACACTTTTGGCGCAGGTCCAACCTTTGGCTCAGCCACGCTTGTAACGCCCTTAAAAAAATACATAAAACCCATCTCTTTAAACATGCATTGATACAAAGAAACCAACCATCTTTCCATTAATTTGAGTAGTTCTTACAAAAGTATTACATGTTAACAACAAAAGCAAATGCCCTACGGGCTTACAGCTTTCTAAGTTAACACTTGGTTACAAAAAGAAGAGTGCTAACTCAATACATATTAAGCCCTTGGCTTGAATTTACATGTAATCCATCAAAAGAAGGCAAATAACGAAGCAGTCTGTCTGCCTCTAGCCTCCCAAGCTATGTCCTTGGAGGTGGCATGCTACCTGTACCTGAAAATGATGTCCCATAAAGGGTGAGCTACAGCCCAGTAGAAATACACTAAACTAGCCATGAACAATGACTAAAAGATTAGCAGTTGATAGATGGTCAACACAAATACATCCACATATATCACATCTCGATTTCATGACATTAAGTCCATGTTACATTTCATTTCCCATGTCTTTTCCAACTTTGAGTTTGAAAACAAGGCTCAACACCTAGCCAAATAACTTAATGAGATTTAGACTCATCTTTAAAACACTTTCAAAATTCATGAGAGATACATATTTTAATGCTGTATCAATAACACATAAACCATTCCCCCACTTTGCGAAAGATACACATTTCGGTGCTGTATCAATATAACATAGAATCACTTCTATACTTTACAATTGATAACGATATACATTTTAATGCTATGTCAAATCAATTCAAACACTTCCATAATCAACACTTGATACACATTGTAGTGCTATATCAATGTCACACAAAATTCGGTTTAGAGGTCCATCCCCTATCTTCCCCTAAACCGTAGAGTACATCCCCCATCTCCTCCCACACAACACATGTATATAAACATAGATCATATACAATCAATCAATACATAGAATTAATGTATTATTCCAATTGTTATATTCAATAGCATACTCAATCGATTAGTTTTAGTTTGCCTAATCATCATGCAGTGTTTACAACAATCAAGAATATCCGCCACCGATAGCCCAAAGCAGTTATTTCTATACTGAAAATAAATGCACCAAATGGATATATAATCAACATTTCAACTAGGTGAGCGATGAATGAATCAAACTACACCCTTTAATCCCATACACATCCAATTCTAACATTCTCAATTTAATTCTTCTTTTCTTCAAATTAATTATACCAATTAATTTATCAATGTAATTAGGGCATTTTCCATAATTAACATCACAACCCTAAGGTTCTAGTTTCACCAATAAACCAATATTGATCTCATTTCTCTATGCCAAACATGCATATGAGTTTATATAAACAAACCCCAACTTTTGTAAAATTACACAAAGGCCCAAACTTTCTCAAAATTACCCAACAACCCCCAACTCATCAAAATACTAAAATTCAAAAACAAAACTCATGAGAAGGAGTAGGAGTAGGATATCCCTACCTCGAAGTTAGAGCTCAAACGGGGAAGTTGAAGAAAACCAAAATGCTCCAAACTCAAAGATTCACGGATCAAAATGGAACCATCGACGATCAACACACTTTTTACAAAGGCCGGAGGATAGGGAGACACTCTAACTAGATCAAACCCTAGAAAGAAGGGAGTTTCTAGAGAGAGGAGCTCTCAAAATGTCCTTTTAGAAAGTAAGAGAGAGAGAGAGAAAATGTAAAAAGTGATTTTAAAATGCCCAGCTGCCAACTGATATACGACATTCCCACTCGAGCGGAGAACACAACGCTCCAGCGTCAAGAACAAAAACTAGGTACGCTCGAGCGCAAGAAGGCCCGCTCGAGCGCCACGACACAAGAATAAAGTACATCCGCTCAAGTGCGAAAACCAGTCCGCTCGAGCGTAGATTTCCCCCTCCCAGAACTTACACCAAAAAGTACTACCCGCTCGAGTGCCAGAGTACCCGCTCGAGCGCGACCGCTCGAGCGTAAAGAAACCCGCTCGAGCGTAGAAATCACACCTGCAGAAGTTTTGTAGGGACACGAAATACTAGGAGCGTGCAATATCCGCTCGAGTGCAACAAGGCCCGCTCGAGCAGAACGACCAAAAAAAAACCTGGCAACAAGATTTTAGACCAAGGTTCAACCCACCTGTTCGAAACATGCCCAACACATCTTAAAACTCAAACAAATGGAATTAAAGGACGACAACAAGATAGATACAACTACCAACTCCACGGAACCGTGTCCGGAATACAACAGAGCAGTAAAGGGATAACCGGGATCGCTATAACACCCCACCTTAAAGAATTTCGTCCCCGAAATTAAACGTAAGTTTTTCAAAAATAGGTTTTCTCCATTCTCAGCAATATTACAACATAATATTAAACAATCCGACCCATTACCGGTCAATCCCATCTATTTCAAGAGGCATTTCACATCACACATAATAGCATGCATTATCAACAGGCATTCCTTTGAAAATTACCAGTTTCAACCTGTTTCCCATAATTCCTTAACACATGCAACAATAATATCATGCTTGCATTTCCACAATATACTTTAACATACGCAATGTTAAAACAAACTCCCATTAACCAAAACATTCACAATGTTTTACAACTTAAGACATATATAATGCTCTTAAAGTTCAACGATATTATAAAATTACCAATGCAATCAACAAACAAGTCCGGATATTTCTCGCGGACTTCCAACTCATGTTCCCAAGTGGCTTCCTCCACTCCATGATGTTTCCACAAAACCTTTACCAAAAGAATGGTCTTGCCATGCAAGACTTGATCCCGCCTATCCAAGACCCGAACTGGTCTCTCCTCATACGAGGCATCCTCATCTACCTCTAAGTTGGTCCAATCTAACACATGGGACGGATCCGGCTCATACTTCCGAAGCATACTCACATGAAACACGTCATGCACTCCGGACAACTGCGGTGGTAAAGCCAAACGATAAGCGACCTCCCCAATCCTCTCAAGGATCTCAAAGGAACCGATAAACCGAGGGGATAACTTCCCACTCTTCCCAAACCTCATCAATCCCCACCTAGGTGATTTCTTCAAAAAGACATGATCACCCACCTCGAATACCAAAGGTCGCCTCCTACGGTCGGCATAAGATTTCTGACAACTCTGGGTTGTAACAAGCCTCCTACGGATAAGTTCAACTTTCTTCGTCGTCTCCCTAACCAACTCCGGACCCAACAAAAGTGCATCACCCACCTCGGCCCAACAAACTGAAGATCTACACGGTCGGCTATACAAGGCCTCAAACGGTGCCATACCGATGCTAGGCTGAAAACTGTTGTTGTAGGCAAACTCCACCAAGGGCAAGTGCCTCTTCCACGTCCCACTAAAGTCAAGGACACAACCTCAAAGCATATCCTCAAGGATCTGAATAGTATGCTCGGACTGCCCATCAGTCTGAGGATGATAAGCCGTACTAAAGGTCAACTTAGTGCCCAAGGCACTCTGCAAACTCTGCCACAACCTAGCAGTAAAACGAGGATCTCTATCTGAGACGATCGTCACTGGGACCCCGTACAAGTCGGCGAGATGATCTACCGAATCTCTCACGCGCATAGGAATGAAGTGCGCCGACTTAGTCAACCGGTTTACAACCACCCAAATGGCATCATTACCCCGCTAAGTCCTCGGAAGACCTACAACGAAGTCCATAATGACATGCTCGTACTTCCACTCGGCTATAGGCAAGGGTTGTAACAAACCCGCTGGCCTCTGATGCTTGGCCTTCACTTGCTGGCAAGTAAGGCACTTCGATATGAAAACAGCCACATCTCTCTTCATACCCAGCCACCAAAACTGGCAACCCAAATCCCAATACATCTTAGTGTCTCCCCGATGCACCGCAAGGCGTGAATGATGGAACTCTCGGAGTACTTCCTCTCGGCAAGACTCAGGCACAAACAAGTGGTCTCGGTATCTCACACTCTGGTCGGGATACACCGCCAAACCCTTCTCAACCTTCCCACTGTAGATCTTCTCTCGGAAGGACTCTACCTCAAGGTCACCTCTCTGTGCCTCTAATACTCGGGTCACAAGTGTAGGCTGCGCAACAACAGAAAACAAGGCCGCAGCCTCAACAGATTCGCCAGAAGCAAATCAAACTCGCCAAATGCACCCAACATATCCCATTCCCGGATGGCTATACAAGCTACATCACTAATAGATTTCCTACTAAGGGCATCGGCCACAACATTGGCCTTTCCCAGGTGATAGTGCAACTCAAAATCATAGTCCTCAATGAACTCCATCCATCTCCTCTACCTCAAATTCAAGTCTCTCTATGTAAACAGATACTTCAAACTCTTATGGTCCGAGAACACCTCGAACCCCTCACCATAAAGGTAGTGCCTCCAAATCTTCAAGGCGAAGATCACTGCTGCTAACTCTAGGTCGTGTGTAGGGTAATTCTTCTCATGTATTTTCAATTGACGTGAGCCATAAGCTACCACTTTCCCCTCTTGCATCAACACACAACCCAAATCCTCTCGTGAGGCATCACAGTAAACCGCATAACCCAAACCTCTCTCCGGAATAATCAAAACCGGAGCGGTGGTCAATCTAACTTTCAACCCCTGGAATGACTTTTCACAAGTCTCACTCGATACAAACTTGACCCCTTTTCGCGTCAATCTAGTCAACGGCGAAGCTAGCCTGGAGAAATCTTTCACAAACCGACGGTAATACCCAGCTAATCCCAGAAAACTGCGGATCTCAAACACACTCTTAGGCTGTGCCCAATCTTGCATTGCCTCTACCTTGGATGTATCAACAGACACCCCTTCCCCAGATACCACATGGCCTAAGAATTTGACCTCTCCTAGCCAGAACTCACACTTCCCAAACTTGGCATACAGCCTATGGGCTCTAAGCAACTCAAGCACCACTCTCAAGTGTTCCTCGTGCTCCTCCTCAGAAGGCGAATAGATAAGAATGTCGTCCACGAAAACGACTACAAAACGGTCTAAGAATTCTCGAAAGATCCGGTTCATCAAATCCATAAAGGTTGCCGGTGCATTGGTGAGCCCAAATGGCATCACCAGAAACTCATAATGGCCATACCGCGTACAGAATGCCGTCTTAGGAATATCCTCCTCTCTGACCCTCAACTGGTGGTAACCTGATCTCAAGTCTATCTTAGAGAAACAACGGGAACCCTTCAACTAGTCAAACAGATCATCTATATGGGGCATAGGGTACTTATTCTTGACCGTAGCCCGATTCAACTTCCGGTAGTCTATACACAGTCTCAAGGCACCATCTTTCTTTTTAGCAAAGAGGGTCGGTGCTCCCCACGGCGAAACACTAGGGCGAACAAAACCCTTATCTAGCAATTCCTGGAGCTGAATCTTCAACTCACTCAACTCGGCTGGGGCAAAACGATAAGGTGCCATAGAAATCGGTGCTGTGCTGGGCACTAAAACAATAGAGAACTCTATCTCTCGGTGAGGTGGCAAACTAACGAGATTCTCAGGAAAAACATTCGAATACTCACAAACCACCATTGGCAATACAATCTGGGTCTCATCACACTCACTACTCATAAAGCTAGCAAGTAGACCACTAAGCTTATTCCGCCCTCGCGGATCATACATCGGTGGCAACACACTACCAACCCGATCCCCCAAGAAATGGAAACACTCCCCGCTCAAGGTACAAACTGTGACCCTCTGGCGGTAGCAATCAATAACAGTCCGGTATGACGATAGCCAGTCCATGCCCAAAATAACATCAAAACCCTTCATGGGCATGACAACAAAAGGAAAAGGAAGCCTATGGTCGGCGACCTCTATATCACAACCCCTAACACCTTGTTTCAAGATCAACTCACCACCAACAGGCGATACTACACATATGGGAGATGCTAATTGTGCCAACTCCAATTCCGAAACAGATGCAAATGCAGCAGATACAAAAGAATGAGATGCACCCATATCAATCGATACACTAGCAACCGAGTTGCAAAACAGAAAGGTACCTCTCACCATTGATGGAGCTGGTACTAGGTCCTGCGCGGTAACAGCATACACGCGCCCTGTAGGCCCCTGATCCAATTGCTCACCCCTCGGAGCAAACAACTGCTGCACTGACTGGGACGACGAAGCTCCCAGATTGGCCCTCGAGGCCTGCACAGACTGAGCTGGCTAAAAACCCTACTTCTGCCTAGAACCAGACGCGCCTGAAGTGGCACTCAACTGTGGGCAAAACCTCTTTCAGGTGCCCAGGCTGACCACACTGATAACAGGACAAGGGCTGACCCCTGCCCTGACTCAGGCTCTGCGGTCTAGCTGAAGATGAAACAGCTCTCTGACCTCCTCCCCTCTGTGGGCAAACTGAAGCCTTGTGGCCCAACTAACCACACTTGTAACAGGTGAACTCCCCCTGATTACCTCTCCCCGAGCCTGCACTCGGCACTAGAAAGGTCGACCTAGCAACACCACCCTAAGACTGCTGAGGGTTAGCACCCCTCTGTCTCCTGCCATCACCCTGACCATCTTGGCTCCTCTTGGAGCCTCTCTGTCCCTTCTCTTCCTGCATCATGATCTCCATATGGGCTGCAGCATCAACCAAGCGCCCATAATCTCGGATCAT
The DNA here is from genome assembly GCF_055761805.1 of Camellia sinensis. Taxonomy (NCBI): domain Eukaryota; kingdom Viridiplantae; phylum Streptophyta; class Magnoliopsida; order Ericales; family Theaceae; genus Camellia; species Camellia sinensis. Next base: position 33,866,449 of record NC_138966.1, on the reverse strand, counting down.
CGAACCTCTAACTCTTCTCTTGAGGTCGCGCCTCAACCTCTTCTCGAACTCAATACAGCGGCATTCCTCGGACGCCACAAGTTCAGGTGCGAACCTGGACAAGCTAGTAAAAGCAGCCTCATACTCGGCTACTGAAGAACTCAACTGCAAAAGCCGACAGAATTGGTCTCTCAGCTTCTCCCTGACTACTGGAGACAAATATTTCTCCTGAAAGGCCTCCACAAAAGCCTCCCACATGTCAGCAATATGGCCCTTCATGTATTTCCACCACTGACCCGCACCCCCTTTAAGCTAGAAGGATGCCAATGTCACTTTCAACGCTCCATCCTCGATGCCAAGCATCTCGAACGTCTTACTCATTTGCTCTAACCACTCGTCAGCCTTTAGTGGCTCCTTCGGATCCCCAATAAACTCATCCGGGTTGGACCAGAAGAACTCCCTTTTCAAGAAGGAAGGCCCTGTCTCAATAACCTGGGCCTGAACTGGAGCCTGAACTGGATTCTCAGCTCGGAAAATACCCACAAACTCCCTTAAAACATCGGCTATCCCTCGGGCTATGGCTAAAGCGCCCATAGCCTCCTGACCTGCTGGCTCAACTACATTGGCCTGGCCAACCCCCTCATGCTGTGCCGGAATGTCATCCGGTAAAGGCATCTCACGTCTGCCACGTCTACCACGTCCTCGTCCTGACATCCTAATAAAGGTAACGAAGAACGTTAGCATATTCATAAATGTGCCAAAACTAAACACTCGCGTCCTAATACATGGACAATTGTAATTCACTCCACGTAAGCACATAAACACATAAGCACCTACGAATTTCATTTCCGGATAATGATAGTCCCAAGGCGTTACTAGAGTTCTAGTTAGAAACAGCATTGATCAAGTGCTTTTCCAACAAGACTCACAGAAACCCAAGGATCCAATCAGCATCCTAGAAACTAAATCTCATACCCAAGTAGTCACATAAACATGTTATCAAATAAACACATAATGTCGCACATAAGTCTCTAACAAGCGAGACAAACCCATTGTGCTACTAATCACTTCCCACGTACCCAAAGTATTCGAACCCGGTACGCTCTGATACCAAGTTATAACGCCCTCAAAAAAATACATAAAACCCATCTCTTTAGACATGCATTGATACAAAGAAACCAACCATCTTTCCATTAATTTGAGTAGTTCTTACAAAAGTATTACATGTTAACAACAAAAGCAAATGCCCTACGGGCTTACAGCTTTCCAAGTTAAGACTTGGTTACAAAAAGAAGAGTGCTAACTCAATACATATTAAGCCCTTGGCTTGAATTTACATGTAATCCATCAAAAGAAGGCAAATAACGAAGCAGTCTGTCTGCCTCTAGCCTCCCAAGCTATGTCCTTGGAGGTGGCATGCTACTTGTGCCTGAAAATGATGTCCCATAAAGGGTGAGCCACAGCCCAGTAGAAATACACTAAGCAGTTGATAGATGGTCAACACAGATACATCCACATATATCACATCTCGATTTCATGACATTAAGTCCATGTTACATTTCATTTCCCATGTCTTTTCCAACTTTGAGTTTGAAAACAAGGCTCAACACCTAGCCAAATAACTTAATGAGATTTAGACTCATCTTTAAAACACTTTCAAAATTCATGAGGGATACACATTTTAATGCTGTATCAATAACACATAAACCATTCCCATACTTTGCGAAAGATACACATTTCGGTGCTGTATCAATATAACATAGAATCACTTCTATACTTTACAATTGATAATGATATACATTTTAGTGATATATCAAATCAATTCAAACACTGCCATAATCAACACTTGATACACATTGTAGTGCTGTATCAATGTCACACAAAATTCAGTTCAGAGGTCCATCCCCTATCTTCCCCTAAACCGTGGAGTACATCCTCCATCTCCTCCCACACAACACATGTATATAAACATAGATCATATACAATCAATCAATACATAGAATTAATGTATTATTCCAATTGTTATATTCAATATCATACTCAATTGATTAGTTTTAGTTTGCCTAATCATCATGCAGTGTTTACAACAATCAAGACTATCCTCCACCGATAGCCCAAAGCAGTTATTTCTATACTGAAAATAAATGCACCAAATGGATATATAATCAACATTTCAACTAGGTGAGCGATGAATGAATCAAACTACACCCTTTAATCCCATACACATCCAATTCTAACATTCTCAATTTAATTCTTCTTTTCTTCAAATTAATTATACCAATTAATTTATCAATGTAATTAGGGCATTTCCCATAATTAACATCACAACCCTAAGGTTCCATTTTCACCAATAAACCAATATTGATCTCATTTCTCTATGCCAAACATGCATATGAGTTTATGTAAACAAACCCCAACTTTTGTAAAATTACACAAAGGCCCAAACTTTCTCAAAATCACCCAACAACCCCCAACTCATCAAAATACTAAAATTCAAAGACAAAACTCATGAGAAGGAGTAGGATATCCCTACCTCGAAGTTAGAGCTCAAACGAGGAAGTTGAAGAAAACCAAAATGCTCCAAACTCAAAGATTCACAGATCAAAATGGAGCCCTCGACGATCAACACACTTTTTACAAAGGCCGGAGGATAGGGAGACACTCTAACTAGATCAAACCCTAGAGAGAAGGGAGTTTCTAGAGAGAGGAGCTCTCAAAATGTCTTTTTAGAAAGTAAGAGAGAGAGAGAGAGAATGTAAAAAGTGATTTTAAAATGCCCAGCTGCCAACTGATATACGACATTCCCGCCCGAGCAGAGAACACAACGCTCGAGGGTCAAGAACAAAAACTAGGTACGCTCGAGCGCAAGAAGGCCCGCTCGAGCGCCAAGACACAAGAATAAAGTACATCTGCTCGAGCGCGAAAACCAGTCCGCTCGAGTGTAGATTTCTCCCTCCCAGAACTTACACCAAAAAGTACTACCCACTCGAGCGCCAGAGTACCCGCTCGAGCGCGACCGCTCTAGCGTAAAGAAACCCGCTCGAGCGTAGAAATCACACCTGCAGAAGTTTTGTAGGGACACGAAATACTGGGAGTGTGCAATATCCACTCGAGCGCAACAAGGCCCGCTCGAGCGGAACGACCAAAAAAAAACCTGGCAACAAGATTTTAGACCAAGGTTCAACCCACCTGTTCGAAACATGCCCAACACATCCTAAAACTCAAACAAATGGAATTAAAGGACGACAACAAGATAGATACAACTACCAACTACACGGAACCGTGTCCGGAATACAACAAAACAGTAAAGGGACAACCGGGATCGCTATAACGCTAATCACCACTTGGGCATCTAGGCCCATGGTTTCTCTCATCCCTGTCCTTGTCTTCTCAATTTCTACTTCTGGGGCTGTCTCTGTCATCCCCTCCTTCACCCTCTTCAATGCTGGGCCCCCCTCCCTCTACTCTGCAACCACCCTCTTTTTCTATTTCTTCTTTAACACCGTATCCACCTCCTGTTTGCTCCTCTCCTTCAGCAGATCCACTGGGGGCGGCAACGGCGCAAAGTCAATAAGATCCTTATCTCCCAGTGGCTTGGGGCGTGGTCAGACTCGTTCCTTCATGACCAGCTTTGGCGCAGGGCCTAACTGCGATTCTTTATACTTGTTGGCCTTGGCAAATGTCTTCTGCTCCTCTACCTACTGCACCTTTCTCCACGCCTCCACCTCTTCTGGGGCAGGATCCTCCTCGGTCGGCTGTGGCCCCAAACTCAAGGCGAACAAGTTCGAAGGCCGAATCAAGTTGTAGACGTCCCCCGAACGCCCCGAGAGGGATGAGTCCCGTTCTGTTCGTTATAGGGTTCACTACAGTTTGGACTCTCAAATTGTCACGGTTCTAAATCTGAATCAAAGAGTCCAAATCCAGCAAATCGTTTTGAGAAAACAGATTTTGAAAGAAGTGCCAAACATGGACTGCTTTGCCAGATATAGAGTCGCCACCTAAATGTTTTATTTTGGAGAAATTTAGGAAACCCCGACTCGTTTGCCTAAGGCCACGTGTCCGTCATCACCAAAGTTGCATCGGCTCGGGAACTTGGGTATGATTAGGGAAGGTCACTTCGTGAGCACCCTCGCTCGCCCGATCAAAGATCGGCCTCTACTAACCATGATATCTATTTTTGAAAACATTATGTGTTCTTATTCCGGTTATTAGCCTAGATTTACTATGTGATGCGCACAGCATACAAGTATAGACTGGGTCGCCTGAATTGGAACAAAACATTTCATGTTTGTTTATTTGAAAATGGTTTGATGATGCTACCCGCAAGTAGGCTAAGACGTGGATTTGCCACCCTCGGGTGGGCTTAGAAAACATGATTTTGCCACTATCTAGTGGGCTTAAAACACACATTTGATGAATTTTTCCAATTCAAATAACCCAACCTTCACCCACAGGCATTCAGGCAGTTATATCGCATAAGCACATAGCCTCATGGTAAGCATGCTATTCATGGCAGCACTCACACACCTGCAAGGATGCTAAAGCATAAAACTCACCGAGTACTCCAAGTCAAAACAGAAGCTAATTAGAAATCCATGCATGATCCTAATTATACAGAAATACCTAATGCAACACATGCAAAATTCAACTATAGCAGGCTCGGCTATTCTAAACATGGCATATGAGATGCAACAGCTAACAAGTATTCAACTTTGAAATAGAAATACAAATGCAGTTAGTATGATGCGCCGAGCCCGGTGCATGCAAAACAAATGAATAAATGCAAACATGCTATCATACTGTATGCTAATTAAAACATGCCCTAATCTAACCATCATAAGCTGGTAAATAAAAGGGAGAAAGCCGTGGGGTTGGAAGACATACATCACACACACGCACACTTATTACAACATTGCCCTCGCGTAGAGGGTCCGAATAAATAATATACAGTCCCAAATGAATAAATAATACAGTCCCGAAATAAATACAGAAATCCTAATTAATTTACAAATTAATCTAAGAAAGCTATAAACTGGCATGCAAGCCAGGGACTGCCTCGACTCTGATGAACGATGTATGTTTGGGCTGCCTTGCGCGGAAATCCACTGGGATGCCCCAATTAGCCTCTGTTTTACAATTATTCTTGGAAAGCACGCCAAGCTCCGGGAGGTTGCTAATTCTTGATTTATTGCAACAGAGAGCAGGAAAGGGGCATAACAATATATTTTCACAAATATATGCATGCCTCGATCCTCGTGCCACCAAATCACGCATATCGATGCATGATGACCGAGGAGTCGATTTGCATTACTCAATATAGAATGAATGCACATGAAAACTCAACTAAAACCTAACTCCATCATGGATAATCCGGAGTGTCGGTGACTGGGGAATTGAGACACGTTTCGTCACTCGGAGTACGAAACGTACCTCGTTTCCCGTGCTCGGGCTAACTCCTATCCCAAGCACAATACAATATGCATGACATGCATGAATGCAACTAATATACAACCTAGCATGCACAATGCTATGAAATGGCATACACGATGCACGAGATAACATGGCATACACAATGCGCTAACATACGGCCTAGCATACACAATGCTATGAAATGAAATGGCATACACAATGCAATATGGGCTTACACCAACACAAGTGGACCTCAGCCACACTCACATAGGAGGCCATGAGATGAAAATGAGACACTCGAGATGCGTGCACGCATGCACACAAACCGAGGACCGAACCTAAGGCACGAATGCCACTCTAACAAGACATGGCAAGGCGTGGAATATGGCATACAAGCATGCAAATTTCAGCGCTAAAATATGACCCAAAACAGTTCCGAATCATGGAAACATGGCACCCGGTGCATGAAATGAAGCCGAAACACGAAACTAGGCATATGCAATGGCCTATAGCTATACAAAACGTGCACTATTTGATCATGAAATGTGAAGAAACATTCAAGGCAGCCCCAAAAAAAGCATGTTTACAGTTTTAAGCAAGGCCAAACAGTGAACACAAATGGGGCTAAGCTAGCATGCAAAAATGGCCCTAAATGTGAGATAAAGAAGCAAGTCACAGCTGCTGACCCCAAACAAGAGAGGTCCCTTCAACAAAGTTGAAGAGGGGCCCAAAAAATGATATTTTCCAGTTGCTGGCCAGACCCAAAACAGTGTACGAGAATTCTCAAAATGCTATGCAAAATAAGGCCAAAAAGAGAGTTATAACAAAAAGTATAGACAGGATTCCTCAAACAGTGAAATACCCTTAATGAAACATGAAGAGAGGGTCAAAATAAGGTCATTTTTAGTTTGGACCAGAGCCCAAAAACAGAAGCATAAGAGGCTAACAAATCATACAAAAATGGAGCCAAAAGAGAGATATAAAGGCAAGTGGAAAATGGAAGCCACAAATAGTGATGAGCCCTTCAAAAATGTTGAAGAAGGGCTCAAAATAAGCTTCTTTACAGTTTATGACATGCCTCAAAACAATTTATACATAGGCCAAAAATACTACACAAGAAAATGGCATACAAGGGAGCTAATGAAGCAAGTGCAACAAGGAGGCCTCAAACAGTGAGAGGCCCTTAAACAAACATGAAAAATACCTCAGAATAATGCTATTCCCAGTTAGAGTCGGAGCCCAAAACAGCAAGCAAGTATGGCTTATAACTAAATCAAGAAAAGGCTAGAAAAGGGAAAAATGAAGCTCACCCTTGAAGACTATGCCTTGACAGCCTCTTGGCTTGAGTTTGGTGGCTCCTTAGCTCTGGAAAACAGCTTCAAGTGGCTGCAATGGAGGTTGGGGGTATGGTGCTATGGGTTGGTGAAGAAATGGGTGTAGGACTTGAGGGTTTGGAGCTTGGAAGAGAGGGAGAGGAAGGTGTATGTATGCAAAGCTCTTAGGTGATTTTTCCAGCCCCTAAACCAGAGCTGGGAGGCTGGTTATATAGGCAAGAGAAGGGGGAAAAAGGAGGGAAAAAATGGAGGGAAATGAATCAAGTTTCCCCCCAAAAATGCCCCCCTCCCGGATACAGAATCTGGGAGGAAAATGAGGGTGTATCTGCACTGTACTTGATGCAAGGATCTTGGCCGGTCAGTTATTGAGGTTGCAGGTGGCCGGCCGGCTACCTCCCATGGCCGGCCGGCCAAGGGTCAAAAGGTTCAATGAGAATTAGTGGCCGGCCATACCAAAAAGAGAGCCTCTGATGTGTGCACAACACAACCAAGTGGTTAAAAACTGGAGACAATGAACTAGGAGAGAGAACAATCTAATTTTCAAAGGGGTTCAAAAGGTTCAAAAGCAATTACTGGCCAGCCACCAAATATTGGTGGCATTCCAGATGTGTACATCACAAATATGGGGTTTAGGGTGCAGGAAAATGGCCCAAGGCGGTCAACATTGGCTTTGAAGTGAGAAAAAACGGGCGACGGAGGGCGATGGAGGAATAAGACTAGTTGTCTGAACAATTACTGGCCTCCCACCCTTCTACGGCCTTCTTACCAATGAAACAGAGGTCCCTGCCAAAAACGAACCAAAACCGATGCAAAATGAAGGTTCGGGGGCCGAAACGCTCAGCCCGAGGCCCCGAAAACTGACTGTTAGGCACCGAAAGTGGTGCCCAACCACGAAGTTGGTCTCTCGGACCACAGTGTCCCTCAAAAGGGAGTAAATAAGATGCATTCCAAAAACTGGAGCAAACGGAGGTGGTTAAGCGGTCCCGAACCGAGGCACGCGTCCAACGGCTCTGAAAAATCGGAAACCGGACTCCAAATGGGCAAAAATGGCCTACGACCACGAAACGTAGCCTACGGCCACTGAGAGATGATCCATGGGACCTCTCCCTCCCTTCGGGAAGAGAAAACAGAGAAAATGGAGTCTGGTTCACAAACCGAGGCAAAGCACAAAAGAGTCCGGAAGTCCGGAGGCAAGGCTCGCAGCCGAGACTCAGAAACTTCTAAACGAGCACAATATGCAACATCACCAAGTGCTCAATCGGTGACGTCTGAGTCTTATGGTCGGTCAAAAATGGGGTGTCTACAGTTGCCCCTCTTTGACAGAACTCGAAAGTCATAAGTGACGGGAGTGAATGTCAAAGCCCAGAGACGACCCATTTTTGACAAGGCCGAAGACTTAGACAAACAGGCGTGATAAACAGAGATGTGCCCGCAGGCAGGGGCAAAATGCAACTGACAATGCAAGATGCCGAAAGTAACTCAATGATCGTGTAAATGCAGCAAGCCGTAATGAAGCAAGTATTCGCAAATAGATGCAATAGTTTTAAGCGAGAATGCAAAGCAACAACTATATTTCATGCAGTTAGGAATGCAGAGAATTATTCAATTCTCGTCGCGTTTCACACGGAGAAGATACGATACCTGCGCGATTCGTCTGGTCGCACCAGCCTCAAATGAACCGTACATACAATATCGTGCCTGCAAAAGAAACTCATCAAGCACAACATATCTAACAGCATACGTTCAATGTGATATCGAATGCAGACAATCATGGTGTTGATAGAAAAGTGCATCGCAATGCGAGAAGAAACGCGCGTTTCGGCGAGGGCGACTCAATTGTGGCCCCCGGTCCACCTCCTGGAGAGGTTACAACATGTTCAGAAGGATATACCTCACTTTCAATGAGTAAACGATGAGACATGCATTGGAAGTTGAAGCTGAAGTCCCGACGGAGCGATTTCGCGACAGAAAGTGTACTTCTCTTGTACTTTTTCAGGTCTCGGGGACTCCAATCCTCCTCAAAATTTGCAGGGACCTTGGAGGGCATGTGGGGAACACCACCGACCAGTTTTATTGAGGGAGGGAGACCACCGACCATTTTTTGAAAAGGAAATGGCCGGCCTGCCAGAAAAAGTGGCCGGCCGGCCACTTTGCCAAATCCGGGGGCAGTTTTGTCTTTTCGGCCTCTTTTCTTTAAATACATCCATCCAAACATTTCGGGCTCACAAGTGCAGCTCAGAAATCTTCTTCTCTAGCTTCCCAAACCATTTTCTCCCTCAGATCTGTGCCCTATACGCGTTTTCCAACGTCCCACGCAAGTTGTTTTTGCGGAATCTTTCAGTTTTAAGCACTTTGAACCGATTAAATTTTGGTTTCGGGGCTTCTTTTCTCATTTTCGCCACTTGAGGTGAGTTTGTCTCAATATTTGGAAGATTTTCTCGGGAGTTGACTTTTGTTGACTTTTTCATTTCTTGAGAGTTGACTTTTGTTGACTTTTTCCAATTTTGGCTCATTTTTTGCCCCTTTTGCAGATTTCTTAAAATAGCGGGTCAATTTCCCCACGACGGAGGTTCTCCAGGTGCCGGAGGCGAGCCTGACATCATGTCCTTGCCTCCGAGGGTTCGCCCCATCATCCCCGAGAGGTATGACCCACCAGTGCACGTTCTCCCGCGGGCTGTTTTCCATCATTTCACTGATTTTGACGAGCGAGCACCCGGGGATCTCCTTTTGCGGGAGCCAGAGTATCATCTCTCCTATGAGGCACGAGAAGTATTTACTTCATTCCTACCTTTTCTGTAACGTATTACGAATTTTTCTTACATTCTGTTTGCGCTCTGAACACACGGTCCAATCACTTGAATTCCTGAACACTCAGCCCATAAATTGATTGTGAACACACGGCACACATCGGTTGAGGGTTGAACACGCAGCCCAACACACTGATTTTCTGAACACACAGCCCAAATTGATGGTGAACACGCAGCACACACTGATTGAGATTTGAACATGCAGCCCAAAACATTGATTTTTTGAGCACACGGCCCAAGTTGATGGTGAACACGCAGCACACACTGATTGAGAGTTGAACACACAGCCCAAATTGATTGTGAACACGCAGCCCACACTGATTGTCTGAACACACAGCCCAAATTGATTGTGAACACGCAGCCTACACTGATTGAGAGTTAAACACGCAGCCCAAAACACTAATTTTCTGAACACACAGTCCAAAATGAAGGTGAACACACAGCACACACTAATTGAGAGTTGAACACGTAGCCCAAAACATTGATTTTATGAACACACAGCCCAAATTGAAGGTGAACACACAGCACACACTAATTGAGAGTTGAACACGCAGCCCAAATTGATTGTGAACACGCAGCCCACACTGATTGAGAGTTGAACACGCAACCCAAATCACTAATTTTCTGAACACACAGCCCAGAACACTGATTTTCTGAACACACAACCCAAATTGATTGTGAACACGTAGCCCACACTGATTGAGAGTCGAACACGCAACCCAAATCACTAACTTTCTGAACACACAGCCCAGAACACTGACTTTCTGAACACACAGCCCAAATTGATTGTGAACACACAGCCCACACTGATTGAGAGTTTGAACACGCAGCCCAAAACACTAATTTTCTGAACACACAGCCCAAAACACTGATTTTCTGAACACACAGCCCAAATTGATTGTGAACACGCAGCCCACACTGATTGAGAGTTGAACACACAGCCCAAATTGATTGTGAACGCGCAGCCTAGTTTGAAGGTGAACACGCAGCCCACTTACTTTACTTTGCACGCAGCCTATTCATTTTATTTGCACACAGCTTATTCATTTCATGCTAAAACATGTGTTTATTCTAAATGCAGGTGACTTCTCGCACCGTGCGGGGGTATGGCTTTACCGCGGCGAGAGACTGGTATGCTGAGCTCCTGGAGGCTGTTCGGGATTTGGTTGACTTAGCGGGGTTCGGGCCCTTCTGCTCTGGGCTATCTCGTTGTCCTGCCAGGAGGACGCTGATGGCCGCCCTGGTGGAGAGATGGTGGGACACCACCAACTCTTTCCATTTCTCTGCCACTAGGGACATGACTATGACCCCTTTTGACTTCGCTGTATTGACCGGCCTCGATGCGGGAGGCTAGGCGATCCCATATGATGAGGACAAGGGCCAGTGGGAGGCCGCTTGGATATATCTGCTGGGGGCTCGCCCATCTGTTGACAGAGCTTCGAGGAGAGTCCGATACACCTGGTTCTCTTCCCATTTCCGGCAGGTGGAGATGGAGCCCGGGACTCCTGAGGAGGCAACATAGTATGCCCGCGGCTTTTTGATGTTCCTCTTCGGGACCACTCTGTTTGCCGATAGAGGGAACACTGTTGGGCTTTATCTGTTGAGTGCCTTGGTGGACCTGTCACAGGTTAGGCGGTATGACTGGGGTGGTGCCGGCTTGGCCACCCTTTATTGCTACATGAGCGCGACCTCACGCGGACGGGGGGACTTACTTGGCGGCTATTGGAGAGCCTGGGAGGTACTTTCTGCCCTTTTGATTTACATTTCTGCTCCTCATTACCTGCACATCGCACACACGGCGCACTTTATACTCTGTATCATGCATTTTGCCCTCAACATTTCATATTCTGCTTTGTTCTCTACAGTTGTGGGTCTATGTATATTTCCCGACATTGGCCCCGGAGTTGATGGTAGCAGGACCTCTCATGACCCCGTACTCACTTGTGTTTGAAGGCCAGCACCGGCCAAGACCTCGGGAGTCTCTCCTTTACCTGTGACAGTATTTCGATACGGTGCGCTCATCGGAGGTACTTCAGAACTCTCAGTTCTTTCTGTTTTCATCTTTGACCTGTCCTGTACATCTTCGATTTCTGCTTGGTTTATGCACCTGTTATCTGCAGATTACATGGCAGCCCTAGGCGCCCTTAGGTGAGGGTCTCCGATTCCAGTTTGCCGGAGGGTGGGGTGCCTCCCGGTACAGGCCCCTGTTCGAAGGGCCGGTTGGTAGGGCCTTTTTTCTGGGTGAGCGTTTCTTGCGTCAGGTCTGGGGGTACACTTCTCAGGACTCTCCCTTAGCACCCCCAGTCGATATGCGGATTGCTGATGTGCTCATTTCTCGGGATGTTGTTAATGCTATGCTGGGTACTGATGCTTTGCTATATCTTGATGAGGGGGATTACGCCACTTACCGTCACACATACCTGATGCCTCCATTGACGAGAGTTCGCACTTCGATGATAAGGCCTGCTGGTATGCCATCTTCGAGCCAGGCCCGGGCTCGGGCTGCAGACTCCCCTTCCACCAGCAGGGCTGGTACATCTAGAGGTGGGGGTGGATTGGTTCCCCCGATTCCTCCAACTTTTCCTCATCCTGGGTGGCCGGACATGCCGACTGAGCTGATGGGGTGGCCGTATGGGACTACCTCTCCGATTCCGATTCCGATTCCAATAGAGCCTCCGATGCCAGGTCATCGATATGTCAGAGACCCCGACTCGCCACCGGTATGTTTTACAGCTTTGATTCATCACTCAGATATTTGGACATTCATTCCTTTACTGACACCCTTGCCTTTGCATCTGCAGCCCCCTGTTGAGTATATGGATCAGGCGCTCGAGATGGTAGCCTCACTTGAGGGGATGGTCCTGCGGAGGGAGGCACAGTTGTCTATCATGGGCTTCCAGGTACCCTTTAGTTTTCTGGCATTTATCATACTTCTAATGACATGCTGATTTCCACTGCATTGATAGGCTACTTGTGTAGAGCACATCTGACACACATCCCACTTGTACATTGTGTTTACATGCACCTACTTCATGTAGTTTTTGCTTGTATCTGCATCTGATGTACATATTTGGACTGATATATTTAATTTGAACTCTTTGTTCTCAGATGCCTCCGGTATATGCTTAGTCGCAGGCCGGGCCACCTGGGCCTTCTCGGGGAGCTGGGCCATCCAAGCCTTTTCATGGCGCTGGGCCATCCAGGCCTTTTCACGGAGCTGGGCCATCCAGGCCTTCCCAAGGAGCTGGGCCATCCAGGCCTCTTCGAAGGGAGGGGTCGTCTCGCAGAGCACGTATTGTGGAGGAGGAGCCTGGTGAGGATGAGGATGAGGAGGAGGAGTTTGCAGACCGTCAGTCGGAGACATCTGCTGATGGAGAGGACGGCTCCGGCCTTGGTTCCGGGAGTGGAGGCGAGGCTGAGGGGGATCCTGAGGATGACGGCTCCGATTCAGATGATGGCGATGGCGATGGTGGCGGAGAGTCGATTCCGCAGAAGAGGACGAAAAGGGCCTCTTATTACTGCTCTTGAGAGCACAGATGTGGCTGTTTCTTGTTTTATTTATCTTTTTGCTAGTAGTTGTAGCACATTGTACATTATCGGATAGTTTTGTTCTCTGTAAAACTTGTGCCTTAGTTTGTAAAATGTTGTAACAAGCGAGGCATGATGGGATGAAACAGTTTTTGAAAAAAGTATTGTATTTTAAACTTTTAGCATCATATCGCATCATTCTGCATCATAATGAAATTGAATGGAAATGTGTATTGTGCATTTTGCCCAGTCAGGTAGTGAACCGACGCAACAACTTAACTTTCTAAGATATAACAAAACCTTAGCAAGTTTACAACTCGATAAAAAAAACACAATAATGTTGACAACTCGATAAACAAGACTCAAACAAAAAAGTTTAAACACAGAGTAACAACTCGAAAACACGAAACACGACAGCTCGACAAACAACTCGATAAGCAAAACGACAACTCGATAAACAAAACAACAACTCGATAAACAAAACTACAACTCGATGAATCAAAACTTAACAAAACGAAGTGTACTTCGGATGATCTGGGCAACGAAGCGCATCCGAAACAGAGGGAAATAGAGGCCTTTGACACATCCGTTGCATAGAAATGCTTGAAACTTTCCCTCGGAGGGTAAAACAGGGCTGAAGACACACATAGGAGCATGGCTGGCTACTTTTGGGGGCCGGCCGGCCAGATTTATTGCAGAGGGGAGGCCATCGGCCAGTTTTGAAACAAGAAATGGCCGGCCTGCCAGAAAAGATGGCCGGCCGGCCACTTAGCTCACAACCGCCCAATTTTTGACACTTGTCCCCCTGAATAGTGTCTTTCCCTCTTTAAAAGCCTTAGCTCCGTGTTTTGATTCAATTCATCTTAGTTTTGCACAAAAATGGAGGCGTTTCTCGTTGAAAATCTCACAGCTTGGATCGCTTCTCTAGATGGCTCAGAAAAGTTAAACTTCCGGGGTTTCGGCTTGAATGCACTATTCACGCTGAGCCGCACCCCGCTACATCTCCCTTTCCTCCATGCCGCGGCGAGGTTTCGGAACCCAGTGACGCATGTCTTTAGCTTTGGTGGGCAAGAGGTATGTCCAACTTTTGAAGATTTTCAAGTTTTGATGGAGTCTGAGTGTAATGAAGAGATCTTGCCCCAGTTCCGCTTTGGCCACGCCCAAGCTTTAGGGCGGATGTGTGGATTCACCGCGCATGATGCTCGGTCTCTGATTTGTAATGGGGAACTGGATATCCTTGGTTTGATTCATCGCTTTTCTGACACCGGTGACCGCAGCAACCATTATTGGCAAGGTTTCCGGCAACACGCCCTTTGCTTGTGCTTGCTGTCTCACTTTCTGCTTTCCCCGGGTTTTGGCGGATTTACCATTCGTCTGATTGAAGTTGCTCAAGGCTTGAAAGAAGGAAAGAGCTGCATCGCCATGATCTTGGCCGAGACGCTGATGGGCTTGGATTCTATCTATCGCCGGGAGACAACTAGATTTGCCGGGAGTCCACGGCTACTGCAGGTAATGTTTCCCACCCAATCTTACATATGTATTTGCTCACATCACTCGGCCCTCAGGCTCGGTTTTTCTCACAAAAACCCTTTTCTCACTTTTCTCTCACCGTACATCTCTCTATTCTTTATTCTCTCATTTTCCATCCCTCCCCAGGTATGGTTAATGGACAAATTGCAGGTTGTGGACTTTTGCCTGGCCTACTCAGCTCGAGGCTATTTCTTTCGACAGCGCCTAGTCGATGCCCCTGATGAAAGGTGGTGGTTTGATTGGATGTGCAATTTGTCCGCAGATCGCATTGCTTGGCGTTGTCCACGGCTCAATCTCCCGGCAATGAGCTATAGCATGTCCCGGCTGATCAGGATCCAGTTGATTAGTCTAACCCACTGTGTGTTCTACTTTCCGTTCCGGTTCCTGTGCCAGTTCGGTCATGATCAGATTTGCCCACCAGAGGGGATTGAGTACCCGGCTGCTTTCCCGGTCCGAGGTGCACAGCTTGCCCGATATGCCACGGCATGGAGGACTAGAGAGCTCCTGGCTCCTGCTCCCTCTTTCAGTTGCACTTTGTCTGACGAGTGCTTAGACTGGCTCAATGAGGAGGCACAGGTTGGGCCTAGCTTGGCGTCAGAGGCTTCGACCAACTCTGGGAGGGGGCGCAGGGATACTTGACTTGACTATGCCCCGGATTTATTGCTTTATTAGTACTTTCAAGTTTTCTTTATGAATGTAATAAAAAGCAACTTCGATTGTATGCAAGAGCAGGAGAACTCTGCTTTGAAATCAATGAAATTGAAGGTTGTGGTACTAAAAATTTTCCACTTTGGTCCGAAAATGGTCTTAGTTGTAAAGAGATTAATTTGAGCAAAGTCAACTTTTATTAAAACTTTTCAAAACCATTTTCGATATGGGTCAGAACTGGACACGCCTAAGATCTGTCACTGAGATGCACAACCCCAGATCCCTGCAACTGGAAAGTTGCCCCTAGTTTGAAGAGTACCGCGGCACTGCATGGCAACGGAAAGTTGCCCCTAGTCTGAATAGCGCTGCATCGTCGTGGCAACGGAAAGTTGCCCCTAGTCTGAATAACACTGCACCGGAGATCGCGATAAATGCTGATGGGTAAAGATGACCGAGATGGTCAAAACGGACAAAGTTGATTGGGGAAAAGTTTATGGATGAACTTCAGGGTGAAGTTGCCTACGTATCCCAAAGATGGGAATCAAGCCTTACGTAGTTCAGGCTTAGGTTCACTCGGGTATTTTCACTCTCCTTTTACACTCTAACTTTTGCCAAGGTCGCCCTTTGCGGGTTTTCAACCTTGCGAGCTCAGTTTTTATATTTTCTAATTTTTTGTGCTCTAACTTTTGCCTAGGTCGCCCTTTCGGGTTTTCGGCCTAGCGAGCCTCTCAGGGGTAATACTTCTTCAACTTGTCCATGTTGATCGGTTGGGAGAACTCTAGGCCATCTAGATCCATCAGAACCACAACTCCACCTGACCAGATAGCTTTGATGATGTAGGGACCAGTCCAATTGGGTTTGAACTTGCCCCTTGGGTTGTGGATGGGAGCTCGGTTGTCCTTGAGCACCAAATCTCCTTCCTTTAGATTCCTGGACTTAACTTTTTTGTTGAAAGCCCGGGCAATTCTGCGCTGATAGCCTTGAACATGGTACAGTGCTTTTAGTCTTCTCTCGTCAAAAAGCATGAGTTCCTCAAATCTGCTCTGCTGCCAATCTGCTTCGGCTATTTGACACTCAGCCAATACTCGTAATGATGGAACCTCAATCTCGATAGGTAGAACGGCCTCCATCCCATAAACCAATGAATACGGAGTCGCTCCGGTAAAAGTTCTGATTGAAGTCCTGTAGCCCCACAGAGCAAATGGCAGCTTATCTGGCCAATCCCGGTAGGTTTCCACCATCTTCTGCAGTATGTGTTTGATATTCTTGTTGGCGGCCTCGACCGCTCCGTTGGTTTGCGGCCGGTATGTAGATGACTTATGGAAAGCCACGTTGTATTTCTCCAACAAGTTAATCACTTCCTTCTTGAAGTGGGAACCATTATCTGAAACGATCTCGTTCGGGACCCCATAGCGACAAATGATGTTGTTTCTGATAAACTTTGCAACGTGTGACGCCTTCAACACCGCATACGATTGGGCCTCGACCCACTTTGTGAAATAATCTATCGCAACCAGGATGAACTCATGCCCATTCGACCCTTTCGGAGTGACAGCCCCGATCACATCGATTCCCCAAACTGAAAATGGCCATGGCGAAGTCATGTTGTACAGCTTCGACGGCGGGATGTTCATGCGGTTTGCATGAATCTGACACTTGTGGCATCGCCGAACAAAACTAATACAATCCTCCTCCATGGTGGACCAGTAGTAACCCTGTCTGAGGATCTTCCGTGCTAGCATTACTCCGTTCATATGCGCACCGCATTCTCCTCCATGGATGGCCTCCATCAGGCGCTTCGATTCCTCGGCTTCAACACACAGCTTGTGCATTCCCAGATGACCTCTCTTATACAGCTTACCCCCACAGATGATGAACTGAAAGGCCATTCTTCTGATTCCCCTTTTATCCTTGGCATTTACCCCTGGCGGATATGCTTCCTTCTCCAAGAAATTCCAAATGTCGTAATACCAGGGGTTTTCGTCCTGAACCTCATCTATAGCGGCAATCGACTCGTAGGCTGGCGCAAATTTCTGATCAATGACGACTGGACGCATCCGGATTCCAAACGGGATGTCTATCATGGAAGATAGAGTTGCTAAGGAATCTACGAACCTGTTGTTCTCTCTTGGAAGATGAGCAAAGTTTAGCTTTTCAAACCGAGGAATTAACAAGTCCAAGGTTTGGTGGTACATCATCATCTTTTCTTCTTTGACTTTCCAGTCTCCGTTTGCCTGAGATACAACAAGGTTTGAATCCCCGATGACGTCCAAACGTCTTGCCCCTAGTTCTAGGGCCGCTTCTAGGCCGGCAATGCACGCCTCATATTCTGCTTCGTTGTTCGAGACTTTGAACCGGAGTTTGAAGGCTAGAGGGATACGGGAATTGTCAGGTGCTATCAACAACACCCCTATCCCATACCCGTACTGATTTGATGCTCCGTCAAAGTACATCGTCCAATATTCGTCGTCGATGTGCAAAATGGCTTCATCTGGGAATAAGTACTCGACTGCTTCACCCCCTTCGACTGGATGATCGGCTAAGAACTCTGCCACTGCTCTTCCCTTGATTGACTTGCGTGTCACATATTTCAGATCGAATTCGGAAAGAAATAGCAGCCAACGAGCTAGCCTACCCGTAAGTGCCGGTTTCTCGAAAAGGTATTTGATGGGATCCAGTCGTGAAACTAACATTACAGAGTGAGCTAACAAGTAGTGCCGCAGCTTCCTGGTAGCCCATAGCAAAGCCAAGCAAGCCTTCTTGAGTAGAGTGTAGCGGGTCTCGTAGTCTAACATCTTCTTGCTCAGATAGTAGATGGCCCTCTCCACCTTATCCTCTGATTCTTGTGCGAGCATGCAGCCCATTGTAGTCTCAGTCACTGAAAGGTACAATATCAACGGTTTCCCCGGCTCTGGTGGCGACAACACGGGCGGGTTCTGTAAATACTCCTTGATCTGTTCAAAAGCAGCTTGGCACCGGCCGTCCCATTGGAATTTCTTGCCTTTCTTCAAGAGACCAAAAAGTGGTTCACAAGTCAAGGTTAATTTCGAGATAAACCGTCTTATGAATTGCACTTTACCCAGAAAGCCTCGCACCTCCTTTTCAGTCCTTGGTGGTGGCATTTCTAAGATGGCCTTGATTTTTGAAGGGTCGACCTCGATGCCCCTTTGTGTAATCAGAAATCCCAGCATTTTTCCCGCTGTAACACCGAACGTACACTTCTGAGGATTTAGCCGCAACCGGAATTCCCTGATCCTTTGAAAGAACTTTTGCAAGGCAGTGTAGTGGCCCTCTCTTTCTTTGGACTTGACAATCATGTCGTCCACGTACACCTCAACCTCTTTGTGGATCATGTCGTGCAATATTGTGGTCGCAGCCCGTTGATAAGTAGCTCCGACATTCTTCAACCCAAACGGCATTACTCTGTAGCAGTATGTTCCCTACGGGGTGGTGAATGCAGTCTTTTCTCTGTCTTCTGGTGCCATTACTATCTGATTGTACCCTGAGAAGCCATCCGTGAATGAGAGCAAAGCATGCCCTGTTGTGAAATCCACCAACTCATCAATATGCGGTAAGGGAAAGTCGTCCTTCGGACTAGCTCTGTTCAAATCCCTGAAATCCACGCATACCCGGATCCTACCGTCCTTCTTCGGCACTGGAACGATGTTGGCCAACCAAGTCGGGTATTCGGATACCAGCAGGAAGCCTGCATCGATTTGCTTGGTGACCTCTTCCTTAATCTTGAGAGCCCAGTCCGGGCGGATCCTTCTGAGTTTCTGCTTGACAGGTCGGGCCTCGGGGTCAAGGGGGATCCGGTGCTGTACAATCTCAGGATCGATCCCAGGCATGTCTTCGTAAGACCACGCGAAAACATCTTTGAAATCTTTTAGTAAAGCGACTAAGAGCTCGCGTTCCTCCGAAGACAACGTGGACCTGATCTGGACCAGCCGCGGGTCCTCCTCAGTACCAATGTTCACGGTAATGATTTCATCTGTTAAGTGCTTGACAAATCTCTCCTGCTCCTGCTCAATTAAACGTTGTAAAATCGGAGGAATTTCGTCCTCGTCGTTTTCATCAAAATTTTGAAAGTCTGAGTTTATGCAATAAATTAAGGGCACAGAAAAGTACTCAAAAACCACAGTTACTTGATTCTCATTAGGCACATCCAAATCGTCCGAGTTCTCGATTACAACAGACTCAAATGAGAAAGAAAAAGACGACCTGGACATAACTATGGCATCCGGGTTATCATCCCCAGGATTACCTGACTCAGACTCAGTCGAGCTGGAACCTGATTCCGACTCACAAGATTCGGTGGAATCAGATTCCGGCTCACTACCTGACCCGGTGCTGCTGCACAAAAATCCTTCCTCGTACTGCCAAGTGAGAGAGGGTGCGATAGATGCATCCAAAATGGTCGCTGGAAGGCCCGCAGCCGTTTCATCCCCAATCATGGAAACCGAGGAGTTATCCTCCAAGCACTTTTGGTCGATCGAATGATCTAAAAGTAGACATGCCAGTGCTACCCCCATCTCAAGTTCGATGCTCTCGGAACCCACTGCCTTACACTGCCCAACCTCAGCTGATGGGTCTGTCTGCTCTTCGGCAACGTCATCCCCGGGTAGTTGCAAGTCGAAGAAGATCTCGAAACCAGGCACGCGCTTCCTCTCCGCGTTCAGCCATGGCTCTGGGAAGCCGCAAAATGGAAAGTCTTCTCCCTCCTGGATGAAGCGTCCATTTAGGGTACCTCGAATGGGCCGATGCATTAATTCAAAAGGCTTCCCAGCCTTCTTTGCTCTGGCTGTTCCGGCTATCTCTTTACCCTTCCTCACCCAGTCCTCTTTGGTGGGCAGATAACCCAAGCCAAAGGTGTGAGGATTGTGTGGCACTTCGGCCAATGCTGCGACACCCTTCCGGCCGCTCCTTCCCAATCCCATCCCGGGGATGTGTTGTAACTTGTTCATGAGGTAGACGGATTGAGCACTAACGTACACCCCCTCATTCACAGCCATAATATTCTGCACCACTCGAGCCTCAGCCAAAGTGAACCCTGATAAGAACACATCCTCAGTGCCATGCTCGATTTCCAAGACTGGTGTGGACACTTCCGGCAGCGGATGGATTGATGAATTCCCGAAGACAATAGCCACCCCCTTCCCGTGAGGGTACTTCAACATCTGATGTAAAATGGAAGAGACTGCCTTGACCTGGTGCAACCACGGTCGCCCCAAAAGTAGATTAAAGGTTGCGGGAACGTCCAAAACATGGAATTCAATGTTGTGTTGTCCTAAACCAACCTGAGTCTGAATTTTGACAGTCCCCATCACTTCCTTGCTAGTATTATCATATGCTCTGATCACTTGAGTAGTCGGCACGAAGTCCACGGGCTTTAACCGGATTGCATACGCTGTTCTGGCTGGGCAGACATTGATAGCGGACCCGGTATCAACAAGTACCACCGGTATCCACTTATCTCTACATTCCACGGAAATGTAGAGGGGTTTGTTGTGATTTGTGCTCTCAGGCGGTAGTTCTTTGTCTGAAAAGGTTAATTCCGGGGAACCTCCTCCCAGAAAAACCAACCCAACCAGCTGTTCCGGTGTAGTATCTATAGAGAGTTTGGACTTGTCCATAGCAGAAAGGACAGCCTGTCTGTGTACTCGCGATGCCATAAGCAGTCCCCAGATGGAGATGTCTGCTTGTATCTTCTTTAGCTGTTTCAGCATAGCTTCCTCTTCGATCTGCTTCTCCTTCTGTTTCTCAGCTTCTTTATCCTTCCCAGATGCCTCGGGTTGGTCTAGGTGCGGGGGCTTAAAGTACCGCCCGCTTCTTGTTATGTGATCAACCTCATCGAGGTACCATGTGTCATCCGATTGATTGCTTCCCCAGTCTTCATCTGTGTGGGCAAGACATAAGTCATCGTCTTCCCACCACATTCTGCTGGCATTCAAAAAACACCTGTCTGGTTCGGGCATGTTTGTACTCACAGCACTTTCAGTCTGCATGCCCACAGCATCCTCTGTTCTTGTGCGCGCGGCACTTTCGATCCCCTCATGGATTTTGGCTTTCCCGGTTCTCTCAGAACCCTGTTGTTCTATCTGCGTCAGTGCATTTTGTTGTTCAACTTTCCCTACCTTCACAATGTTTACGTCCTGAGCGAAATTCTTCGTACCGGTGCTCTCCGGCAATGTAACCTGACTTTCGGCCCTTCCGGCCATAGCTGATACTCTCGCCCCTGCCGGGCCTTGTTCTGGTTGGGATTCTCCCACCACATCTGGTTGATCATCGAGCCATCCAGTGGCCTCTACCGATTCCTCATAGTCAAACCAGTTGACTGCCGCGTCCCCTGATTCTTGATCATCGAAAAATTGCAAGTTGGCAAAGTCCTCCTCTACAGCTGTCAGATCATCTGCCCCTTGCCCAAATCCATCCCCCTGGATCACACACAGTTCTTCCTTTTCTGGCAATTCTATACCCAACCCAATCTGGCCTGTTGATAGGATGTACTCACTTGGATCATAGACTTTCCCAGCAAAACTCTGTTCAATCACAGACTCAACAATCCCATTCTTTCCTGAAGTCTGCCCTGCCCCATCTTCGATGGTCACCACCGTCGGCTCTGGTTGGGTTGTGGAGATGTCCAACATGCACAAGAAGTCAGTGCAGTCGGGAAGGAGCACCTCCGGCTTAGGTAGATGGGTAGGAGTAATATAGATGCTAGGATCGTAAGACACGACCCCAGTCTGGATAAGATTGACTCTTTTGGGAGGTGGAGTTTGGTTGTGTGTAGGGAGGGGGTTGGTTGTGACGTTGGGTTTTTCTGGTGGCAAAATCACATTTTTGTCAACGAGGTCTTGAATCTCGTGATGCAGCCTGAAACATTGGTCAGTATCATGACCGTGCTGCTGGTGATATGCACAGTACTTGGCTGGGTTGTGAGAGGGAGGGAGTGGATTCGGCAATGGCCTCGGCTCTAGGGGTTTTAGATGCCCCTTCCTGATCAAGACCCCCAGAGCCTTAGAAAAAGGCATGTATAGTGGGGTGAAGGTTCTTTGGCCTCTAGGCTGGTATTTAGAGGTTTGAGTATTGCTTCCGGATGCACCGGAGAAGGGCGTGGCTGCCATGGGCCTTGGAAAGGGAGGGGGAATGGTGGTGACCATGCGGACCTCCGAAGTTCTTGCAGTTGCAGCGCCACTCAGGCCTGCATTGTTGTTACGGTTGAATGTTCTCCAGGGTTGCTCCCTGTCCTGGTCAATCAGACCTTGCTTCATCGCGTCTTCGATTTGTACCCCCATCTCATGTAGATCCGAAAAAGTAAGAAAGGGGAGTACAATCATTTTCTGCATCAATTTTGGTTGGAGATTGCGCACAATCATCCTGATTTGGTCCTTATCAATGGGCCTCAAACTCATCATCGACGCCTTTGCCCTCCACCGAGTTACAAAATCTGAGAAAGTTTCCTTGGGCTCCTGCCTTGTCGTTTCGAGATCACGAGTTGTAATCTCGATCTGGGTGTTGTACGAGTACTGTGCGACAAAGGCCTCGGCCATTTCATCCCAACTCCTCTTTACCTCATCTTCCAACTTTGCGTACCAGATAGCGGCCACACCCGACAGGGTTCGGCCGAACAGCGAAAGCTTTTGTGGTCGAGTTAGGCCCATTGGCCGCAGTATATCTGAGAATAACCGGAGGTGGACCATGGGATCCCCGGATCCATCAAAACGATCAATCTGCGGCATCTTGAACCTATCTGGCAGCGTTACGGCCACATCGGTATATCCGTCCTCGATATCCAGAATAGCCTTTACTACTTGTGATTTCTTGAAAAGCTTCTCGAGCTTGCTTAGTTTCAGAGCTGTGTGGTCTATTTCGAACTCGAAGGGGGAGTCCGGGTGGTTGCGTGTATGGGTTTTGGACAGTTGAGACGGAAGTGGGGGCGGAGCTGGCCCCGTTGGAAGGTCCGTGTCCTCTTGGATGTTCTGGATATTGGGTAAGGTGTTCTGGGTGTTTGGCAGAGCATTCTGGACAGTGGGTGCTTGCTCGGGTAACGGGACCCCTGGTGGAGGAGGAACTTGATGTGAGGCCGATGCTGCATTTTGCTGTTGCAGTCTAGTGATTAGCTCGGCCTGCTAAGCCATGACCGTGGCCTGTTGTCTAGAGAACTCTGCTTGGCGGGCGGCGTCTTCCTGCATTTGTTTCATGCTCTCTTGGAGCTGGCGCATCATATCCTCCATTTCGACTACACTCTGTTAATCCTGCTGACTGACAGGTATGCGTATTTCTATGGCAGAAACTAAAACCTCAGCCCGACTGTTCACTGCTAGGGTAGACCACTGTTCTGGTAACCTTTGCTCAGACACACTGCGTTTTCTTGGCCTTCTTCTGACAACTGGGGGTAGAGAATGAAACACTGGCTGTCCGTCAACCAGATCCTCGGATCGATTAAGTCGGCAACCTCTTGTCCAAAGTGCTTGGGGAATATCTACTGGGTTGGAAGCAATTGTGCTAAAACTGCCCTAGTAAAAAGATAAATAAAGCAATAAGGAAATAAATAAACAGATAAACGGACAACATAACAGCTTAAAGTAAATGCATGACACACAGCCGGGCATAACAAGACACGGTCGATAAGCTGAATACACACTGTCCTCAATCACTGATTATTATCCCTGAATCACTGTCCCCAAAACTGAATCTCTGATACCCGCAGATAACTGATTCTCAAACACTGACTGATGCCCGCAGGCCTGGTGCCCAAACTCATAAACTGATACATGCATTCCTGTAGAGACGCACTCTAAAAGTACATAACAGATAAGTGAGAGCCAAAACACCCCTATGTTAGGATAGGATTTCCCTGTCCTATTTTGTCAGGAACTAGGGTTTCACTATTCACGCAGCGGTTTCAAACAACCTATAAACGGGTAAGCAACCTGTCCTAGTTTGGAATGGTCACTATGGATCCGAATATGCACTAGGTCGAATGGTCAAAAAGGGTGCCCCGGTAAAACTGGGGTTTGTGTTCCCATACTGGCAGAGCCCACAACCGGTTAGCCTTATGGTCATGCCTTGACAAGACAAGCCTCCGGCAAACCGTTCAGGAATAGCAAACGGCAAACACGGTGTCCTAGGCGCACCAATGCAAATGCAATGCAAAAAGACACACAAGTGTAGTCAAAACCAGATATCATGAGTTCGAGTCAAGTTCTTTAACTCCCCAGCAGAGTCGCCAGAAACTGTAGACGTCCCCCGAACGCCCCGGGAGGGATGAGTCCCGTTCTGTTCGTTATGGGGTTCACTACAGTTCGGACTCTCAAATTGTCACGGTTCTAAATCTGAACCAAAGAGTCCAAATCCGACAAATCGTTTTGAGAAAACAAATTTTGAAAGAAGTGCCAAACATTGACTACTTTGCCAGATACAGAGTCGCCACCTAAATGTTTTATTTTAGGAAAATTTAGGAAACCCTGACTCGTTTGCCTAAGGCCACGTGTCCGTCATCACCAAAGTTGCCTCGACTCGGGAACTTGGGTATGATTGGGGAAGGTCACTTTGTGAGCACCCTCGCTCGCCCGATCAAAGATCGGCCTCTACTAACCATGATATCTATTTTTGAAAACATTATGTGTTCTTATTCCGGTTATTAGCCTAGATTTACTATGTGATGCGCACAGCATACAAGTATAGACTGGGTCGCCTGAATTGGAACAAAACATTTCATGTTTGTTTATTTTGAAAATGGTTTGATGGTGCTACCCGCAAGTACGCTAAGACGTGGATTTGCCACCCTCGGGTGGGCTTAGAAAACATGATTTTGCCACTATCTAGTGGGCTTAAAACACACATTTGATGAATTGTTCCAATTCAAATAACCCAACCTTCACCCACAGGCATTCAGGCAGTTATATCACATAAGCACATAGCCTCATGGTAAGCATGCTATTCATGGCAGCACTCACACGCATGCAAGGATGCTAAAGCATAAAACTCACTGAGTACTCCAAGCCAAAACAGAAGCTAATTAGAAATCCATGCATGATCCTAATTATACAGAAATACCTAATGCAACACATGCAAAATGCAACTATAGCAGGCTCAGCTATTCTAAACATGGCATATGAGATGCAACAACTAACAAGTATTCAACTTTGAAATTGAAATACAAATGCAGTTAGTATGATGCGCCGAGCCCGGTGCATGCAAAACAGATGAATGAATGCAAACATGCTATCATACTGTATGCTAATTAAAACATGCCCTAATCTAACCATCATAAGCTGGTAAATAAAAGGGAGAAAGACGTGGGATTGGAAGACATACATCACACACACGTACACTTATTACAACATTGCCCTCGCGTAGAGGGTCTGAATAAATAATATACAGTTCCAAATGAATAAATAATACAGTCCCGAAATAAATACAGAAATCCTAATTAATTTACAAATTAATCTAAGAAAGCTATAAACTGGCATGCAAGCCAGGGACTGCCTCGACTCTGATGAACGATGTATGTTTGGGCTGCCTTGCGCGAAAATCCACTGGGATGCCCCAATTAGCCTCTGTTTTACAATTATTCTTGGAAAGCACGCCAAGCTCCGAGAGGTTACTAATTCTTGATTTATTGCAACAGAGAGTAGGAAAGGGGCATAGCAATGTATTTTTACAAATATATGCATGCCTCGATCCTCGTGCCACCCAATCACGCATATCGATGCATGATGACCGAGGAGTCAATTTGCATTACTCAATATAGAATGAATGCACATGAAAACTCAACTAAAACCTAACTCCATCATGGATAATCCGGAGTGTCGGTGACTGGAGAATTGAGACACGTTCCGTCACTCGGAGTACGAAACGTACCTCGTTTCCCGTGCTCGGGCTAACTCCTATCCCAAGCACAATACAATATGCATGACATGCATGAATGCAACTAATATACAACCTAGCATGCACAATGCTATGAAATGGCATACATGATGCACGAGATAACATGGCATACACAATGTGCTAACATACGGCCTAGCATACACAATGCTATGAAATGAAATGGCATACACAATGCAATATGGGCTTACACCAACACAAGTGGACCTCAGCCACACTCACATAGGAGGCCATGAGATGAAAATGAGACACTCGAGATGCGTGCACGCATGCACGCAAACCGAGGACCGAACCTAAGGCACGAATGCCACTCTAACAAGACATGGCAAGGCGTGGAATATGGCATACAAGCATGCAAATTTCAGCGCTAAAATATGACCCGAAACAGTTCTGAATCATGGAAACATGGCACCCGGTGCATGAAATGAAGCCGAAACACGAAACTAGGCATATGCAATGGCCTATAGCTATACAAAACGTGCACTATTAGATCATGAAATGTGAAGACAGATTCAAGGCAGCCCCAAAACAAGCATGTTTACAGTTTTAAGCAAGGCCAAACAGTGAACACAAATGGGGCTAAGCTAGCATGCGAAAATGGCCCTAAATGTGAGATAAAGAAGCAAGTCACGGCTGCTGACCCCAAAAAAGAGAGATCCCTTCAACAAAGTTGAAGAGGGGCCCACAACATGATATTTTCCAGTTGGTGGCCAGACCCAAAACAGTGTACAAGAATGCTCAAAATGCTATGCAAAATACGGCCAAAAAGAGAGTTATAACACAAAGTATAGAAAGGATGCCTCAAAAAGTGAAAGACCCTTAATGAAACATGAAGAGGGGGTCAAAATAAGGTCATTTGTAGTTCGGACCAGAGCCCAAAAACAGAAGCATAAGAGGCTAACAAATCATGCAAAAATGGAGCCAAAAGAGAGATATAAAGGCAAGTGGAAAATGGAAGCCACAAACAGTAATGATCCCTTCAACAATGTTGAAGAAGGGCTCAAAATAAGCTTCTTTACAGTTTATGACATGCCTCAAAACAATTTATACATAAGCCAAAAATACTACACAAGAAAAAGGCATACAAGGGATCTAATAAAGCAAGTGCAACAAGGAGGCCTCAAACAGTGAGAGACCCTTAAACAAACATGAAAAATACCTCAAAATAATGCTATTCCCAGTTAGAGTCGGAGCCCAAAACAGCAAGAAAGTATGGCTTATAAATAAATCAAGAAAAGGCTAGAAAAGGGAAAAAGGAAGCTCACCCTTGAAGACTATGCCTTGACAGCCTCTTGGCTTGAGTTTGGTGGCTCCTTAGCTCTGGAAAACAGCTTCAAGTGGCTGTAATGGAGGTTGGGGGTATGGTGCTATGGGTTGGTGAAGAAATGGGTGTAGGACTTGAGGGTTTGGAGCTTGGAAGAGAGGGAGAGGAAGGTGTATGTATGCAAAGCTCTTAGGTGATTTTTCCAACCCCTAAACCAGAGCTGGGAGGCTGGTTATATAGGCAAGAGAAGGGGGGGAAAGGAGGGAAAAAATGGAGGGAAATGAATCAAGTTTCCCCCAAAAAATGCCCCCCCCGGATACAGAATCTGGGGGGAAAATGAGGGTGTATCTGCACTGTACTTGATGCAAGGATCCTGGCCGGTCAGTTATTGAGGTTGCAGGTGGCTGGCCGGCTACCTCCCATGGCCGGCCGGCCAAGGGTCAAAAGGTTCAATGAGAATTAGTGGCCGGCCATACCAAAAAGAGAGCCTTTGATGTGTGCACAACACAACCAAGTGGTTAAAAACTGGAGACAATGAACCAGGAGAGAGAACAATCCAATTTTCAAAGGGGTTCAAAAGGTTCAAAATCAATTACTGGCCGGCCACCAAATATTGGTGGCCTCCCAGATGTGTACATCACAAATATGGGGTTTAGGGTGCAAGAAAATGGCCCAAGGGCAGTCAACATTGGCTTTGAAGTGAGAAAAAACGGGCGACGGAGGGCGATGGAAGAATAAAATTGGTTGTCTGAACAATTACTGGCCTCCCACCCTTCTACGGCCTTCTTACCAATGAAACAGAGGTCCTTGCCAAAAACGAACCAAAACCGATGCAAAATGAAGGTTTGGGGGCCGAAACGCGCAGCCCGAGGCCCCGAAAACTGACTGTTAGGCACCGAAAGTGGTGCCCGACCACGAAGTTGGTCTCTCGGACCACAGTGTCCCTCAAAAGGGAGTAAATAAGAT
Organism: Camellia sinensis; assembly: GCF_055761805.1. Lineage (NCBI taxonomy): Eukaryota > Viridiplantae > Streptophyta > Magnoliopsida > Ericales > Theaceae > Camellia > Camellia sinensis. The sequence continues at coordinate 33,838,094 of NC_138966.1, read as the reverse complement.
GCATGCCAAAAACTGGAGCAAACGGAGGTGGTTAAGCGCTCCCGAACCGAGGCACGCGGCCAACGGCTCCGAAAAATCGGAAACTGGACTCCAAACGGGCAAAAATGGCCTACGACCATGAAATGTAGCCTGCGGCCACTGAGAGATGATCCATGGGACCTCTCCCTCCCTTCGGGAAGAGAAAACAGAGAAAACAGAGCCTGGTTCGCAAACCGAGGCAAAGCACAAAAGAGTCTGGAAGTCCGGAGGCAAGGCTCGCAGCCGAGACTCTGAAACTTCTGAACGAGCATAATATGCAACATCACCAAGTGCTCAATCGGTGACGTCTGAGTCTTAAGGTCGGTCAAAAATGGGGTGTCTACACAAGTCATCTCACTTCACACCCTCCTTCTCCCTTCACTCCTTCTCCCTTCACTCCTTCACCCACTTCACCCTATTCTCGACCTCTGCCCCCAGCCTTAACTCCACCGACTTCGTGGAAACTTTCCACGTTGGGCGCACCCCCCTTCCGCCATTCGCTAATACATAGAACCACCTCGGTCTCCACCCCTTCACCGACAATGGTAAACCCGCCACTAATTTCCTGCCCGCCATCACCTGCAAGGTCGCTGTCACGACCCAAACCCGCCCCTAATGGTTTAGAATCGTAACCGGCCAGTAATCCATGATTATCGAAGGCCTGAATGACAATAATAACAATAACACAGTATAAAAGGGGGTGGCATAAGCCAAACAGTAATAACAAGGTGTCTAATGACCTGTGAAAACCTGAATGGGAAAAACTTTTATGGACATATCCACATTCATAACCACACACACACACATATATATATACATATCAGATACACAAAATATGCAGGTCAGGGATCCTATCCCTACACCATAACTGTACAACCAAGACTTAAACATTCGATACATAACAGAGACAAAAGGGTGAATCTGAAACACCCCAAAAACAGCCTTAGCTCGAGCAGACTCGAAACCTCGAAGTGAGGAACAACGGTTGGCTGGACAAAACATGAGCTTAACTCGACACTTCTAGCTTTGGTCCGATGCCTGGCCACCTACATACATATATAAACTGTGAGCTAAAGCCCAATGAATAACAAATGTGTAAATGAGTTAAGAATGAATGTCCTTTTAGTAATTAAACAGTCAATTGCATCTGTAGATCAGTTATTCAATCAGTGACTCATAGTTTATGTCATAACATTCGTTTAGAAACCATAGCAGTGATATGTGGTACATCTAATAGCAGAATAGTACAGTAGGTCTTAATAGACCGAACAGTGAGTTGATGGCCATCAAAATAGTAAACAGTAATAGTTCCAAACATTGGAACTGACAGAGATCTCTGTAACAGTAGCAGTAGCAGTAGCAGTAACAGTAGCAGTAGCAGTAGCAGTAGCAGTAACAGTAACAGTCAATTGCTATGGATGCCACGAGTACAGTTCGTAAAATAGGACAAACATTCATTCAGTAAACAATATCATTTCAGAAAGCAGTATAGTTAATCATTCAGAAAATAATTATAATTTGACATAGCTTTACATCATTGTTACTCATAGATTACTAGGTTATAGGCAGGCTAATCAGTGTCCTTGGGTGCCAACCCTACACAGTTGTAGAACGAACACACACTATATTACACACTCAGAATTAATAACGTAGCCCCTAACTTGACTTGGTGTGGTTTTATAACATTATCCTCATTATGATGCCTTAAACATGGCCTAGGAATGCTTAGGATGGAATGAGAATGCAAAAATGTACTTAACAACATTTTTCAAAACTTGTTGAAAACAGGGGTCTCACTCGAGCGTGGCTTTCTCTGCTCGAGCGAGCTTACCGAATAAGAGAGGTCGCTTGAGCGTAGACTCCCTCGCTCGAGCGATCTATAAAAGTGTGAAAAGTACTGGTTGCTGAAATTCTCCGCTCGATGCTCGCTCGAGCGTGAGACACAATTCTTCGCTTGTGCGTAGGTCTCGTCGCTCAAGCATGCGTCTGCACATGCAAAAGCCTGAGAGCTTACAATTTACGCTCGAGCCAGCATTCCGTCGCTCGAGCAGAATTCTGAAAACAAAGGTGGTCGCTCGAGCGTGGAATCCTTCGCTCGAGCGGGGAAACCAAATTCTGGGTTTTCCAGATTTGCTCCCAAAGCTCAAACCATGGATCAAACATGCCAAAACTCATCCTTTTGGGCCAAATTTTTGGAAAACACTTAGAAACTCATAATACAACATGTTTTGAAGATCATTTCATAAAACCAAAGCCCAAAAGTGTGCCAATTGAACACAACTTCAATGAAACTTTTATGAACAATGCAAGAACATAACATGCATGAGTTCTTATGAACTCTAATGCTCCATGGTATGACCAAATGCAAGATTGAGCTAAAAAACATGGTGAATTTCTAGAGTACAACCATAATATGGACATGCATGTGGAAATTCTCATGAAAATGATCTCAAAATTCAATGATATGGACATGTATGCATAAATTGTTTGTCAATTCAACTCCTTAGGCTATTTCTTGACTCTAATCTCCAATTTTTCCATGAACCATGCATGAAACAACTTAAATTCATAATTAAGGGGGCGAATCCCTACCTTAAGTCTTGAATTTCCAAGTGTGGTAGCCCAATTTTTCAAGTCCTCTTCGATTCCTCTAAATTTTCAAGCCAATCTCTTGTTGAATTCAATTCTTCTCCTACTCTCCTCTCTCTTACGATTTTCAATGAGATGGATGAAGAATGATGTGTTAAATATGTGAATCAAGCCCAAAACAATTGTTTTGAAGGTGGCCCACTCAATGGCAAAAATGTAGATAACCTATATTCAATTAATTTAGCATTATTTATTCTAATTTAATCATTCCAAATTGAATTTTAATTAAACCTACCATAAAATCATATAAATCCTAATTAGCATATAACACTAATCAATTTCTGAATCGGTCACCGATAAGGCTTTCAATTCGCAATTCGAAATTAAAACATGAACATATTATTCAGTAACAAACATATAAAAATACAGTTAAAACAGCACACTCATGTAATCAATTTAGGATTTCATCTTAATTAATTACTTATCATGCTTAATCACAAATTAACGCTAATCAAAGGTGAGGGTTGTCACAGTCTTCCCCCCTTAAAAGAGTTTGGTCTTCCAAACTCAAATTACCTTCATTTTGAAAGAACACTAGATCCAGGGGGAACAATTTAGGATATCTTTTCATCATATTGTCTTCCCTTTCCTAAGTGGCATAAACGCCACCATGGTTTTGCCAATCCACTTTCACTAACGGGATTTCCTTATTTCTGAACCTCTTGATTCGTCGATTTACAATCTGAATAGGCCGTTCTTTATAAGTGTAAACATCACTTAACACCACACGGGTAGGCTCAATAACATGTAAGGGATCCCGAAGATAATCCCACAACATCGAAATATGGAAGACATTATGCATGTGTTCCATTTCAGGAGGAAGTGCTACTTGATATGCCACCAGATTGATCTTTTCGATGATTTCATACGGCCCGACATACCTCGATGCTAGCTTACCCTTAGCTCCAAAGCGAGTCTGTCCTTTCATTGGTGTCACTTTAAAAAAAAACATGATCACCCACTTCATATTTTCTGTCTCGCCTTCAAACATCCGCATAACTTTTCTGTCAACTTTGTGCGGTTTTCAACCTTTGTCGAATCAGTTTCACCTTTTCTGTAGTCTCATGTACAATCTCGGGCCCAAGTAAAGGCCCATCTCCGACTTCTACCCAACAAATAGGAGATTGACATTTTCTTCCATATAAAGCCTCGAAATGCGCCATACAAATACTCGAATGAAAGTTGTTGTTGTAGGCAAATTCAGCTAAAGGCAAATGACTTTCCCAATTCCCTTGGAAATCAAGCACACACATACACAGTAAGTCCTCCAGAGTCTGGATTGTTCTTTCTGATTGGCCATCTGTCTGAGGATGGTACGCACTACTCAGTCTCAATTCGGTACCCAATGCCATTTACAGACTTTGCCAAAATCTCAATGTAAACTTCGAGTCCCTATCTGAAACAATGGACACAGGCACTCCATGTAATCTAACAATCTCATTAATATAAATTGTAGCCAACTTATCCGCATTGTAAATTGTTTTGACAGGTAAGAAATGAGCAGATTTAGTCAACCGATCAACAATAATCCAAATTGAATCCATACCTTTACTGGAGCGAGGCAATCCAACAATGAAATCCATAGTAATATGTTCCCATTTCCACTCCGGTATTGGCAAAGGTTGAAGTAAGCCTACGGGTCGTTGGTGTTCATCTTTGACTTGTTGGCAATGAAGGCATTTCGACACAAACTCAGCAATTTCTTTCTTCATTCTCGGCCACCAGAAATTAAGCTTCAAATCTTGGTACATTTTTGTATTTCTTGGATGGATAGAAAGTTTTAAACTGTGGCCTTCTTGCAAGACTCGCTTTTTCAATTCAGGATCATTTGGTACACACAACCTTCCCTGAAATTTCAATATATTGTTTTCAAATTTAAAATCTGGCCTTGGTTTGGATTCCTTTCATCAATGATCTTCTTCAAAAAGTCATCTTGTTATTGTTTCTCTTCGATCTCTTCAATGAGTGATGGTTGAGCAGAAATAGCGGCCAATATCCTACCTTGTTCTGGTAAAACAATCTCAACTTCAAATTTCTCAAGATCACATAGCAGTTCTTTCTGTCCGGTGAGTAAACAGGCCAAATTCCCAATTGATTTCCGACTAAGTGCATCAGCAACGGTGTTAGCTTTCCCCGGATGGTATAAAATTTGCAAGTCATAGTCTTTTATCAGTTCTAACCATCTCCGTTGTCTCATGTTCAACTCTTTCTATGTAAAGAAATATTTTAAACTCTTGTGATCTGTGTACACCTCACATGTTGCCCCATATAAGTAGTGGCGCCAAATTTTCAATTCAAATACCACTGCGGCAAGTTCCAAATCATGAGTTGGGTAATTCTTTTTGTGTGGCCTCAGTTGTCGGGAAGCATACGCAATAACTTTACCATTCTGCATTAATACACATCCCAAACCCTTATAAGAAGTATCACTAAAAATAGTAAATCCATCTGTACCTGAGGGTATGGTGAGAATCGGTGCAGTCACAAGTCGAGTTTTCAATTCTTGGAAAGCTGATTCTCTCTGATCGGTCCAGTCAAATGACATTTCCTTTTGAGTCAACTGAGTTAGTGGCAGAGCAATTTTGGAAAATCTTTCACAAACCTTCTGTAGTACCCGGCTAAGCCCAAGAAACTCTGAACTTCAATGACATTAGTCAGTCGGGGCCAATTCACCACTGTTTCAATCTTCTGTGGGTCAACTGAAATGTCATTCTTACTAATCACATGCCCCAAAAACATGACATTATCAAGCCAAAATTCACACGTTGTTAGTTTTGCATACAGTTCTGTTCTCTTAAAGTCTGTAAAGCAATTCTCAAATGATGTTCATGTTCCTCCTTACCCTTGGAATAAATCAAAATGTCATCTATAAACACAACCACAAATTCATCGAGGAATGGTTTAAAAATTCTATTCATAAGATCCATAAATGCAGCAGGCGCATTAGTAACTCCGAAAGGCATAACAAGAAATTCATAATGTTCGTACCTTGTTTGGAAGGCGGTCTTCTCAATGTCCTCTGCTTTGACTTTCAACTGGTGATATCCGGATCTAAGGTCAATTTTGGAGAAAATCTGAGCGCCTTGCAATTGGTTAAATAAGTCATCAATACAAGGCAATGGGTGCTTGTTTTTCACTGTCACCTCGTTCAATTCACGGTAGTCAATGCAAAGCCTTAATGAGCTGTCCTTCTTTTTCACAAATAAAACTGGTGCGCCCCACGGTGAAGTACTGGGCCTGATAAACTTCTTATTCAACAATTCTTGCAGCTGAATTTTCAATTCTTTCAATTCAGTAGGTGCCATTCTGTACGGAGCTTTGGAAATTGGCTGTGTACCCGGTAACACCTCAATGGTGAACTCAATCTCCCTATCAATCAAATCCCCTGGCAAATTATGTAGAAAAACATCTAGGAATTCTCTGACTATAGGAATACTGTCCACATTAGCTTTAGTATCAGCAGGTACAGTCAATATGCAACATAAATACCCTTTACACCCCTTTTTAATTAATTTAAATGCTTTCATGGACGAAATCAGATATGGAGGAGGTACTTCACCAACTCCGTTAAATACAAATTCAGGTAAACCAGGTGGACAAAAGATAACTTGTTTCGTTACACAGTCAATGAAAGCGTGATATTTTGTCAACCAATCCATTCCCAAAATGACATCAAAATGATCAAGGTTCAAGGGTAGCAAGTCAACATACAAAAGTACATCCCCAATAACAATCTCACATGCAGGATACACATAAGCACAAGTCATAGATCCCCCAGCAGGTGATGACACAGCTAATAAGAAATTCATGGGTTCCAGTGGCGGATTTAATTTTTGTGAAAAAGCATGCGAGACAAACGAATGTGTAGACCCCGAATCAATCAGAATATAAGCATTTTGAGCACAAATTGAGAATATACCTGACACAACTGTCTCGGTGTTCTGTACATCTCCCAGTACAAGTGCAAACACCCAGCCTTGCCTTAAAGGTTCCTTTCCAGTAGCTTTGGGATTTGGGTTTTGGTGTAACAGTTGATGCTGCGGCACTAGCTGCGGCCCTACTAGTGCCTCGAGACGTGGAAGGGCAATCTTTGACCATGTGACCCACCTTGCCACACCTGTAACATGCCCCAGAAATTTTATAGCAAACCCCCTTATGTCTTTTGCCGCATTCGGAGTAGGGTGGTATGGAACTGTTTCCCTAACTAGAGCTGCCTGTTGACCCTGTGTTTTACTTTTTATTCAATGAGGTGTTCCTGCCCTTTTTGAAATTAAAGCCTTGCCTCTTACCCCGCCATTCAGTTACCGGTGTCTTAGTCTGTTTCAATGCTGTAACATTTGTTTCGGCTATAATTGCTCGATCAAGGACATCCACATATTTGAGTAGTTTTAAGACATTAATTCGATCGAGTATTTCCACGTTAAGCCCACCTTCAAACTTTCTGGCCACCTTATAGTCGGTATCCACTATATGTGGTGCATATCGGGCAAGCTCCGTGAATTTAGATTCATATTCCGCTACTGACATGGTACCCTGCTTCAGTTGTTCAAATTCAGTTACCTTGCGGTCTTGGACACACCGGGGAAAATATTTCTCATAAAAGGCTTCTTTAAACTGAGCCCAAGTCATAGCATCATTTGTATCATGAATAAGCATCCACCACCGTCTAGCTACTTCTTGTAAAGTAAACGTAGCCAGCAACACCTTATGTGCCTCTGAATAAAGAAACACTTCAAACAGCTTTTCAGTTTCTAATACCCATGCTTCGGCCTTTAGTGGCTCAAGACCTCCTTGAAATGTTGGTGGCTTCATTTTGTTAAACTTTTGCGTCAAGGCAATCACATCATCATTGATATTTGGTTATGGCTGTACTGGAGGAGGTGTGGGCTGTTGGTTCTGTTGTTGCCTTAGAGCCTCAGTCAACAGTTCAACCATTCTTTCCAACCTCGTCATTCTTGCTTCAGATGATTCAGATTCATCGGCATTTCTTGCATTCTCCATTTCACTATACGCAATACGGTAATAATAAACATAGGAAAATTGTTTACTTAAGCACATTAGCACATATATTTGTATCATGACCACACACACTTTCTCATGCTCATGCAATGCCCTAATTACTTTCTAGGACATCCTATAGCTCATTTGGACACGCGTGTGCAGTATAACTCGTGCTCTGGTACCACTCTGTCACGACCCAAACCCACCCCTAAGGGTTTAGCATCGTAACCGGCCAGTAATTCATGATTACCGAAGGCCTGAATGACAAAAATAACAGTAACACAGTATAAAAGGGGCTGGCATAAGCCAAACAGTAATAACAAGGTGTCCAATGAGCTGTGAAAACCTGAATGGGAAAAACTTTTATGGACATATCCACATTCATAACCACATATATATATACATATCAGAGACAAAAGGGTGAATCTGAAACACCCCCAAAACAGCCTTGGCTCGAGCAGACTTGGAACCCCGAAGTGAGGAACAATAGTTGGTTGGACAAAACATGAGCTTAACTCGACACTTCTAGCTTTGGTCCGGTGCCTGGCCACCTACATACATATATAAACTGTGAGCTGAAGCCCAGTGAATAACAAATGTGTAAATGAGTTAAGAATGAATGTCCTTTCAGTAATTAAAACAGTCAATTGCATCTGTAGATCAGTTATTCAATCAATGACTCATAGTTCATGTAATAACATTCGTTTAGAAACCATAACAGTGATATATGGTACATCCAATAGCAGAATAGTACAGTAGGTCTCAATAGACCGAACAGTGAGTTGATGGCCATCAAAACAGTAAACAATAGTAGTTCCAAACATTGGAACTGACAGAGATCTCTGTAACAGTAACAGTAACAGTAACAATAACAGTAGCAGTAGTAGTAGCAGTAGCAGTAACAGTCAATTGTTATGGATGCCACGAGTACAGTTTGTAAAATAGGACAAACATTCATTCAGTAAACAATATCATTTCAGAAAGCAGTACAGTTAATCATTCAGAAAATAATTATAATTTAACATAGCTTTATATCATTGTTACTCACAGATTACTAGGCTATAGGCAGGCTAATCAGTGTCCTTGGGTGCTAACCCTACACAGTTGCAGAACGAAAACACACTATATTACACAATCGGGATTAATAACGTAGCCCCTAACTTGACTTGGTGTGGTTCTATAACATTATCCTCATTATGATGCCTTAAACATGGCCTAGGAATACCTAGGATGGAATGAGGATGCAAAAATGTACTTAACAACATTTTTCAAAACTTGTTGAAAACAGGGGTCTCAATCGAGCGTGACTTTCTCCGCTCAAGCGAGCTTACCGAATGAGAGAGGTCACTTGAGCATAGACTCTCTCGCTTGAGCAATCTGTAAAAGTATGAAAAGTACTGGCTGCTGAAATTCTCCGCTCGATGCTCGCTCGAGCGTGAGACACAGTTCCTCGCTTGTGCGTAGGTCTTGTCGCTCAAGCGTGCGTCTGCACACACAAAAACCTGAGAGCTTGTAATTTACGCTCGAGCCAGCATTCTGTCACTCAAGCGGAATTCTGAAAACAAAGGTGGTCGCTCGAGCGTGGAATCCTTCGCTCGAGTGAGGAAGCCAAATTCTGGGTAGATTTGCTCCAAAGCTCAAACCATGGATCAAACATGCCAAAACTCATCCTTTTGGGCCAAATTTTTGGAAAACACTTAGAAACTCATAATACAACATGTTTTGAAGATCATTTCATAAAACCAAAGCCCAAAAGTGTGCCAATTGAACACAATTTCAATGAAACTTTTATGAACAATGCAAGAACATAACATGCTTGAGTTCTCATGAACTCTAATGCTCCAAGGTATGACCAAATGCAAGACTGAGCTCAAAAACATGGTGAATTTCTAGAGTACAACCATAATATGGACATACATGTGGAAATTCTCATGAAAATGATCTCAAAATTCAATGATATGGACATGCATGCATAAATTGTTTCTCAACTCAACTCTTTAGGTTATTTCTTGACCCTAATCTCCAATTTTTCCCTGAATCATGCATGAAACAACTTAAATTCATAATTAAGGGGGTGAATCCCTACCTTAAGTCTTGAATTTCCAAGTGTGGTAGCCCAATTTTTCAAGTCCTCTTCGATTCCTCTAAATTTTCAAGCCAATCTCTTGTTGAATTCAATTCTTCTCCTACTCTCCTCTCTCTTACGATTTTCAATGAGATGGATGAAGAATGAAGTGTTAAATATGTGCATCAAGCCCAAAACAATGGTTTTGAAGGTGGCCCACTCAATGGCAAAAATGTAGATAACCTATATTCAATTAATTTAGCATTATGTATTCTAATTTAATCATTCCAAATTGAATTTTAATTAAACCTACCATAAAATCATATAAATCCTAATTAGCATATAACACTAATCAATTTCTGAATCGGTCACCGATAAGGCTTTCAATTCGCAATTCGAAATTAAAATATGAACAGATCATTCAGTAACAAACATATAAAAATACAGTTAAAACAACACACTCATGTAATCAATTTAAGATTTCATCTTAATCAATTACTTATCATGCTTAATCATAAATTAACGCTAATCAGAGGTGAGGGTTGTCACAGTCACCCATGTTTCTTGTTGACCGGAGGCCTTGTAGCATGAAAAGAACTCCTCCACTGTTATCATTGCTCCCCCGGTCACCTGTGGCCATGCGGTTGCACAGGCCAATAATATTTTCCATGTGTTAGGCATCACCTGCCCTGGCGCCACCTCCAATCGGTTCAGCACGTCCTCCACTATTTGTAGGAGCGGTAACCTCAGACCCTCCCGGCAACACTTTCTCGTACAACGTAAACTCCATCGAACGTGCATCCAACGCCCTCTCCTTAGACGTGGGCACCTTCAACTCTATCTCTACCAAAATCTGGTACTTCCTATTTACCTTCTCTAACTCTTCTACTGTAAACGTCGACTTGTCGGCCTTCGTGTGCCAGTGGTCAGGTTTCACTTGGCTAATTGTCCTTGCAGCCACGATCATGGTAGACAAATGGGGTCGCGCCGCTTGCTCCGCCCCTCTTTCTTTCCGCCTCTCCGTCCTATATTGCTCCGCCAACCCCACCACATCATATTTACCCAATGCCTCTAGCCACATGGATGGCGCTTCGTCTCGAGTCATCTCTTCTATGTTTCTGTGTATTGCTTCTGCAGCTAGCGTGAGAAAGTTCGCAAAGTGTTAGAGGGGCGTGTCACATGAAACAAACGAGCTTAACTCTGGAATGTGTTGATTTTTCGCAAAGAGATATATAAAACGAATAACTCCAAATGCCCATGGTTTGTGTATATTCCAATGATCGAGATTAAATTTCACCAATTTGAAAATTTCGAAAGTTTCCAAACCCGCCTTTTCCACGTCCCATCCTAGTTCTAACCCTTCGCTTATTGCTAACGCATCACCTCCCTCGCCACTGGATCATGCCACGTATACAACCATGATTCACCCCCCTTTTTTCCTTCCCCATCTATTCCACTTCATCGCGTGCTATCATCACTCCTCGAGCCCCGCGTGCCGCCATTACTTCTTGCTCGACCCCCCGCGTTTGGCTCTCCTCTCTGTCGGTCCTCTCGTCCGGACCCTTTGCGGTCGGCTCTCCTCTCGCTCGGTCCCCTTTGCGGTCGGCTCTTCTTTCGATTGGTTCTCTTGTTCGGCCCCTTTGTGGTCGGCTCTCCTTTCGTTCGATCCCTTGGCAGTCGACTCTTCTCTTGGTCGGTCCTCTCGTTCAGCTCCTTTGCGATCGGTTGTCCTCTCATTCAGCCCCTTTACGGTCAGTTCTCCTCTCGCTCGGCCCTCTTTGCGGTCGACTCTTCTCTCGGTCGGTCCTCTCGTTCGGCCCCTTTGCGGTCGGCTCTCCTCTCGCTCGGTCCCCTTTTGCGGTCTGCTCTCCTCTCGCTCGGCCCACTTTACGGTCGGCTCTCTTCTCAGTCACCTCTTTCACTCAGCCCCGCGCACTCCCCATCCTCCTTCTTATTCCCTTTGTTAGACTGAAGTTGCACTCGAGAATGGGGGACTTCTAGCATCGGTGGGCCCACAAAAATTTTTGGCCCACCACTTAGAACCCGATTCACAGCTCAAGCACTAAAGCCCAACACCCTTGAGAACCCAGAGTTGAATTAGGAACCAATGGCATCTAAACACATGTCAAATAGGGAACTAGCCATGTAAACAGACAAAGATCTTGCAAAGTTATTACACCACACATCAGCCATTAATGAGGCTCTTGCAGCATTAAATGCAGTAACGCCTTCACGACGAAACGAGCAGCCTCACCGTGAACAGTGCAAGCTAGAGTGTAAACTTTTGGCCAACACGACAGGTCAGAGTAGACAAGGAAATAATGGACAAAGGATATAAGGAGGCTTCCAAGACAGGAAAAAGTTAAGTTTTCTATTCTTATTCTCTCTCGACATATCATCAATCTCTTTCTCTTCTAACTTGGTCGTCGAAGGGTCCATTGGGGGACTCTCGTTCCCTGTTGGACACTTTTGCAAGTACTCTAGTGAGCTTAGTGACTAAGGAACAGTGTAGGAAACGTGGACCAGCCCGACTCGCCCTCCAGGAATCAACAGTGTCATCAAAGTGTTACATTTGATAAAAGTATACTACGAAGTTTTTTTTAAATGTTACATTAGAGTGTTACGTTTAGGAAAAGTACACTAAAAAGTTTTTTTTATGTGTTGCATTAGAGTGTTACACTAAGAAGTTTTTTTTGAAGTGTTACGTTGGAGTATTACAATTAGGAAAAGAATACTAAAGAGTTTTTTTTTTTTTTTTTTTTTGATGTTATATTAAAGTTTTACACTAAGAAATTTTTTTGGAATGTTCTATTGAAATGTTACATTTGGAAAAAATATACTAAAGATTTTTTTTTTTTTTTTTTTTTTGTATTACATTAGAGTATTACATTAAGGAGTTTTTTTTTTAGTATTATATTGGAGTGTTATATTTGAAAAAAGTATACTAATGATTTTTTTTTTTTTTTTGTTAGTGTTACATTAGAGTGTTTCGTTTGAATGTTACATTGGAGTGATACAGTTTGAAATTATACATTTATCCAATACTTATTAAAGAGTTTTTGTACTCCGTTTGAATATTTGAAGAATCCCACATCTTTTTGGAATGTTAAAAATTTTCATATTTCAAGTCATTTTTGTACTCCTTTTGAAATGTTTTCCAAATAAAAAAAAATTTCAGACAAAAATTTATCTCAAATTTGATTATTATAAATTGTATACCTTACCTTTCTAGCAAAAAAAAAAAAAAAAAGGAAACATAATACAAATAAGGGTATAATTGTAAATTTAATTTTCAAATAATATATTATATCTACCTTTCTAAAATCAATGGACTAGCTATAAGAAAATCATTGGGACTAAATGGATCACCATTCCTCAAAATGGGGTTTATAAGTGAATTTTCTTTTTATTTTTTTTAAAAAAATTATGAATTATTTTAATGAAAACAAAAAAAAAAAAATTCAAATCACTTACTATTTTATATAATTTTATTTTTTTTAGGGTAGAAATAATTTTTTAAAATTTAAAAATATATTTTTGATATTTATTTTTATCAAATTAATTTTTATTTTTTAAAATTAAAAAATAATTTCAAAATTTAAACCAAACATGGCCAATCAATTTGGGCTGAGTGCCTCCTAACCAATGCACGAATCGGTATAATCAAGAAAAAAAATTGGTATTTGATCAATTTAATTTTTTATAAATATATTCTACTTGATATATTCTAAAACGTGAATGGTTCAAATTATCAAAATAAGTTTCAAAATTGACCTGTATGACTACACAACAATGACTGTTGTACCCCGCACAACAACCATCCAATTTCCTTTTTTGTTGTAGAAATTGACTCCAAGTCATGCATTGAAAATAGAGTGATAATTTTTAAATTTAGGCCTGGTTTGGGGTGTCTTAAAAAAGTCAAAAAGTCAAAAGGTCACTATCATATTTAAGTCGTATCATCTTATTTAAGTCACATCACCTCTCTACTACATCACTTCAAACCCAACTCATACCCAACCCATATTTCATAAAAAGTCAAAAAGTACACTTATTTAGATCATCCCAAACCACATCACTACTATCTTAAGAACTTGTAGAAATATTGAAAAGAATGTGCTACTCTCACTTAAAAATTAAATTTATTTTTCAAATTCATTCAATTGAAAGAGGTTGGAACCATTCCTGTGTACTTTCCCCATGAAAGCACAACAGGAATAGCTCTTGCTTTAGAGCTCTCATACTTAGTGAGGAGTTTGAGCATGTGGCAATCTATTGGAATATTTAAGTGTCCAGCTTGTCTCATGTTTGAGATCAAGATTAGACAGTTCAATCCGGCCCATGGGCTCATTTTTGGGCTCCGTTTTGATAATCCAAATCGTGCAGCATATATAACTTGTTGATTATTATATCTCTGTAAAAAATCACGCTTATCGAATATCAATAACTATTTGATTGAATCAAATTTCTGTCAACAGTTTATTTTTTCACCTTCTATTTTTTATACAAATTTGATATGATCAAATAACTATCAATATCCGATTAATGTAATGTTTTATAGGGATATAGTACTCGATAAGTTCTACACATTGAACGGTTCAAATTATCGAAACGAAGCCCAAAAAATGGACCCATGAACTGGACTGGACGATTCAGTCTTGATCTCAAACATGAGACAAGCTGGACCCAATATTTAAAATAACTCTTTCTCTCATATTTTCTCTAATAATCTGTTAATTATCTCTTTTCCACATCACTGGCAAAGATAGAGCTAGCGTGAGATCAGGGGAGTCACGTGTCCCCATGAAGTTTTGATAATTATATTAATACCCCTATATACATATATATTCTATCTTATATATCTTCTATAAAATTACAATAATCCCTTCTTAAAATTGTAATAGTACCTCTTTATTATGAATTTTCATTCTAATTACAAAGAACCTCTTAAAATGGGGCTTTCTATTATACAAACCCAAAAAGGGGTGTACTATATAATTATGACTTTGTGACATTGATATTATAAAGTGTCATAACCAAATTATTTTCATTCATAACTAAAATGACCAATATATAAATTATAACCAAACAACACATCTTCAGTCATAACTCAAATAAACAATCACAATAGGTCATAACTAACTTCAGAATGAGTCATAATGCCACTTCATACATAATCAAAGAACTTTCCAATCATAACCAAAATAACAATCATAAGAAGTTATAACCAAAACAACGTGTCATAACTATAGACCACAAAAATCATAGTTGCATCATACGGTAAATGTTTTTTTGTTTTTTTTGTGCGGTGTGTTTTATGGAATTACTCTACTCAAATATATTATTTCTATCTTAACTTATTATCTGTTATAATTTTCTAATCTACCAAAAATAGTTACTCTCAAATATTTATATAAAAGTTAACCTTAATTCTTTAATTTAAAATTCATATTTATCCAAATGGACTGTTACGACAGAAAAAAAAGAAGATAAATTACTAATATGTCTTAATAGTTTGATTTAATTCCATCAAATTTTATTAAAAGTAAGACATAGTAAAATCATTGCTAAAAATAAATTTTTGAGACGATTTTTTGCATATGTCACTAAAAGTTGACAATTAGTGACTTTTTGTCACGATTTTTATAAATTTTTCATTAAAACTTACAATTCGTGATGTTTTTCTATGACGATTTTTTTAAACTGTTATTAAAATTTATAATTAGTCAAATTCTTTGTGACAAAATTTATAAATTACTATTGAAAATTAACAATTATTGACGATTTTTAATAGTGTTTGATAAAAAAAACTCTATTAATCATCATAGGACCTATTAGATAATAAGTTTATTTATTATAACCTATCTGTAAATCCAAACCCCCCCCCCCCCGCGCCTCCCCTCAAAAAAAAAAAATTCAAATGTTGTCATTTATTTGTATCCCTTCCAAAGAATTCTTAACTCCACAATTGATCACTGGATTTAGAAAATAAATTTATATATTATTTTTTTATTGAGTTTTTAATATACTCTTTCACATATTTTAAAATATTTTTATACATTTTAATATTTTTTTTACATATCTTTTAAATATTAACAAGTTTTATTTAATAAATAAAAAAATTAAAAAAAACTGAAAATTGTTCATGAACAAGTATGTTTATGGTCTCTGCTACACAATTGTCAAATTGTCAAAGAAGCAAATCTGACAGATTTTTTACCTTGTTTTCACCGCCGTCGGCGGTACATGGAATGACTGCACCGTCAGATTTTACTGATTACGATTCCGATGCGTATCAGTCTATACTACAAAGAATCCAATGATGCAAGTGGTAATATTTGTTAAAATAAAAAATAAAAAATCTCAAAAAAAAATATTTGTACAAAAAAAACTAGTGTTCAGAATTAGGGGTTTAGAATTAGGTCAAGTTTAACATGATTAAAAAAAGATAAAAAGTTAAAAAGTCACTATCTTATTTAAGTCACATCACCTCTCTAACACATCACTTCAAACCTAACCCAAATCCAACCTATATTTCATAAAAAGTTAAAAAGTACACTTATTTAGTCTTCCCAAACTATGCCTTAATTCAAAATGTTATGCATAGGAAAATTAAATTGATGAAATGTGAAAGTTATGAGCGAAATAAATTTAAATTATTAATTTTATTTTTTGATAAATTTTAAGTAGATAATTTTGAATTTGTAGTCTTTCAAGTTGATCGTATCAATTTCAAAGAGCGTTTGGGTTTGATAGACTCATTTTATGACCAATTTCAATGATTCGAAATGTTCATTTATAAGGATTAATTAAGTAGAATATTCATATAAAAAAATCGAAACGATCGAATATCGATAGTTATATATTTGAATTAGATTTGTATAAATATTCTATTCAATAAGTCCTAAGAAGTAAATAGTTCGAATCATCCAAATTGATCCCAAAATGAGTCTATTACGCCCAAACGCTTTCTCAAGTTAAGGTGATAATTTGAGAAAAGTCAAACCCTTTAATTAATTAGTCTCAACATTTTTTTAGTTTTTTATTTTGTATCAAAACCTCCTTTGGGATTCAATAGTCCTCATCTACGTGGAGGAGACCATGTTCAAGCGCTGGATTAATGTTGGCCCAAACAAATATGGTTTTAATGTGTATTGTGAATTTTCATTTCTCACATAATTCTTTGAAAAATTATAGTGGTTTGGGACAAATTCATGTAATATTATGCTTCGTTTGTTTGGGTAGGAAATGTTTTCTAAAAAATATTTTTTATATTTTCTAGTTTTTGTTATAATAGAAAATGAAAGTTAACAGAAAACATTTTCTGTGGTCAATGGAAAACAAACTTATTTGGGTAAAAAATATTTTTCACTTTTAAAATGCAAAAAATATTTTTCAGACTAAATTCTTACGAATATTACCATACCACCACCACTACTCTCATCTCTACCATTACACCACCATCACTATCATTACTGTTGCCATCGCCCCACCACCATGCTGCCATCGCCACCTCCACCATGCCACCATCTCCGCCTCCACCTTCACTCCACCTTCATTCTATCACCATTACCACCAAATATAGAAAAATATTTTTTTCGAATAACATTTAAAAAAAATTGTAAAAAATATTTTTCATCCAAACCAACGGAGCATAGTTGAAATAACAAAACCCGCTAGTTCTATGTTGGCTTTTAAAAATAATTGAACATGGGTTGTTTTGGCAAGTTTACCTATTTTGAGTCAAATCATCTTTTTATTTTTTTTACTTTTTTTTAAAAAAAAAACCAAAAAAAGTTTTAAAAAATCAAATTTTAACTTACTTTTCAAAATAATCCAAAATAAATAGTATGAAACAATTGTAAAAAATGAAAAAAAAAAATGTCTCCAATTCTTTCCTGTGTGTACAGACTCATGGCAGACAGTAAACAGTAAAATCTCAAGGTAAAAGTAATTCCATTTCCATTTTTACCGTCGAAGGTGGTGAAAAAAACAAGGTACAGATTTTGCATTGATTTTGTAATTTGTTTTTTGTTTTTGTTTTTGCTCACCAGCTGTAGTTGGTCAGTTGTGGAAATTTTGTCTCCATACCCACATGCCCCCAACAACTCTCCTATTAAGAGATTCCATACCCCCCATTACCTTTTTCCAATTTTAAAATTTTCTTTCATTTTCTTGCCCACCTTTTTTGTTCTATAAATCAACCCCCTCTCCAACCAGGAAAACCTCTTCCCTCTTCCCTTCTTTCTCCCCCCATAGATCTTGGGCTTCCAACTTCTTCTTTCTTTTCTCTCTTTCTCTCATCTTTTGTAGATCTGTTTTCCTCTAATTTTCTTGTTCTGATCTTTGATTTTTGGGATTTTGGCTTAAAATACCAAAGACCCACTTGACTATTCTCTCAAAATTTCTATTTTTGAGATCTGTTTGTTGTTTCTTTCTCTCTCACTCTCTCTCAAATCTTTGTCATAATGTTTGTATCTTGATGTTAATGTTTCATATTCATGTTTTCAGTTCTCAGTGAAATCCTCCGTTCTGGTTTTATGATAAATTCCTCACTGAGGCGCAGGACCCATCTCGTTCAATCTTTCTCTGTTGTCTTCCTTTACTGGTTCTATGTGTTTTCATGAATTTTCTTTTCTCCAATCTTGATTTATATATATAATATATCTTTATCAATATATATATAGCATATAACCAGTATCTGGGTCCTTGGTCTGTTTGGTTTATAACTTGTAACTATATTGTTTTTGAGATTTGTAAGATTTTGGTGTAAATATTCAGTGGCTTCTTCTAGTGGAAATTCTTCAGGGTCAACTCATCAGATTCAGAACTCTGGCCCTGAAGAAAACTTGCAGGTTTTGATGGATCAAAGAAAGAGGAAGAGAATGCAATCCAACCGAGAGTCGGCTCGGCGGTCCCGGATGCGAAAACAGAAGCATTTGGATGATCTGGTGGCAGAATTAGCCCAACTGAGGCAAGAAAACAATCATATTCTCACCAACATCGACATCACAACCCAACAACACATGAATGTTGAGTCTGAGAACACTGTTTTGAGAGCTCAGATGGTTGAGCTCAGCCAGAGACTTCAGTCCCTCAATGATATCCTCACTTACATGAACACAAACAATGGTGTTTTTGAGTCTGATCAAGATCTTCTGCCCATTCCTGTTGATAACTACATGAACAATCATCCATGGAACTTGATGTTTCTTAATCAACCCATCATGACCTCTCCTGATATGTTTCAGTATTGATCATCTTCATCAAGAACAAAGGACTTAAATTTGTCAATATTTTTGTTGTCTAAATGGGCTGTTTTGTGGTTTTGTGGTTTTGTTTAATGGGTTTTGGGGAAAAGAAAGGGTTGTTGGTTATTGTTGTCATTAGCAATAGTAGTATTTAGTGTTTTAAATATTAGCTAATACGTATTAGTTGGACTTTTGATATTGATATTTGCCAATTTATTGGTTGATATATGACTGTATCGTCAATATTAATACGTATTTAAGTGTGGTTATTTAAAATTATATTATTAATTGTATTACTTTTTTTCTTTTCTGTTTTTTAGCACCGAATTCGGAAGTGTAAGATGTATGTAGTTTTATTTTAAAGGCTGGTTTGGCATAGACTATATAATTTATCTTTTTATTTTTTTATATTTTTTTCATCACATCACCTCTTTACTTTTTTGTACATCTTTTCGTAAAAAGATAAAAAGTGTACTTTTTTAAGACACCCCAAACCAACCCTAAGTGTTAGAAGGTTATTTTTGTCCTTACACCTATGAGGCCAAAGTTTGTGGGTCTAAGTTGATAGGGATGTATGGTTGTAGATGTATGGTCCTTTTGCTTATATTTAATATATATATATATATATACCATAATTTTACTACTGGAATACTGTTTTGTTTTTTTGTTTTTTTTCTCTTTGATTAAGTTGTGTGGTAGGTAGTGAAGGAAACATGCTTACGTATTTTTATTTTTTAATATTTATTTGCCTTTCATCTTTGCTCTTGGTCACATTGCACTTTAGTAGAAGCCACGATCATTGAGATCTTGACCTTTAACCATAGAGAAATGGGTTGCTTTAGGATTGATCAACAAGGGTAGTCATTGATGTAGATTTTATTTGTGTTAGAATATTAAATTTTTCAAAAGATTTATAGAGAAAAAAAAAAAAAGACAAAAAAATATTAGCTTCAACTATTCTCACTTTTTCATTGGTAAATTATTCTACAAATTTAAAATTTAAACACAGTTTTATTAATTCGACGCTTTAAAATTTTGAAATTTTCAAGATAAAGTTGGTTCATACAAACAATAATGGCCAAATAAAACAGATACATTTATTTATATTTATTTTTATAGCAGATACATTTATAAAAGATTTTAAGTTTCTTTGTTTGGAACAAAGGATAAGGATCCATTGAAATTCTAATCACTCATGTTTTAAATATGATCAATCAAACTTGTCCAATGGTCAAATGGTCAAATACGGAATGCATTTTGTTATGCAAATATTGATTAGATTTATATATATAAAGCACAAGATATACATGATTTAACAATAAATCGGTATCTATGGAGAGGAAAAGATCAAATTCACTATGCATAGAATTATAGAGTTTTGAAACTCTCAACTCAATCACTTTACAATGCAATCTCACTTCCACACTAAAAGTTTGTATGAAAATTGTTTTTTTTATTTTGTAATTCTTTACAAAAATATAAATAAAAAATAAAGAAAATAGAATTAACTTTTTATATTAATTTTTTAAACTTTTTTATTAGTTTTTTAACTTCTTAATTAATTTAGCCTATTTCTAAACATAGCCTAATCTCTAATTGAAAAACACAAAATACCTCCAAAACTTAGTCTAGTTGTCTCAAACCTCCAGTTTCATATATATATATATATATATATAACCTAGTAAAAGTAAAACTACAAAGAATAATGCTTGGGACCTCCTTTTGGGGGTCACCCCCTCACCCCCTTTGCCACGTGGCAGGGAGTGATTGGTGGAGCAAGAAAAAAAAAGAAAAAGAAAAAGAAAAGGTAACCAATGAGAGAGAGAGAGAGTCAAAGGGGTGGGGGAAAAGGGGATGAATCATTACTCAATTACAAAACAACTTGGCTAATTAGTACAAAAATGATTGATTGCATGCGGACACTGCCAGAAACAAATTGCCAAATAGTAGGCGGCATTTATTTTGGTATCTTTTAATAACACTTACGTTTTTAGTTTTTTATTTATATTTATAAAAATTTAAAAAATTTAAATAAAAACTTGTTTGGTAAAATTTTTTATTTATAATTCAGTAGTCTCAGTTTATAAATTTGGCCAAAAAATAAAAATACAAAAAATATATTTCCATTTTGAGTTTTTAGGTTTTTTTTTTTACCACCCAATACTAGCCATCACACGCCACCATTTTCCATCACCGTCTTCTGCCACCACCACCCACCACCTGCCATCACTACTCACCACCCACCTACCATTGCCACCACCACCCACCTGCCATCCACCCACCACCCGCTACTACTATCCACCACCCGCCACCACCACCAGCCACTTACTTACCACCACCACTCACCACCCACCTGCCACCACTAGCCACCCACCACCACTAGCAGCCACCTACCACCACCCGCCACCACCAACCACCACCACCATCACCCACCTGCCACCACCACCACCCACCAACCCACTACCACCCACCAACCCACTACCACCACTACCATCACCCACTCGCTACCACCTATTACCTGCCACCGTCACCCACCCACCCACTCACCACTACCACCCACCCGCCATCCGCCATACGCCATTCGCCACCCACCTGCCACCACCACCCACCATCCGCCACTACTACCACTACCACCATCACCACCCACTTGCTACCACCCATCACCCGTCACCGTCACTATCACCCACTCACCCACCACCACCACCACCACCACCACCCACCACCTACCCGCCACCACCACCCACCACCCGCCACCCGCCGCCATCACCACCACCCACTACCCGCCACCACCACCACCACCACCCACCAGCCACCCACCACCCACCGTCACCACTTTCCACTACCGTCTTCCACCGCCACTTGCCACCACTTGTCATTTCTCACTCTTTTTTATATTTTTAAAATTTTTTAAACATTTTATCAATTACCAAGCGTGTTTATAGTTTATGTTTTTCTAAAAATAAAAAAAAACAAAAAAAAACCAGTTTATAAAATTTTTGCAAATATAAACTAAAAACGTAAACGTTACCAAACACACCCTTTACAATCTGTTACGTAGCTCAATTTTTCTGTCACTCGGGTGCTCCGTTTTTTTGACTTTTCAACTTCTCTTTCTCCTTTTTTCTTCCTTTCTCTGTTTCTTCTGTTTCTCTGTTTCTTCTGTTCATCTCTCCCTCTGTTCATCTCCTTCAAGAATTTCAGCAGATCGAAATCCATTGTGGCAAACGAACCACATCAACACAACCACCAGAGTATCCATGTTCATTAAGAATTCACAATCACCAAAACCTAAACTCAAAACACTGATCTTTCATTCAAAAATCCATAAAAATTGAAAAATTATTGCGAAAAAATCCCAAAAATCAAACCCAATTAATGGGAAGAAAAACCAAGTGATCTAGTTTTGCGATTGTGCAGATCTGTTGAGTTTATAATGCAAATTGAACCCTTGATTCAAACAAATAAATCAAGAAATGAACAAATCAATGAAGATGGAGGGTTCAAGGGAGAGAATGTTCGTCTTCAACCCATCCACCCACCAGCGCCACCATTACCGTCGCGAACCCATTACGACCCTTATCTGTCTTCTCCTTCTCTTCTTCTCCTCTCCTCCTCCTTCTCTCCTCCTTCTGCCTCCTTCTGTCTATTTCACAAAGAAAACAAAAAGGGAAGAGAAAAAGACAAAAAAAAGAAAAGAAGAAGCCCAAAATGACTTCGTTTTGGGTAGTCAAGCCATTCAGGGCCAATGTGGTTCGAGCTACGAAACATTATTCTTTATTTTATTCCTTCATAATTTCATCTCTATTAACAATATTTTAAAAAAAAATAGATAGTATTTGGTAGAGTTTTAAAATTATGATTTTAGAATAGAGTTACATTTTCAGTTTGTGAGTTTTGAAATTATGATTTGAAAAGAGAAAATTTGTTTGGTTATGAGTTTTGAATTGAGTTTTGGAGGAAGTTTTGAGTTTTTAAAATTAGAAAAGTTATTTGATTAAAAAACTTACAACTCATAACTAAACACACAACTCAAAATTCTATTCAAAACTCATAAAAAAAATTTAAAAATTTTGAAAATATTTTTTATTTAAAATATAAAAAAATAACAAGTGCCAATTGCCAAAAAAAAAAAAAAAAAAAAAAAAAAAAAGAAAAAAAAACACAAACACAAACACTGCTCCGATCAATCGGCCGGTCAACCAGTCGAATGTCCGAGGGGATGACCAAGTAGACGTGTTTTCAAAAGTGAGAGTGGAAACACTATACTCAAATCAAGGTGTGGAATTGAGTTTTGAAATCTCCACCAAACAAATCCTTCTCCCCTATTCACATCTTAATATGAGAAAATCTGAGGAAGCCGTACAACTCACTATAAGTCTCGTTTCGATGATCCGAACTGTTCATTTTTTTAAACTCGTTGAGTAAAATATTCATGTAAAAAACAAAATGATTGAATATCGATAATTATATGTTTAAATCAAACTTGTAATACAAAAAATGAATGATTATTTTTTAAATTATATTTGTTATCTACTTTTTAAAAAATAAATATGATTCAAATATATAGTTACCAATATTCAATCATTTTTATTTTTTGTATAATTATTCTACTTAATCAATTTTTTAAAAAAAAATGAACAGTTTGAATCACCCAAATTAATTCCAAAATGGACTTACCAATCCCAAATACCCTCTCAAATTAAGATGACAACGAAACCAAACCCACCTCAAATGATTTTGGTTAAGAAATAACATTGTTTTGTGATAAGCAAGTTTTTAAATTGTTGTTTTGATTGGGACATGTAATAATTTATGCGTTGAAAACTGACATAAACGATGCTTAAGAAATAACATTGTTTTGTGATAAGCAAGATTTTAAATTGTAGTTTTGATTGGGACATGTAACAATTTATGCGTTGAAAAATTGACATAAACGATACAAGTAAGAAAAAAATAAAAAATAAAAACCATAAATAATTCTTTTCTTTTGTCTCTTCTTTCGCCAAAACTCTTTTGTTGGTTAGTGTGAGAAGCGTGATAATGTGTTGCTAATGATTTCCCTTTGGTTCATTGTATGTTGATTGAGCTTTGTGCATTCTACCCTACTCATTTCGATTTTGGAATTTTGCACTCCAACAAATTGCTATATATACATAGGAAAAAGCTACCAATGATAGACACTTTATACCCACAAAATATATATATATATATATATAAAATTTTTTACTCATTACAAAGGGAGTATAATTTTTATCACAAAAAGCATAATTTTTTATTTATACCTTCAAAGGTACACACTATATTTTACCATTTATAACTTTCATCATAGAAATTGTAATTTCTATCACAAAATATTGTAATTTTCATTATAAAAATTATTACTTTTCTTTCTATTTGTACCTTTTTAAGAGGGTAGATTGTAGGATTTCTCTTATGTTTTTTTACAATAAACGTTATACATTTTGTGATGAGCAAAAAATTTCACTTTTTATATAAGATGCATACTATATGCACATTTTTTAAAATGCACATGGTAACCTTTCCCATTATGATAATAATTTAAAATATATACATATATATATATACAGTAACAAAAAGAAGAGACAACCGACAACTGACCAATAATAATAATTATTATTATTATCATTATTTATAATTGAGCGTCCCGATGAATTTGTTTTCATCTCAACTAATCTCAAAATTTTGAAGTTAATAGTTGAGCAAACTGCCTTTATGGTTGGTCATTAATGTATCATTAACCTCTGCAATATTACAGGAGTTACAAATATATTATACACACTAATCCCACTACCTCTTTCATAAAACTAATTTCATGAGGCAATTTCTCATTCAATTTTCAATAATTTTTGCCCAACAAATAATTGATGAAGAGAAAAAGAACATGAATCAAATATTCACGTACCACATTGTGTTCTTACATATTGTGCTATCAAACTCGACATTAAAGTATCACCATGTGGTGGTTTAGTGGAGAAAGTATCTTTTTTCATGGGCATGACTCAAGCTTGAATTTTGGAGGGGCGAATTTACTGCTTTGCAGTTAGCTTTCTATGGAGATCTCGCCATGTACTCTGATCAAAACCTAGGCTCGTCTGTATCGTGTGGTTGAGCTCCATTAGTGTCGCGGTGGCAGATTCCTTCCTATGGGTTGGGTCAAATCAGATCGGCAACTAGTTACCCCTAGACTTGGGCTTATGGATGCAGTGATGACACATGAGAGTATCCTCTTTTTTCCTTATTAAAAAGAAATTAAAAAATTAAAAGATTAAAAAAAATAAAAATAAAAAACTCGAAATTAAAGCAACCAATTTGCACGTTCCTGAATTTCCAATCCATTTATTTATAACAATAATAAGGGCAAATTACAAACACTCCTCTCGAGATTTGGTGAAAATACAGATTTCTCCCTAAGGTTTGAGAAATTACAAATTGTCTCCTGAGGGTCAAATTTTCATAACAAATTAGGAGAAATTAGGGGGGAATCTGTATGAAAATAAAAACTTCAGGAGGCAATTTGTTATGAAAATATAAACCTTAGGGAGCGGAATGTAATTTCTTAAACCTCAAAAAAAAATCTGTATTTTTACTAAAACTCGAAGAGGTGTTTGTAATTTGCCCCAATAATAATAATAGGATTAAGTTAATGGTCAAGTACATGGTCAAGTACAGTACGTGCCTAATAATGCTGACTACTGGCTCCATTTGTGGGTTGGCATGTCATTATAGATTTTTTCATTAAATATTTGTTAATGATGTAATAAAGGATTGGATCTTAGTTGGTTAACTTTTATATTTGTTAATGATGTAATAAAGGATTGGATCTTAGTTGGTTAATTTTTAAATTAATCATTTATAGTTGGAATCATTGCAGTCCATACAAACAGTAGTAAGGCAAAGTTTGGAAAGTTCAAAATAATTTTTTTTTTTATCTTTTTATCTTTTTTTTATTATATCACCTCTCTATTTTTCTGTACATCTTTTCGTAAAAAGACAAAAAATGTACTTATTTAGATCATCTCAAACAATCTCTAATTGTTGGGGGGGGGTTGTGGGACTTCTTTAGCTCTTATTTTAATTATTTAAATTGTTCAATTTTTAAAAAATATTGAATATAATATATTTGTAAAAAATTAATTTAATACGATATTGATAATTTTTTCATCAAATTATATTTGTATTTAGTTTAATACTTAAATATTCATATTTTTTTTATATACTAATGTAATTCAATGAAAGTGGTATCATGTCCGATCAATTTAATTTTTTAAAACTATAAATTACTAGATATATTTTTATAAAATAAATAATTTAGATCATTAAAATAATATCCAAAATGAATCCCAGCTGCACAACAATTATTGATGTGCATTGGGCGCAATAGTTACCCTAAGTCCTAGTTGACATGGAGTAGTTTCACATTATTGTGAATAAATTAAAATGTCATGTATTATGGTCTCAAATTTTTTCTAGTTTACTATATGGGGAAAAAAAATGATAAACACCACTCAATAAATAATTGTTAATTTTGATTTATGTATAAAAAACATATAAAATTGTATACAAACATGTGACAATATAGTGAAATATACCTATTTTAACATTTTCTTCACCTTAAATATTGTTCATATAGTTGTCATTAATATGACCCATATATAAATATTTAAATGATTATTTTCCCATTTATTATTAGTTAGGCATTTGAATATATAATCATCCTCACCTCTTATAAAAAGGGAAAAGCAAAATAATGTTACTTAGTTACTATTTCTATGAACCCTTTTGTTTTTTCGTCAAATATATTTAAACTTAAATTTGTAATATGTGATGTAGAAAACTCTTATAATGTTACTCAAAATGCATTCAACATAAGTCAGCCAGAATGTGCTTAGGAATTGAAAAGGACAGTAAAACCATTAAATAAGAATTAAAAAGTTTAAGTACACATAAATTGAACATAGAATAAGACAACTTGAAAGAAGCTAAATCCTAAAAAATATTTAGACAGATAGGATTTTTTAGAAAAAGACCCATAACAAATCTTGTAAAATCTTAATTATTTATGTATTATCTGTATTTGATTGTTGTTTTTTTATCTTATGTATTCTTATATTTACAAAATAAGAACCAGAATTGAAATAAAGAAGTGAGTGAATTTAGGGGGAGAAGCAATTGTCTAATAAAACAAATATTTCTTAAAACAAAAAAGGAAGCAAAGGATGATGAAATCATGTGTCATGGCTTTCTACGGTTTGAGTTTTGATTAATTGTATGGTTAGAAACAATTATTAAAGAGATTAATTAATAGTATTTTGTTATAATATGGAGGTTCATGAAAGCTGTTAGAATATAATACGTAAAGTGTTTAATAATTATGTTTTCTTCTTTCGGCTCTTTTGGCCCCTTTGTAACACTCTCCCCTCTATAAAAGGAGAGGTACCTTCACATTATATACACAACATTTAATACAATATTCAATACACAATTCTTTCTCTTTCTTTATACATAAAACTAATATGGTATCAGAGCTATAGGTTAAAGATCTTGGTGTTCTTCGCCTTCCGGCGGGCGGCAACCTTGCCTTGACCGCCCGCCGGATCTCAACCAATTCAACAGGTCCAATTCCTCCAACCACCCTCCATTTCTGCTGCCACCAGTGCGCCACTGTCATCTCCTCCTCCTCACTCACCTCGGTTGCTCCATCTTCTCATCTACTACCAGCAACACTCCGACCACCACCAATAATCATTGCAACAGCAGCCGCAGAAGCACCGCATCTGCCACCGTGAACATCCTCATCAGCTCAATCATCAACCCCAAGCCTCTCCTATCACTGTTGTTCCAACAAGCTTTGATAATCACTGCAACACAGCCTAATACACAGACCATGCATCACACATACAGCTTTCTCTCACATACACCAACACACATGGGCTAAGACCAGGCCTCTCTCTCATTTTCTTGAGCAATTCTCTCTCTTTCTTTTTTTTTTTTGTTTGCTGTACTAATACTAATCAGTGGCCTCCTGATCACACTATCAAACTCAAGAAAACCAAAAAAAAAATCTCTCTCTCTATACCATGAAACATGAACTACTCACCACCCTTCCCAGAACTAGTTCCTCCAAAACCACCAAACACATCATGCCCTCCTCCAACTACATCAAATCATCACCTCTCCTCTCCGAACCCACCTCCTCCGACAACCGGCTCGCCGGAAAATCCTCTCCGGCCGCCTCCTTCAGCCGCCGTGTCGGTCTCTCCACTCTAGTCCGATCCCTCCTCAGACAGATCAGTGCATGTTGTGTATCAAATTAGGGGGGTTGGTTCTCTTCCCACATCACACACGGCACACACACAACACATGCACACCATTGACAACTCTCACACAGACACACACTGAGCTCCTTCCACACCACGGTCCACACCCATACCCACACACTCTCTCTATATCTCACTCTCAGTCCTCCCTAGTCATGCGAGGCTGATCAAATTGTTTTGTTTGACCTACACACTCATACCCACGGCACATGCATCCACAGGCACACACGGCAGCAAGACACCCAGACACATGCATACAGCCATGCACGGGTTCTCTCTCTCTCTCTCTCTCTCTCTCTCTCTCTACTCAAGGACACCCACCACTTTGACCACTTTCCAACCCATCATCCACCACCTTTTGCACATACCCATACCTTTTTTTTTATTTTATTTTTAAACCAATCTTCTCTTTCTTTCTTTTTTTTGCTTTTCTTATGTGGTGCTTCGATTCCATGAAATCAAACTGTTGAATTTCTTTTTCCCCAGTCTCTCTCTCTCTGTGGTCCCTTTCTCTCCACTAGACCCACTTTCATCATATCCATGATTCCCCTTACTTTAAAACCAAACCTCTCTCTACACAGAGAAAAGTAGAATTCATCTCATGATTCCCACTTCAGAAACCATTATTCATCACTTTTGTCCCCTCATCCACATCCACTTGTATATTATTTTATTATACATATATTTTATTATTTTAATATTTTACAATATATTAGTGTCATATCTCCACCCAAATCACTGAGCCATACTTCCGTAGGCACTCCTCCTCATTCCACTCCTAATATATATATTTTATCACAAAATACAAAAAAAAAAAAACAAAAACAAAAACAAAAACAAAAACCTTCTACCATTTTTTTTTTTTGAGCTGTTTTACTCCACTTTATTAATCCCTTTGTTTCAACCTCAAATAGGTTTCTATCTTCACACCTATTTGAGTTTGAGGGGGGGTTATACATATATCATGGTGAGCATGGTTACACACCATGCGAACCACTCAAGCTGGTGAGCATGGTTACACACCACGCGAACCACCCAAGCCATCCCATGGCGCACTCCCTAAGTCGCCCCCTTGGTGCACCACCACAAGCTTCTACAACGGTCCGGCATGACCCCGTAAACTGTCCCGACATTGATTCCGGTCAGCTTCTACATCGGTCCGGCATGACCCCATAAACTGTCCCGCCATTGATTCTGGTCAGCTTCTACAATGGTCCGGCATGACCCCATAAACTGTCCCGACATTGATTCCGGTCAGCTTCTACATCGGTCCGGCATGACCCCATAAACTGTCCCGACATTGATTCCGGTCAGCTTCTACAACGGTCCAGCATGACCTCGTAAATTGTCCAGACATTATCTGCTACAACGGTCTGACACGACCATACAGTGTCTCCTATCCTATTTTATTTTCCTGTTTTGTTACTCTCTCCAAACTCAAGTTGGTTGGTTCCTATCCTCCTTGAGTTTGAGGGGGGCTGTTAGAATATAATATGTAAAGTGTTTAATAATTATGTTTTCTTCTTTCGGCTCTTTTGGCCCCTTTGTAACACTCTCCCCTCTATAAAAGGAGAGGTACCTTCACATTATATACACAACATTTAATACAATATTCAATACACAATTCTTTCTCTTTCTTTATACATAAAACTAATAAAAGCATATGGGCAGCCATTAATGAAAAGGTTGCGAAGAAGTTAATAAAAATGGTGTCATTTTCTAGGTCACGTATAGTTTAGTGGGAGAGTTAGTAGTTTTAAATGGTTATGTGATGCAAGCCAAGATTGTGGCTTGCAAACATAGAGATTTGAAATCTTTACCCTACCACTTTGAGTTGATAACAAGAAGAAACATGCATAGGTTAGAGTTTCTTATAATAATCATATAATTATAATTTATAATTATATAATAAGGCTTAGGGGTGTGTGAGTTTGGTTTGAGTTTTTTGGAGAAAAAAAAAATATCATTTGAATTATCTTTGGTGGATTGATAATTTTTCAATACATTACCAATTCATCAATCTTCAAAATTGACAGGTTTATTGAATATTTTGATGATTTTAAACTAATAATTTGAGTGGTTTAGGAATACAAAATGAAAAAGAATATAGTGAACATACAATTTTATTTATTTTTATAATTTTAAACAAGACCATTCTTATTTATTCTACATGCTTACTCAAAATCACAAATTAATCAAATTTATAATTTATTCATTGACAAATTATGATGTAGGACAAGATTTTAAGAATTTTTATATTTTTAGTTTTAATATTTTCGATATATTATTTTATTAGGATTCTTGTAATTTAGTATAAATACTTTAGAATTATTAGGTTTCTTAATTTTATTATTTTGGAATTAGATTTTGACTAGGATTTTAAATAGTTTAGAATTTTAGTTTCCTATTCTCTTAGGTTTCCTAATTTGTGTTGATTTAAGTTTCCTAGTTTATTTTAGAATTATTTTTCCTACAAGTATTAGGTTTAGTTTGTTATAAATAGCTATGTAAACCTTATGACAAAGACAACTTTTATTTATTCAATCATTAATATTAAGATATTTTTCTCTTCCTTGTGGATTCAAAGTTCTATTTTTCTCGTGGATTCGAGAGCCCATTTCGTCTACTAGAACAATATCTAGTCCCCGTATATTCTATTGCGTCAAGTGGTATCAGAGCATGGATTCGCCTAGCTTAATGACACAAGATTATGGAGAACACACAATCCCTATTGACGTTGATCATAGGGTGGAACCATATGGGATGCGATTGAGGAACATTGGCTAGAGGTGCATGAACTTCGCAATGCGATTTGTAATCTACTTCCCGATTTGGGACTAATTGTCAAATAGAGGCAACCAATAGTTGACAGCAAATGTGCCGAAGGATTCACCCGAGGCAAACCTGTTAGCTTATGCTATTTTGCAAAAATTTCATATTTTAAGGGTTCAAGTAAGTTTCAAAAAGAAGATTTTCTTGATTGGTTTTTTGATCTTGAAAATTTGTTTGAATTCATAAAGATTCCTCATGAAAAGAAGGTTATATTTGCATCATACAAATTTGATAAAATTGCATTGAAGTGGTGGAATGGATTACAAGATTATCGAGTTTGCAAAGGTAAAGACAAAATTCATTCATGGTTAATAATGAAAAAGTTTTTTAGCAACAAAATTTTACTTTCATGATCATGAATAAATTTGATAGTGTGAATGTTCAACATTCACATTGTCAATATGAACATTAATGTGCGCTTTATCCCATTATTATTAGTAGTATTTTGATAATTATATCACCCATAGAACTTATTGGAACAAAAGAAAATAATTTGGACTAAGTGGAATATAAGTAGGTGCAAAGAAATATATGAATAAATGTCCAAATTTTAATTAGGGTTAACTTATTCACTGCTTAACTAGGAATACATTATCGACACGTAGTCAAATTTTGTAAAGCTCCCCTTAACACACGAACCCACCCTACCAATTTGTAAGTCTCGTTACTCCCCTCTCGACGTCGGCATCCCATCCTTCCTCTTTGATGTTGAAAATTTTGTTGGCTATTTTTGACACTTTGAAAGTTGGAATTCTAATTAGAGCATGCTAGTAATGATCTGAGAAGGCCTTACAGATAATAATTGTTAAATTTATCAGACGATTGTGTTAAGATTCTCTTAACCTTGATGAAGACACTACAAGAAACTACACTTTTGGCGACTAATTTTTTAGTCGCCAAAAGCATTGATTTTGGTCGCCAAAGAGATACCCCGACCAAAACTTTTAGTCGCTGGCTTTGTCGTGGGTACGTTGTCGGCGAAGGTAGTGGCGACTAAAACAAATTTAGTCAGCATAAGTGCACACAAATGGCGACTAATATGTTGGTAGGCAAAAATGTAGGGTATTAGCGACTAAAAGTGGGTTAGTCGCAGATGAGTGACATTGGCGACTAATTCTTAGTCGCCCAAAGGTGCATCAATTCATAACTAACATTTTCAGCTACTATTCCTTTTGTCGCCAAAAAATTAAATTTTTATCTACAGCGACCAAATTATTAGTCGCCAAAAAGTGTTATGTTTTAGCTACGAAATTTTTAGTCGCGGAAAAGTTTATTAGTCGCCAAAAAGTGTTATGCTTTTTGTTGTAGTGAGAGGACTTTCGCTGTGTTGTGTTAAAAGATGACCAATACTTTTAATTTGAATTCGTAGCAGCATGGAAGGGAAAGACTAGGCAGAAAATATAATTAAGTAATTGAATTAACAATTACAAAATGTTACCTTTAGCAAGGACAACTTCGAAACTTTAAACAACCGAGCTCCGAAATTACAAAGTTATGCATGAAAGTAAAGTGCTGAAATTTAAAGATAAATGAAATTAACAAAGCCGTAGAGTTTGGATTTTTTCAGAGGCTACAAATATTGCCGTGAATGGTTATTTATAGGAAAAAAGTATAGAAAAAAAGAAAAAAAAAAAAAGAGCCTAATAACTACACTATTCTTCCATCTTCATTCTTGTATTGACATGTGCTCTTCTATGATCTCTCAATTCCTTCACTTTATGCTCTATAATGATCCTCATCTCCTCCATTTGTTCCATGATCGTCCACTTTTGCATCATGTTTTCCATGTGTTCCATACTTTTCCATAACTTCCCTTAGCCTCCAAGTGTGTAGGAGTGTGCCATGTGTCCTACTTATATTAATAATAATAAAAACAATATGGTGCCGACAATACCCCTCACAACTCTTTAAAAAATGATATTTACTTTTATTTTTGAAGGGTCGAACCAAGCACAGGACTAATATGAGCAACAAAGGGTTTTGAATAACAATAACAAAGTTCTTCGAATATATAATAGTACCAATAATGTCTTAAATATATTTGAATCATAGTTATCCAGCCTTTGAAGCAATGTAATTAAATATATATGCTATGAACAACAACATAGACACATATCATTTGAGGAGGATTTAATTTGAAAATGTCATAATTTTCGTTAGCACCTTTGCAGGTACAAAAGTTTATGCTCATGGCTCATAAAACAACACAACATATAAGACTATAGATTGTTTTCATCAACTGCTCGGGTTAGCCTATGTCAACTATATTGCTTGCTGTTAGATGGAGCTTTCAACAAAAGCATCCACAGTCAACTCAAAAGAAGGTCAATCTCAAAATATCTTTCGAAGTGTATTTTGCATCTCTGTTTTTTGAAGAATCCTTCGACCATTATTTTAATATATGCTACATCCTTCAAAGTATCTCTTTGCTTCAAACAATGCTCATAGATTCTTACAATAACCAAAATGATTATTTTGTACTTCAAACCTTCGTTGTTCCTTCAAAGGCACCAAAACATTGTAATTCAAACCAATTGTAGACACATTTTGACTTGAGGATAAAGCAACCAAAACATAAAGAATTTTTATACGGTTCCTTCAAATGGAAGTACATCCATGGAACTGAAGTTCGAATCCATTATCACTAAATTATGTATAAATGGATTAAAACCCAGACACGAATGGATTACAAACCTAGACACGAAGGTCTCACACCTTTAGGTGAGTTCCAATCAAATCACAAAAAAAAGGGAACAAGATCTCACCAAATAATGAACCCAATTTGTGGTACAAATGAAATCTCGAAACTTTTAAAATTGTGAAAAAATGGCTTTCAAAGTACGTCAAAGATGAGATCAACAGACTAACCTAAGGCGTGATGCAAGACCGACCTTCGAAATAACCAATGAAAGAAGAACAAAACCTTCGAAGCTGCTACAACATTACAGAGCACTAGTATCGAACTTCAAGTGTAAAAAACTGTAATATCCAATTTCCTTCCAAAACCAAACCAATTCACATGCAATGTCCAACAATTAATAATGGCCCACATAAGGGACTAATCAAGTTTAGTTTAACCATTAACATATTTCTAATTTTGTTCCCAAAGTGCATAAGAACTGTGGGGACATAATTTTGAGTTGTCTACGTGGCTTAGGTGGTTAGCTGAAGTGCCACGTGGGTGATTATCATTGGCCGAGGTGTGGTCAAACCACATTGAATCCAAGATATTCGAATGAGGGACGATAGTCCTAGATGATGACAAACTCTTTGTTTGGGTAAGGTTGGACTCTTGAAGGAGTTGATCTTAATCCAAATAGGAGGAGTCTTGGATAAGTGATATCCTTGTAAGAGATAGAGTCCTATGAAGTAAGACTTATAGTGAAAGTTGAGCACTAATCATTACATAAAGAGGGCACCCCCCGTGGGTCTGAGGTTTGTTCTGAACTAGTGTTATTTTGTGCCGGTATCTTATGAGATAAGTTTACTAACTTGATCATCGGAGTACACCTGGGTGGATGAGCCACCGTAGTGTTTCTTGTTCTCTTGTGCATAGGTGTTGGCTCAATCTATTCTTTCGCTTGCTCTCTACCTAAGTTCTCTAGATCTCAACAGGGAGATCTGTTTGGTTGTGAGATTAAAAATCAACACCCACAATTTGGCGCCATCTATGAGAACGTAGTAAGAATAGATGGCCAACATCAGGCAAAAAGGACGAGAAGGATTATTTCAGTCCTTGTTTCATGAAGCCGATGAGTCATGATCTCAGTTGGAGGAGTATCTCTAGCATATTATTTAGCTGACATGTTGAAATATCAAACGATATAGGTTCTATCACCTCAGGTTGCTGAGATAATAGAACCTAGGGGCAACTGTGGAGACATAATTTTGAGTTGTCAATGTGGCCTAATGTGGCTCTACTTGTCGTGCCTCTTTTCGGAAGACGAATAAGCCCCATAGTATCGGACTCTCGCAGTTCTGAATCTGATCTCACAAGTGTAATGTGAAATAGATAAACACCAAAGAGTCCAAATCCGAAAAATCTTTTTGGGAAATCGATTTTCAATCAAATTGCCAAAAGTAGGCTGCTTTGCCAGATATAGAGTTGCCATCTAAATATTTTGAAAAATTTAGGAAACCCGTGACTCGTGCCAAAGGCTATGTGTCTGTCATCACCAAGATTGTCTCGACTTGGGAACTTGGGTACGAGAGAGAAAGGTCATGAATTGAGCACCCCCGCTCACTCGATCAAAGATCAGCCTCAACTAATCATGATATGAATCTTATGTACATTATATGCTCTTATTCCAGTTATTAGGCTAGCTTACTATGTGATGTGCACGCAAGTATAGACTAGCTTTGCAAAAATTGGAACACTTGATTCATGTTTATTTTTTGAAAATTGTTTCGAATATGTACCACTTGAAAAAGTGATCGCATATAAACATTACTCGATTTATTCCAATTCAAGCAATTAGCCTCCATCCACAGGCATTCAAATAATTTATCATTTAAGCACTTAGCCTCATGTTAAGCATGCTAAACATGGCAATAAACACACTCATGCAATTATGCTAAAGCAAATAAAAGCTCACCTAGTACTCCAAGCCAAAAAAGACGATAACGTTAGAATTATGCATGATCCTAACTATGCAATATGACTAATGTAACACATGCAATACACAATTACTAGGCTCAGTTACTAATATGGCATATGAATCAATTTGATAGCATGCGGTGTAAGCATCTTTTTCAAAGAAGTATTTAAACGACAATGCAAGTAGAATGATGAACCGAGCCTCGAGGCATCTAATATAAGTGGATGCAAACATGGAGAATACTAAACAAAACATGATTCTCTAATCTAAACATCGTAAGAAGTTAAATAAAAGGAAGAAAGACATAAGGTTAGAAGACATGCAGATTATTACAAGTTTACGCCCTCACACAGGAGGATCCGAATAAACTAACTAGCTAAAGTAATTAATTAGCTATTATACAATAAAATGAATAAATTAGCTAAGCTACGTAACTAATTATTACAACAAGATTAAACTAACTATTTTAACTAACTAATTATTACAACAAATTAACTAACTAATTAATTAATTACAAATCAAAATGAACTAATTAATTACATGAATACAGCATGAAAGAAGGGCTAAGCTAGTTATTCTAATTACTCTGCCTCGAGAAACGAAGAATGCTTATGCATGCACGGACTTTCCACTCGAAAAAGCCACTGTTTCTGCTGCTAGATGCCTCTGTTGCACAGTAGAATACTTACACTGCTTTCCACCTCAGAACAAACTCTGTTCTTCTTCAAAAGTACACTACTAGAGTTTGCATTGGTAGCTGGCAGATGGCCTGCCGTCCACTGATGATGGCCTGCCGGCCACTAATGACTAGATTGTCCTGCTGCAACAGAGAGCAAACAGAGCAGGGATAGGGTATTCTCAAGGGTTTGTTTGCATAATTTATCCCTCCTTATCATTTGAACAGCTCAAAGGAGTAGTAAGTTTGATTTAACAAACCACCAATGGATGCAATTTCATTACATGATGGCTTATGAACCAAGTGTGCAAGTTCAATAAATGCAACAAAATAAGACTCTCAAAACCACCTTCCTTTCATTAATGATGAAGGGAAGTAGTTGACAATGAATCTTAAACCGTTTTCATCATTAATGAGTATGAAACGACTCAAGACTCAAAGGTTCAATTAACGTCTGATTGAACCCCAAACCAAATTATTATCTTACACCTTTTTATTCCCCAATTTTATAACTCCATTTCAATTACCTCTCAATTCTTTAATCAATTAAGTCCACAAGTGAATTTTAAGTCCTCTAAAAGAGAGAAGTGTCAAACCAAGAGTTGGCTTAAGGCATGAGAGAGATGTCATGTCGTTGATAATGAACCCCCAAAGGGATTAAACCATTAAGCATGACACCTCAATCTCATGCTTAAACAAATAAATAATTTGAAACCACTTTCAAAGCAAGGAAAAAGCCAAGAAAGGAGGAAGGTTACAGAGGTGATTAAAGGTGAGAACAAGTAAGAAAAGCACTAAATGAATGCAAGCAATTCAAATAAGGTGGTGTCTAAGGCCTAAAACACCAAACTTATGAGGACAATTACACTATAAGCATGCAATATAAGGCTCAAATGCAATGAACACTTAAAAATAGTCTTAAAACATTGCTAAATAAGTCCTAAAACATGCTGGAATTAAGACAAAAATGGCTAGAACAATATATAGATCATGCTAGGCTAGTAAGCAAAACACAAGGAAGGTAGGCTAACCCTTTTAATTTTGGACTTCAAACCATGATTTTAGCCACTGAAATAACTCTAAAAATCAGTGTTTAAAAGCTCAAAAAAAGATAGTGCAAAGGTGGGAAACACAAGGGTAAAGGCCTTGAGAGCAAGGTGTAAAGAAGAGTGAACCACCACTCAACCTTTATTGGCCTTAAAGCCCAAGTTTCAGGCCAAAAATTAGAGTTTATATAGCCCAAAAACAGTGGGAAAATAGTAGGAAAAAGAGTAAACAAAGCAAGAAGATGGGCAAAGCTTTAAATCTCTTGAAGAAGGGAACCAATTCTAGGTAACAAATCAAGACAAACACACCCTCAAGAGCTCAAACAAGGCTCAAAGGAACCTCAGCTCAAAGATAAAGAGGTTTGGTTAAGAGCGTATAGGCAAAGCTTGCAAAAAGTTAAAAAATTTCAAGAGAGAGAGAGAATTATAGAGAGATAGAGAATTTTTGCTCTAAAAATTCTCACCTTAAAAATGGAAGGGGAGGCCTCCTATGTATAGAAAACCAAGCAACTCCCTCAAAAATATCAAGACATACACGTGTAGAAAGGTGCATGCATCTATGCCAACAACTGGCACAACTGACAGAAAAATATCTACAAAACACATTGGTGGCCGGCAGGCCACATCAATGGCCGGCAAGTAGAAACAATGGCCGGCAGCCAATAGAAGGGGCCGGCAGGCTACAAAAGATTGTAGGCTTGAAAATCTCTGGTTTTGATCCAAAAACAAGGCACCAGGGGTGCAAGGTTTGAAGGCTCAAAGCTGTGGCATTCCGCTGAGGACTTCGAGCACTTGACAAACATATATACTTATCATTGCGTGTACAAGCGATGACGTCCAAGTCGCAAGGACGGTCAAAAATGGGGTGTCTACACCTAAGTGGTTAGCCAAAGTACTATGTAGGGTGATTTCGATTGGTTGAGGTGTCGTCAAACCACATCTGAATCCGAGATATTCGAATGAGGGACTAAAGTCCTAGGTGATGACCAACTCTCTATTTAGATAAGGTTGGACTCTTGAGAGAGTTGATCTTAATCCAAATAGGAGAAGTCTTGAATAAGTGATATTCTTATAAAAGATAGAGTCCCATGAAGTAAGACTTATAGGGAAAATTGAACACTAATCATTACATAAAGAGGGCACCCCTCGTGGGTCTAAGGTATGTTCTAAACTAGTGTTAGTTTGTGCCGATATCTTGTGAAATAAGTTTACTGACTTGATTGTCGAAATGTCCCTGGGTGGATGAGCCACCGCGATATTTCTTATTCTCTTGTGTGTAGGTGTTGACTCAATCTATTCTTTCGCATGTTCTCCAGCTAAGTTCTCTAGATCTTGACAGGGAGATCTATTTGGTTGTGAGGTCAAAAATTAACACCCACAAGAACTAAACCAGGACCCTCGAACTCCAACATTTTTGCTATTCCACATGCGTATATGATCAAAAAGTATATTGCGATTGAGGAACAACTTGGCCAATTAAAGCTAACTAACACCTACTCTTAATGACACAAAGCATAGTCATGTGTTTCAAACCTTGAATAAAAGCACCATACATTTAGTTTGAGTTATGCATAATGATTCAAAGTATCAATATTTCAAGAGCCCAACTGATAATTGAGTTTCGGCCACTCATAAATTTCAACTTGTAGTAGCCATGATCTCATATTTAATTAATAGAAAATAGACACCCCAAGTGTATATAAATACACACCCCACGATATGAAAACACAAAGCGATGGTATTAATGGGCTCTTAGTCTTTCAAGTGCTACTAATGCCTCCAACAAAACTAATGAGAATAATTACATTACCTAAAATTTTGTAAGTTGGTTTTCCAAATTATGTTAACTGCCATCAAGCTTATCAAATAATATATTGGGTTTCCAAAGGTCACATACATATGTATAGAATATATATAATCCATTAGGACTCATAAACATTGGGTTGTTCATCATTCTTAGTCATGTTTAGCGTAAGAACATGTTCTTTGGCCACTTGAATTTCATCATTTTTTGGCCTAGTGGGCTGTTTTTCTTTTATAGCAATTAATAGCTTATGAAAATCCTGCATAGGCATATGAGTTTCCTTATTTCTTGCCTAATTAATGGGTTGTTTTTTCTATTTTAGCAATTATTGGCTTATGAAAATCCTTCATAAGCATACGAGTTTTCTCATTTATTGGCCTAATGGACTATGTTTCTTTAAATTGATCTCAAATCATGGCCCCATTGTCATTTCGAATAAGCATCCACCAATGACGAGCTTCCTCTTTTAGAGTATAGTTTCTAGCAAAACATTTTGAGTTTTGGAACATGGGAACACTTCAAACAACTTCTCAATTTCTAATATCCACGTTTTGGCTTTCAATGGCTCAATACCACCCAAAAAAGTTGATGGCTTCATCTTGGTAAACTTCTGAGTCAATGTAATAATATCAGTATTGACTGGGTTCACTTGAACTAAAGGGGGTAAAGGAGGCAAAGGTTGTTGTCTTTGTTGCATATCATTGATTCTGTTAAGGCTTCAAGCATTCATTCCATTCGGTTCATTCGAGATTCAGAGGATTCAGTTGTACCATCACTTCTTGTATTTTCCATTTGCTATAGGTAAACAAAACGACAATAAACATAGGAAAATAATTCTATTCACGGTTTCATTTCATTTCAAATTAGATATGTTCATATATTTCACACACACTCACACATGCAGATGTAATGTCCCTAATTCTTTTCTAGGACATCCTATAACTCATATGGACTTATCTGTGAAGTATAACACGTGCTATGATACCAGTCTATCATGACCTAAACCCGCCCCTATAGGTTTAGCATCGTAACCGGCCAATAATCCTAGGATTACTGAAGGCCTCTGAACATATTAAACAAAATTAGAGGGACTAATGGAAGCAAATATCAAATACAATGTCTATAAAGCTATGCAGACACACATGGGGCAGAAAATTTAAAACTTATATACACACATGTGACGTCATATTCACATTGGTCTTACGTCACAAATACAAATATAGTCAAAAAAGACTTAGCCCCAAATACAGAGTATAAAAAAACCATTCAGACAAACAGAAGAAACAAAAACTTAAAACTTGTTTGTAGAAACATGACCACACTTTAACTCGGGAACCTCCTCGGGAGGCGCTGTGGTTGGCTGACAAAACAGATCTCCAGACAATCATCACTGAACCTGGTCACGCGCGTAATCAGCTACATACATAAATAATACAGTGAAATGGAGCCCGGTGAATAATAACAAAGTAAAGGTTTTAATGAATGATTTCCATGGCAAGTTTAGAAATCAAGAATCAGAGTCAAAAACAGATTCATATTCATATGCAGAGTTCACAGATATTCATACGTGGTACATCCATTAGCGCTAACAGAACAGTTGACCCATTTATGTAGGACGTGAACAGTTGACTTATGTGCACAGAGACGTTCATAAGGATCCATAACAGTTGACCCATGAGACCACATGGAACCTATGATCACAAGGGATGTACAGTTGACTCATGATTACATGAGATGTTCAGTTAACTCATGATTGCATGAGACGTATACAGAGCAGGTAATGGATATCACATAATGCTAAGGATGCCACGAATACATTTCAGAAATCTAAACAATCAGTCGCTGATTCAGAAAATAACATTTTAGAAAACAGATCATTTCATATCATCAGAAAATAATTGAAGTCAAACATAGCTTTACAGAGTTATTACTCACAAATAGC
Source organism: Camellia sinensis (assembly GCF_055761805.1). NCBI lineage: Eukaryota > Viridiplantae > Streptophyta > Magnoliopsida > Ericales > Theaceae > Camellia > Camellia sinensis. The sequence goes on along the minus strand of NC_138966.1, from coordinate 33,796,874 downwards.
TCCAGAAGCAGAACAATCAGAACAGATGGATTAGACAATCTATGGCGTGCGACCTACACAAATACATAGTGGATACACATTGAAACATATGCTTAGAAAACATTTAACTCATTTCTTTTCAATCTTGGTGTGTTTCTAATCTTTATCCTCATTATTATGTCTTAATTAAGGCTTAAGAATGCCTAAGATGCAATGAGGATGTCAAAATACATTGTAAAACACTTAGTCAAAATTTTGAAAACAGGGCATTTTGCTTGAGCGCAACTTTGGTCGCTCGAGCAGACCCCTTGGTCTGCAAAACTTCTGGGAGCTCTCATTTTACGCTCGAGCCAAGACGTTCAAAAATAAGAGTGGTCGCTTGAGCGCAAGTTATGTCGCTCGAGCCAACCCCCAACTCTGGAAAAGTACTAGGAGCTTGCATTTTTCGCTTGAGCATAACTTTTACCGCTCGAGTGAAGAGTACGAATTATAGAATTTCAGATTGCTCTCTAAACTCCAAAACTCAAATTCAAAGCTTTAAAACACATCATTTGGGCCCAAAACTTGAGAAAACATGTCTAAACTTATAATATATCAAGAATTAAAGATCATTTCTCAAAATCAAGGCCCAAATGCCATTTGTTTGAAAGCAAACTTGGAACTTTGAAAATATAACATGCATGAGTTGATATGAACTTCAACTTTCCAAAACATGATCAATTGAGATGTTTAGCACAAAACCAAGTTGAATTCTTAAAATATAGCCAAAATAAGAACATGCTTGTTAGAATTCCTTGAAATCAAATTGAAATTGTGATGAAATGGACATGAACTGGGCATGCATGCATGATATGATTCAAATTCTTCAATTCTAGCTCAATTCTTATACTTGATCACAAAGTCTCCTTAGATTCTCTTCATTAATGACTTAGATACAAAGATTAGGAGTCAATTACTCATCTAAGGTCTCCAATTGAGTTCAATTAATAAATTCTTAAGCTCCTACAAGCCAAACCTTCAATTCTTCTAGCACTCTATAACAATTCTCTCTTATCTCCTTGAATTCACTATTGTCCTTTGCGCTCTCTCTCTCTCTCTCTTATCTCCTTTAGCAAGGGCAACTTTGAAGCTTTAAACTGACCATGTTCTGGAATTATAGAGTTAATCTACTCTTATAAAATGTAAGTGCAGTGCATGAAAGTAAAGTGTTAAAATTTAAAAATAAATGAAATTAATAAAGATATAGAGTCTAAATTGGGTAAGGGGCCACAAATATAGCCATGAATGGCTATTTATAGGGGGGAAAAAAGTACCTAATAACTACCATATTTTTGGGTAGGGGGCTACCATATTTTTCTATCTTCATTCTTATATTGACATGTGCCATTCCATGATCTCTCAACTCCTCTACTTCATGTTCCATGATGATCCTCTATCTCCTTCATTTGCTTCATGATCTTTCACTTTTGCATCATCTTTTCCACATGTGTTCCATACTTTTCCATAACTTCCATCAACCTCCAAATATGTAGAAGTATGCAATGTGTCCTACTTACATTAATGATAATAATAATAATAAAATAATATGGTGCCAACAACTTTGTTCTCCTTTCCCACTAGAAATGGCTCAATGCAAAAGGTCACATCCATACCAAACCCACCCACACATGCACCCAAATCATTATACATAATTTGTTCATGATTGAAACAGGAAACTTGGATACATAATTCGTTCATGATCCAATCGGTTTAGTCAATTTTTTTTATTTTTCTTATATTCCTAGTGATGAAGGTGATGGTCGTGGAAGGGTGGTAAATGATAGTGGTGATAGCGGTGATGTGTGAAGCTTGGGCCGAGCTGGACCAGGTATAAGTGAGCCGAATTGTGGGCCGAGGTAAATGGGCTTCGCCACTAGACATTGTTAGCCCAGTCATGAATGACTAAGGTTAGTTCGGCTTGAGTATTCTGTACCGAGGCATAGGGAGCCATGTTGTAAAAGCAAGGTGAAACCGAGCTAAGTAAGACAAGGTGGAACCGAGCTAAGGAAAGCTCAGTGAAACCTGCCGCTTCAGCATGTGTTAGCCCGGTTGTTTTATCATATTACCATGGTAAAACCATCTCATTTGGATAGGCAGTGAGGGAGATGTAGAAAGATAAGCATTACCTTTCTGATTCCTAGAAGGACTCTACATTGGAGAAAAAGAGTCCTACTAGGATTATGCCACACGGAATCTATAAAAACTCAGAGCAGGACCTATGCACAGGTATCATAATTTTGACTCTCGAATACACAGAGCTTTTGTCTATTGTCTATTTGCTGACTTAGGCATCGGAGAGGTATCCAGCACACACCCGCCGGCTAGCTCACGTTTGTGTTTTCAGGGAGTAAAGCGACGGCGCTTGGAGGAGCGCAAACTTGATCAACAGGATTATACGAGAAGATTATTTCGTGCTCGTATAATTGGCACCGTCTCTGGGAAGTTCACAAAGAACAAAACCTCTGGATCAAGTTTTCCTCTCTAGTTGAAAGCAGTGGCGCACAATGAAGACTTGCCGCAATCTGCTATTAATGGGCAAACCCCAGAGGAGGGTAGGAGGCGCGAAGGTCTGTCTTCTATCCCTTCCATGGCGGATTTAGAACCCCAGCGACAGAACTCCCGAAGGGACACGAGGGAGAGACGGGGCACTAGCCCCCATCGCTCTTAAAGTCCTAAAAGACAGAAGCAAATGCTAGATCCTTAAGTTCTGGAGGATCGCGTGAGGGAGCAAGACGAGTTAATAAGGAGGATGGCGGCATATATAAAGACAATGAAGTGCCAGATAAAAGGGAAAGGGGTGATGACAGGACAGGGGCGCAAAGGCAACATGCCCCATCGTCACTCGGAGGATCGTGACAGACATACCACACCATCACAAGCAGAAAGCAGGAGCCTTAGAACAGGCAACACTCAATCAAGGACTTCTAGGACTCGTCACTCCAGGCCTGAGAGAATGAGGACTGAAAGGTCATATACAGAGGGAAGCAGCTATTACCCCTCGCACACGCACCAAACGACATCTAGGCACACAGAGTTGCCTAGGTCAGCGGACTTACGGATAGTACTCGAGGAGAGGGCCTGATAGAAAGAAGACACCAGGGCTCGCGACCCTCGCAGGGTTTCAGCACTATAGCGGTTGGCCCCTTGGACACATGGGAGTGTCGAGGTAAGGATGCCAATGTCGCACCTTGCTTACGAACCAGCAGATAAAGTATTAGCAAGGTTACAAAGCTCGCCATTCGTTCTGGCAATAGAGAACGCACCACTACCTTCAGGCTTCCACCAGCCCAAATTCACCACTTATGAGGGAAAGTCAGACCCCTACATGCACTTAAGCCACTTTCGCCAGGTTATGGCAGTATACCGGCGAAACGAGGCTCTAATGTGTATCTTGTTTCCATCTAGCCTTGGCGACCTAGGTCTAACCTAGTTCGAGAGGCTACCAGAAGGCAGCATCGCCTCATGGGCACAATTGGCAGAGGTGTTCGTGACCAGATTTAGAACGAACACCAAGACACCAGTGGAGATTGATCAGCTACTCTCCATTGACATGGGCGAAAAAGAGACATTGAGGTCTTACAACAGTCGCTACTAGGAGACTTTCAACCAGATTAGGGATTGCTCAACAAATCTCGCCATCGCACAATACAAACGGGGTTTACCAATCGGTAACAAATTGAGGGACTCAATGACAATGACGCCACCCCTCACAATGGAGGCCCTAATGGAGAGGGTGCACCAACATATCCAAGTAGAGGAAGATAACACCTGTGCTAAAGCAAAAACTGGCACAACAACGATACCAGATAAAAAGACTATCGCAAAAGTTAACACGATAGAACAACCTAATAGGAATGAACGAGGTATGCGAGCCAACAGAGAGGACCTAGAAAAAAGGAAGTTAAGAATCCGCACTGCCATCACCACCGTGTTCAATAAACCTATCTAGTGGATTCTAAGCGAGATACGTAATGAACCCTTCGTTCGATGGCCAGCCAAGTTGGGAGAAGCACAAAGGGGCTATGACGAGAGGTCCCGTTGCACCTTCCATGATGAGAAGGGGCACCGAACTGAGAACTGCACGCCCCTGAGGCAACATCTGGAAGCGTTATTAGCTGTTGGACACTTGGACCAATATATAGAAGGGGGAACACAGCCAGCCCTCCAGGACCTTAACGGACCAAACAGGATGCCGGTCGACGGTCCACCCCAAGGCATAATCAACGTCATTCATGGGATGGTCAAACCTGAGCAGGTATGTGAACTTAGAGGGATGATAAAAAAAGGCAAAACACTTGAAAGAGGTATTAAATTCACAACCTACCATCAAAAAAGGCAGAACAGAAGCTACGAATGTCATATCTTTCTCTGACAAGAATCTAGCAAGGCTACATTGCCCTCACAATGACACATTGGTGGTAACTTTGCGCGTCAAGAATTTCGACATCAAGCAAATCCTCATTGACCAAGGAAGCTCATGTGAGATAATGTACCACGAAACCTTCAAACAACTGAAACTGAAAGACAAAGACTTGGCACCTGTAACATCTCCCCTAGTCGGCTTTAACTCAATGCCAGAGTGGCCAGTAGGCAAGATAATCCTCCCAGTCAAAGCTAGAACCATGACAAAACAGGTGGAGTTCTGGGTATTAAAGGTCCCTTTCACTTACAACATAATCTTGGGAAGAGCATGGTTGCACGCCATGTGATCGGTAGCGTCAACCTACCATCAAGCATTGCGGTTCCCCAACAAAGCCGGAGTAATTGAAGAGGTCTTAGGAGACCAAATTATGTCAAACAGTGCTTCGTCACAGTAAATGGCAGCCGGGCTGCAAAAGGGTATGTACAAATGGTGGAAGAACCTGAGAACAATGAACTATTTGCGGATGTTGGCAAGGAAGCTAAGCAGAAGGCAATAGAGGACTTGGTTGAGGTAAGGATAGATGAAAAAGACCCAGAAAAGTTCTTTTTGCTCGGTTCGTCTTTGTCCAGCACTGAGAGAACTGAGATTATGGAATTCTTAATCTCAAACATCGAAGTGTTCGCCTGGACGCCAAACGACATGCCTAGCATTGACCCAAAGGTCATCTGCCACCAACTTAACGTCCACCCAAATACCAGACCAATTATACAGCGCTCTCGCAGATCGGCACTCCACCATACGGAGATAGTGGCAAAGGAAGTGAGAAACTTGCTGGAGGCAGGAGCCATGAGAGAAGCGCACTATCCCAGGTGGATATCCAATACTGTCGTAGTGCCAAAGAAGAACGGTAAGTGGCTTGTTTGCGTGGACTACAAAACAGTCAACAAGGCATGCCCAAATGACAGCTTCCCCCTGCCACGGATAGACCAACTGGTGGACCTAACGGCAAGGCATAATCGACTTAGCTTCCTTGATGCGTATAGAGGTTACCATCAGATCGCTATGTATAAACCAGACCAGGAGGTCACGTCATTCATAACACCTAAGGGATTGTACTGTTACAAGGTCATGCCCTTTAGCCTAAAGAACGCAGAGGCAACATTTCAACGGATGATCGCCAAAATATTCGAACCATTGTTAGGTAGAACAATGGAGGCTTACATAGACGACATGGTGGTCAAAAGCAAGGATGAGAAGGACCATCTCAGGAACCTAGATGAAATGTTCCAAATTCTGAAGAAGAACAAGTTGCGCCTAAACGCATCCAAGTGTGCATTCGGTGTAGGATCAGGCAAATTCCTAGGCTTCCTGGTAACCAACCGAGGTATAGAAGCTGACCCTTCTCAAATCAAAGCAATCGAGGAACTTGAGAGGCCTAACACAGTAAAGAGGTACAACATCTCACTGGCCTAGCAGCCGCACTCAACCGGTTCATAAGTCGATCGTCAGACAGGTGTTAACTATTCTTCCAAGCTTTGAAAGCCAAATTTGAGTGGGATGAAGAATGCGACCGCGCCTTAGAGAGCCTAAAAAACTACATGACCTCTCATCCATTATTAGTAACCCCAGTACCAGGAGAAGAGCTCTTTTTGTACTTGGCAGGTTCACAGCATGCAGTCAGCGAAGTGTTGGTCAGAGCGGAAGGAATCCAACACCTGCCTATCTTTTATGTTAGCAAAACCTTGCTGGACACTGAAATAAGGTACCTACCATTAGAAAAGCTGGCCTTAACTTTGATGATGGCCTCAAGGAAGTTGTCGCATTACTTCCACGCCCACACCATAATTGTCCTAACAACTTTTCCCTTAAAAGCTTTGTTTGAGAGGGCAGACTTTTCTGGACGAATCTTGAAGTTGGCAGTGGAATTGGGACAGTTCGATATCAAGTTTCAACCTAGAACTGCAATAAAAGCCCAAGCTTTGGCAGACTTTGTGGCTGAGTTCACACCATGAAGTCATCACATCTACCCAGTTGATTTAACCGATACAACAGAAATGGGGATGAAAAGTGCCGCAAGAACTACGCAGCCCCCCAAACAAGATGCCCAGCTACATTCCAAGCCATACAGGATTAAAGACAGGAAAGAAGGGGCAAACCATGCTATTCCCAGTGAGGACTCATCAACAAGTAAAAACTTGGGGCAGTCAGATAGTAAAGAGCAAACCCCAACAGCAGGCATAGACTTAAAAGAAAACATCAGCAACACACATGACCCCAAGACATCATCCGACCCCTTTACTTGTTAGAAACTATTCGTCGAAGAGATGTGGAAGCTTTTCGTAGATGGAGCATCCAATAGGCACGGTGCAGGGCTTGATATAGTCCTCATCTCACCAGATGGCCTAATAATGGAACAAGCAGTCAACCTGGGCTTCCCAGCATAATGAGGTGGAGTATGAAGCCTTTTTAGCAGGCCTAAGATCAGCACTTTTCATGAAGGCCACCGAGCTAATGGTTTACAGTGACTCCCAGCTGGTAGTAAACTAGATTTCAGGCGACTATGAAGCGAAAGATGAGAGGATGGCTAAGTACCAAGAGTTAGATAGAAAGGAGATCATCAAGTTCGAAGTAGTGTGGATAGAGTAAATCGGCTGAGAAGAAAACAGCAGAGTAGATGAGCTAACAAGTTTTGCTTCAATGGCAGACACATCTATCCCATACCCACTACTGATCGACTTCCTACCCAGACCAAGCATTGGAGAACCCGAAGTCGCTGAGGTATGTTGCGCCGAACTAGGCCCTTCATGGATGGATCCCATTGTAGTATTCTTAAAAGACGGCATCTTACCTGAAGAGAAGAAAAAGGCCAACAAAATAAGAGCAAAGTCACAGTGATTTTGGCTCTCTCCATCATTGGCGTTGTACAAAAAATCCTTCACAGGACCTTACTTGAAATATGTCCATCCTAGCAAGGTCGAGGCGTTTTTTTTCGAGATACATGAGGGCGTTTGCGGAAGCGACCAAGGGGAAAGATTATTGGCTTAGAGAGCAATTTCAAAAGGATATTGGTAGCCATACATGCAAGCAGATTCTGAGAAGTATGTCAAGAGGTGCGAGAAATGTCAGAAGTTCGCACACCAGATACACGAACCAGCCAGAGAGCTTCTACCACTAACTAGCCCATGGCCCTTCGCAATGTGGGGTCTGGACATTGTAGGACCACTTCCAATAGCACCCAGCAATAAAAAGTTCTTTCTCGCAACAACAGACTACTTCACAAAATGGGTGGAGGCCGAAGTACTCGCATCAATAAGGGAGAAAGATGTAAAGAAGTTCGTCTGGTAGAACATCATAACCCGATTCGGCATACCCAAGGCCCTAATATCTGACAACGGTACTCAGTTAGATGGCAAAATCTTCAGGAGCTTTTGCGAGGAATACAAGATAGAATTCTACAACTCTACACCAGCATACCCTCAAGCGAATGGCCAGGAAGAAGCATCAAACAAAGTCGTCTTAGACGGTTTGAAGAAAAGGTTGGAGAAAGCAAAAGGTAAGTGGGCTGAGGAGCTTCCTCATGTTTTATGGGCTTATCGTACCACACCTCGGCAATCAACTTGAGAAACGCCTTTTTCCTTGGCTTATGGCATGGAGGCAGTAATCCGACTAGAAGTAAGCCTCTCCACTATTAGAAGTGAAAATTTTGACCCAGACTTGAATGGAGAGCTATAACCTTGGAACTTGACCTTGCAGAAGAGAGAAGGGAAAGATCTCTAGTTCACATTGCCTCATACCAGCAGGAGTTATCCAGAAAATATAACAAGGCAGTGCATTCAAGGCAATTCAAGATTGGAGATTAGGTATTATGCAAAGTAATGGGTAACACTTTGGTACCTGGCGATGGCAAGCTAGGACCTAACTGGGAAGGACCGTACAAAGTGGTTGGTTTAGCAGGAAAATGAGCATATCACTTGGAAGATGGAGACGGCAAGGCTATTCCTAGGCCATGGAACACTGCCAATCTCAAATTATTTTATTTTTCATTTTTAAATACTTGTAATTTTTCTTTTTTTAAATAAAAGAAGTAGTTTTTAGCACAATTCTTTCTACTGTAAAAATTGTTCTCAATCATTGCCAACAAGGGGCAATTAGGAAGTTTGGCAGGAATAACCAAATATGTAGTTCTCTTCAGCCGAGATCAGGATCTAGGCTGAAGAAGGTTGGCTGAAATAACCAACATTTAGCTCTCTTCAACCAAGATCAAGATCTAGGCTGAAGAGGTTGGCAGGAATAACCAACATTTAGCTCTCCTCAACCCAGATCAGGATCTAGGCTAAAGAAGGTTGGCTGGAATAACCAACATTTAGCTCTCTTCAGCCCAGATCAGGATCTAGGCTGAAGAAGGTTGGCTGGAATAGCCAACATTTAGCTCTCTTCAGCTGAGATCAGGATCTAGATTGAAGAAGGTTGGCTGAAATAACCAACACTTGGCTCTCTTCAACCGAGATCAAGATCTAGGCTGAAGAAGGTTGGCTGGAATAACCAACACTTAGCTCTCTTCGGCAGAGATCAGGATCTAGGCTAAAGAAGGTTGGCTGGAATAACCAACACTTAGCTCTCTTCAGCCAAGATCAGGATCTAGGCTGAAGAAGGTTGGCATGATTAACCAATATTTAGCTCTCTTCAGCCAAGATCTAGGCTGAAAAAGGTTAGCAGGAATAACCAACATTTATCCCTATTCAGCCGAGATCAGGATCTAGGCTAAAGAAAATAGGCAGGTATGGTCAACACAAAGTAAACTAATTACAAGAGTACTTTAACAGAAATGAATATCTCGATCTGAAAATATTAAAGCATAGAAACCTAGCAGAGAAGTTGAGTTCTCATACAATCAAAGTTGAGAAATAAATACAAGTATGGAGTGAACCGAACAAAAAGACAAGAAAATTGAAGATTTCATTTCATAAGAAAAAGATCCACTACAAGAGAAGGGGCTTCAGCCCGGTTACAAATATTTTCAAAAAGAGAAACATCAAAAGAAGAAAAACAAGGTCAAGCAAATAGGTCGTCCAAATATGCATCCAGAACAACCTGAGCTTCACCACTCGGTAGCCCGGTCTCAACAGGTAGGTCGGTCGCGGGCACATCATCAACGATAGTTGGCACCGGAGGCTCCACCCTAGCTGACAGAACAGTTTGGAGATTGTGATCTGTGGTAACAGTTGGGGCATTGTTTGGTTCTGGGGATCCCTCCCCCTCCCCCTCTTGAAGTAACTTTTCTTGAATGGCATTGGCATAGTCCGCCATATAACTTGGAATGAAGTGGGGAGGAGGGTTCTGGAAGACCTCGGTTTCTTGACCGCAACCGAGCTTGGTTATGCTGCCTTCCATCCACATTTGAAGAATATATCCTTAGCAGCTTCACATTGCAGGATGTAGGTGGCCTCTCCTTCCTTGTAGCCCCGGTCTTCAGCATCCTCCATTTTCTTGTTCAGCTCGGGGATCTCGGCATCTTTTTTTTTCTCAAGCTTGTCCAGCTCGCGCAAGTAACGGACTTTTAGCCCGGCCAAAGCTTTCTGCTTGTTCGCCTCCGCCGCATTGACCAGCTTGATAAGTTGGGCAATTTCGGAGGCGAGCTCGGTCATTTTTTACTTGGCCTCGTCCAGCTCGGCCGTTTTGGTATTGGCATCCGCAACAGCCAGCCGCGTTGCCTTACGCAGCTCTAGCATGTGCTTATGAGCAACGCGGGTCTTCTACATGGCCTGCAAAAGGAGGGATAGAGATTGTGACTAAAGCCGAGCAAACAGATGTCTCAACTGGGAAAACAAACGAATGGAGCACTTACCAACACCATTGACTTTGTTACGGAGTGAATGGCCTTAAACTCGGTTAAGTGGTCATGGTGCTCCATGTCGGCTGGTAGACACACACTTTTTGCCAGGTTGAAGGCAAGCGTATGGTCCTTATCAGCAACCACGGAGTCTGTATTCGCAATGGCTCGGTTATTATAAGTAATTTTTGGTACCCACTCTGAAGGGCTAGCTCGATTTGATCGCATGGGCTCTAGGCTTGACCACGCTATTTCAGGAAGCACGCACTCATCCTCATCAGTCAGTCATTACGGCTCGGTCGAAGTGGAGCGCGGTCGCTCGTTTGGCCGAGATGATGAGGCCCAGGCTGTTGGAAGGACTACCATAGCCTCTTGTGTTTGACTGGCTTGTGGTGTCTCGGTTGGACCACCGCTGGCTGGAGTTGTTGTCTCGGTGATCAAAGCTCGAACAGCCCGGCGCTTGGCCATTTCTTGTTCTTCGGTTAATGAAACAAGGTTTATTTGTAGCAAGTTGGGGTCCGGTTTTGGTGATGGTTCCAAAAGAAAATCGGTTACCCTGACCTTCCTCATTCCGCTATACCAATAGGTCAGCTCGAAGTTAAGTAGCTCGGCCCAACCTCGATGGTGGTATCGAAGCGCGGCGCGGAGGGCATCTAGGTTGGGGTATTGGTATTTGTGACTTTAATTGGTTCAAGTCTGCATAAGGAAAAAGGCAACAGTTAGCGCAAGGTAAAAGTAATAAACAACAAGAGCTAAAAATAGACAAACTAAGTCGAGGTATTCATACCGGCTGTTCCTTTATTCCAGTTAATACTGTAGCCCGGTATCTGGGTTTCTTGGTCTTCAAAATTGCCAGAAACCCAGAAGAAGTCGTCATCATTCACATCTTTGTTCGGTGTATTTTTAATTATTTTCTCTCGGCGTCTTCTTATTCTTAAATAATATACCCAGCCGTCCTCATTTTGGCCAAGTGAGTATTAATGGAATAGCTCGGCCAAACCGAGGTTGAGGCCAAGCCGGCAGTTTAGTTCGGCGATGCCGTTTATTATTCTATACGAGTTTATGGAAAGTTGGGTGGGGCAGAGTCTTGTCTGCCTAAGGAATTCACAAAGGAAAGGCTGAACGAGAAATCGAAGACTAGCTTCTACAATGGATATTATGGTAAAAGAAACAAAGCCCGGCTTTTCCCAGGGCGTGGTATCTAGTTCGGCTAATGAGAGATGTACATCGTCAGGAATGTGATAGTCCTTTCAGAATTCGGCTATCGCCCCAGGTGAGTCCACTAGGAACCGGTATTTACCCATTCAACTTAAGTTGTGAATAAATTAAGCCTAGCTCGGTGCGTCTGAGGCTTTGGTTGGCTCGGTTGAGCAAAGCTGCCTAGAGGCAGGGTGCAAGGGCGTGCCTGGCCAACCTAGTCAAGTCTGCAAAGTGGAAATAAAAAGTGTTATGCCTAGATAACTGAACTGGGCTAAAAAAGAAGGATAAATAAATATAAACTTTAGATCGGCTAAGTGGGTTGTGACCCTTAGCTCAGTCATTGCGTGAGTTTTTAGCCTGGTTATTGAGCATTGAGGATCTTAGCTCGGTCAAAGCACGAGCTTTTTAGCTCGGTTATCAGGTAAGGTTTTCTAGTTCGGTCGAGTATGCACCTATCACAAACTGGCTCCTAGTTCGGTCATGGTGCTATTTTCGATCAAAAGGATCACATTCCATATTCATTGAGGATTCAGCTAAAGTGATTATGGTCTGGGGATGTCGTTTTTGAGTTTTCGTGGTCCTTACCCATTTGTGCAAAACTACAAAAATGTGTTTTGGAAAATATATGTATATATACATGTCTATATTATACATACTCGCGAAATAAACAGAAAAAGTGAGGGTTTTAAGTCACTTACAGTTTTAAAGATAAAATGATGAAGATCAAAACGGTGAAGATGCCATGCTAGAGCACGAGCTTTGCGGACGCTATGGTCGTGAATATGAAGATTCAGAAGGCAAGTGAGAGAAGATGAATAGTGGAGTGGTTGAGTAAAAAAATAGGGTTTTGCTATAATGCACTAAAATGGGCGGGCCTGTTCAAAATCTTGGAGTACGAAGGCGGCAGTGACAGTTGTACTAGACCAGTGAGAGCAAGCCACGTGTCCAAAGGGAATAGATAACGATTCATATGTACTTGAGAAGTCGAACGACGTACAGAGTACTTGACGAGACGTTTTTGAGCCGGGCGAACCGATAGCTCGGTAGCAAATGAGCCCAATCGTGTCATTTGCTTCAATCCGGTCAGTTGGAACGTTTTAGCTCTGCTAGAGAAGAATAATCCCAAATCATGCGCTGCAGATGGAATTAAGGGGCAATTGACAAGGTAAAATGTGTGAAGCTTGGGCCGAGCTGGACCGGGTATAAGTGAGCCAAATTGTGGACCGAGGTAAATGGGCTTCGCCACTGGACCTTGTTAGCCCGGTCATGAATGACTGAGGTTAGTTCGGCTTGAGTATTCTGTACCGAGGCATAGGGAGCCATGTTGTAAAAGCAAGGTGAAACCGAGCTAAGGAAAGCTCGGTGAAACCTGCCGCTTCAGCATGTGTTAGCCCGGTTGTTTTATCATATTACAGCAATAAAACCATCTCACTTGGATAGGCAGTAAGGAGGATGTAGAAAGATAAACATTACCTTTTTGATTCCTAGGAGGACTCTACATTGGAGAAAAAGAGTCCTACTAGGATTGTGTCACACGGAATCTATAAAAGCTCAAAGCAGGATCTATGCACAGGTATCATAATTTTGACTCTTGAATACACAAAGCTTTTATATATTGTCTATTTGCTAATTTAGGTATCGGAGAGGTATCCGACACACACCTGCCGACTAGCTCACGTTTGTGTTTTCAGGGAGTAAAGCGACGACGTTTAGAGAAGCGCAAACTTAATCAACAGGATTATACGAGAAGATTATTTCGTACTCGTACAGTGGCCAAGGTTTTGAAGTTATAATGGTGCATGTTGATAGGTATGCATAAGTATTAATAAATTTAGTTAGAATTAAATAAGTTTCCTATAATAAGTTGTTTTATTTTAATTTTTAACTTTCATATTAATAGTCACTTAAATTTATAAGTTGTACCATTTATGTTTATCAAATAAGTTTAATTGATTTTCACTTAACACATTCAGTTTTAATGTCGAATCAGATTATGAAACATTATCTTAGGCGAAATCTCAATGTGGATTTTTCATTTAAAATATTATTCTTTTACATTTTACATTTTGTATTTCACATTCATTTTCGTTGTATATTTATACTCGCAATAGAAATGAGGTTTATTATTAGACAATTGAGTTTGTGTTTTGTTTGGGGCCAAAACAAAACACAAGGCCAGACAAAAGAATGGGCCGGTTGACAACTATCTGTTTGGTTTTGCAATTAAAATAGTTCTCAAGTTTTCAGTCCTTATTTATTTTTTTAGTATAAAAAAAATAATTACTTTTTTTAATTTTTTAAATTCACTTAATTTAGATACACTTAATGTATAAAAAATTTATCAAATATATTTAAAATTTTAATTAAATACAAAAATTCAATAAATTTTTGTTTTTTTATTACTTATATTTATTGAATTTTTTTTACCAAAAATAAAAAAATTGAAAAATAAAAATTTTAAAAATTATTTTTGAAAACTCAAAACTAAACAATGCTTTTTAGCATAACTCCAATTTCAACACTGATATTATAATTGGGTTTTGCAGCTGAAGCCCAAACTAACTGTAAGCCCTTAAAAATATCTCATATCTCAGCCATCATCATGTAGCAGATGGAATAACATGGCCCACATTACATATGAAACAAACTCTCAAATATTCAGCATCATAAGCGGGCCCATGAGCCCAATCAACAGGCCCACCGTCGACAAGCTTTTTATCACTTGGTTTTCAACAAACAAACAAACAAATAAAAGGCCAATCAAATATAATAAATAAATAAATAAAGGTAAATCACAAATACACCTTTAAAATTTGTTAATAATACAGATTTTTCTCTTATTCTCTGAATATTTCAAATATATCATTGTCCAAAAATTAATAGAGAAAAACAAAATTATCCAGATATTCTGTCATACCAAAGTAAAATTATCATACTACTTTTATTTTCATTCATCTACCACCAAATCTCTCTCTCTCTACATGACTATAATATTCTTCATCATTTTCAGATGACATACTAAATGGTTGTAGATAATAATGACGGCAGTGATGATCAATAGTGGAGGAGGATAATATGATAGTTGGATATAGTAATGCTACTAGTTGAGAAAATAAATAAATAAACAAGAAAGGTGAGATACAGGGGGAAAAAAAAAAAAAGTGTTTAACTTCATAAATGTTAATATGAGTATTTTTTTTTTTTTAAAGTTATTTATGTCATACACTTTGTTAGACTGATTGAAACGTTTGATTAACGAAATGAGTTATTTGTTATATGATTAGACAATATAAAAAATGAAATGCAATTTTTCAAACGTAAAGAAACAATTTGGTAGGGTTTGCATATTGACTTTTTACGAAAAACAGTATAAAAAATAAATAGATGATATGATAACTTATAACAAATAAGCAAATAAATTACTATTTCGGAGTAGTTTTGAGACAGCCTAAATAAACAATTTATTTACTATAAGTCATCATATCATTTTTTTTTAAAATTTTACACATAATTTTATGAAAAATTAAAAAATCAATAAACAAGTAAATCCCAAACACACTATTAGCAACTTCTCAAACTCAGTCTGTGAACGTGGATAGGCTTTTTTTTTTCTAACTCAATTTTACGTCTCATTTGAAAATAGGTTATTTTAGTAATATTTTTACTTTTTACATAAAGATATATAGAAAAATAGACAAAATAATATGACAACTTGTAGTAACTTTTTGAATAAAATAATAGGGCTTGTTTGGTTTTTATCTCAAGATTATGGGTGTAAATTTGGCCCGGCCCGAGTCGGCCCATGTCAAGCCTTGCGGGTTCTTGCCTAAATTCAGGCCAGGCCGGGCCGGCCCACGAGTTAGAAAATTAGGGCCAGGCTCAAAGGTATTCAGGCCTTGGGTGGACCAGTGGATTTGGACTTGGGCTCGGGCTTGGGCGGCCTGAACAAGTTTTTTTATTTTTTTTCATTAAAATTTTATTATTTTTTTATTAAAAAAGATATTGGACCTCATGCCGGCCGGGCATCAAAATAATGGCCCAGGTCCTAACCTAGGGTATTGGGCTAGGCTCCAGCCCGGGCCCAAACAGGTTGGGCCCACCTTGGGCCGCAGACCATTTTTACACTCCTACTCAAGATATAATTTTTGAGAAAAAATTTTAAAATTTTGTTTGGTTCAAATTTTTTGAATTTTTTCTTCAAAATCACTTTATCCTTCCTACATATCAATCAATTACTTTTTTTTTTATTTCTCCTCTCTCATTCTCAATCATTTTTTTTCTTACACACATCTATTAAATTACAATACAATATGAAATTTTCTCAAACTCTCAAATTTTAAAATTATTTTCAAAATATTCAACCAAACAAATTTAAAAAGAAAAATTCTAAACTCCCTTCCTAATTTTTTTTTTAAATTTTTTTTACTTTAAACACAAACTAAGGCCTCGTTTGGAAACCCTTCTTTTTAGTAAAAAAGTCAAAAAGTTACTAAATTAGTTAAAAAGTTAACAACTCATACCAAAAAATCAAAGATTCTCTTTTTTCTCTACTTTTTAAATATCTTTTCGTAAAAAGTCAAAAAATTATCTCAAATATATTAATTTTTTTAATTCATATTTTAACTAAATAATCAAAAAAATTACTAAATTAACTTGTTCACAAG
This sequence comes from Camellia sinensis, assembly GCF_055761805.1. Taxonomy (NCBI): domain Eukaryota; kingdom Viridiplantae; phylum Streptophyta; class Magnoliopsida; order Ericales; family Theaceae; genus Camellia; species Camellia sinensis. Next base: position 33,780,799 of record NC_138966.1, on the reverse strand, counting down.
GAAACCTAAATCCACCATAATTTACGAACGAGACCTTAATAACTTCAATATGTATTTGTGTTCAAAAAAAAAAAAAAAAAACAACGCGTAGTGCGCTCTCCGTCATAACTGACGCCTCCACTTTCTGCCGGGAATCGATCAGACCCACCCACACCCAACTCTTTCCTCTCTATCTTTTACTATCTAAACTGCTTTCGATTCTCTCTCTCTCTCTTCGCTACGCGGATTACAAAGACGAAGACCTTTCTTTCCTCTCTCTTCAAGTCTGAAACCCTAAAACAGTGAGTTGAATTCATGTTTTTGTGGTTCTCTTTGATAAATGCTTATGGAAAACCCTAGATTTTTTCTTCACGATTACGGAGGATTGTTTTTTGTTTAATTATTCGCAGGAGTCTGTTGATTTAGTCTGAGTTTGAACTCCCAACTTGTATAGATTTTGGTTCCTGCTATTTTTGGAGTTCAAATTTTGGGAATTAGTGTTCCGAGGAGAAGATTAATGTTTGTTCAACCTCCTTCGTTCTATGCTTTCAAGTAATTGATCTCTTTCTCTGCACACGCATTAAACCCACTCATCAAAATTTGCGTTGAAACTTCATTCTGAGTGATTTTTTGTTTTTTCTTTCTTATGTAAATTTTACTTTTGGGCAAATTTGAATGCATATATTTTCTAGCAATTGATTGACATATCCTTGTTTATGTGCTAAGACTTGGAAAGAACTTGACTTTCTGTATTGTTTCTCTAAATATTTTGATTGATACACCTAGATTTGGTACAAGTTGGGGATAATAGTGCTGTGGAAGTTTATTACTATTATCTTGTATTTATTTCTTTCAGAAATGGTAATTAGGCAACTGTGGATTGATAAATTTAAAATCAAAGGATTCAAATTGTTGGGAAATATAGGTCTTGTTTGGTTTGTGTTTCTCAAAAAATTTTGGGAAAAATTCTCTACAAATAAGTTTTTAAAAGTAATCAAACCAAACAAATTTTCCCAAATTTTTTTTCCAAAACTTGTTTGGTTTACAAGTTTTCCAAACAAATCTCTCTCTCATACACATCAAATCAATCACTTTTTTCAAAACCCTCTCTCAAAATAATTTTTCAAAACATCTTTTGAAAAAAAATCAAACCAAACAAATTTTCGTACTTTTTATCTCAAAATATGTTTCTCAAATACAAACCAAACAAACCCATAAAGGTCTTCCTTTTCGTTCTAATGTACAATTTTTGAAATTATGATTAATTGGGTTTTAAATAATCAGTTGTTCTAATCTCTTTACCATAGATTCAGTCTCAAATTTGGATTTTGACTTTCCATAGAACTTCTTTTCCTTTTCTTTGCTCATCTTTACATGTTGATAAGTTATTTTGGTACTTGTAATGATGAGCAATATCACATTACTCACTCAGGATGAAGTGGTTTTCCTTCTTTGTTTTCCGGGTGTGTTTAACTTGATATTGCTAATGATCATCACTAATTTTTTTTTTCTCTCTCTCTCTCTCTCTTTCGGATTGTACTGTTATGTCTTTAATAGGATTTTTTTTTATTCTTTTCTTATTACCTATGTTTTCCCATAGGAATAGGATTCCTATATGTTTGAATGTTTGAATGCTGTAATCTACTATATTAGGTTGAAAGAGCTTTCACTAATATGTTTGATCTACTATGTCTTTAATTTGTTCCCTAAAATTTATTTGATAGAGGCAGTGAGTGTCTCTCATTGAAAAAATTAGTTGCCCCTCTCATCTTGCTAGTGTTACTTTGATTATATGAAATTCTTAGTGCATACTTTTGGTAAATGTTAAACACCATATTATTACTTTTTAAACAAAATAGTGGAGATTTATTTATTTATTTATTTATTTATTTATTATGGATAATCTATTCATTATTAAACTTGAATGTTTTTGATATTTGTGATGTAATGGTTTATGATTAATAAAATAGTATTTTGTATGTTGAAATGTTTAAATTCTAGATTGAGTGAATTTTTCATGTTAAGTTGGTGTTATTTTTCTTGTTAATTATCGTTGTTGTGGATATAAATTACCTTATCACATCCTTGCATTTTTCGTATTCTAGTTTTTTAAAATCATCATGTCCCATCATCATGCCCGGTGTCCATGCTTCTTAGCTTGGCAACATGGGGAAGTTATCTTGAAAATAGAAAAATAATGAAAAAGCTAACAAAGAGAATATAATTATTGGAATAAATGCAAGGGAGGTTTATCTGAAGAACATAAAAGGGATTTGTATCCATATCGGACATTGATACCACTTGGATACGTATCCAATACTTTCTAAATATACAAACAATTAGAGTTTAAATCTGTAAGTTTGAATAAGTATTGGATACTTTTTTAATATTTAAAGTATTAGACTGATCTTAAAATTAGGATGTGGCATTTCTCGTTGTAGCATCATAATATAATTATTAGAATAAATGCAAGAATAGTTTCTCAATACTTTACATATTCCTTAGAGAAGTAACATTGGGAAAGTCTGAGATTAAAGTACATCAAATTTGGAATAAATTTGGGTCCGCGTGATATAATCTCTAGGGGTTTTACCCTTGAATGAAGTAAAAAAATAATAATAATAATAATATTTTTTGTGTGTTGTAAATTTGAAATTGAAAATATTTGATGTGTAATTAAAGACGAATGGATTGTTTCAAATATGTTATTACAATTTTTTTTTATAAACATGCATACATGTTATATATATATATACACAAATTGATTGTTGAAACTTTAAGTACCCGTGCTCTACTTTTTTAGAATTTTTCATACCATACATCCGTACTTTTTGTATCTTCTCTGTATCCGTGTCTATATTCGTACCCATGCTTCATTGGTAAAAATACAATAAGTGATATAAACAGAATAGTGCACAATCTCTTCTAGTGAGTGTAATTGCTTTAGTTTGGAATGGTTGAATGTAATCAATAATTTGTTGTTTTGTTCTCAACCTTGTCTGGTTAATCTTCCTATAGAAGAATCTACTTCGTCAAGTATCTACTTTGAGTGTTGGCTTAAATTAGGTCTTAATTGTGAATTTTCTTGACTGTGATCAAATGCCTGAATATATTAGCAATTTTTCCCTTTTTTTGCAGGAATTAGTGTTGAAATTCCTAACTTAGAGATTTGGCTTGAGGTACGCTTTAATTGTATAGTTGCTCAGTTTCTTTAGAACTGGAAATGCCTCCTTAGATGATGAACATATGTACTTGCTTCATTTATGTTTTCTCGGAAACTTTTCAGGAAAAAGTAGGATGGCACTGTCTACTTAGAGGTTTGTCCTTGGGTTTTATGGACAGTACCCTTCCTGGAAGCTTTTGTATTGGCCTTTATTGTCTATACACGTGAGCATGGGGTCAGTTTGTTGTGTTGCTAGAAAGGATAGAACCCTGACGAATGGAACTAGTGGTGAAATTTTGCATAGAAATGCGATATATTCACCATCGTGGAGTTTCCGATGGGATAACCGGAGGCGTGTGGCAGGCGAAATTGAGAACATTTCCTATGCACCATCTCATGGAATCAGCACAAACAGTAGCATGGAGATCAAAGGGGAATTAATTTTTGATAGAGGTAATCTTTCAGGCCGGGGAAGCCCTTTAGGAAATTTTGGAACTCCTACTTCTCAAAAGTCTCCTGTGCATGAAGGACTGGTTGCAACTACGATAACTTCTTCAGGTAAAGCTTTAAAGTGCATCCTTTTTTTTTTTTTAAATTACTATTATATTATCAGCTCTAGGGTATTGCTTGGTAAGATCATCAAAAATTATTAATAGTAATTTTTAAATTATTATTTCTTGTTTTGTTTTGTTTGAGCAAGTGAAGAAATGGATTCCATTGTAAGTAGTTTGTTTTGTAGGCTCAATACATGAATATATTGGGACTGAAGCTCCTTTCTAACTGAATGTAATAATAAGTGAGAGGGTGGTTCTCATTGTTGACAGTATCTGTAGTATAAATATAAACATAAAGATGGAACAAACCAAAAGTTGGTGTAATGTCATATGCGTTGTGCAGACTATACCAAATCACCTCTCTATCAAAGTAACGCTTGTTAATAATGGCATTTTCCCATGTTTTGATTTGTTTGTGAATTTTGTTTGTGTAACTCTGCATGAATTGGCATGAATTTACATTTGGATTCTAATTGTATGTGGAATGTGTGATGGTATATCTAGTACTATTTTTGTATGTGTCATAAAGATGGAGGTGGTTGAATTTTACAAATATGTCAGGAATTAAGAGACCTATGGATGTTAAACTCACAGACAGAGAGAGAGAGCATAATAATTATTCATATGATTTATGAATAGGGATGACAAAAAATAACCCTGAATTCTGAGTTATTGACTTAACCCCCTACCCTAGGAAGTACGGATACGGATACAGAATACGGCGATACAGATATGGTGACACACCAAAATCTAAAAAATTAGGATATGGATATGGGTAAAAACAAATTTTTTTTATAATTTTAATAATATAATATGCATGAAAGTAAAACCTATAGCAAATTAATAAATAAAGAGAGGGATTCCTATTAAGCTAAGAGTCTTCAAACATTTATAAAACATCTAAAACTAAAAGCAAATGCAAATGTAAATGCAAATTAAATATCATCCTTACATGCCAACACCTAAAAAAAAAAACGAGAGCAGAGAGAAGAAATGCGAGAGAGTGAGAGAGAGAGAGTGAGTGAGAGAGACAATAAGGATACGTCAATTTGATAATTCTATTACTTTAACTCTCACTATATTTCTCTTATCGAAGAACTAAACAAAGTATTAGAAGTAATATGTGATTATGAGTATCTGATACTTCAAAATTAAGTATCCAATACTCTAAAAATAATTAAGAAGTAGTTGATACTTTTAAGTATCCAATACGTATCCGCGAGTATTCAAGGAGTATCGATATCCGATAAGTATCCGATACAAATAAGTCTCCATTTTTTAAGTATCCGTGCTTGATAGCTACTACCCCATTTAGATGGGTTGGGAGAGAGTTAGAGTTAAACTGGGTAGGGGTAGGTTTGGGGGGTAATAGTTAGAAACCTGATTGGATTCTCTTTGGTGGCAGACTCGAGGGAATAATATACCCAGCCTAAACCCCCCCAATTATAATTAAATTACTCAAGTACCCCTGATATGTAGTGATTTTCCATGAGTACCCTTTCTCATTGCATTTATTAGACTCTAGGGTTTTCACTATTCGAGGCAAAAGATACTTTTTTCTTTACAACCATTGCTCCTACTGCACCTCATCCGTTGTTGTCTCAATACCCCACCGCCGAAATGCCAGAGATCACTCAAGAGGCAACCCTTTCTATCATCAAAGGTACAATTTCTCCCTCTCTCTCTATCACACACGCGCAGACACAGATGGAGGTACATGTTATATATGTTTATACATGTTTAGATTGAGAAATGGGTAGGAGAAGATGAAGTCGCCATTCCTTAAACCATGAGAATTCAGATTAATTTTTCTTTTCTATTTTGTTTCTTTATCAGATGGTCACAATCTCTGTATTTGATATCACATGCAAGTTGGATCTACAATTATTTTTCTTCTCCTTCTAGAACATGAGATCTAATCTTTTATTTGATTGTGTTGCTTTAAAATTGTTTGGTAACATGCAATCCTATTTCTGGGTGGAGGTGGAGTTGGAGTTGGAGGTGTGGTTGTGATAAGGTGTGGTGTGGTAAGGTCGGGGTTGGCTCGGGAAGGGTTTTTTTACCTGGGGTGGGGTGGGGTGGGGCAGGGCAGGGCAGAGCAGGGATGGGATCAGGGGAATTTATTATCCTAGGCAGAGTGCAGTTGAGAAGGGGTTCCCCATCCCATTACTATACCTATATACACATCTGTGTGTACTCGTGTGTGATGAAGATTGTGCCATCAAAGGTCCAACCAGTCATGTATAATCAAAATATATCCTTGAAAAGCATTAAGCGTAATTTTTTGCAAAAAAATGTTCACATAATATAACTTCGGAATTCACAAATGAATCACTAATCACTAACTAGTAAATGTAGGAACACTATGATAAACAATTTACTAGGAATGTTTGTATGTTTGTCTTTAGTTTGGAATGTCGGGTAAAGGAAAAGAGGACCTTAGATTAGCATCACTAAATTAACATACACACCACTCATTGAGTATATTAATTGTAATTATTAGTCATATGGATCTACACCCAAAAAGGCATGGCTACCCTGATTTTTGCTTACACATTCAGTTTGTCTTATATTAGGGAGTGTTTGACATTTAAAATAATTGCCAAATATGCATTGGGAACTTTATGATTCTCCTGCATGTTTTTCTTATGCTTCATCTGCTTCTTGTTAACATCATATTTAATGTTTATGCAGTTTGTTTACCACACATGCTTTGTCCCTGAAAATATGAAATCTGGGCATGGTATATGATTGGATTGGACACTAGAATTATTCACTTTTTTTTTTTTTTTTTTTTTAAGCTGGATATTAGACCTTATCACTTGAAGCTGTTTTGTAGACCTTATTGGTCTGCTGGCTAGATTTTGATGTTTTTGTTGGGAGTATTGGGCTTGTGTCCTTACCAAGATCTGTGAACCTGCTAAATAACATTTGATATTGCTTTCTAAAGTTTCATATTATTTTCTTATGGGTAGACATGAGACATGAACATACTTTTAGTTTTCTGACTCATGTGGCTTCTGCTGGTTAGATAGTCTATATATTTTTCTTACTGATTTTTGTTAGTTCTGGATCCATGTATAATAGTTTTTTTCTGAATATAATGGTAGACATAAGAGGTTAGTCACAGAACTCTGATAAATTCTTGTTGTCTTTTATGATCTGGTGCTTCTCTGTCATTCATTCATTTTATTTATTTTTTATTTTTATTTTTAAAGGAAAAGAAAACACTCAAATTTACTAGGGGCATACTCCAAATGCTACAAACAAAGTTGGAGCCCATCAAACAGCATACCGTACTTACTACAGCTATAATGGAATGAATCCTGACCATTACCGGTTGGCTTTACAAGTCAGCTTCAACGAGAAGGTCTAGTGGAAACCACCGCTTCTCCATGGGCATGTGAAGCCTTTTATGTTAGTAAAAGGACTGAACAAATAAGAGACGAAAACTTCCTCTGGTTTTCAATTATCAACCTCTGAATAATTTTCTCCAGGATGACAAGTTCGCTCTTCCTCACTGAGATGTTCTTTTGCCAATCTACCTAAAGCAGGTTTTTGGCAACTTGGGGTTCACCCAAGCAAGAACGGTCTATAAACCTAAAGAAAACCTAAATGAGGTTACCCCATCAACTAGGATGAACTAGCTAATACTAGAACCCCAAGCCAAAAGCATTAATGAGGCATAAAACAATCCCAAAGTGTAATGAAACACATAGCATAATCTTCAAACTTGAAGAATCAGTAACAAAAAATTAAAATAAAAAGAAAAACCACTAAGCATAGACATTTCCTACCAGCTAGCAGCCAGTCCATGCTATCTTCCTGAGTCTTCCAAGGGTTTGACCAGCTTGTTCAACAAGAATGAATAGCACTAGATGTACAAAAAACAGCCGTGGGCATTCCTGCAGATATTCAACATACTTGTACAACAAAGATGTGTAGCACACTTGTGATTCTGAAATTAGACCACAGTACGCGACACACGCAGTAACCATCAAGTCTTCAAGTGTTAATAATTATTGTTTCACATATAATGTTAAAAGTTTGTTATAATTTTTTTTTAATAACCAGGTGTCCAGGCCAGAAAAAATTTTGTTGTAATTTGCCCCCACTTCATCATTGTCAGGATTTGCTGCTTGCCACCTATAGTTTGTTATGTTGATTTTTCATCTTCAGAAAGTGTGCTTTCTCATTTAGGTTCAAAATTCTAATCTTTATATACTATACTGTGGCTTTTGTATGGTGGTTGGCTCTGTGGGTGCTTATTTTTGTTGCGTATAACCTGTTTGTGAAATTGCCTAGTCACTTTGCTGAGAGTTTTCATCTATGTTTGTTTCCCCTGTTTTTATTCCTGTAAGCTAGGAAGCAGTACACTTTAAAATGGGTGCCGTGTCCGTGTCCCTATCCATGTACTTGTCCGTGACCCACATGTATTGGACACTGTCATGCTGGGCACACATGTCCACGTGTTGGATATGTCACATGGCATATCAAATTTTTCAAATTATTATTTTTTCACAGGATACCTTGGGGACATTTCACGGACATGCATGTCTTGTGTTTGGACACGCCTTAAGACATTTTTGTTTTTGGGGGGGGGGGGGGGGGGGGGGGGGGGGGTTATAGTAATTTTAGAAAGCTGATTTTGGGTTGAAATAAAATATATGGAATCAAAGAACGGAAAAATTGGAAAAATAAAATAAAATAGATATACACCCACATATACATTGATGTCTTTTGTACCTATGTCCTAATTTATATTTGTCTATGAAGCATAGGTGTACTTTAACAAACACGCCATACTTGGTACTTTATATGTGCCGAAATAGTATTTTTCTTCTATACAAAGGTGAAGTTAGTTTCATTGTACATGTTTTTTCATGCTTAGCATGATTTTAAAATTATACTTGGGTTTTAAACCTTATTTATGGCATTAAATGTGAATTCGAGATCGGATCTTAACCAACTAATTTAATTAGTTTTTGTATCACACTAAATTAAAAATAAATATTTTTTACAAACATACTTGTACCTTATTTTAAAAAAAATTCACCTTGTCAATGTACCCATACTGCACCAATACCCATAATCATGCTCCATAGGTATATATATATATATATTTTGTTGCCGTATCTTCACCTATCCTAATATTTTTAAAATCACCATAACCTGTAACCTTGTCCATGTCTCTGTCTGTTCTTCTTAGCTTATAAGGCTTTTTTCTGCACAATGGCTGTTGATTCCCTCCTAGCAATTACACTGAATGGTTTCCAAGTACCCTTATTGGGATTATATCGTGCAGAGTTTCTTAACGGGAAAAGAAATGTGGGGTGGAGCAATCAAGGTTCTTCACTCTTGGAACAAGTAGAGAACCATGTAGAGTTAGGATCTTCTTCAATATCAACTTTAATGCAATTCTCTTTTGCTTCGGAGTTGGCATTAATAATTTCCCCTTCGATTAATTTCCTGGCTTCACCAATGATGGGTAGCCTTCCTCCTTCCTACTTTTGCGTCCAGGATTTCATGTGTTTAGTGAAGATTATCACATTCATTAAACTTAATTGAATAAGAAACCTACAGTAGACTAATAATGTAGAGAATCTAGATGCAGCGAGGCATGGCCCTGTATGTTTCTTTGGTTCATTGTAATAGAATCATCACTTACAAAATGTAACACTGCTTATGCTTCCATTTTTTATGCCGACTGATATGGTTTACATGCTTGTTGCAGAGATAACTCTGGCTGGCAATGATAATACAAAGGTGAGATTTTATGTGATTGGAAGTGAATCTAGTGAAAGGCTGTGTGATTTGTTTTAAGATGCTTGAGTTTTGTTCTTCCCCTCAATTCATATGTCATTTTATGTTACAGGTACAGAGCTCCACAGAATCACCAGAAATTATAGATTCATCTGCACCAAAGATTTCACTTTCTGTGCCTTCAAGCTCTTCTTTATCGACTTCAGCTGCAAATCATTTATCTTCCCAAGCTCACTCACTTCCATCAAACTCAACACAATCAAGAAGGGCCCACCAGTCACCAGGACACCAGCTTTTGAGGCAAGTTTCAGATAGTCGAATTGTGGGTTTGAAATCCCCAAACAGTAACTTGGTATCTGAGGGCGGACCATCGTTTGTGCCCTCTAATTGCAGTAACGATTTGATGCTTGGATCCCAAGGTGCTTCTTCTGATGGGTGGTCCATGCGGACCTTCTCCGAGCTCGTGGCCTCTTCTCAAAGAGAGAGGTGGTCTTTCGACAGCGAGTTTTTGGGCTCTGGCCGTGGCAAGCTAAGTGAATCTAGCGGTGCCCTCTCATATTCTCCCTCCATCGATCTCCAAACTTGTGGGGTTTGCTCTAAGCTCTTGACAGAGAGATGTTCATGGAGCAGCCAGAAAATTATTGCTACCAATGAACTGTCAGTCATTGCTGTGCTTGTCTGTGGGCACGCTTATCACGCTGAATGTTTGGAGGCTATGACACAGGAGGCCGATCGCTATGACCCTTCTTGCCCATTTTGTACGGTTGGTGAAAAGAAACTGTCGAAGATGGCCAGAAAAGTCATGAGAGCAGAAGCAGAACTGAAATCAAGAAGCGGTAAGATATCTAGGAACAGAGTCTTGGATAATTATCATGATGATGCTGAATTTGATGTTCTTGATCGCCGAAAAACTAGTGAAGGAGATGGAAATTTTCACAAGATGGAACCCAGTTCCAGTGCAAGGAGATCCTTTGCAAAACCTTTCCTGAGGCGGCACTTTTCGCTTGGATCTAAGTGGAGTAGATCGATGTCAGAGAACAACTCTGCCCGGAAGGGGTTTTGGGCAAGGTATCGCAAGGATTGAGTCCTCTATTTGGTAGGACTGCATTATAATACATAGTGTTCTGGGAAGTTTCATGAATGCATTTTCAGATTTGCTAATAATTCAGTATTGTTTTTCTATCATTATATATTCAGAAATTATGATGGTATAAATATTCAAGTCCAAATTGAATGTGAAAGTAAGCAAGCATTAGAAGACAGCTGGAGTTTGACTGTGTTTGGTCCAAGGATTTGGAGAGAGATTTGGAAAGAAAAAAAGAAAAGGACGGTGAAATTTGAATAAAATATATTTACATTTCATTTAGTTTTACACACATTTTTCTTTTCTTTTGTCAAATCTCTCTCTAAATTTATGAATCAAACAGAGTCTCAAGGATATTCTACCTATGGTATCTTGACAACCTTGATAAAAAAACGATTCCATTGTAGGTTGTAGTTCAATTTAGGCCTCGTTTGGCAAGAGGCTATTTTAGCCAATTAGTCAAAAAGTTACTAAATTAGTTAAAAAGTTAATAACTCATATCAAAAAGTCAAAGATTTTTTTTTTTGTCTATTTTTTGCACATCTTTTCATAATTAGTCAAAAAGTTATTCCAAATATACAAAAAAAATTTACTTACCTTTTTAATCAAATAATTAAAAAGTTACTAAATTAGCCTGTTTTCAAACGAGACCTTAATATGAAACAGAGTTGGGTGGGCTATTACGATTCTTGATGGTTTGCCAACTTTGCACCGTCTGTTTTCTGTTTTGGGAAGCATTGAACACAACATGGAAATTAGAGTGCATGTGAAAGACTAGGTTAAGTGCAACGTGATGAAATCTGTTGAGAGTTGGGCATATCCATATGGAATAATGATTCATTCCTCAAATCTGTTTGAGAGGAAGAGTAATGTGAGATCACTTCACATGGGGGTAGATTAGGTGGAATTTGGGGACAAAATTAAGGGATGTAACACTACTCTATCCGTATATATATAATGATGGTTCAAGCTTCATTGTGACAGAGCATACGATTGGTTACTTAGGTGTTGTGTGGGAGAGCAATCAGTGTTGTACTTGTCACATGATCAAATTTCCCCCTCGTTTTTGCCATGAGATGGGACTAAGATGTAAACACTGAGGTTTGGAGGTCATAACAAAACCAAGCACAAATGATTCCACTTCTATGGTTCTGAAAATGGTAAACTATAGAGATAGAGGAGAAAAATTAGGAAAATTCTAATTTTACACACCTCTTTAGTTTAGTACACATAGTTAATGAAATTTTATTTTAATAATAATTATATCCTAAAATAAAATGACTATAATGGACATCAAATCTCTAGCCAACACATCTCATCTCTCCTCTCTCTCTCTCTCTCTCTCTCTCTTCTATCACAAACCATTTTGTTTTCTTCCTCCTTGTTTAGAATCAAGTCAAATTTGTTTCGATTATGATTCCAATAGAGAACAACATAGACGAAGACGATAACAACAATCAAATGGTCTCTTCTTACTCATCATCATCGCCTTTGCTGCCATTGCCGCAAACCCACCAGTTTGATTTTCTGGCAAGCTTTGCTTTCCAGGAAAGACCTATTCGGCAAAACATTGCCGAAATTTTTTATTTTTTGTCAGAAATTAACTGTCGAAATTATTATTCTTATTCAAAAACAATTTTGATACAAAGATACAGCTTCAAGACAATAATTATGACGACCACAATTCAAAATCATCATATTGAATGAAACAACATCTCTTTTAGACATTTTATCAAACACTCGACGAGTAATAAAAAACTGATTGCATTTATAATATAGATTTAGAAGCTTGTTCCATAAAGAGATAAACCTATCCAAATCAAGCTTTAGGAGTAAGGTATGGATAGATAAACCAGTCTAGAAGTCTTTGGAATCAATGCATTCTTGCAATACATGGCTCAAATGGTGCAATTCGACAGAAGCAGAGTAGCTAAGACTTGGTGATTCAAATGGGTTTCTGTCAATAGTATTGGTTAAGGTGGAGATGGTTGTTGGCACAAAGAGAAGAGAAGATTAGATTGTGGTTATCTTGTTAAAAGTTATAATCGGAATATGTGGTGTGTGGAATTAGATAAATAATACCTAATTAAATTCATAAATGTGTGTACTAAGAAATGATATGTACTGAGATACGTAGGTGTGTGAAAATAGAATTTCCTGAAATATTATGACGGTTAGACCTTGTAGCTTGGTAGTAATACTATTATAATAAATACATCAATGTTAAATACTACTAAAAAAAAAATATTGAAAATTTTACACTATTTATATGGATGTAAGTCTCATATGATATAAGTCCCACAGTATTGTGTAAAATTTTTGATCATTTTTGTAAGATCCCTAGCATTGCTCCAGCGAATATCCCAAACAAGATGCCTACGGGTTGAGATTTCTATCTCCAAAAAGCCCTTGTGTTTTATCTATCACCACCACACGATATCACTTTTAATTTGGAAAAAATTCAATCGTGCGGTTTAGATATATGTAAAAGTAATGTTAGAAATTTTAAAAATTTTATCAAAATTTTTATTAAATGTCTCACGTGAGTAGAAATTTTGGTAAAACTTTTAAAATTTCTAACATTACTCTTTACATATATCTAAAGGTCTAACATTTTTCATATATAAAACAGGGAACATGACGCATGTGATTTTTTGAAACGGGAAATCTTGGATTTGTGATACTATGAGGCTTGATCATTTTTTCGAATCCCCTCATGTTTTTATGTTCTAAGTTTTCTTCACCATGATGTATACTTTTAACTTGGTTGTGTAAAAATAAATAAATAAATATTGTCTCTAGTCTAGATTTGTCTTACTCTGATGATCCAATTTGTTGTTTTTTTTTTTTTTTTTGGGAAGATTATTATGTTGATCATCCACAAAAGAAAAAAGAAAAAAATTGATCCGTACAAAATCACAGTTAAAATTTAGTTTTACAATATCGAATAAATTTAATTTTTTAAAAAAATAATAATTTAAGCATAAAATTTACAAAATAAACTAATTAAATCGTCAAAACATGAGCCCTTCAAGCCCAACTCGACTATTCACTCCACATTAGTGGATGTGGGACAATCTAACTCCTAAAAAATAACTTCAAATGAAGTATGGATATTAATTGGTAAATTAAAATATTTTATGAATTATTTTATGTGGTTTGAAAAATTACAAATACCTCCCATCAGAATTTTTTATTTAACAGAATTAATTAAAAAAGTGAAATTTTTAACTGTTCACCTGTACAATAATAAAATTATCTGAATTATTAATTGAAATTGTGCGTGTCAATTTCCGACCACATTGTCAAATTAGTATTTAGCTGAAGAGCACTGGCAGAATAGATTAAGCCCAAACGACTGGCAGAATAGATTAAGCCCAAACGACCTGGAACAGAAAGAAGAGATTCCGAAGGTGGTTCGTCCATTCGGGGGCACTCCGACGATCAAGTCAGTTATCTCTCAAAGATAGCAAAAATGCTTAACTCACTATTCAAAATATAAATTGCAACTCACTATTCAAAATATAAATTGCGTACCTTAAACTCATGAGGGTGCCTCTCTTTTATAGCCAACAGAAACTTAGTTCCAATAGAAGCCTAGCTCTATTGGACTTAGGATTATTGCTAATCTTGGACTCCTAGTAGGATTGGGATAAACTCTCTAAGAGTCTTATCCTTACCCAAACTGAAGTGTCATTCAATCCAGAACCCTTGTCCTTTATCCGCTTATCCCGGATTCCGATATCTTCGGACATAACTTCGGCCCAGCCGAGATTACTTCGGCGTCATGATCAGGACACGTGGCACCTCGGCTGACACTTCGACGCCACCTTGGCCACGTGTTGGCACTCAGAAAATATGTCCCCACAGAAATAAAATTTTAATATTATTAAAAACTATTGATTAACTTGATGATGCATTAATAAAATAACCTATTTTTTATGAAATTAGAAACTTTAAAAAGTATAACATAATTCCTAAAACTATAAGAGTAATTTATAATTTAAGTAAAGAGATATATTTGTAATTTCCCGATATTAATTATTTAGTGGTTGCCTGTGACGCAACGGACTTTATGGCCAGCATTCAATAGTTGACTTGTTAGCTCAATTCTATATTTAAGAGATTGTTTGGGTTGTCTTAAATAAGTGTATTTTTTATTTTTTTAGATTAAAAAGTTGAGGAAAAAAATATGATTGTCTAGGTTAACTTTTTGACTTTTTATGAAAAAATGTGTATTAAAAAATTGTATAAATTAATGTGTAGGGAAAAATTAGGATTGTGAGTTGTGCAGCCATAATTTTTTACTTTTGGTGAATAGTGATAACTTTTTGACTTTTTGACAACCTCCCAAACTTGGCCTAAATTTTGACTTAATTATCTAAAAGTGCTATCTATAAATGTTATTGTAACTCAGATTATATCTAAAAAAATTTTAATTAATAAGTTCTATTTAGTATTATCAGTTTTTCTTAATTTTAAACTTAAGAATATTATCAATTTTGCATAGTAATGTTCTAAATAATTGTTTCACTAACTAATACAAAAAACATAACTTGAGATTAAACGTTTTTGCCCGTATATCAATTGTTTCTAGTTTTAAAACCAAAAACATATTAAGTTTTTTTTTTCAATTTTAAAACTGATGACATTATCATTTTTTTCATTTTTAAAGTTTTTTTTTTTCTAGTTTTACACATCAATTTTCCATCATCATACTCATTTATAGACACACAATTTTTTTTAGTTTTGCACAAAAAAATCATTCAATTTTTCAAAAAAAATTTTTGCATTTAATTTTTTTTAATTTGAAAGCTGATATTTTAAAGTTTTGAAAATCAAAATAAATGTCAAATCATCATTTTTTTTTATAGAATATCATAAATGACAAACAATCATTATTTGAAGGACAATTCCGACTATTAAAAATTTAATGAGATTTGAAAGTCTAAAAAATCTTAATTAAGACTTAATAGAATATAAATTCATAAATCAAAACTTATGTGTAAACGCCCTTAATTTTTTTAATTTTTTCCTTTCTAGTTTTGTCTTCTCTTTGTCTACCTCGTATTTTTCTCTCTCAATGTGTTCTTCTTCATTCAATTTCACATACAACATACACCTCCTTGATAATCTAATCAACAATGTTCAGACTGATATTTATCTAACAAACTACAACTTTGAGATTCTTAAAAAATACTTCATGAGCAGTGGTATATGAAGTTATGATATCATAGATATCAAATAGTGTTAGCAGTGATGGCTTCACGAATTTGAATGGGAATATGACATCGTTTTTTGGTTCGTGGAATAGGAAATTTAAAGAAGTAAATGTGGGTTTCTTTGGAAAGGGTTGTCCCACATTGAAACTTTAAGAGAGTTTTGTTGAGTATGTAAGCTCTAGCCTACAACACTTGGGTTGGGCCTCAAGGGGCACCCCAAGTTTGTAGAAGGGAGGAGTTATGGACAAAGTGAATCGTAGCCCAAACCACCAGGCACGCGCGCCGCCGGCTGTCTGTCGGGACACAAGTTGTGGGTCGGGTCAGTTCTTGTATTAATTTTTTGAACAAAATTCATTTGAATTTTTTCAAAAATTATTGCAGGAATTTAATTCAAATTTGAATTCCAATTTTTTGTCCAACATTTAAGTCTCCTCTGTCCGAAATTCCTTACAGAATCTGCCAAACAGATTCAAACAGAAACTGCCCTGGCGGTTACAGTTTCAACACGGCAGTTACAAATTCAAAAATACGTCCAGATCTATTTGAATTTAAACTTGTATCTATTCAATTCAAAACACACCTGTTCGATTCAAAATGGTACCTGTTCAGGTTAGCATTTTGTGCCTATAAATACTTGACATTTCCAGCAGTCTAAGGATCCGAAAATCAGTCTACAACTTATATATTTGCTGTCCAAAATTTTCTTCTTTGCATTTAATCTTCATTCTAGTTTTAGAGATAAAATAAAGAGAGTATAAGAACACAAGGTTCTAATTCGCTGTACAAATTTGTATGGAGTGCTACTACAAGTTTGTGAAGATTATCGTATCCTGGGAGATAGACGCCACTCAACCGCAAGCACCGTAGCGGGGTGAATTTGTCTTAAGGATAGAGTGTCACACACTCGACTTGGTCTTTGAATTATTTATTCGGTTCTTCAAAATAAATACTGTAGGTTTTATTTTATTTTGTTTGAATTGTTTCAATTTATTTTATTTACACAGAAGATTGTTCCAACAATCTTAAGACAGATTCGAATTATTCTGTTTACAGAAATTTTTCGTTTGTTTCCTTTTACCTTTCTTCTTTTAAGAAAATTATTTTCTGTGAATTTACAAATTAATATTCTGGTTAGAAACACAAATAGTGGTTATATGCTATTTGACAGATAGTAATAATATACTGTCTTTTTTCTTTGACAATTAGTAGTAATATACTGGTGTCATTAACAATTCAGAATATATATTTGTGGAATTTTGTCAGAAATTATTTTTGGTTTTCAGAAATTTATTTCTGAGTGTTCTTTAATTAAAAAATTTTGTTTTAGTTTTTTTTTTTTTAATTATTGAAGTGAAACAGAAATTTAATTTTCTATGTGGAATTAATTTGGTTAAATAAAATTTTATTTTATTTCCAAATTAATTGAAAAATAAAAGTTACATTCTTGTTTCTTTTATTTTTACAGAATTTCATTCTGTGAATTTGGATTAATTTTCTGTGTAGTATAAATTCTAATTATAATTTGATTTATAATTTAGAATTCATGGCTGCTAAAACAAATGCTTAAACAAGTACTACTGCGGTGACTGCAATGATGCCAACCCCCTCTCCTGTGGTGACAGTATCGGTAAATCACGGTGAGAAGCCAGAGAAGTTCTCATAAACTGATTTTAAAAAATGGCAACAGAAAATGTTGTTCTATCTTACAACTCTAAACCTGGCTCGTTTCCTCAGTGAGGATGCTCCTATTTTGAAAAAGGATGAAACCGACCGGCAAGTGGTTGCTGCGGTTGATGCCTGGAAACATGCCAATTTCCTTTGCCAGAATTACATCTTGAACGGACTTGACAACACATTATACAACGTCTACAGTCCAATCAAGACAACAAAAGAAACTTTGGGAATCATTGGAGAAAAAGTACAAAACGGAAGATGCCGGCTCAAAGAAATTTGTGGTTTGCAAATTCCTGGACTTTGTAATGGTTGATTCTAAAACTGTGATTAGCCAAGTTCAAGATCTCCAACTCATTCTGCATAACATTCACGCGGAAGGCATATCTCTCAGTAAATCCTTCCAAGTTGCATCCTTAATTGAGAAATTAGCACAAGGCTGGAAGGAATTCAAGAACTACCTCAAACACAAGCGCAAAGAAATGTCTATGGAAGAATTAATTGTGCGTTTGAGGATTAAGGAGGAGAACCGCAATTATGAAAAGCGAGCCGGTAAGCATCCTATGGAGTCTAAGGCAAATGTGGTGGAACATGCTTCAAAAACCAAGAAACGAAAGTTTTCTGGAGAAAGTTCATCACAAGGCTCTAAAGGGGAGGAAAATAAAAAGTACAAGTTTAATGGCAAATGTTACATCTGTGACAAAAAGGGACATCGGGCTAGAGATTGTCGTAGCAAAGGCAAAAGCAAAAGAAGAACAAGTAAGAAGCCTACTCAAGCACATATGACCGAAGTGGACAATATTTCCAATGGTATAGATGATATCAATCTTTCTGCAGTTATTTTCGAGGAAAATCTTGTCAGAAATCCTAAAGAATGATAAGTGGACACTGGTGTTACTTGCCATATTTATGCCGACAAAAAGATGTTCACATCTTATTCTACAGTGGACAATGATGAACAACTTTTTATGGGCAACTCCTCAACTTTCAAAGTTGAAGGACAAGGAAAGATTGTACTCAAGATGACATCTGGAAAGGAACTCACTCTCAACAATGTGCTGCATGTACCGGACATTCGCAAGAATCTTGTTTCCGGATCTTTGTTGAGTAAGAATGGATTTAGGCTAGTATTTGAGAGTGATAAATTTGTACTTACTAAGAACGGGATGTATGTAGTAAAAGGTTACATGTTTGATGGCCTTTTCAAGTTAAATGTAATGACCGTTGTACCCTCAATTATTAATAATAATACATCTTCTTCTTACTTGCTTGAGTTTTCAAATTTATGGCATGGTAGACTAAGACATGTTAATTATGGATCCTTGCGTAGATTAATTAATATGGAATGTTTACCTAAATTTGACATTGATTCAAATCATAAATGTGAAATTTGCGTTGAGACAAAATTATCTAAAACTTCTTTTCATTCAATTGAAAGAAGTACGGAACCACTTGAACTAATTCATAGTGACATTTGTGATTTTAAATCAATTAAAACTAAAGGTGGGAAAAAGTATTTTATCACTTTTATAGATGACTATACTAGATATAGTTATGTTTATTTAATTCGAACCAAGGATAAAATTTTGGAAACTTTCATTCAATATAAGAATGAAGTTGAGAATCAACTTGGTAAGAAAATCAAAAACTAAAAAGTGATAGAGGTGGTGAATATGAATCACCTTTTGGTGAATTTTGTATAGAACATGGAATAATTCATCAAACCACCGCTCCTTACTCACCTCAGCAAAATGGAATTGCTAAAAAGAAAAATAAGACTTTAAAAGAAATGATGAATGTCATGTTAATAAGTTCTGGATTACCTCAGAACTTGTAGGGGGAAGCAATACTTTTTGCTAATTATATACTTAACAAAAGTACCCCGAAAGAAAGTGAATCAAACACCTTATGATTGTGGCATGTAAGAATACCATCCTACAAATACTTAAAAGTGTGGGGGTGTTTGGCTAAAGTGGCATTCCTAGTCCTAAAAAGGCTAAAATAGGTCCTAAGACCATTGATTGCATTTTCATTGGTTATACCAAGAATAGTAGTGCATATCGGTTTTTGATTCATAAATCAAAACATTCCGAAATGCATGTAAATACTATTATTGAATCTCGGAATGCATCTTTCTTTGAACATGTATTTCCAAACAATATTGGACAAGAGACTAGTAACAATAAAAGATCTCATGATGCTATTACTAGTCAGGATCAAGAACATGATCAAGAACAAGAGTTAGATCAAAATGAGGAAGAAGAACCTAGGCGTAGTAAACGTGCTAAAACCTCAAAATCTTTTGGTCCAAATTTCCTAACATTTTTGTTAGAAAATGAGCCTTTAACTTTTAAAGAGGTTATGTCCAGTCCTGAAGCTCCTTTATGGAAAAAAGCTGTCAACAGTGAAGTTGAATCCATCTTGCAAAATCACGCTTGGGAATTGGTGGATTTGCCACCAGGTTGTAAACCTCTTGGGTACAAGTGGATTTTCAAAAGAAAATTGAAAGCGGATGGATCAATTGACAAATACAAGGCAAGACTTGTGGTAAAAGGATTTAGACAAAAAGAAGGTCTTGATTACTTTGACGCATACTCACCGGTTACTAGAATAATATCCATTAGAATGCTAATTGTCATTGCATCTCTATACAATCTAGAAATTCATCAAATGGATGTGAAAATTGCTTTCTTAAATGGTGAGTAAAATAAAGAAATTTACTTGGAACAACTAGAAGGTTTTTCTGTTCTAGGAAAAGAAAAAAAAGTGTGTAAATTGGTTAAATCATTATATGGTTTAAAACAAGCGCCAAAGTAATGGCATGAGAAATTTGACAAGGCAATGATGTCAAATAGATTCAAAATTAATGAATGTGATAAATGTGTTTATATTAAAAACACAGACAAATGTTATGTCATTGTTTGTCTTTATGTAGATGATATGCTCATCATAGGAAGTAATAATGATATGATTAAAACTACTAAGAAAATGTTGAATAAACATTTTGACATGAAGGACATGAGCATTGCTAATGTAATTCTTGGTATGAAAATTACCAAAACATCAGAAGGTTATGCTTTGTCACAATCTCATTACATTGAGAAAATACTTGACAAATTCAGCAAAGATGACGATCATCTTGCTAGAACACCTATAGATGTTAATGTGTTTCTATCTAAGAATGTACATGAAAGTATTTATCAATTAGAGTATACCCAAATTATTGGAAGCTTAATGTACTTGATGAACTGCACTCGCCCAGATGTAGCTTATGCAGTAAGTAAATTAAGTAGATATACAAATAACCCAGGAGTAGAACACTGGAAAACAATTATAAAGGTTCTCAGATATCTCTGATTTGCTCATAACATTGGGCTTAATTATACTAGATATCCAGCAGTACTTGAAGGATACTGTGATGCAAACTAGATATCGGATACTAGAGACTCAAAGTTCATTAGTGGGTATGTCTTTACTCTTGGTGGTGCGGCTATATCTTGGAAATCTTCCAAACGGACTTGCATAGCTAGGTCTACTATGGAATCAGAATTCATAGGTTTAGACAAAGCTGGGGAAGAAGCAGAATGGCTTCGCTACTTCCTTGAAGATATTCCAATATGGCCAAAATCGGTGCCTGCTATATGCATACATTGTGATAGTCAATTAGCAATTGGTAGAGCATAGAGTCATATGTATAACGGTAAGTCATGACACATTCGTCATCGACATAACACCGTGCGACAACTACTCTCCAATGGAATTGTTTCCATTGAATATGTGAAGTCTAAAGACAACGTAGCAGATCCACTAACCAAAGGGTTAGCAAGAGAGTTAGTTGAGAATTCATCGAGGAGAATGAGACTAAAGCCTATTAAATAAGAGTTACCACAACGACAACCCAACCTAGTTGACTGGAGATCCTAAGATCTAGGTTCAAAGGGACAACCGAGTTGTGTATGACTCAGAAGGATAACCGGAGAGTTAAACTTTTACCCATTTCTATGATGAAATAGTGATGACTGCAACGTTAAAGGTTAAGTAAAATTTTTAATGATTCTTATATTTAGGTAAACCTAATGGAGTATGGCAGAATACTTTTCATAAGAATTACCTATATGAGTGTGAACTGGGCCGATTCTATGAGATTTGTGAAGGGCTACAATTCTCTAGAGTACTCATGAAAGACCAGGTTGTTCAAGGCCAAAATGAACACAATAGTGAGAACTAAACTGTGTCTGGGGATATACTGTGTGAGTTCTATTGTCTTGGTTTACACAAACGGCTGAACAGTTCAAGACATGTTCACTAGTTAGCTAGTAAATTCGATAGTGTCTCACAAGGGAAGGTTCAAAGCCAAAAGCTACCTATCCTTTACAGAATATTTTCAATTTCTGTACTCTCTGTATGTAGATCATGTTGTTGCATTTTCTCTCCGTCAAATTCCATTCATGTGGGGGATTGTTGGAAAATTAGTTTTATTAGGCTTATTTTGGGCCAACTTTGAGTCCAAAATTGAGTGGGCCCCAAACGTCTTTTGGGGTGGGTCCGAAGAGGTGAAGTGTTCCTTGCCGCGTGGCAAGTCACACGGTAAAGACGGTTCGTCAAAACCATTTATGAGTAAATGGGAACATGACGTCGTTTTTCGGTTCGTGGAATAGGAAATTTAAGGAAGTAAATGTGGGTTTCTTTGGAAATGGTTGTCCCACATTGAAACTTTAAGAAAGTTTTGTTGAGTATATAAGCTATAGCCTACAACACTTGGGTTGGGCACCAAGGGGCACCCCAAGTTTGTAGAAGGGAGAAGTTATGGACAAAGTGAACCTTAGCCCAAACCACCACACACGCATGCGCGCACCACCGTCGTCCGTCCGGCAGAGACGGG
The DNA here is from genome assembly GCF_055761805.1 of Camellia sinensis. NCBI lineage: Eukaryota > Viridiplantae > Streptophyta > Magnoliopsida > Ericales > Theaceae > Camellia > Camellia sinensis. The sequence goes on along the minus strand of NC_138966.1, from coordinate 33,758,481 downwards.
CCGGGCACGGGTGTGGGTTGTGGGTTGGGTCGGTTCTTGTATTAATTTTTTGGACAAAATTCATTTGAATTTTTTCAAAAAATATTGCGGAAATTTAATTCAAATTTGAATTCCAATTTTTTGTCCAACATTTAAGTCTCCTCTGTCCGAAATTCCTTACAGAATCTACCGAACAAATTCAAACAGAAACTGCCCTGGCAGTTATAGTTTCAACACAGCAGTTACAGATTCAAACATATGTCCAGATCTGTTTGAATTTAAACTTATATCTGTTCAATTCAAAACACACCTGTTCAATTCAAAATGATACCTGTTCGGGTTAGCATTTTGTGCCTATAAATACTTGATATTTCCAGCAGTCTAAGGATTCGAAAATCAGTCTGCAACTTATATATTTGCTGTCTAGAATTTTCTCCTTTGCATTTAATCTTCATTCTAGTTTTAGAGATAAAATAAAGATAGTATAAGAACACAAGGTTCTAGTTCGCCGTACAAATTTGTGTGGAGTGCTACTACAAGTTTGTGAAGATCATTGTATCCTAGGAGATAGACGCCACTCAACCGTAAGTACCGTAGCGGGGTAAATCTGTCTGAAGGACAGAGTGTCACACACTCGACTTGGTCTTTGAATTATTTATTCGGTTCTACAAAATAAATACTGTAAATTTTATTTTATTTTGTTTAAATTATTTCAATTTATTTTATTTACAGAGAAAATTGTTCTAACAGTGTTTACTTTAAAAAATATCAATTTTGAAAGATGTTAAATTGCCATGTAAACTTCGAAAAATGTGATAACTTGAAGGTTTGGTTGGAAAGATATGTTGCTTCAAGAAAACAAACTTTCTATTTTTTGAAAGAAGTGGGTTAGACATAAGCTGTTCTTCAAAATTTTGGTGAAATAGCCTCAAACCAACGAAGGTGTTCAAGCATAAATTATTAATAGTTTTTTTTTATTTTTTATTATGAAGTGACAAGTGAAGTTTAGGGACTTCAACATTTTAAGAAAATAATAAATACCATATAAAACATGTATTATTAGGAGGTGGATCGCTCCTGTACTTAATCCGGATTGGAGGACGCTATTTAGGCTCATAGGTTTCACTAGGGATTTCGTTTTGATAATTTAAACCGTTTATTTTGTCAAGTACGTAGTGTATATCAATCACACAAACCAATAGGTCAATTCAATAATCGTAATCTATTTAATTTGTCATGTTTGTCAACCAAAAAATGAATTGTCTATTTTTAAAAATACAATTACCATTTATTTTTTAATGACAAACGTAACAAATTAAATAAGTTACGATTATCAGATCGACCTAATTTTTTATTTTTTTTTTATAATTGATATACATAAGTATCAAACAAAATGAACGACTTGAATTATCAAAACAATCCGTCATTAATCTCACCGACTTGAACAACACCCTCCAATCGGACTAATGACTGTAAGGGCTCCAATTTTTTTTTTTTTTTTTTTTTGTATGTATTAAGTGAATACCTTATTTGCATAGTGTGTGTGTGTGTGTGTGTGTGTGTGTGTGTTGCAGTTGTGATTGGAAAGTGCGTAAAAAAAACACAAAATAGTGAGCCCTTCATTCAAAAAGTGTGTTGGCTGGTACCGGTCTCCATTATTTTAGATCAATGAAAAGTTATATTTTGGTCATGTATTAATGTTATATCTGGTTGAAAGATTTGATGAGAGATTTAAAAATAAAAAGAGAAAAAATATATGAAATTAAGTAAAATATTAATATATTTTATTCATATTTTATTTATTTATTTATTTATTTTTGGTTCAAATCCCTTTCTAAATCTTCTAATCAAACTAAGCTGAAAGAGAAGGAAGAAGACACAACATCGAGAGAGGATGAGGTAGAAGAGAAAACGAGAGTGACGAGAAAGAAGAAAATTTTGATGCGGAGCCCGCATTACCTGATGTGGGGCCCACATTAAGCTAATGTGGCCAATGTTGTCACTTGTTTGATATGTGTTAATTAATCAGGTGATTTACACAGAAGTAGTTGTTTGGGATCACTTAAAAATTATAAAAAGTTAAAAAGTCACAAAATTATTATAAAAGTAAAAATATTTATACTATTTACAATTTTTGAGCAGAAAGCTGGAGTTGATTATTCAGATAGCAAAAAGATAGAATTACCCTTGTTTGTCCCCTTTCAATAGTGCAGCTCACCAGTGGCACAGACACCTAAGGACCAGGGGTCACGTGCCCTCCTGAATTTTGGGATTTTTTTTTTTTTTACAAATATAAAGAAAATATTTTAAATAAAAAGAATTACAAAAATATTATTAGAGTGAAATATTAATGACATTTTAAAAATTATGAAAATAATAATGGTTATTTTAATTGAAAATGAAAAGACTACTATAAATCATATTATCTATGAAGATTTTAAATGTAACAGTGATGTCATTATTATGAACATGCAAGTATAAGTAATCTCACTATAAAAATATGAGATTTATTGGATTGTTAGTTACATTTGACATGTGAAGTTCACTCTCTATGTGTTTATTTACTATTAGTTGATGATATCGTATACTATGATGACGTGATATTACCATTATATTGAATTTTTAATCAAATTTTGCATAAATTTTTTTTTATCATTATATAATTTATTTTAAGACTTATATCCATATTTTTTTATATTGTCCATAATATACTAACTATAAATAACATTATTTTTTTGATGTTTCTCGAAATCAATTATAAAAAGTTGCATAAAATATTTTTATAAAAATTTTTGATATTATAATTAATAAATTCCCTCCTAATTAATAAATATTATAAAAAAAACAAAAAGAGTCCAGCAGAGTGCACTAACTAAGTACCTTCACTGACATGCACAAAAAGCATGTCAATGCACAGAAGGGTAATTCAGTAATTTTGATATTTTATATAATATTTTATTACATATTATTTTGTAAAAAATTAAAAAATTATTCCAAACAATTATATATTTTTCTCTATTTTTTTAATTAAAAAATCAAAAAATACGCTTATATAATGAGTTGTATAGAAGTCAATCACTAAAGGAAGAGGCACGTACAATTTATACCAAACAACCCCACATGAGTTGTATAGAATTCAACCACTCAAGGAAGAGGCACATCCAGACAGAGAATCCTTGGTCTTGTCCTACGCCATACCGACTTGCCATATTTATGATATCCAACAAACTCAAATTGAAGACTTTACCCATCGTTGTCCAGGGGTTACTTTTTGTACGCACCTCGATTAAATTTAAAATTTAAATTTAGAATTTTAAAATTAATCATCGAATAAATTTTTAGTGGTCATAAGATTTAGGCATAGTTTAGAAAGTTGGTTATGATAGGTTAGGGATTAAAATAGTCATAAAAAATAAAATAGGCTATTTTAGTCACAAAAAATAAAACATCAAATCCAATCCATAATCATTACACTCCTCTCTTACAAAAAAAGTCAAAAAAGTCAAAAAGTCATTCCCAAATCAGATTTTTTAACCCCACGCTAAAATAACCAAAAAATCAAAAAGCCAACCAACCTCCCAAACGGAGGCTTAGAATATTTGGTTTTCATAAACTTTCAACCTGTAAATTTTAGTGGTCATAAGATTTAGAATATTTGGTTTTCATCAATTTTAAGCCTATAACTTCTTGAAGGATAAGTTCTTTGTTACTTTTTCTATCCACCAAGTCAAATCCCTTGAAATTTCCTCGTGTGTTGCTTTCACCAATTTTTTTATTTTTTATGTAAGGAAGGGTTCTATGTAAGTAGTGATTAGAGAGATAAAACTATACTAATGATCCAACAATGGTGGAATGGTTGGAGAATGAGTAGGTAGGTGAAGGTAAAGCAAGCAGCTTAAGAAGAAGAGAATGGTAATGCACAAATGGGTAGCATCTCCTTCAAATCTCCAATAATCCTCTCCTTGGACTTTGGGAAATGGGTTATATTTATAGATTTTTCCTTAGTACCAAAAGGACACCAAGTGGCCAAATAGAGAGAAGACAGTATCCCTAAGGATCACATAGAATATTTCGCCTTGAGCCACCAGGCTAAAGGTGTCACGCATCCCTCTACATGTACTGTGTACTATCTATTTGCTTCCGCAACTACCTTTTTTAGCCTTAGCAAGTGTAGTTGCGGCGAGAGTGTTTGGCGCTGCAACTACCTTTTGAGCCTCAGCAAGTGCAGTTACGGCAGAGTGTTTGCCGCTGCACTTACCTTCTTAGCTCAAACCTCAACAAGTGCACTTGCAACGATAAACCTTGCTGCTGCACTTGCTTTCTTAGTTTTATTTGGCTAGTACATGTATTCTCAAGACTTCATAGCCTACTATCGGCCATGTTCGTATTCAACTCAGCAAAACTTCCACCCTTAGCTACCTATAAACTCCCCAACTTCCCAGGGCGAAGGCTACAACCAAGCCTACTATCAATCATGTCGTACCTTAATACCAAGCTCAAGGGGCTTCTGTAGTCCTGCCTGTGCAACCAAGGCATGTCCATGACCTGGGTAATGAAAATGGAGTCCCTGATGCTCGGGCTACCCTATTTCCATCTTCGCAGGGTTGCCACGGTATACTGGTATCTGTGGGCCTGCTATCAGCTCCAACCAGTAAGCCTTGGGGTTTACTATCAGCGCCAAGCTAATGAACTTTGGAGCCTACTATCAGCTCTAGGCTAGTAGTGCCTTGGGGCCTTCTATCAACGCCAAGCATTAGCATGTACTTGTGGAAGGGAAGCTTCTCCCAAAGGCTGCTATCACCTTGGCGGGATGTTCCCTCTGCAAGTTTGTTGTTGCGACTGTAGTTACTGTGGCAGTCATTTCCCGAGGCAAGTTCAGATGGCAGTCCCGACAATATTAGAGATGGCATGCCTTCGTAACTTGGTCGCTGCAAGTGTTACCTCTGCAACCTAGTTGCTTCGGTTTTCTCTTAACCTCAGCAACTTCAAATGGCGGCAGAACTGACAATATTGAGAATGGCGGCACTAAGGCAAAGTACTTCAACAACTTGATAGCTGCAAGTGTTTCTTTTGCAACTTAGTTGCTTCAATTTTCTTTTTCTCTCAGCAATTTCAAATGGCAACGGAACCGACAGTATTAGAAATGGCGGCGCTGAGGCTGTCACGACCCAACCTTAGAGGCTTAGGGCTGGAATCGTAATTCACTACTTTATTCTAATAGTGGCAAATAAAATGGCGTAGGCAGAGGCAAAAGGAAATAAAAATAATTAAACAGAAAATTTACTTCATTTTACTATTTTAATAAGAGAAAATACATTTATAGGGCTTTTATTATTTTATTATTCAGTGACCGGCCTTGAGTAAAAATAAAAGGAAGCAAAAATAAAATAAATAAATAAATAAATAAAAGGAAAAAAAAACAAAATAGTGGTTCAATATCAAATTCTCGTACGGGTTCCACTACGTGAGGTTATGGGTCTCCCTTATATCTCGTCACCTGAAAGGGTAACATCTATAAGCACACAATAGAGTGAGAAATATTATGCCAAGAGTATAGGAAATACAAAATAATTATGGATAGTTATTTAAGCTAAAATAGTAATAGAACTTAATTTGAATAAACGAATGATTTAAAGTGGCTAAAATTGAAACACAGAAATTATGTAATTAAATAACCATAACCATGGTACAGAACAGAACAGAATAGAGGTTACAGAAGTGACAATCAAAACAGGGGTCAATGGATCCATGACAAACACAAGGCCACAAAGTGGCCAAACAGAGGCCAATAGTTATGTAAGTCCCTAAGGCGTGGGACTCCCGTGGTGGTACTCACAAAACATAATTGTTTATAAAGTCATAGTCAAATATTCTTTAAAATTTAAACAAGCATATCCATGAGTTTCATTTTAAACAAATAGAGTTTAGAAATTAATCCACGTAATTGAAATATTAATATAATTTATAAAATATAACTTATATAAAATAAATTATGGTAAGTCAAAACATACATAAAATATATTATGGTAACTCAAGGTATAATATAACTTACCTTAATATTGAGTCTTACTATTTTCTTTGATTTTTTTGGTCTTCCCCTTACTCTCTTTTTTGCCAATGCCCTTTTCTTTCTTTCTTTTTTTTTTTTCTTTTTTTTGCTGGAACCAACATCACAACCCCCTCCCATTTATATACAACAATAATGCTTGAGACCACTAAAAGTGGTGCTCTAAAAGCACCACTAGTGATGTGGCAGTGGACGGGACCCACTGCTTGTGTCTTGTGTTTTTTTTTTTTTTTTGGTTAAAGTGCTTGCCAACTCATTAGTGGTGCTTTAGAGCACCACTTTTAGTGGGATGTATCATTACCTTTATATACAAAGCTAGGTGATGACTCACCATTTATTAATGACCCTAAGTGATGACTCACCTCCCCTAGACGTTCAGATGGCTACAATTCATCATCTTAGTAATATTTGCAAATCCTCTCAATTAAAAACAGATCTTTGAAATAAATTTTTACTTGATCTGTTAATTAAATCTATACATTCTAATCTTCTTACATTAATTAGTGATTAATTTAGCCTCCAAATAATTATGTTCATCATATATTTGATAATCACAATAGCAAATTAATTTACATAGCATGTATAGCTTAGCTATTTTATTATTATTATTATTATTATTATTATTATTATTATTATTATTATTCCTTCATCTTATATTGACCCTAGTTAATTGTATAATAAATTAAATTATTTTATTTTACTATCACTCCCACTAGTATTAATATTATCACGATTGATTGTGGTATTAATTAAATATTTAGGGTGTCACAAAGGCAAAGTGTCTTAATAACTTGACCGCTGCAAGTGTTGCCTCTGCAACTTAGTTACTTCGGTTTTCTCTTTCCTTCAGCAACTTCAGATGGCAAGGGAACCAACAATATTGGAAATGGCGACGCTGAGGTAAAGTGCCTTAACAACTTGATCGCTGCAAGTGTTGCCTCCGTAATTTGACTTAGACATTTTTTTTCGTGGAGTCTGTTCAGATCTTTAGTAAGTCAGACCTGCTGCAGCCCACTGTTGGCCCACTTCCCTTGGCTTTAACCCGTGCTCCTTTAGTTATTCTTGGTCGCCTAAAAGGGACGGTCTCAGCACTTAGGCTCATATTTAATTTGAACCTTAATTTCTCACCCCTTTACACTTTATCAAACACTCAAAAATGGAACAATCAATTTGAAATCTTCAAAAAACAGTAGAATCACAAAACCCTAAGCCAGTTGAATTTATCTCTCTACTAAATCTTTTGATTTTTCTCCAATTTGAAAATAGAAACATGTAACAACCCTCGTCACTGTTTACCGATTAACCACTGATTACTGCTAAACTGAGACTGATTATGATTGGTAATCGAACTGATTGAAATATTGAACTGACTGACTGAAATCTGGAACTGAATTGATTAAGTATATCTATTTAATTGTATGTCTATCTGTTGACTGTTTGATTATCTGTTCATGCCCTTGTGTTTAAATTGCGAATTGAAGGCCTTATTGGCGGCCGAATCTGAAATTGATTGATGATTTGTGATCCTTAGAATTAATGTGATTTTATGGCATATTCAGTTAAAATGTGATTTGGTATGATTAAATTGGATCAATATTGATAAATTATATATATTAGCTTTAATTACAACTTTGCCATTTGAGTGGCCACGACACCAAACTTTGTCTAAGGCTTAGTCTTGCATTACATAACTCTTCCTCAGCCATTTTGAGAGCATAGCCGACTAGAGTGAGAGAGTGAGGAAAAGAGTGAGTTCAACTTGTTTTCATCTTGATTTTGCTTGGAGGCTTAGGGGAATTGGAAGCTTAAGTGCATAGTTGAGCCTCTAGACTTGTAATTGAGGAACCTAGGTATGAATTTCATCATCCTTATTGTGTATTTAAGTTCCTTCTAGCATGGATCATGGTAGTTTAAAGAGTTAAGTCAAGAATTGGTTCAATAGTGTTGAATTGAAGCTTAAATGGCATACTCTTACATTGTCGAGCTTGTTCTTCATGAATTTGCCACATGCATGTCCATGTTTTGATCATAAACCATGTTTTCACCTTGTCTTTGAAAGAATTGGCTCATTAGAGCATGAAAATTGAAGCTTTGAAATGGTTTAAATTCATGCATGTTATGTTTGAATTATATTCTTGAAAATTGGTTTGAAATTGAGTTGTTTGAAATACCCTTGGACTTTGATTTTACAATTGAGCTTTGGAATCATGTTAAACTATGAGTTTTGGGATGTTTTTTGGAAAATTGGCCCAAGAGGATCGAAATTTATGTTTTAAAAATTGAATTTGAGCTTGAGGTTCAAATCTAGGAATTCCAGATTTTGAACTTACGCTCGAGCGGGGTGACTGGCACTCGAGCGTGAAATTCGTGCTCTCAGTACTTTGCACTGTTTTGAAGTTCGCTCGAGCAGAATAATTGACGCTCGAGCATGACTTTGTGTCTCGTGCTCGAGCGGGTGTTGAGCGCCCAATCAAGCGTGATTTTCACCTATCCAGCACTTTTGACTGTTTTGCAGAACGCTCGAGCGGGTAAGTCTGCGCTCGAGCGGAAACCTTTGTCTGCATGTCCGCTCGAGCAGAGTAACCTACGCTCGAGCGTGACCCCTATTTTCTGAAAATTCTGAAAATGCTTTTAAAGTGCATCTTTGCATCCTCATCCCATCCTAGGTATTATTAGGCCTAGTTTAAGGCATCTTAATGAGGATATAGATGGAGAACCACACCGAGGCAAATTAGGGATTAAGTTATTATCCTTCCCAACTGTGTAGCTTAGTGTGTGTTCAATCTGTAACTGTGTAGGGTTGGCGACTGGGGATGCCCTCTAGCTTTACTGTACCCCAAAACTCTGTGAGTAACAACTGTGTAAAGATATGTTCAAAATGATTATCTTCTGAACAATTGAACTGTACTACTTTTTGAACTGATACTGTTAATTGAATGAATGTATGTCCTATATTCTGAACTGTATTGTGGCATCCTTAGCAACTACTGTTTACTGTTACTGTTACAGATATCTCTGTCGGTTCCCTTGTTGAAACCACTACTGTTACTGATTGACGGCCATCATTTACTGTTCGGTCTTTTAAGACCTACTGTTTACTGTACTGTTATGCTAATGGATGTACCACATATGACTGAATGACTGATATACTGAATTAACAAACTGTTTTCATTACTGTAAGGACATTCATTCTTAACCTCTTTACGCATTACGTTATTCATTGGGCTTTAGCTCACTGCTCATATATATATATGTAGGTGTACAGGCACCAGACCGTGGCTAGAAGCATCGGGGTAAACTCCAGTTTTGTCGAGCCAACCTATGTGCCTCACTGCGAGGTTCCGAGCCTGTCGAGTTATGGCTTAGGGGTGTTTTAGTTCCCCCTTCTGTCTTTGTAACCATTTTGTTTACTGTACTGTACTGTTTAATAGGGATTAGGTCTCTGAACTGAATGATTGTATATATGTACATACTGTTCTGTACTATTCATGTATATGTGTATGAAAGTCTTTTTGGCATACAGACTGTCACAGCTCATTGGACATTGTTTATTTACTGTTTTGGCTTCCGCCATGCCCCTGTGCTCTGTTTTACTGTATTACTGTTAAGCAGGCCTTCGGTAATCTTAGATTACTGGTCTGTTACGGTGCTAAACCCATAGGGGCGGGTTTGGGTTGTGACAGAGTAGTATCAGAGCGATACTTACCACGAGTTATACCGCACACACGTGTCCCAATGAGCTATAGGATATCCTAGAAAAGCGATTAGGGCATTACATGAGCATGATAAGTGTGTGGCTATGACATGACTGAATATATGCTAATGTGTTAATCTGTTTAAACAAATGACTGCCTATGTTGATAATTGCTATAACTGCCTATAGTGAAATGGATAATGCGAGAACTGCAAATGAATCTGAATCCTCATCCTCTGAGGCAAGAATGGCAAGGCTGGAAAGAATGATAGAACTAATAACTGAGAGATTAGATCAACAACAGAATCAACAGCCCCCACTTCCTCCTCCGGTACAGCCGGAGCAGAATGGGGACATAATTGCTCTCACCCATAAGTTCAGCAAAATGAAACCGCCATTCTTCTAGGGAGGCCTTGAACCGTTAAAAGCTGAAGCATGGGTTCTCGAGACAGAAAAATTGTTTGAGGTTTTTCCGTGCTCCGAAGCACATAAAGTGCTATTGGCCACCTTTACTCTGCAAGAAGAAGCTAGAAGGTGGTGGATGCTTATCCGTGATGACAATACTGTAATGACTTGGGCTCAATTCAAAGGAGCCTTCTTTGAAAGTACTTCCCTCAGTGTGTTAGGGACAGAAAAGTAACTAAATTCGAACAACTGAGACAGGGCACAATGTCCGTTGCTGAATATGAGACAAAATTTACTGAACTTGCCCGTTATGCACCACATATTGTTGACACTGACTACAAGAAGGCCAGAAAGTTTGAAGGCGGCCTTAATGTTGCAATACTCGACAAAATAAATGTTCTGAAATTATCGAATTACGTAAATGTTCTCAACTGAGCCTTGATGGCTGAATCGAACATCGAGGCACTGAAAACTGAAACACCAGCGTCTGAATGGTGTGGTAAAAGGCAGGGTTTTAAATTCAAGAAAGGCAAGCATAACCCATTGAACAAGAAACAGAATACAGGGTCAACAACTAGCCCCAGCCAATGGAGTGGTTTCATACCACCATGTTCTGAGTATGGCAAAAAGCACAAAGGGGTCTGTTACAAAATATCTGGAGCTTGTTACAGGTGTGGCAAGGTGGGCCACATGGTTAAAGACTGCCCCTCTGCTCCACAAGCCAGTAGTAAAGCTGCACCAAGCGTGGCAGCATCAACTGTCGCACCAAAACCGAACCCCAAAGCTACTGGGAAAGAGCCCATGAGGTAGGGCCTAGTGTTCTCCCTAGTACCGGGAGACGTGCAGAATACCGAGACCGTTGTGTCAGGTATTCTCTCTATTTGTACTCAAAATGCTTATGTACTGATTGATTCGGGGTCTACGCATTCATATGTGTCGCATGTTTTTTCGCAAAAATTGAATAGACCATTAGAACCCATGAATTATCTATTAACTGTATCATCACCCATTAGGGGATCCATGACTTGTGCATATATGTACCCTGCTTGTGAAATTATTGTTGGAGATGCACGTTTGTTTATTGACTTACTGCCCCTGAACATTGATCATTTTGATGTAATATTAGGAATGGACTGGTTAACGAAATACCATGCCACCATAGACTGTGTAACGAAACAAGTAGTTTTCCGTCCATCGGGTTTACCCGAATTTGTGTTTAATGGGATTGGAGTAGTACCTCTTCTGTATTTGATTTCATCTGTGAAAGCTGTTAAATTGATTAGAAAGGGGTGTAAGGGATATCTGTGTTCTGTATTGACTGTATCTACTGATGCTAATGCTAACGTGAACAGTATTCCTATAGTTAGAGAATTCCCAGATGTCTTTCCAGATAATCTGCCAGGGGATTTGACTGACAGGGAGATTGAATTTACCATTTCGAGAACGCAGCCAGTATCTAAAGCTCCTTACCGAATGGCCCCAACTGAACTGAAGGAATTGAAAGTGCAATTGCAGGAACTGTTAGATAAGAAGTTCATCAGGCTTAGCACTTCGCCATGGGGCGCTCCTGTTTTATTTGTAAAGAAGAAAGACGGCTCACTGAGACTGTGTATTGACTACCGTGAACTGAACAAGGTAACTGTGAAAAATAAATACCCATTGCCACGTATTGATGACTTGTTTGATCAGTTACAGGGTGCTCAAGTGTTCTCTAAGATCGACCTCAGATCAGGATACCATCAGTTGAAAGTTAAACCAGAGGACATTGACAAAACTGCTTTTCGAACGAGGTATGGACATTACGAATTTTTAGTTATGCCTTTCGGAGTTACCAATGCACCTGCTGCATTTATGGACCTCATGAACAGAATCTTTAAACCATACCTTGATGACTTTATTGTAGTATTCATTAATGACATACTAATTTACTCCAAAAGTATAGAAGAACATGAACATCATCTGAGACTTGCCGTACAGACCCTAAGAGAACAGAAACTTTATGCTAAACTGTCTAAATGTGAATTTTGGCTTGATCATGTTATGTTTTTGGGGCATGTTGTTAGCAAAGATGGAATTTTCGTTGATCGACAGAAAATTAAAGCTGTAGTAAACTGGCCTAGACCAACAAATGTGACCGAAGTCCGAAGCTTTTCGGGTTTGGCTGGATATTACAGAAAATTTGTCAAAGATTTCTCCAAAGTTGCCTTACCATTGACTCAGTTAATTCAGAAGGGGATATCATTTGACTAAACCGACCAAAGGGAATTAGCATTCCAAGAGTTGAAAACTCGACTTGTGACTACACTGGTTCTTACCCTACCTTCAAGTACGGATGGTTATACTGTATTTAGTGATACTTCTCATAAGGGTTTGGGATGTGTTTTAATGCAGAATGGGAGAGTTATTGCGTATGCTTCCCGACAACTGAGACCGCATAAAAAGAACTACCCGACCCATGATCTGGAACTTGCTGCAGTAGTATTTGCACTGAAAATCTGGCGTCACTATCTGTATGGGGCGACATGTGAAGTATATACCGACCACAAGAGTCTGAAATATTTCTTCACACAGAAATAACTAAACATGAGACAGCGGAGATGGCTAGAACTGATTAAAGACTATGACCTACAGATTTTGTACCATCCGGGAAAAGCCAACACCGTTGCTGATGCACTGAGCCGGAAATCGATTGGAAATTTAGCCTGTTTACTTATCGGGCAGAAAGAATTACTTTGTGACCTTGAAAAATCTGAAATTGAAATTGTTTTGCGAGAACAAGGTGGAACAATAGCTGCTATTTCTGCTCAACCAGTACTGATTGAAGAGATTAAAGAAAAACAGCAACTGGATGACTCTTTGAAGAAGATCATCGAAGAAAGGGAAGCTAGACCAAGACCGGGTTTCAAATTTGAAAGTAATGTACTAAAATTTCAAGAAAGACTGTGTGTACCAAATGATACTGAATTGAAAAGAAGAATTCTGCGAGAGGGCCACAATTCAAAATTTTCTATCCATCCAGGGAATACGAAAATGTACCAAGACCTGAAAACTGAATTTCTCATGGCCGGGAATGAAGAAAGAAATTGCTGATTTTGTATCGAAATGTCTTCATTGCCAACAAGTCAAAGCCGAACATCAACGACCCGCAGGCTTATTGCAGCCCTTCCCGATACCGGAGTGAAAATGTGAGCATATCACCAATGGATTTTATTGTGGGATTGCCTCGCTCCAGTAAAGGTATGGACTCAATTTGGGTTATTGTTGTTAGACTGACTAAATCTGCTCACTTCTTACCTGTTAAGACAATTTATAATGCAGACAAATTGGCTATACTCTATATTGATGAAATTGTTAGACTGCATGGAGTGCCTGTGTCAATTGTTTTTGACAGGGATTCGAAGTTTACATCGAGATTTTGGTAAAGCTTACAGACTGCATTGGGTACTGAATTGAGACTGAGTAGTGCTTATTATCCTCAGACTGATGGCCAGTCAGAAAGGACCATCTAGACTGTGGAGGATTTATTGAGAATGTGTGTCCTTGATATTCAGGGAAACTAGGAAAGTCATTTGCCCTTAGCTGAATTCGCCTACAACAACAGCTATCATTCAAGTATTGGTATGGCGCCTTTCAAGACATTGTATGGCAGAAAAAATGTAGATCTCCGATTTGCTGGGCAGAAGTTGGAGATGAGCCTTTGCTTGGGCCCAAAACTGTATACGAAACGATTGAGAAAGTGAAACTGATACAACAGAGACTGAAAACCGCACAGAGTAGACAGAAAAGTTATGCTGATATCAGAAGACGGGATAGAAAATATGACGTGGGTGATCACGTGTTTGTGAAAGTGACACCGATGAAAGGCCAGACTCGTTTTGGAGTCAAAGGCAAGTTAGCACCGAGATACGTCGGACCATATGAGATTATTGAGAAAATCAATCCGGTGGCGTATCAAGTTGCACTTCCTCTTGAAATGGAGCATATGCACAATGTCTTCCACATCTCTATGTTGAGGGACTACCTCCGGGATCCTTTCCACGTGATAGAGCCTACTCGTGTAGTGCTGAGTGATAACTACACTTACGAGGAACGGCCTATTCAGATTGTAAACAGACGGATCAAGAAGTTGAGAAACAAAGAGATCCCGTTAATGAAAGTTGACTGGCAAAACCATGGTGGCGTATATGCCACTTGGGAGAGGGAAGATGACATGGCTAAAAGATATCCGGAACTGTTTCCACTGAATCCTGTTTTCTTCCAAAACGAAAGTAACTCGAGTTTAGAGAACTAAACTCTTGTTAAGGGGGGAGACTGTAACAACCCTCATCACTGTTTACCGATTAACCACTGATTACTGCTAAACTGAGACTGATTATGATTGGTAATCGAACTGATTGAAATACTGAACTGACTGACTGAAATCTGGAACTGAATTGATTAAGTATATTTGTTTAATTGTATGTCTATCTATTGACTGTTTGATTATCTGTTCATGCCATTGTGTTTAAATTGCGAATTGAAGGCCTTATCGGCGGCCGAATCTGAAATTGATTGATAATTTGTGATCCTTAGAATTAATGTGATTTTATGGCATATTCAGTTAAAATGTGATTTGGTATGATTAAATTGGATCAATATTGATAAATTATATATATTAGCTTTAATTACAACTTTGCCATTTGAGTGGCCACGACACCAAACTTTGTCTAAGGCTTAGTCTTGCATTACACAACTCTTCCTCAGCCATTTTGAGAGCATAGCCGACTAGAGTGAGAGAGTGAGAGGAAAAGAGTGAGTTCAACTTGTTTTCATCTTGATTTTGCTTGGAGGCTTAGGGGAATTGGAAGCTTAAGTGCATAGTTGAGCCTCTAGACTTGTAATTGAGGAACCTATGTATGAATTTCATCCTCCTTATTGTGTATTTAAGTTCCTTCTAGCATGGATCATGGTAGTTTAAAGAGTTAAGTCAAGAATTGGTTCAATAGTGTTGCATTGAAGCTTAAATGGCATACTCTTACATTGTCGAGCTTGTTCTTCATGAATTTGCCACATGCATGTCCATGTTTTGATCATAAACCATGTTTTCACCTGGTCTTTGAAAGAATTGGCTCATTAGAGCATGAAATTGAAGCTTTGAAATGGTTTAAATTCATGCATGTTATGTTTGAATTATATTCTTGAAAATTGGTTTGAAATTGAGTTGTTTGAAACACCCTTGGGCTTTGATTTTACAATTGAGCTTTGGAATCATGTTAAACTATGAGTTTTGGGATGTTTTTTGGAAAATTGGCCCAAGAGGATCGAAATTTATGGTTTAAAAGTTGAATTTCAGCTTGAGGTTCAAATCTGGGAATTCTAGATTTTGAACTCACGCTTTTGAACTCACGCTCGAGCGGGGTGACTGGCGCTCGAGCGTGAAATTTGTGCTCTCAGTACTTTGCACTGTTTTGAAGTCTGCTCGAGTGGAATAATTGACGCTTGAGCGTGACTTTGTGTCTCGTGCTCGAGCGAGTGTCGAGCGCCCAATCGAGCGTGATTTTCACCTATCCAGCACTTTTGACTGTTTTGCAGAACGCTCGAGCGGGTAAGTCTGCGCTCGAGCGGAAATCTTTGTCTGCATGTCCGCTCGAGCAGAGTAACCTACGCTCGAGCGTGATCCTTGTTTTCTTAAAATTTTGAAAATGCTTTTAAAGTGCATCTTTGCATCTTCATCCCATCCTAGGCATTATTAGGCCTAGTTTAAGGCATCTTAATGAGGATATAGATGGAGAACCACACCGAGGCAAATTAGGGATTAAGTTATTATCTTTCCCAACTGTGTAGCTTAGTGTGTGTTCAATCTGTAACTGTGTAGGGTTGGCGACTGGGGACGCGCTCTAACTTTACTGTAGCCCAGAACTCTGTGAGTAACAACTGTGTAAAGATATGTTCAAAATGATTATCTTCTGAACAATTGAACTGTACTGCTTTCTGAACTGATATTGTTAATTGAATGAATGTATGTCCTATATTCTGAACTGTATTGTGGCATCCTTAGCAACTACTGTTTACTGTTACTGTTACAGAGATTTCTGTCGGTTCCCTTGTTGGAACCACTACTGTTACTGATTGATGGCCATCATTTACTATTCGGTCTTTTAAGACCTACTGTTTACTGTACTGTTATGCTAATGGATGTACCACATATGACTGAATGACTGATATACTGAATTAACGAACTGTTTTCATTACTGTAAGGACATTCATTCTTAACCTCTTTACGCATTACGTTATTCATTGGGCTTTAGCTCACTGCTCATATATATATATGTAGGTGTATAGGCACCAGACCGTGGCTAGAAGCGTCGGGATAAACTCCAGTTTTGTCGAGCCAACCTATGTGCCTCACTGCGAGGTTCCGAGCCTGTCGAGTTATGGCTTAGGGGTGTTTTAGTTCCCCCTTCTGTCTCTGTAACCATTTTGTTTACTGTACTGTACTGTTTCATAGGGATTAGGTCCCTGAACTGAATGATTGTATATATGTACATACTGTTCTGTAATGTTCATGTATATGTGTATGAAAGTCTTTTTGGCATACAGATTGTCACAACTCATTGGATATTGTTTATTTACAGTTTTGGTTTCCGCCATGCCTCTGTGCTCTGTTTTACTGTATTACTGTTAAGCAGGCCTTCGGTAATCTTGGATTACTGGCCGGTTACGGTGCTAAACCCATAGGGGCGGGTTTGGGTCGTGACAAAACAATACATTTAAAATTTAAAAAAACCAGTAGAATCACAAAACAATGGTGCTACACGCACCAATTGATATATCAATTAGCATATCAACATATGTTATGATATTGTTAATTTAAAATTATAGATCTCACCCATTATATAAATTACAAAGACTTAAAACATTTAAAATTATATTACATCATCTGTTGATACATTAATTGATATATCAATTGATGCGTATACCTTTATTCATCATAAAACCTTTTTTTTTTAAAGACCAGTTCAATATATATCTTCTGATTCTATTTCTCATTCCGTCAAGATTTTGATAATTACCTGCACATGTGTTGTTTGGTCAGCTATGGCAAATTTCTAGACCAAAGCTTGGTATATAGCCGTTAAAAATGCAACCAACCTACCCCACCTAGCTTTTACCTAAATTTATAAGCATATATTTAATGATTTTCAACTATAAATAACCACATTAATTGCTTCTTACTACATATATACGTTCTTTTATTATTTGGTTCTGAGAATCTTTATTTTCTCCAAGTACCATTGGCTTCCACCATCACATTTTCTCGAGAAAACAAAATAATAATATTGAGAATTGGATATTCTTTTATTTTCAAGAAGTTCTATTCTATCATTTGAATCTGAAAAAGAAATTTAGATATACATATATATTATATACGATAGATGGAAGATTATATCATAAAGTTGATTGTATTGGGAGTGATTTCATGGAGTGTAACATTTTTATTAGTAAGGATGATCTTGCCAAATCGTTCTTTCGATTTCTGCAACCGCGTGGTTTCAACGATTCATGCTTGTTTAGCTGTGACTCTGAGCTGTCTCTCTGTGCAAGATTGGAGATGCCCAGTTTGTCCATTGGCTTCAAAATCATCTCACAAGCAGGTACCAATGAAAATTTATTGATGGGTTTTGAGTATTTTTTTTTTCTATATATATATATATATATATATATTTATTAATGTTAATTCACTGAGAGTTCTTTGTCATCTGTAATGGTGGATTTTGAGAACCATGTAGATGCAAACACTGGCAGTGACTCTTGCTTATATGATCTATGACCTTGGATGTGGCGTCTTTGATAAGCATGTCAAGCTTGACAATTCAATCCATCATTTAGTCAGCATTCTTGGAATTGGGGCTGGTCTTGCCCATCAAATGGTAAATTTTCTTTAGATTTTTGGTCATCTTGCTGTATGTTTTTCACGAGGGCCAAGGATTTTATGGGGATTTTATGTCCCAAAATTTTCTGTCCCCCTATTCCAAAAACATGATACGGCAAGAGTGTCAAACACACTTGAATTATACAATCATAAATTTTCGTGTTTTGAAATTCTTACTGTATCATGTAATGGGGACAGAATTTTGTACTGATCAAATAAAAGATATATTTTGTCTCAAAAGAACTATCCTCTTGTCTCTGATGGTGGAATCTCAAGATACACTCGTATGATTGGGAGTGCATTTCAGCAAAGGGACATGGAGTTTGGGACAGATGGGGTCTCGTGCCCAAAGATCTTTGGTCCCCAAAAACTTGGAACAAGGGGTAGATATTTTGGGGCAAAGGGTCTTGTGTCCAAGGATTTTTTGTACCCAAAATTTATGTTCCCAGTCACTAATACACGACACAGTGAGAATTTTAAAACACAAGAATCTCAATGTATAATTATTTAAGTGAAAGTATATTGAGAGAAGGGTACAAAGATTTTGTGACATAGAATCTCGTGTGTGTGGGAAGGATATACAAATACAATGTTTTGTAGTGTGTAATGTGGATGTTTTGTTGTGTGCAGTGTGGGACAGAGATGGTGACAGCATTATGGATAACAGAGATCTCAAGCCCATTCCTACACATGAGAGAGCTTCTCAAAGAGCTTGGTTACAAAGACACTGACCTCAATTTGTTTGCTGATGTATGTCCAAACTTCAATGCTCAATAGGATTCAAAATGATTTTTTTTTTTTTTTTTAAGGTGTGTGTGTGTGTTTTTTATTTGGTTTTTTTGCTTGTTGCAGATTTTATTTGCAGTCATTTTCACATTTGCAAGGATGGTGGGTGGACCTTATCTTTTATATGCGACTCTATCTGCTGACAATCCACTTCTAATAAAGGTAACCATACCATTAAATGTTAGGGTAAATTACACTATGTCTACCTAAAATTTCCCTCATTTTTTATTTTGGCTCTTTAATTTTATTTTATTATTTTTTTTTTTTAACTTTGGTTTTTTATATTTGCAATTCTTTTTCTTTGGCTTTTCATTTTTACAATTCATCCCACTTTGACCTTTCATATTTGTAATTCTTCTCATTTTATTCCTAGACTAACTTTTATCCAAAAAACTAACAAAATCTGCTACATCACTAATATATCAGCTCTGTATGTGATGTAAAACATTCACTAAAGATGCAAAAAATAAAAAATAGAAAACAAAAAAAAATTGAATTTTTTTTTGTCTTTAGTGAACTTTTTTTTTTCAAATTTATTCATAAATATTATTACATTATAGATGCATCTAGATTAGATGTAGCTAAAAAAATAAAAACAAATTTAACTAAAAAAAAAAAAGTTTACTAAAGACGAAAATAAAAATAAAAATATACTGACTCAAACACCAACACTTGTATTGTCAATTATGAAATGAAAAATTTACTATTATTTTTTTCGTCTTTAGTGAACTTTTTCTTTTTTAGTTAAATTTGTTTTTATTTTTTTTAGTTGCATCTAATCTAGATACATCTATAATGTAATAATGTTTATGAATAAATTTGAAAAAAAATTCACTAAAGGCTAAAAAAAGTTCAATTTTTTTATTTTTTATTTTTTGCATCTTTAGTGATTTTTTACATCACATATGGAGCTAATGTGTTAATGATGTGACAAATTCTGTTACTTTTTTAGATGAAAGTTAGTCTAGGAGTAAAGTGAGAATGATTGCAAACATGAAAGGCCAAAGTGGAAAGAATTATAAATATGAATGGCCAAAGTGAGAAAAATCAAACTTAAAATGCCAAAATGAGAAAGATTGCAAACATGAAGGATTAAAGTAAAAAAAATTGTAAACATAAAAGGTCAAAGTGAGAAAAATCAAATTTAAAAGATTAAAGTGAAAAATGAGTGAAACTTTGAGGGACAAAGTGTAATTTTTAAATAATAGTCTAAATATATGAGTAATGAGACCAGCTCATCAGCCGAAACCAAACACCTAATTGATCGATACGTGGAACAAACTACACACTAACACACGTGTTTCATTTTGACGGATTAGTTGCTTATATAAAAATAGGATTATGAGTCACTGCTGTGCTAAATATATGTATAGGCACACATTACGTGTGTGTCACAGTTAGATATGAAAGAGGTATTTTGATAGTTAAATAAGGGTAATTAAATAAGTGTTCACATTAACATTTTGTTTGGAATAAATTATTTTAATAATTTTTTAATTTTTTATAAAAAGATATATAAAAAAAAAATAGAGAGAGTGTGGATCCTACACATACATAAATAGACCCCACACATACATGAATGGCCAAGATTCCTTTAGAGGTGTGAGAGTCATTCCCAAAAGGGGTCCCAAATAACTTATAATGACTTTTTAATTTTTTAACTAAAATCCCAAACGAGGCCTAAGTTATGTTTGGAAGTGGCTAAATTAGTCCCAAAAAAAAAAAAAATTAAAGTCATATAAAAAAAGAAAAAAGGTTGAGATCCATTTTTTTCTTAACTCCACCACCCCCAATATATTGGGATTGGCTAATTTTTTGTTTTTTGTTTTTTTTTTCCTATCACTCACCGACATGTGTCTGTGAGGTTGTAAGGGTCAAGAAAAAAGGGGTCTCTATCATTTCTGATAAAAAAAATTAAATTCTTTCTCATTCTTTCAATTTTTCTCATCTCATATTTTGTGAAAAAAATTACTAAAAGTATGAGTTTCTAAACGAACCAATATACACTGTATACTTTATATAACAATATAGATATATATTTACCGATGTCTTATTTGTATAGGCAATGGCACTCGGATTGCAGTTGGTGAGTGCTTTCTGGTTCTACAAGATTGCGAGGATGGTGAAATACAAATTGACAAGGAGGGGTACACGTAAAGAGTTGCTTCAAGCCAATAAACAAACAAAATTGAATTAATCTTATGTAATCATAAAAATTATATCTTGATCAATTTTATTTAAGTATATTGTTGACTTAGGGTTGTTTGGAATGATCTAAATAAGTGCACTTTTTGTCTTTTTATGAAAAGATGTGTAGAAAAGTAGAGAGGTGATGTGATAGAAAAAAGATAAAAAGATGGAATATTTAAGGGATTGGCTAATGTTCCTTTTTCTTTTTCTTCTTTTGTTTAAATTGTTTATCATGTTTTTTTTTTTTTATTGTTCTATGTTCTTCAATTGTTTTCATATTATGATGTTTTTTCTTCTTTTTTTGGGAGGTTTCAGTAGTTAGGGGTGTTTGGACTAATTTATGCGTATCTTAACTAATCCTAACTCTGGTCCAATCAAAGGCAAGTCATTCATACCGGGTTAAAAAAATCATGAAAAATTACTTTCTCGCAATCTAAATTTAAGAATTGAATATTGAGCAAGTATGTAAATATTACACTTACCAACCATTCATAATAACTCTCAGAATACTACTGTTAACACAATTAGACAAATAAAAAGTATATTGAATAATATTATGTGTATCTCATACAATATAATGAAGGCCCATATATATAGACAAGAAGGAGAAAGAGAATTCTAATCCTACTATATAATGTAATCCTAATCCTATTATATAATGTAAAGAATCCTAATCCTATTATATAATGTAAATATAATATAATCTAATATATATCACTAACAGCCCCCCTCAAACTCGAGATGGTTTCAAAGAGACCAACTAGAGTTTGGAAGGTAACTCATGAAAACGACCAGGAAGATGAGTTTTAGTAAACAGATCAGCAACTTGAGCAGCGGAAGAAACAGACTGGAGTTGGATAATGCCACTATTGACATGCTAACGAATAAAATGACAGTCAATCTCGATGTGTTTGGTGCGATCATGAAAAACATCATTGTGAGCAATCTGAATGACATTACTCTTCTATTGCTTCATGTTGATGATATGCTTATTATCGGTGATGATCTTGATGGCATTCATGAGCTGAAACATTTTCTCAGGTCTCATTTTGAGATGAAAGATCTAGGTTCTCTTAGTTATTTTCGAACGGCAACATACTGAGTAGATTGTGGAGCAGACAAAAACTAACTGACAATGTGAACTGCATGAGAGATATCAGGCCGAGTAACAGACAAATAGACCAGACTACCCACTAATACTGTTGATGGCACTCATATGTCTGTTAGTCATATTGGTAGTGTCTTTACCTCCATTGTGTCTCTCTCTGATGCTTATGATATTCCTGCCCTCACCCTAAATCTTATTTCTGTTGGTCAACTTTGTGAACTTGGTCTAGTTGTCAGGTTCAGGATCCGCAAACAGGACAAACTATTGGTATATGGCGTAAAACTGGACGTCTGCTTGAGCTCATCAATCTTCATCTACCATTTTCTACACCTACTCCTCAGCATGTCGCATCCACTCTCTCTTGATCTTTGGCATTCTAGATTAGGGCATGTTTCTTTTGGTCGGCTATGTACTTTGGTATCCGGTGGCAATTTAGGCTCTATTTATTCTAATTATCATAATGATTGTCAATCTTGTCAACTTGCTCTGATACCATGTTAACACAATTAGACAAATAGAAAAATATATTGAATAATATTATGTGTATCTCATACAATACAATGAAGGCCCATATATATAGGCAAGAAGGAGAGAGAATCCTAATCCTACTATATAATGTAATTCTAATCCTATTATATAATGTAAAGAATCCTAATCCTAATCCTAATCCTATTATATAATGTAATCCAATATATATTACTAACAACTACAATAGTCTTGTTTCTTATTCCCTTTTCTTCATTTGAAATTTTGAAGCCCTTTTGATTCTCCATATTCTCATTCAATATTAATTATCCATATTGGCAGCGATATGATTTCCTGTCATTTGGTAAAACTTTGAAAGCAATTAAATTAAAAAATAAATAAATCAAAATCAACTTAAAATAGAAAACTAAGTACTTGTAAATAAAATTCAAATTTGACATTTCAATATTGAAAAATGCTTGAGATCCCCTTTTTTTGGAGACCCTCACCACTCTCTTTAGATTTCAACCATTGATGTATATGTGGGATCCACTCATGTATGTGTGAGGCTCACACCATCAATTATTGAGATCCAACGGGGGTGATGGGGGTCTCCAAAAAAAAGGGGTCTCAACCATTGTTGTTCAATATTACATAGGGACTCAGAATTTCTGTCCTGAAATTTATCTTGAAATTGATCTTGTAGGTCCAATTCAACTCTTATTAAGGCTCCATTTGACGACTTGAGTTTATAAACAAATTATTGTAAGTTATTATATTACTCTTTCTATTTTATGAATGCTTTTATTTTTATTTTTATTTTTGTTTTTATTTTTTTTATAAAAAGTCAGAAAACTAACTAAAATTACCAACTCCTAAATAAGACCTTAATAAGGTCCACTTGTAAAATCAATTTCAATCATACATTAATTTTTTTTTTGGCACTTTTTTGAACAAAAATTCTAAAACCCTAACATAGTTGTACACTTATATACTTAGTGATGTTAGCCCACCCAATGTGTGCTATTAAATTTAAAAAATATATAATTGATTTTGATTTGAAAATACACATATTATGTATTGTTCTAAGTGACATAAGAGTCTTGTCTACTAATCACATGTCTTAGTTTTGAATCATAATTTCTTTTTTATATAATTTTGAATTTTAATTAGGTTAAAAAGACATTTCCAAACTTCCCTTTATATATAGTATATATTCAGATTTGGTTTATCTCAAGTTGGTCATCTCAACTTAAGAGAATGTTTAGATTTGGTAGGTTCATTTTGGGACTAATTTCAGTGATCCAAATTGTTTACATTTTATGACTTATTAAGTAGAATATTCATGTAAAAGATAAAATGATTGAATATTGATAGTTATATATTTGAATAAAATTTGTATTCTAAAAAGTAAATGGTTATTTTTAAAATTATATTTGTTGTCCTTTTGTTTAAAACAAATATGATTTAAATATATAGTTATCAATATCCAATTATCTTAATTTTTTTAATAAATATTCTACTTAATAAGTTTTAAAAAATAAACGATTCAGATCACTGAAATTTATTTTAAAATGAGTCTACTAAATATAAACGCTCTTTTAAATTAAGATGACAAATTGAGAAAAATTAAAACCCAATAAATTTATATGAAGACATTACCAAACTTCACTTAAATATGTAGGTCTATTTTTGAAAATTTGGCTAAAAGTTAATTTTTCTTAACTTTTTAAATCCTATCATTCATTTATTTTTTTGCACATTTTAAAAATAAAAAAATAAAAAAATCAATTTTTAACTTATTTTTCAAAACAACACAGAGTGTATATATATATATATATATATGGACGAAGGTATCAGTGTAGATGTTTGGAAAGTTACTATTTTAGTAGATTATTTTAATTTTTAATTATTTTAGTAGATTAAAATTTTTATAGTTAGGAAGATGATTAAATTTTTTTATAATTATATGTGATATTTGTAAAAAAAAAAGTGAAATAATTATAAATTTGATATAATATTTTATCTTATCAACTATTTTACTTTTTTTTTTTTTTTTTAATTTTAACTTAAAAAAGCTAAAATTTATCTTGCCAAACACCCCCACCATAAGCCTGACATGACTAAAGCTGTTCTTGTTTGAGTGCACGTTATTGTTTACTTACGTACGAAAGTACGTACGATTTGAAAGCAGCAATTATTATTATTGAACCCTCAATAATTTTTTTTTTTTTTCGTTCTGTTTTTTTGTTCTGCTGAGATTGTTATTAGTTAGATCAGTAGAGTCCATCGTCATTTTTTCACTTTTTATCTTTTTTTAAGAAATAATTATATAATTATCCCTTAATGAATGGTATGTAATAATACTTTAAGGTCCCGTTTATTTTTAGAAAGAAAATGCCTCGTAACTCAAATTTTGTGGCTCAAAAGTGGCTCAAAGTGGCTCAAACGTCGTTTTGGCCATTTTTATGTTGTTTTGTACTCAAAACGATGTCGTTTTGGCCATTTGAGCCACAAAATTTGAGATACGTAGCATTGTCGTTTTTAGAAATAGAATGGAGGAGATTCATAATAAGGGGATTAATAGTGAGGAAATTGATAGTGAAAGAATTAATGGTGAGGAATTGTTAAATTATTTTTATATAAAATAATAAAACAAATAAAAAATATAAAAAATTAAACATTATATTTAAAAAAAATTTCCCAATATATAAAAAATAAAAAAATTTCTAATCCCCTCACTATTTTTCTAATACCATCTCTACCTCCTCCTTACCAATCCCCCTTCCTCCTCCTTACTAATACCAAGGGATTACTAATCCTCTCCCTATCTCTCAAAATAAACACCCCATTCTCAATCTCCTCCTCACTACCAAACCCAATCCCCTCTCTATAACCCCAAACAAACGGGGCCTAAAATCAATCAAGAAGACATCGTTTGGGAATAATAAGTCGGGTGGATTTGAAACTATTTTAGTCACAAAAAGACAAAATAAATTTTTTAATTTAATAAGATAAAATATCACATCTAACTCATAATTATTACATTTTTTTTCTCACAATAAGTCAAAAAAGCTAAAAAAAAATCCTTTATAAACGAGGTTTTTTAACCTCAAGTTAAAATAACCAAAAAACTAAAAAACCAATCCATTTTCCAAACGAACACTAAGGTTGCATTTTGTAGAGCTTTCTAAATGTGATTTGAGAGTAGGAATTGTATTTTGAGTTTATGAGTTTTGAAATTATGATTTGAGTGTGAAAAATTTGTTTGATGAAAGAGTTTTGAAAAGAGTTTTAAATTGAGTGGAAAATTTTTTATGTAACATATGATATTTGATACAAAAATTTATAACTTATAACTAAATACAAAACTCATAATTATATTAAAGCTCATAAAAAATTTTAAAAAATTCAGAAAATATTTTTTTCGAATATATAAAAATTATCATGTGAGAATTGAAAGAAAAAAAAAATTTACATTGTTTTGGTCAACCGATGAGACGATTGGTTAGCCTAAATTTTTTCGCCTTCGATCGAGTTTTCAAAATTAAACGTAGAATTAACTTTTGAAAATTGTAAGCAAATTTCATGTGCAAAATAAGCTCTGAAACTAACGTTCCAGAGCTGTACCAAACACAGCCTAATTTTTCCCACCCTAATATTCATGGATTGAAGGAGTGAAACTAGTACTTTTTGTTAGGCTTTTAAAAATCGATTATTACCTACACTCGCGTTAGGGAAAAAAATACAAATTTATAAGAAAATTTACAAATTTAATTCTTAATATTAAGAAAAAAAATTATTAATTTATAATTATTTTTTTCACACCCCATTGATGTGATATTTTTCTTTTTAAAAATTTTATTGACAAATGTTAATTAATAAATAATATAGAACAATATTTCAAAAATCAAGACGATCAAATAATCACTATTAAATAAAATAATATAAGTAAATAAAAAGTAGTATTTATTTTTTAACAAGAAATAAAAAAGTAGTATGAATCATGGAAATATATCTCAAATCTTCTTTACAAAAATAGGTTTGTATATCTTTTTGTAAGAAAATAAAATAATCAATTCTCATACGGACCTTTAACATAAGTGACATATACATCACACTCATAATAATTGTAAATTATTGATTCTTTCTTCAAAATAATTTTTTGAATATATATATATTTTTAAATCATAATATTCATGGTCACCTGACTCTCGGTCACCTGACTCTCGCTCCGACTCTCTAGGCCATCCACAAGTTATCTGAAATAAACTTGGGCCAAGTTTGAGAACATTTGAAAAAGTTAAAAAGTTATTCAAAAAGTTAAAAAGTTAACATTATTCATCAAAATTCAACACTTACGGCAGTACAATTTTCAATTTTAATTTTTTCTTACAAATCAATTTTTATAATTTTTTATTACACATTTTTCCATAAAAAGTCAAAAAGTTAACCCAAATATTCATATTTTTTTCCTCAACTTTTTAGTTTAAAAAGACAAAAAGTACATTTATTTAGTACACCCCAAACAACCCTCACTCCAACCAAGAATTTTTTTTATTATTATTTTTATTTTTTTTAAAAAAATTACAATTCCTATAGTTTAGAATTTATGTCACTTTAATTTTTAACTTTTCAATTATGATACATTTAATTCTAAATTTTGAATTTTGTTTTAAATAAGGACAATTAAAGATACCATTACTTAATTTCAAGGATAAAATTATCACTTTAATAAAATATAAACTAATTTGACAAGAATAAAATGTCAAAAAATATTTTTGAATTTTTTAAAATTATTTCTACACACTAAGGATAAAATTATGTAAAATAGATTAATTTTTTAGATATTAAATTATTTATTTATTTATTTTACCAAATTAATTTTTATTATGTGTCTAGATGATGATCATGTAATGGGGTGGTTGTTTTTATTTTCATTAAATTAGTTTCCATTTTTTCAAAAGTCAAATATGGCAACAATATGATATAATTATTAAACCAATCCATTAAATCAAATAATTCAAAACTAAAAACATTTCATATATTAAATATATTGATTATACATTAAAATCTTAACAATCACCCATTACATGATCATCATTTAAACATATAATAAAAATTAATTTGGTAAAATAAATAAATGTCTAAAAGATTTATCAATTTTACATAATTTTATCTTTGGTGGGTAGAAATAATTTTAAAAAATTTAAAAATATTTTTTTGACATTTATTTTTGTCAAATTAATTTATATTTTATCAAATTGATGATTTTACCCTTAAAATTAAGCAATGGTATCTTAAATTATCCTTATTTAGAACAAGATTCAAAATTCAGAGTTAAATATATCACAATTGAAAAATTAGAAACTAAAGTGACACGAGCCCTAAACTTTAACAACTATTAGTATAATTCGCTCCTTTTTTTTTGCTCCAGGGGCAAATTCACAGGGTGTTTTGACTTAAATTTTAGAGTAAATTAAATTGATTTATCTTGAAATTAAAAATAAAATTATTATTTTAACATAATTATACTAACTTTTTTTCTACTAATAAAGAGATCAAAATTAATGCAAATAGTATAAAAACACAAAGATATACAAGATCAAATATACATCTTAATGTAAATGATATGACAATATTATTATTTTTTATTCATATAACTACCAAATTTCTGAAATAAAACATTAAGAAAATTCAGTGTAATTATACTAAACTTGTGGAGTTTACGCTATTTTTTTTCTAAATATTAGGAAAATTTATTGTAATTTACCATAAATTTTATTAGTTAAAATAGTGAGCGTATCACACCATATGTAACCCTACTATAAAATTACGTAAGTTTTTATAAATTTTTAGAAGTGTTTTGATAAAAATATATAAATTAAATACAAATTCGTATAAATTCACTTTTAATGAATAGACTTACACGGATTTATATTTAATTTATACATTTTTATGAAATTACTTATATAATGTTATAAAAATTTATGTAATTTTATGGTAATATGTCACACAACGGATAATTTTCCTTTATTAGCAAGCAACATGACAAATGTCTTTAACATAATTTGCACAAAACGCAAGAACATGTCCAACAGCCGAAAAAGTACTTTTAATTTTATTTTGATGTAGTGTCCCAATTTAATATTAATTGATAAAAATATGTGTTCGGTTTGAGTTTTTTGAATTAAGTTTTTTTGAAAATTGAACTTTTTAGTTTTCGTGTTTTTTTGTTTTTAGTGAATATTTTTAAAATTTTAAACATTTTTTTTTTACTTTTTTAGATGCACCTTACTTAGATGTATCTAAAAAGTAAAAAATTTGTGAAAAAATATTTTTAAAAATTAATAAATACATAAAAATATTAAAAAATGTACTGAATTCTCGTATTTTTTTTGTATTTCTGGTATTTAGTGAATTTTTAAAAGATTTTTTTCAATTTTTTTTGTACTTTTTAAGTATATTTATGTTAGGTATGTCTAAAAATTAAAAAAATTACTTAAAATATTAAAAAAATTCAGTAAAAACAAAAAAACACGAAAAATAAAAAAGTATAATTTTCTGAAAAAGTATTTTTTAAAAATGATAATCAAGCATAATGAGATTCAATATTTTTTTTTGTTGATTTTTTGAGAGAGAATATAATAAATGTAAAGTTATAAATGGTGTGAAACAATATTCTAAAATTACCAAATAATCACTCCCAATAGACATTAAGATGTGTTAATTGACAAAATATGAGGTTCTAAATTCATCACAATCCCAAACTTAGGAAGGCCTTAACTCCAAGGTGATGCATGTGGTATATCTTCATTATTTTTTCATTAAATTTTACAAAATTTAATAGGATAAAGTATAGAATATCATAATTTTTCTCATTACAAAAGCAACGAAGTATTATAATATCACCGTTCGTAATTTTAATGTACACACCATAAATTTACTATCCATAATTTACCACAATTTGACGACATACTACAACTATCCATACAATTTGACAACATACTACAAATATTCACAATTTTTTCCGCAAAATTGTAACTTTCTTAAAAAAAAATTTGAGTGACCTTTCTTACGATAGTGTAAAAATAAGGCGTACACGCTATAAATTTATCCATTAGTTTAAGCTATTCCCCTTATACGATCAATCATGTAGCTATAACTATATATACCATATTTGGTTTACAATATCATATGTCACCACTGTATTAATAACATATAGCGAGACCCATTCAACCAATGCAATTATAACAAATGATATAGTAAACCAAATGCAATATATAAATATAGTTATTATAACATTACTTTTATATGATTAGTGTTGTTTGGAATCATAGATTTGAAAAGTAATATGGAAAGGACAAAGAAAATGTGAGAGAAATAGAGAAAAAATTAATTTATATTTCATTCACATTCCCCTCACTTTTTCATTTCTCTTTTTAAATTCACGATCCAAACACTACATATAAATGAATCAGAGAAGTTCCATCAAACAAAAATAGAGCTTGTCAAAATAAATTTCATTTGTCCAACAAAAACAAAAAACAAAAAACAAAAAACAAAAAGCAAAAAGCAAAAAGCAAAAAGCAAAAAACAAAGAAGGGTTCTCCCATCTTCAAAGATTATTTATGTCTTTTGATCCCCCCAAGTCCAGCTAATAAATAAACACAAACTGGACAAGTATAAAGGGTACAAAGCTCTCAAAGATCCAGTATCTGATACAACAATTCTCAGGGAGAGAATGAAGAAAATGCACTGCCCCAACATCCATGGCTATTAGAAGAAAACAGTATCTACTCTAATCTTTGCCAAAATCAGTATTGTAGTGAGCAGTTGATTCAAGTTTCTTCGCTTCAGTTAGTTTCCGAACAGCCTAGAATAAAAGACGACAAAATTATGAGCATATCAAACATCTCTTGCTGCTAAACATCAACAAATGATAATAAGGTCCATGGAATACAAAAACTCAAAATGCAGAGGAATGATGATTCTCAATTAAGGGTAGGTAACTACTACACAATATGAAGTCATACTCAAGGAAGAGATAATACCTTCATAAAATCTTCATGGATGACATAATCACGTTCTGCACGGATTGCTGACATACCAGCCTCCGTGCATACATTCCGAAGATCAGCACCATTAAACCCCTGATATGGTTGAAGAAATAAGTAATATAACAAATTGTTAAAACAGAAAAGCAATTTTCTGGCTTACCTCTGCAAGCTTTACAACAGCTTCATAGTCAATCTCACCATGCTTGGCGATTCCAGCTGCATGGATCTTGAGAATTTCCTGTCTTGATTGCTCATTTGGCAATGGAATCTCTATCTTCCTGTCCAGACGCCCAGGACGAAGAAGCGCAGGATCAAGAACATCAGGTCGGTTTGTTGCCATGATCATTTTTACCTAATTTAGGATTTTAAGGCTATCAAGTGGAAATGTTGGTAGTAAAAAGATGCACGATAAAAACACATGATTAATATACACGACTCTAGAACAAATTCTACCATTTTTCCTGTCCCTTGAATGCAAAAAGGCCATTCAATGAAGTGGGAAGAAGATTTTCCATTTTCAGGGCTCATTCCTATCAATTGAATAATACATTCATCCACTGAACTGAAGTACACAAATACAAAGATAACAGCATAAGCTCATGTCCACACAAGCATAAAGTGCGCATGCACAAATAGGTTTTCAGCAGTGCTTTTAACAAGCAGTTCTTAAAAATCACAAGTGATGGTTGAACAACTGTTAAGGTCATATAAATCCTCCTCCTAAGAAGCTCCTAGTCCATGTGACGATAACTTGCTTATTGCATGTAACCAGGAGAAGGAAAAAAAATGCTTACGCATCAGAACCTTCAAACCCTGAGCTATGCTTACTTGCACTTTCCAAAATAAGTCAAATACCCACGCTCATATACCTGATACTTGGGCAAGGATGTGGGGTACGTGCCGATACTTTGTATCAGACACTTATTAGACATTAGTATTTAACACTATCAAATCAATATATGTATTGTTGTATAATTGCTATAAAATATGAAAAATATCTTTTTGACACTGTATGTTACATATAATATCATTTTATTTCACATAATAGATTAGAAATATAAAAATTTGACCGCTTTTTACCGAGCTTGAGTCCCTTAAATTTAAGATTTGATGGTTCTGACCTCTAAATAGGCACCCACACACAAAACCCATACCCTAAGAACCACAGACACTTCTAAAATGGTGGTGTATCAATGTCGCATCTGTGTTGGATACCGACACTCGTCAGACACTTTTTCCGACACGTGCCGACACTCATCCAAACGTGTCCTATTTTTTAATATAGAATTTAGACTTGGACACTCTTCAAACACTCTTTAGACATTAAGAGGACACACATGTCCCTCGCTTAAACACACGTTTATTGATTAGATACACCCGAAACTAATTATAAATTTGAACAAAATAACTTAGAATACGATGATAAAAGAAAAATAACGTCAATTTATAGAAATTAGTGTTATATTGCATTTATTTATTGTCTTAGAATGATGTATTCATATATATGACATATAATAAATACATAAAATTATAATCTGTGTCCCTCACGTGCCGTGTCCTATAATTTTTTGAAAATTGTGGAGTCAGCGTGTCCGTGTCGTATTTATGTTGTGTCACATGTACCTAAGTCCATGTAACTAAGCTACATTATTAGAGCTTCTCCATTTCAATAACAAAAGGCCATGAAAAAGAAAAAGAAAAAAAAAAGTTTTCCATTATTGGCCTAAAAGATCAAGTGAAACTGTGAAAGGGTTTCCAAAAATGTTACAGAATATGTTGTGATGTGCTCAAGATCAAGAAAGTATTTTTTGGATGCTTCATTAGGCTTCAGATACATAAAGTTTTTTTTATCTTTATTTTGCAGGATTAAGTTTTAGGGTTACGTAATAAGTTTTTATTAATCAAAGTAGGTCTAGTTTATGGATTAAAAAGTCTAATGGGCATGGGTTTTGTTAGCGTCTAAGCAAGGCCAGCCCTTAGGGAAGGTGGCCGCCTAGGGCCCCAAAAATTTGTCTAAAAAATAAGGCCCCCATTTAGGTATAATATCCTTATATGGGAGATGTTACAATGTGCACCCTAAAAAAGGTGCATACAGTATGCCTTTCATAACATTTTTACAAAATTTCATAATTTAAACACAATGTTATAACTTTTTCACTACAAAATTCATAGCTTTTTTTCATTATAAAATGTCAAAATAAAAATCACAAAGTGTCATAACAGAACTACAAAGTGTCATAACAAAAATCACAAAGTGTCATAATATTATCATCCCTAACTTTAGAATGCACACCATAAATTCACTATTCATAACTTTACCAAAAAATGCCATAACACACATCACAAAAAATCATAACTTTCATCACAAAAAATCATAACTTTCTTACGATGAAAGGTGCATGTTGTAGATTTCTCTTCAAATATATATACTAATAAAAATATTTTTATTAAGCCTTAATTAAATTAAGGGCCCGGTCAAAGTGATGAATTATTTGAAAGTAATGGATGGTTCTTTTTCCAAATGCATATATTATTTATAGAATTTTGATGACTACAACAATTACAGTTGCCTCTAGAAAAAGAAAACTTTCAAATTGTTAATCAACTCTTACCTTTGATCAACATGTCACAAGAAAAATTAAATGAATTAGTAATGTTATCCACTGTAAAGAAAATGACAGATAAACTAAATTATATAAGCTTAGTAATTTTGTAAATAAACATGTGCGAAGACCAGTGTTGTCAAAGGTGCGCCTAGGCGCAAGGCGAGTCGAGGCTCAGCATCTGCGCCTGTACAGGTGCCAGGCGAGACGAATTGAACCAGGCGCTCGCCGATCAAGGCGAGAGAGGCGCAAGGCGATCGCCTAAGCGCGACTCAGTGCTCAAGTCGTAGATCTGATCTAACGACTCAGATAACCTTTTGAATGGCTCGTAATCACAGAGGATTACGACCCATCTACCATATGAGACAAATAGGACTCAGATAACCCTAATCGATCGATTACGAACCTGTGTTCAAAAAAAGAAGTCGTCTCTTCCTCTTCCTCTGCGACTCGACTTCGATCGACTTCTCGCAAGTTCGACTTCGCAGGTTCTCGATCGACTTCGCAAGCTCGAGTTCGACTTCGATTGACTTCGATCGGCTTCGCAGATCGACTCTCTCCCCTTCTCCTTCTTCTTCGATCGGCTTCGCAGGTTCTCTGTTTTTTTTTTTTTTTTTCTTTTCTTTTTCCTTCGTCGAAGGTGATCTGTTTTTATTTTTTATTTTTTTTTCTTTTCTTTTCTTTTGATTATGATAAATAAATAAATAAATTCATAAATAACTTAATTAATTGATAAATAAATTCATAAATAACTTAATTAATTGATTATGATAAATTAATTAATTCATAAATAAATAAATAAATAAATAAATTGATTATGATAAATAAATAAATAATTTTCTTTTTCAATTATTTGACTTTCATAACCCTGATTATTACATAAACAAATAAATAAATTAATTAATTCATACATACATACATAAATAAAAAAATAGATATATTACATTTATTATGATTATATTATACTGAAATTGATTCATCATTATACTGAAATTAATTAATTGACCATTAATTAAAAAAATTGAAAATTGATTCATAACATTAATTAATTCATACATTACATACATTAAATTACATACATTATACATTAATAGAAAATTGAATGTAGCATATGAATAAATGTAATGGAATGTACATTAATTAATTAATTCGTCATTAATTAAAAAAATAGAAAATTGATTCATACATTACATTCATTAATTAATTCATCACATAACATGCATTACATTCATTATACTGAAATTATTTTTTTGTTATTTATTTTTTGTGTTGTGTAGTAAGTACTAAGTAGAAAATGACATCGAAAAGTAATAGAAACGATCCGGCGTGGCAATATGCCCATTTGGTGGAGGAGAATAATTTAAACAAGTTTGAGTGTAATTTTTGTGGTAAAGTATCAAATGGAGGTGTTTATCGGGTGAAACAACACCTTGCGGGAGGTTATAGGAATGTCACTGCTTGCCCGAAGTGTCCTTCTCATGTAAGAGAAGAGATTAGAGAGTTCATGTCCAAAAAAAAGACACAAAAATAAGAAATGAATATGTTGCCTGATTTCGATGACATGGACATGGAAGATGAAGATGAAGATGTCGTTGAGATCAATGTCAATCAACACCGCAAGTTGACAAATAGTAGCCAAGGTTCATCCAAATCCAAATAAAAAACGCCAAAGAGAAAAGGGCCTATGGATGTTTACTTCACACCCAATCCTGAATCAGTGGTGAAAAATCGAAAAGACCAAGCAAAAGGGAAGCAAACCAAAATTGATGCAAATGACCCTTACAAAAAAGAAATGAGAGCTCAGGCACTACAAAGATTTGCAAGGTGAATGTATGATGTTGGCATCCCTTTTAATGCAGTAAATTATGAGAGTTTTGGACCAATGATTGAAGCCATTGGCCAATATGGTCCTGGTATGAAGCCACCGACATACCATGAAGTGCGGGTTACCCAACTCAAAAAAGAAGTGAAACATACTGAAGATTTGATGAAGTATCATAAAGAGGATTGTGCAAAATACGGGTGTTCCATAATGGCAGATGGTTGGACTGATAAGAGAGGAAGGACATTGATTAACTTTTTAGTTAATTGTCCAAGAAGAACCATGTTTGTTGAGTCGGTTGATGCTTCTAGCTATTCAAAGGATGGGCAAAAGCTATTTGAATTACTAGACAAGTTTGTGGAGAAAGTTGGAAAAGAGAATGTGGTGCAAGTTATCACTGATAGTGCTGCTGCAGCTAATGTGTTGGCAGGTAAAAATATTTCCTCATTCCTTACATCAAAATTGTTTACTCATAGTTTGTTTTGTATTTAAAATTTAAAAACTAGAAAATAATAATTCTTCATTATTGTTACATTATAGGGAGGTTTTGGGAAGCTAAGTATGAACACTTGTATTGGACACCATGTGCTGCTCATTGTTTGGACTTGATGTTAGAAGACATTTTCAAGATACCTAGACTGAAAAAGACATTTGAAAGGGGTATTGCAGTACATGGCTACAATTACAATCGGCTTACGTTGCTAAACATGATGAGGCGCTTTACAAATTTGAAGAATTTGATCAAGCCTGCAAAAACTAGATTTGCAACCGCCTTTTTGACTTTGTCCAGGATGCATCAACAAAAAAACAATTTGAGAAAGATGGTCACCTCCGAAGACTGGACCTCAAGCAAATGGGTAAAGGAGCCACAAGGTAAAAGAATGGCACAAACTTTGTTGATGCCTTCATTTTGGAATACTGTTGTGTTTGCCCTTAAGGTCTCGGGTCCTCTTGTCAAAGTGCTTAGATTGGTTGATACCGAGAAGAAACCTCCCATGGGATACATTTATGAGGCAATGGATAGGGCAAAAGAATGCATTGCAAGTTCATTTGATCATAAAGAAGAGAAGTATAATGAAATTTTCGAAATCATTGACAAAAGATGGGATGTTCAATTGCATCGACCTTTACATGCAGCTGCACATTTTCTTAACCCAGAATTCTTTTACCCAAAAGCGTTAGAGGTGCAAAGAGATCATGAAGTGATGAAT
Organism: Camellia sinensis; assembly: GCF_055761805.1. Lineage (NCBI taxonomy): Eukaryota > Viridiplantae > Streptophyta > Magnoliopsida > Ericales > Theaceae > Camellia > Camellia sinensis. Next base: position 33,722,179 of record NC_138966.1, on the reverse strand, counting down.
GGGTTTTATGAATGCATGCAAAGGTTGGTCCCGGATGTCACTGTTCAAGATTTGATCACTAATGAGATGAGTATTTATATGAAGGCTGAGAGTCTTTTTGGCAAGTCTGTTGCGATTAGGCAAAGAAATACAAGAGCACCAGGTAATATATTATAGACTCATAGAGTTTATTTTTAGTAATACTTTTAGTAAAACTTAATACTTGGTAACAATTATTTCTAACTAGTGGATTATCGCAGCTGATTGGTGGGCATCATATGGTTCTTATACTCCAAACTTGCAAACTTTTGCTATAAAAGTCCTTAGCCTAACATGTAGTTCATCGGATTGTGAACGAAATTGGAGTGTATTCGAACATGTGAGTATTTAACATTCTAACTAATTTTTTGTTCAATTCAAATATTTTTTATTCTAATTATATAGAATTTAATATCTTTTTAATAATTGCAGTTTCATAGCAAGAAAAGAAATAGACTGGAACAACGTCTCAATGATTTAGTGTATGTCAAATACAATAGAACATTGAGATTTAGGTATGACATGCGCAACACTCTTGATCCCATATCTTTGCAAAATATTGATGAAAGCAATGAGTGGTTGCTTGGGAGGATGGATGGAGAATTAGATGAAGATAATGAGCCTGTGTTTGATGATGATGATGGCTTGACGTGGGCCACTGTTGCTAGAGCTTCTGGAGTAGAAGAAAGTAGCCATGCAAGTAGAGCAACAAGTTCACGCTCAAAGGCACAACCGAGGATATCTAAATCATCAACATTGACTCCACTTCAATTAATAGATGAAGAGGAAGCGGGCTCAGATGACACAGAGGAGGAAGATGTTGAGGGATACAAATCAACTGATGGAGAAGAAGATGATAGTTTGCTTGCCATTGATGTTGAGGATGATGATTGACTGACACCGACCTAACCTACCCTTTCTTTTGATATTGATGTTTTTAAGTGTTAAGACATATATTAGTATTTGTTGGATATTTATGTTTTAGATGTTTAGTGTTTATGTTTTTATTTTATTGAATGTGGATTATTTGATCTTTGAAAATTGAAATGTTATGTAATATGCACTTTCATGACTTTGAGAATTATTCTATATTTTGTCTTGAATCTTGATTACTTTTTATTTTTTAAAAAATTGTCTTAGTACTATGAATGATTAGTTTATATTAATTTTTCTATTTTTTACGAATATTGTGCGCCTTACTTCAATAAAGCCCGCGCCTCGCCCTCGCCTTGCGCCTAGGCTCCAAGAGACCTTCGACGCCTTAGTGCGCCTTGAGCCTTTAAAAACACTGGCGAAGACTAATATTTAAATTATATTTGGCTACAGTTGGCCTAATTTTTAATAAATATTACACCATGAGATTTTGTTAGCTACTTTATTTCTTGCTAAGAGGCACGAATACTTCTAAGAAGGTAACGTATCCGTGTCATGTCATGTCGTGTCGTATCGTGTCCGTGTCGGACACCGATACTCTTTGGACACTTCCCCGACGCGTGTCCAACACTCTTTGGACACTTCCCCGACACGTGTCCGACACTCTTCAAAACATGTCCTATTTTTTAAAGACTTGGGCACTCTTTGGACACTTGGAGGACAAATGTGCGTGTCTCTCTAACACAAGTGTCTATCGATTAGACACATGTGAAACTAAATATAAGAAGTTTGAATAAAACAACTTAAGATACAATAATAAAACAAAAATCATATAAATTTATAGGGATTAATGTCATATTGCATTTTTTATTATCTTTGAATGATATATTCATTTATATATATAACCTATGTTACACGGACTTGGGTACGGGTATCGGGTGCCGGTGTGTATCTAGGGGTTAGACACTTCAAAATTAAAAATTAAGGATACGTGGATATGGATCCAAATTTGGATACGAGTACGGGGATACATTAAATAGGTTTTTTTTTTTAAATATTTATTTTATGAAGATGAGTTAAAAAAAATAAGGAATAAATAATAAATTTTGTTAAATAGAACAAATAAAATATAAATAACAAATAAAAATTATTTTAGATATAAAATAAATTATATTATATATGATCAAATAAGTAATTTTTATTTTAATAAAGATGTTGGCCAAATAGGCCAAATACAAAACACTTAAAAACTAAATAGGCCCAAACTTATTTTATTTAGGCCCAAAAAATTAAATTAGCAAGAATAAAACAGGCCCAGACGAAATAAGGCAATACAAAACACTAAATAGGCACTAAATAGGCCCAAGCTTTTATTTTATGTATTTGGGTCTAGCCTATTAGCCAAACCTAGCAAATGCTCTCCAGCTGTATATAGACAGTCAAAGTCTCTCTCTTCTCTCATCCTTTTTCTCCTCTTTCCTCTCTCTGAAATTATCGCGTCGGCGTGTCAGTATCCGTGCTTCTTAGATTTCTTGGTTTAAATTTGAGTTTAGTACATAATTTCAGTAATTATATATACACACAAAGTAAGTGGAAACTAACAAATAAAAAGTTATGAGTATTTACTATTTTACCCACACATATATATTGATAATTATGCATAGAGGGTCCCAACTTAGAACTTCACCTAGGGCCCCAAGAAACATAGGGCCGGCCTTGGGTCTAAGTATTAATTATACGAGATTATTTGAAGCTGAAGTTACTACTTGGTTATGAAGTAAATAGGTAATTAAGAAAAGTTTCCAAGATATCTTGCTTGGAGACCAAGTTTAATACAACTTCCCACACAAATGTAAAGAAGATTCCTAGAAACGATATTGATGAATAAAATTCAAACTTCAGTTTTCCCTGTTCTTCTTTGCCCTTTAACTTAGGGCTTGGTTTTAGCCCCATGGCTTAGGGTAATCAAGCCCTTTTTTTTTTTTCTTTTTTTTTATCTTTTCTAAAAAGTGCATAATAAAATCAGGTCTTTCACAAGTTTTGGCCTTAATCCAATCATTACATGGGTTTGACATCAAAGTCGTTGGAATCCCCGCCCAGTGACATCATGTTGTACATATGGGTAACTTAACCACAATTCAAAGTGAGGTATGAAGGGCCCGGTTGAAGTGATGAATTATTTGAAAGTAATGGATGATTCTTTTCCCAAATGCATATAATATTTATAGAATTTTGATGACTACAACAATTACAGTTGCCTCTAGAAAAAGAACACTTTCAAATTGTTTATCAACTCTTACCTTTGATCAACATGTCACAAGAAAAATTGAATGAATTAGTAATGTTATCCACTGTATAGAAAATGATAAACTAGATTATATAAGCTTAGTAATTTTGTAACTAAACATGTGCGAAGACTAATATTTAAATTATATTTGGCTACAGTTGGCCTAATTTTTAATTAATATTATACCATGAGATTTTGTTTGCTACTTTATTTCTTGCTAAGAAGCACAGAAACTTCAAAGAATGTAGCGTATCTGTGTCGTGTCCATGTCAGACCCCGACACTCTTCAAAATGTGTCCTATTTTTTAAAGACTCGGGCACTCTTTGAACACTTGGAGGACAAATGTGTGTCTCTCTTAAATACAAGTGTCTATCAATTAGACACGTGTGAAACTAATATAAGTTTAAACAAAACAACTTAAGATACAATAATAAAACAAAAATCATATAAATTTATAGGGACTAGGGCCATATTGCATTTTTTATTATCTTTGAATGATATATTCATTCATATATATAACATATAATAAATATATAAAATTATATATTTTATACGTGTCCCCCACGTGTCGTGTCCTGCATTTTTTGAAAATTATAGGGTCAGCATGTCCGTGTCGTGTCACGTGTCCGTATCCGTGTCCATGCTTCTTCGATTTTTTGGTTTAAATTTGAGTTTAGTATATAATTTCAGTAATTATATATACAAACAAACTGAGTGAAAACTAACGAATAAAAAGTTATGAGTACTTACTATTTTACCCACGCATATATATATATATATATATTGATAATTATGTACAGAGGGTCCCAACTTAGAACTTCACCTAGGGCCCCAAGAAACATAGGGCCGGCCTTGGGTCTAAGTATTTATTATATGAGATTATTTGATGCTGAAGTTACTACTTGGTTATGAAGTAAATAGGAAATTAAGAAAAGTTTCCAAGATATCTTGCTTGGAGACCAAGTTCAATACAACTTCCCACACAAATGCAATGAAAATTTCTAGAAAAGATATTGATGAATAAAATTCAAACTTCAGTTTTCTCTGTTCTTCTTTGTCCTTTATCTTAGGGCTTGGTTTTAGCCCCATAGCTCATGGTAATCAAGCCCTTTTTATCTTTTCTGAAAAGTGCACAATAAAATCAGGTCTTTCATCCAATCATTACTTGGGTTTGACATCAAAGTCGTTGGAATCCCCCCCCCCCCCCCCCCCCCCCCAGTGACATCATGTTGTTCACATGGGTAACTTAACCACAATTCAAAGTGAGGTATAAAGGGCCCGGTCGAAGTGATGAATTATTTGAAAGTAATGGATTGTTCTTTTTCCAAATGCATATATTATATATAGAATTTTGATGACTACAACAATTACAGTTGCCTCTAGAAAAAGAAAAATTTCAAATTGTTAATCAACTCTTACCTTCGATCAACATGTCACAAGAAAAATTGAATGAATTAGTAATATTATCCACTGTAAAGAAAATGATAGATAAACTAGATTATATAAGCTTAGTAATTTTGTAACTAATCATGTGCGAAGACTAATATTTAAATAATATTTGGCTATAGTTGGCCTAATTTTTAATTAATATTATACCATGAGATTTTGTTTGCTACTTTATTTCTTGCTAAGAAGCACGAACACTTCTAAGAAGGTAACGTATCTATATCATGTCGTGTCTTTTTGGACACTTCCCCGACACATGTCCAACACTCTTCAAAACATGTCCTATTTTTTAAAAACTCGGGCACTCTTTGGATATTTGGAGGACAAATGTGTGCATCTCTTAAACACAAGTGTTTATCAATTAGACACATGTGAAACTAAATATAAGTTTGAACAAAACAACTTAACATACAATAATAAACAAAAATCATATAAATTTATAGAGATTAGTGTCATATTGCATTTTTATCATCTTTGAATGACATATTCATTCATATATATAACATATAATAGATATATAAAATTATATATTTCATACGTGTCGTATCCTGCATTTTTTAAAAATTTGCGTGTCGACATGTCCGTGTTGTGTCACGTGTCCATGTCCGTGCTTCTTAGATTTCTTGTTTTAAATTTGAGTTTAGTATATAATTTCAATAATTATATATACAAACAAACTGAGTGGAAACTAACGAATAAAAAGTTATGAGTATTTACCATTTTACCCACACATATATATTGATAATTATGTATAGAGGGTCCCAACTTAGAACTTCACCTAGGGCCCCGAGAAACAGAGGGCCGGCCTTGGGTAGTATTTATTATATGAGATTATTTGATGCTGAAGTTACTACTTGGTTATGAAGTAAATAGGTAATTAAGAAAAGTTTCCAAGATATCTTGCTTGGAGACCAAGTTTAATACAACTTCCCACACAAATGTAATGAAGATTCCTAGAAAAGATATTGATGAATAAAATTCAGACTTCAGTTTTCTCTGTTCTTCTTTGCCCTTTATCTTAGGGCTTGGTTTTAGCCCCATAACTCATGGTAATCAAGCATTTAGTTTTTTTAATCTTTTCTGAAAAGTGCATAATAAAATCAGGTCTTTTGCAAGTTTTGGCCTTAATCCAATCATTACTTGGGTTTGACATCAAAGTCGTTGGAATCCCCGCCCAGTGACATCATGTTGTACATATGGGTAACTTAACCACAATTCAAAGTGAGGTATGAAGCTAGTACCTTCCCAAGCTGATCAAATCCATCAAGTTGATTAAGTAACTCCATCAGTGTTCTTTGAATCTCACGGTCAGCACTAGTTCCCTCACTGAAACGGCGTCCACCAATTGCATCAATCTCATCCATAAAAATGATGCACGGCTTCGCAAACAAAACAAAATTATCACAATCGTTTTATTAGAGAATGATACTTCATAAAGAGAGAAATATTCTAAGAAATACAGGCTCTTACTTGGTGATCACGTGCATAGCCAAACATTTCTCTTATCAATCTTGCACTTTCGCCAATATATTTATCAATTATGGCACTTGAAACAACCTATAACCAGGTGAGATGCCAATATATTTATCTATCTTGGGGAAACTAATCCAACTTAAGGGAAAATTTGAAATCAAAACATAACATAAAGTCTCACCTTCAAAAAATTGGCATCTATATTACTGGCAATTGCCCTAGCTAATAATGTCTTGCCAGTACCCGGAGGCCCATAAAGAAGAACTCCCTGAAACAATAAAAGTTTTAGACATGACCCTACCAAAATTCACCTACATCTTCACAAGAATTAGGTATCACTCCCCTGTAAAGCAAGGGCTTAAAGTAATACAATGCAACGCATAATAATTTAAAAAACAGGGGAGAAAATGAAGAATGCATCACCTTGGGAGGTTTGATTCCAACTCTAATGAAGAGCTCAGGATTCATAAGAGGTAACTCAATGGATTCCCTGAGTTCTCGGATTTGATCAGATAAACCACCCACAGCGGAATAGCTGACATTACCAGGATCTTCATGAAGCATATTATAAACTACAGGGTCAACCTGTCAAGGAGTATGAAAAATCAGCATCAGGGATGACAATAACAAAATTAAGCAAGAACAAAAACAATTAAATAATCGATATTGCCATCAATTAAGGAAATTTCCAAGTGGCATTGCACTAGAAAAGATGAATCACAATAACTTACTTCGCGTGGAAGAGCACGCATGATTGTGAGTGTCGTCATATCAAGTACCACTCTTGTTCCAGAAGTCAGTTTTTCCTTGTCTACTTTACTGCGGCAGCCAACTACATACCTGGGTCCACTGCTTGCTTTAACAATCACTAAATTACCCACAAGCAATCAATCAATACCACATTTAAGTTCAAACCATCATAGAAGAGTTTACTAAGAAAAAGTAAGTCAAGTTCATTACAATAAATTTATCGACTAGTTTAATAACTAAGAGCACATTATGAATTATCCCATTTACAGGCAGCCATAATAGACTAGAGCTTGTATTTTCTTTGCATGACATGCATCAAGACTCCGGAGTTGTAAATTAAAAAAGATAGAGCTCAAATGATTTCACAAACAATTTCCAAACACCCCAGCCCTCCCCCCTTCCCCCCCCCCCCCAAAAAAAAAAAAATGGATATAAAGAACAAAAGAAATGAGTAATTACATCGTTCATTGTCGAGAGGCCTGAGAACTTCTCCAATTATCTGCCCAACGCTCTGAAGCGACTTCAAATCATCTTCTGTCTTGTTGAACTCTTTCTTGGAAGCTCGCAAGCTCTCCCTCACTGCATGCTAAACATAATTAGAAAATTGTATATGTGCCCAAGTGTGAAAACATAAGTTTATTCAAGTAGTCAAAGGACAGCTACAACCCTTGATTCAAATTTATATCGAATTTAAATTTGGATAAAAATCACTCAAAAAACCTCTCCATTCATTGACTCAAACTTAGTTTTACCCTTCTTTCAAAAAAAATATATAAATAAAAAAATAAAAAACCAAATCAAGAAATGTTTATTCAAAATTTTTGAGACCATTTTGTGGCTTTCAAATTTTACAACTCTAGCTTTTACTCATTTGTGTTTAAATATGAGCTTGTCCAGTGTTTCACATCAACTAAAGCTTTTACGAATGTTGATTCACGTTTTATTCGCTAAAAATTTTATATTAACAAAAGATTGTACGGAAACAGGTGTAAGAAAGAATCCTTCTTCGACTCTTTCCCGAGAACCAAACGCTCAGTTAAAAGTGTGCTAAATTGAACAACTTTCTGTAGGGTTTTCAAAAAGTAAGGCAATGCGAGAGTAAATATAACTTATGAATGAAACCCTAGACATGATTCGGAAGAAGAGATCTAAGAAAAGCAGTGAATTAGGTTTTTGGTATTGGGGGTTAGGGCCACGGACCTGTTCGCGCTCTGGACTCGAGTTCTTTGTGCTGGAGGAGCTTTTTGCGGTACTCCGCAACCGCGGTACGGCGGCGCACGGCGTCTTCTCCGTCGTTCATCGCGGCAATTCGAAAATCAGAAATCAGAAACTATCGGACCAGGATTTTATAACTTGGAAAGAACAAAAGGAAACTAGGGTTTGGTGCTTGCTTTTTTGTTAATTTTTTTTTTAAAATAATTTTTTGTTTATCAATTTTTAAAAAGTGGGCATGGGGTAATTTTTTTATTAATAAGTTTAACTTTAACAACTTAATTAATTTAATTATAAAAAAAAACTCACAGTAATTAAGGGTTAACCTAAGTTAAATTTATGAAAAATGTTATAAATTTCAAATAATTTATCAAATCTATTGCACATTTGAATTTAGGTAGTTCAATTTAAATAATTGAAAAAAAAATAAAAACCGATTTGCCATGAAAATAATGTGGATCTGATCCCATTGAGTAGATGTTTGACATGTACTAAAAAAGTACGTTTTTCTTATATACATATATTTATTTGAATCACATCAATCAACATCTATCAATATCTATCAACATTTTCTTTCTATTTTTCTACTCATTTTCTCTATTTATTTACACATTGTTTTTTTTTTATAAAAAGTCAAAAAGCATACTTAGCCTCCGTTTAGGAAGTGGGTTGGCTTTTTGGTTTTTTAGTTTTTTTTGGCTATTTTAGCCTGGGCTAAAAAGCTTGGTTTGGAAAGGACTTTTTGGCTTTTTGATTTTTTTGACTTTTTTTTTAGAGAAGAGTGTAATGATTATGGGTTGGATGTGATATTTTGTTTGTTATAGTTAAAATAGCCTATTTTGTCTTTTGTGGCTAAAATAACCAAAAAAACCCATAAACTCACTTCCCAAACGGTGCCTTATTTAAAATATCTCAAATTGAGGAATTCTATTTATATATAAAAAAAATATTTAAATGAGTCCAATTTTTTAATGCATTTTATTAAATTATTTAGGATTATAATTTATTCTATGTATACTCTATTTTTTTTTTCAAATTACCCTTTTGAAGTACAATCAAATAAAATATATTAAAAAGTTCAAATTAATTTTGAAAAACTCTAAAAAAAAATTATTTTATTCATGTATGTATAGGAAACACAATCAGAGAACCCGACATCGGGGAAGATAGCACTAGCGAAGGAAAAGGAGAGGGTGAATTTCACATTCAGATTTCCAAAACCGAATAAGTTGAATTTGTTCGGTTCAAAAAGTCTGAATAATAATGACGAAAAATATAATAAATATTCATTTTTATGTAAAAAAATACAGAAATCAATAATTGTAATTCGATATTTATATGAATAATTACATCCTCTTTGATGGGTTGCTTCAAAAAATTATTTTGATTATTACTGTCATCCATTATTTGATTTTGTTTAAACTTTCATATATTTGCAAGTAACAACATAATAAAAAATAAATAATGATGTGGATGATAATAGTGAGTCTTGGTTGGGTGGAGTGGATTGGAGTTTTGGAATGAGAAAGAAGAAAAAGAGAAAATAATTGAAACTTATAGAAGAAGATGAAGAGATTTGAATAGGAATAATACATATAATTGATTATGGTGTACCATAAGAAAAAATAATATTTTATTTTAAAATTTAATAAGTGTTATCTTTATTAATAAATTCACATTAGAATATAATAGGAATTGAACTTTTAAAATTTGAGTTTGGCTTACTGTGATCAATTTTTTTTGTCAAATAGAATGATTCATCCAAATTTGGGCTTTTTATATTTAAATGCAAAAACAAGGTTGGATAATTTAAAATTAGCCCAAATTTGTTTTTTAAAATTATTTTAAACAAAAATAACAAATATATCCAATGAGATTATGTTGAAAATACAAATTACCTACTTTTCGAACTTAGAATTGACAGAAAAAAATAAAATTTCTAACTATTCTCCAATGCAACAATGAAATTATCAAAAAATTTAACTGAAAGAATAATATACAAACAAAAAACTCATACAGAATTTTTATACATAATGTGGTTTATTGTGAACCTTTCATTTCAAAACAAAACACCAATGAAGATGAATTGATTTACAATTATGGCATTGTGACATAATTCTTGCCAAGTTTTTTGTATTAATTTTATGTATGTTTAGAATTTTCCTAACTAAAATATATTGTTGACATCATTAAATACTATTAACTGATTTAATGATTAATTAATGAAAGAACTAATTTCTTATGTAATTAAAAATTTTAAGGAGCGAAATGTAATTTTCAAAATTACAAAGGCTAATTTGCATTTTAAGCAAATGTCAAAGGATATATTTGTAATTTATCCTTATTTTCAGTTGGGATAAATTACAATTTGTATTTTTAAAGGTTAGGTCTGTCCGTAATACATTAATTGAATTAGAAGGCACAATTTGAAGGCTATGGGCCTACTTTGAACTCAATTTGGTAATTCGAACCATTCAACTTCTAGTTTTCATGAAGAAGAAATTATCATACACATAAAAAATCAGGTTGATTAGATATCAATAGTGATGCAAGGTAGATTAATGAAACAAAAATCAAGCATAAATATTAACCCCAAATTTGATAAACAAATACTTTGTCTTGAAATATCTTAATTCTCTCAAAATAATCTGATTTGCCCTGAAACTTATAATTCTTATTTATAGTGAAAGGAAAGGCCTAATTACAATAAGAAATAGATTAAAAAGGTAATTCTTGATAATCTAGCCTACAATCAAAGAGAATACGAAATTTGCCAAAAATAGAAAGATTTGAGTTGAGCTCAAATCTTGAAAGGAAAGGCCTAATTACAATAAGAAATAGATTAAAAAGGTAATTCTTGATAATCTAGCCTACAATCAAAGAGAATACGAAATTTGCCAAAAATAGAAAGATTTGAGTTGAGCTCAAATCTTGAAAATCTAATAAAAACTAAACATGCTGGAAAAAACCTAACCTCAAACGAATTCATTTAAATCAAGTAATTAAAGAAACAAATATTTTCTAAAATGACAAAATCGCGCAATTAAAGGCCTAAATAGTAGAATTTGGAATAAAATCAATCATACGCCATGGCGAAGTGATGGGTATTAATCGTGACGTCATTTTCCATGTTCTAGTGCCTTTGGCCTTTGGCTTGTATATCCATGAGTTCCTGAAACTCTATAGCTAAACACTTTGCACCATCCTCCCCTACTTAAAAAGAATTAGCCCTTGAATTCAAGTCATCATCTGAAGAATCCCCATAGAACAAGATGTATATGTAGTGCAAATATGACTGTGAAGCTTCAATCTGTAGGCATTAGGGTTAATTTTCTCAAGAATCTCTACCAAACCAATCTACCTGGCAACTAGTTTGTTGTAATCCCCCACTGAAAATCTATCATTGGTAAAGACAATATTCACGAAATCTCTTACTTCAAACTACACAAAGGGTCGTTTCTGATCAACTTTTTCCTTGTAACTTTGTAAAAGTCTCTTGTAGTTTCTATTGTGTAGATTGATGAAGTTGCTGGAATTGTATCGTGAAATCCCTTGCTTTGGCATAAGTCTGCTTCAAGTTTGGGACTGGTGCAAGGTCCAGTGACAATACCATAGACAATTTGGAATGGAGACAAAGCAGTGCTACGATTTATGAAATGGTTGAATGCAAATTCTGCTTGGCACAATTTCTGGTCCTATGATTTTAGGTGAACTTCAACAAGACATCGAAGCATATTTTGCAAAGAATGATTGACTACTTCGTGTAGGACCTCAGCACTTACCATCTCACCAAAACCTATAGATAGTGGTTAAGGCGCAATTTTATTCCCTTAAAGGGTATAACACCAAGTGTCACAAGTCGACTATGACTTGACCTTACCTTGGGCATCCTCTACGGCAGGATGCTGGTCCAAACCCAGGCCCACAATCTCCCCAGCACCTGCCCACAAGCAGTATGCCATTTAGGGGAATTGAACTTGAGACCTTACTCTGATACCAATTGTAAAACCTCATCGGTTACCATCTCACCAAAACCCATAGGTAGTGGTGATGGTGTAACTTGATTCCCTTAAAGGGTACAACACCAAGCACCACAAGTTGACTGTGACTCGACCTTACCTCGGGCCTCCGCCACGGTAGGATGCTGGCCCAAACCTAGGCCAACACTTCGGTTTGCCCATCTGTTTTGGGGTGGTAAACACTGGTAAAATCCAGCTTTGTGTTCGCCAACTTCTAAAGGCAGCACCAAAAATGTCCCAAAAAGCACCTGTTGCGATAAAAAAACAATGGACTTGGGTAGCCCATGCAATTTATAAACCTCATAGAAGTATAGTTATGCCACCATTACTATATATGTAGTCTTTCTACAAGGAATAAAATGTGTCATTTTTTAAAACCTATCCAGCACCACATAAATTGAATCGTTACCTCATTGGGTTCGAGGCAAGTCGAGGACAATGTCCATGTTGACATCTGACCATGGATAAGTTAGAATAGGCAGGGGTATGTATAGATCTGCATTGATGAAAACCTTTTTAGACACTTGGCATATTGTCGACTAAAAGTTAGACGTTGCCACTAATTCATGGGTTTTGTCTCTACTCACATGGTCCTCATTATACAGTTCTTTGATGATCTTCAACTGCAAACTTGACTCTGGAACACACAATCGATTTCCTTTTTGAAAAAGAATCCGTTAGAGTGCAAGAGTTGTTCCCATCATTGAAGTCAGAGTTTGGGACTGAGCCTTCTGAATTATAAAGACAAAAAAGTGTTTAGGAAAAATCAATGCAAATATCACATTTACTTTCTCTCGTCCTACTTCTAAGGATAGATAGAAAAGGTTAAAGAGAGCAAGGTGACCCTTCCAAAACAAAAACCCCACCCCTCTTTTCCCCCTTTAATGGAAGACTCTCACTCATTTCCTATTTATTTGCGGGTTGGGACATGAGGGCCTTTTTTTTCTTAAGAGGTGATTTCGAGAATCAACCAATCAATAAATTCGTAGCCCAAGTGACTCACAACCTCTCTTTTGCCCAAATAAAATGGGATAAAACAAATCAATAAGCTTTTTGATTGATTCAGGACGGAATAAAGCCAAATTCAATCAAGGCAATGGGGCTTACTTTTCCTGGCGCTGATTCATCCTATTCAAATTTAGCTATGCTAATGGAACAGGAAAATTTTTCGGATGACATGGATCCCAAGAGATGAATGAGAACCTCCAATTGCTTAGGGGTAGCACTTTGTCCCGTTTGGTGGACGAAATCTTCTCTCCTTTTAGAATTCTCCACACACCTTTTCCCTCTTTCACCGAAGAGGAAAGAAGAATCTTCCAAGCAGATAGAGACCTAAATTTTCATTACATTCATTTCTAAGCTTGCTTTGTTACAGTAAAATAATCAGTCTGAGAGTGCTGAAAAGAAGAGAAAGTGGTAAAAACCTCTCTAATTCAATCATCGAGCAGTCGAATGACTTCAATAACCCAAGATGACCCCTTCAACGTTTCTTTCGCTGTATACCCTCTCCATCACTTGGAGGTGGAAGAAAGGTTACTATAAATATTCTTAGTGAGGCCCCAGAATGCAAAAAAAAGTGGGGAAACAAGAGTTGTCATGATAGAAGAGAGAAATGACTAAGAAACCAACTATTCTCTCTTCTTAAACAACCTATATCCTCTACACTTAATCAACATTTGATAGATTATCCAACCTTGAGCAATCTTAGTTATTGGTGTAGGTTCGGTCCGTTAGCTAGTATTTGTTTAGTCATTCAGATAGTAATTGGCATTTTTTTAGCTATGCATCACACACCTCATGTGGATCTAGCTTTTATCAGCGTAGAACACATTATGAGAGATGTTGAAGGGGGTTGGTTGCTCCGTTATATGCATGCTAATGGGGGGCAAGTATGTTTCTCATTGTGGTTCACCTTTATATTTTCTATGATCTATATCATGTGAGTTATAGCAGTCCTAGGGAATTTGTTCAATGTCTTAGAGTTGTAATTTTCCTATAAATGATTGTGACAACTTCTATAGAATATGTACACCTTGGGATCAAATGAGCTTTTGGGGAGCTACAGTAATTACAAGCTTAGCTAGCGGCATACCTGTAGTAGGAGAGTTTTTTAGTGTATTACATTGAAGTGTTGCATTTGGAAAAAATACACTAAAGATTTTTTTTAAGTGTTTCGTTTAGTAATTTCAACATTATGAGAACACCTACATCTGTCCCTCAATACATGACACATGGTCATTTATACTTGGCTCTTTATGGAATTCAAACTAGAATGGGACCTTTGGGTCCATAAGAAAAAAATGAGGATCAAACAGTTTATAAGATCACTATTTGTTATTGGTGCTTCACCCTTTGTTAATCTATATATATTATTTGTAGGCCTTGTTTGTCATAACCTAAAAAAGCTAAAAACTCAAAAAGTCACTATCATATTTAAGTCACATCATCTTATTTAATCATCACCTCTTTACCACATCACTTCAAACCCAACCCATATTTCATAAAAATTCAAAAAATACATTTATTTAGATCATCCCAAATCACCCCTAAATCTTTATTTTGATCTACTTCTATTTTTCTCTCAGTCTATCATATATATTAAAAATTAAAAATTTTGAAACAGTGAAATTTAAAAAGGGTTTTTTAGTTTAAGGTTTTTGATATTAAGATCCATAAGATAAATGACGTATAATATTTTCATAATAGTTGGGATCCCTCAATATTTTCACAGAGAAATTTCGGCACAAAGAAATTTCAACCCTTTACAGAGAAAATTCAAAGAGAATGAGAAAATTGCTGTGATGGCCAAAGAAATTTGTGAAACTGAAATTTCTCTATCATTTTAGAGAAAATTATGAAAACATCAACACTATTTCAGTTAATTTTCTTTAACTAAAAGCCTGGGATAAATTTCTTTGTCAGGATACAAATAATATATCATACAGAAAACACCTAAATTTCGAACAAAAAATCCCTATCCAAGTTAATCACATTCTATACTAGTATCGAATTTCGATAAATTGAATATCAATTAGCTATCTCAAAATAATTAAGTGGATGGTAGCCTTGTAACATCATCAATAATAAAAGAATTCAACATGAAAGTAGACTTGTGTCCACAAACTAATCAACTTGAACAACAAAGATTTCAACTTTGCTTCCCTTCATAACTAAAATTGCCTAAAAAAATTTAGAAAAAAAAAAAACTCAACCATATTCAACTGATTTCATCAACAACTTGAAGATTTTCTCATATCTCCAAGCCAATTCTTCTTCTGTGAGTCAACAGATTTTGCAACACCATCGTTTTCGGACCATCTAGAGAAAGAATTTGCAAAGAGTTCGAATTCAACCACAAAGAATTCCTATTTGGATGTTGTTGAACTCCATTACCATTTCTTGAACTATCTCCAACAAGCGATTTTGACCGGCCCTAAGACTTAGGCGCTTTCTTTTGATTACCCGATGATAAAAATAAGAATATGCTATCTTACAAAATTCTTAGTGGAATGATAGAATTTAAGCTTTAATCCCAACTTTTACCCGTTTTGGCCAAAATGTTTTATACCGGTTTTAGCCTAAATTTTACATATTTGGCTCGTTAAAATATGTTTTATTAATCTATTTATTTTTTTGTTTTAAAATTTAAATATTTTTGTGGTTTTATATATTTTTTTGAGAATTTTTACATATATTTATGCTAATAATACCTTTTATATATTATTATATTAAAGTGTATAGTAATTTTATTACGCGTCACACAGTGATTTTACTGTGCACCCTTTTCAAAATTAGCTCCACCGTTTGAAAATCTCAACTTTACACAGTAGTGCACAGTGTTTTTACTGTGCACCATTTGAAAAACTTCTCCCTCCACCGTTTCAAAATTTTTTTGTTTGCTGTGGTTCTTGCCTATAAAAAGGCTGGAGCAGGGAAGGAGAAGAAAAAAAAAATCAGAAAGAAGGAAAGAAAAAAAATTAGTTTTTAAGAAAGGAAAAATATTTTCTTAGATATTTTATTTTTCTAAACCAAACCTTTCTTTCCATTCTCTCTATTGCCATTTTACCTATATAGCAAACACCATTAAAGCTAAAATTTTGAATTTTGGACTGAGAATTGAGAACACATTTCACAACCTTGAGAGTGATCAAAAGAAAGTTTGTAAATCAGAAAATTCATCCTTTCTCCAAAAGGTAAATTTTTGCAAACTTTAATTTAAATTTAAAATGCAATACAATTTGTTTAAATTCTTTTACTGTTCTATTTATCACTTTATTTATTGCTTTAAAGGGAAGGCTACACCACCCACATATCTATTGTAAATTTTTTTTTTTTATATAACTGTTTTATTGCTTTAAAAGGAAGGCTGCACCACCCATATATATATGTTGTAATTTACTATTGTACATAAACTGTTGTAATTTATTGCTTTAAATAAATTGTTGTAATTTACCCCTTTGAATGGTTGGTGCCACACCACATACATAAATTGTTATAATTTACTGCTTTAAATGGCTGGTCTAAATCACCTAATTTGTTAAAAATGTGACCCCGCCGAATGAATAGTGACCGATAGTAAATAGTAATCTCCATTGGTGAATAGTAACCCAGACGATGAATAGTGCCTTTAGTGATGAATAGTAACGTGGACGAAAAATGACTGATAAGATGAAGAATGACCAAGGAGGGTGAATAGTAATTGCTGCGGTGAATAGTACCGTCGGATGAATAGTTGCCAATTGTGTTTTCCTGGACAGAATTGAGCAGTCTTTCGGCGTTGAGCAGAATGGTTTCCAGTGGTCTCCAAGACACCGTGGTACTATTCATCATCAGAGGCTCTATTCATCGTCGGGGTAACTATTCACCACCGAATGTTACTATTCACCACCGACCACTATTCATCAGGCGAGGTCACATTTTTAATAAATTAGGTGGTTTCGACCGACCATTTAAAGCAACAAATAACAACAATTTATGTAGCTTGTGTGGCACCAACCATTCAAAGTAGTAAATTGCAATAGTTTATTTAAAACAATAAATTACAACAGTTTATGTACAATAGTAAATTACAACAGATATGTGAGTGGTGCAGCCTTCCCTTCAAAGCAATAAATAAAGCGATAAATAAAGCAGTAAAAGAATTTAAACAAATTATATTACATTTTAAATTTAAATGAAAGTTTGCAAAAATTCACCTTTTGGAGAAAGGACAAATTTTTTGATTTACAAACTTTCTTTTGATCACCTTCAAGGTTGTGGAATATGTTCTCATTTCTCAGTCAAAAATTCAAAATTTGAGCTTTAATGGTGTTTGGTATATTGGTGAAAAGGCAATAAAGAGAATGGAAAGAAAGGTTTGGTTTAGAAAAATAAAATATCAAAGAAAATATTTTTCCTCTCTTAAAAACTATTTTTTTTTCCTTTCATTCTTTTCTGATTTTTTTCTTCTTCGTTCTCTCTCTCTCTCTCTCTCTCTCTCTCCTGATTTTTTTCGTTTCTGATCTCTTAATTTTCCTTTCCTTTTTTCTTCTTCTTGCCTGCTTCAACCTTTTTTTATAGGCAAAAACCACAGCAAACAAACAAATTTTGAAACGGTGGAGGAGGAAGTTTTTCAAATGGTACACAGTAAAAACACTGTGCACCACTGTGCAAAGTTGAGATTTTCAAATGGTGGAGCTAAATTTCAAAAGGGTGCACAATAAAATCACTGTATACTGCATAGTAAAATTACTATACACTTTAATATAATAATATATAAAAGGTATTATTAGCATAAATATATGTGCAAATGCCTGAAAAAATATATAAAAACACACAAAAATATTTAAATTTTAAAACAAAAAATAAATAGATTAATAAAATATATTTTTATAGACCAAATATGTCAAATTTAGGCTAAAACCGGTTTAAAACATTTTGGCCAAAACGGGTAAAGGTTGGGATTATAGCTTAAATTCCATCATTTCATTGAGAATTTTGTGAGATACCATATTCTTATTTTCATCATCGGGTAATCAAAAGAAAATGCCGAAGTCAAAGCCTAAAGATGACCCTTTTGACAAGACCAAAGACTTGGGCAAACAAACAAGATGTAGATGCAATTTGTTGAACCCGAGGGCTGCTTGCGTATTTTTTTGCAAAGAATCAAACCAGCGTAATTTAGGGGTAGAATGTAAATGAAATACTTGAAATACAATTGAGTTGGACTTACACGCTTCGCGAAGTTTATTTATTTATTTTTTTTTGTGAACATTCATGGTTATGCAATGCAACACAATGGATTGATGATAAAGATATGAAGATGGCAACATGAGAGGCAAGCCTCGTATAGCGTTTCTGGTTAGACCCGACCCATTGTATGTTTTGAATATGGGTTTCCTTGTCTTATATAATTATTCATGTCTTGTTTTTCCCTTATACCTCTTTGATTTGGCTATTGGGTTGTATTGGTTGTGTTTGGAACAGGTTGGCAACTTGTTTTTCAAATTTTTGTTGTCCAGAATTTTGCTCCTACGCTCGAGTGTCACTTCTTGCACTCGAGCGGTCTTTGTGAACTCTCAGCACTTTTGCAGGTCGACAAAAGTATTGGGAAGTGGTATTCTAAGCTCGAGCGAAACTTCTTGCGCTCAAGGGGTCTTGGCTCGAGCGGCACTTCTTGCGTTTTAGCGTTGGTCTTCTGTTTGTAAAAATCCTAAGAGTTTGTATTTCACGCTTGAGCGTCAACTTCTTGCTCTTAAGCAGTCACATCTTTTGTGTCTTACGCTCGAGCGTCATTTCTTACGCTCAAGCAGTCTACACGTATATCAGTTCGTAAAAGTCACTTTTTACATCACTTTTTCATTTCACTCTCTTTCTAAACATCCCAAAAACCCTAGATCTACACACTCTCTCTCTAAAAATTATGTTCTCTCTACAAAAATACCAAGATCTAGTAATTTTTTCACCCTACTCCCTTTGTTAAAAAGGTAGAACACTCCGTGGGCTCTGTTTTCATCCAAACAAAAGTGGGTTTCGGCTTTTTTGAGGTTTCTCCACTCTCTCCTTGGTCTTCTAACTTCGAGGTAGGGATTCTCCACACTTTAGTATGGGTTTTGCCTTTGCTATTTGTTATTTCGAAAGATTATAGTGGTTTGGGGGGTTTTTGGCGAAAACTTAGGGTTTGAAATCAAAATGTAAAAGAGGGGTTTTCAAATGGTTTCTTAAAAAAGGTTGTGATTATGAATTTTGGATTGATATATGATGAAATAAGATATTTCTTGCATTGAAATGAGTTTTCAAGGAGAAAGGGGTTTTGCCCAAAAATGTATATGTTGAGATTGTAAAGAGAACATGGAATTGATATTGGAATTTGTGAAATTGAATTGATGATAATGATGAAGGTGGAGTTGGATATGTATTATCACTCCCATTGAGATTTTTGAAAAAAAATGTATCTTTAATGGAAATTTATTTATCTATTAGAGATATTTGCTTTGGGCTATCCGTGGAGAATATATAACTATGATTGTTGTAGAAATTGCATGAGGATTAGGTGAACTAAACCTAAATTCTTACCCATTTTGCATTGAGCATTGTTGCATATTGATTAATACATTGAAAATGTATATGAATTTGAGAAATGGGAGTGAACTTGGAAAGAAAGTGTGTAACACCAAAGTTAAGTTGGCTTGTGTGTCTAGGGTGAAAGTCCCGAAAACCGCGCATATATATAGGTGCTAATCCCGCGGACGAAATATTCGTAAAATGGCAATAATAGTGCTTGCATAGACTACATTTACATGGGTCCCGTTTGACTGTTTCCCGCGAACAAAATATCCATGAAAGGTTGTACTGGTTTGAGATTCCCAAAGTTGTACTTCCCTACCCTGTTTACTATTGTAAAAGAGATGAATTGATGAATTGTGATACAAACTTGGCATGGCATGGTTTTTGAAAGGAAATGTAAAATGTTTTGGCATGGGCATTGCATATGCATTCACCTTATGGCTTTGTTAAGATTTATACATTGTGTTGTAGTATTTCTATTAGGCTTTGGCTCACCTTATGTGGGAAAAATCAATTTCAGGTGCTGATGATATGCCTCCACCAAGGACTTAGCTTAGGAGGACTATGGAGCTGAAGGCTCATCGTTGTATAGTGAGAAGTTTGAGGTGTTTTCTAATAACAAGAGTCTGAAGTACCTGCTTTCACAGAAAGATCTAAATTTGAGGCAGAGGAGGTGGATGGAGTTTATGGAAGACTTTGACTTTGAGTTGCACTATCATCCAGGAAAGGCCAATATAGTGGCTGATGCCTTGAGTAGGAAATCCATTATTAGTGTAGCTTGCAGTGCCATCCGAGAAAGCGAGATGTTGGATGCTATTAGTGAGTTTGACTTGCATCTTGGCGAGTCCGTTGTGTATACAACTTTGTTTTCGGTAGTTGCACAACATACACTTGTGAGCCGAGTTATGGAAGCACAAAAAGGTGACCTTGAGATAGAATCCCTCCAGGAAAAGATATCTAGTGGGAAGGTAGAGAAAGGCTTGAACGTGTATTCTGACTTGATTGTTAGATATCTTGATCATCTTTTCGTGCTGGAGTCTTGTTGAGAGGAAGTACTCCGAGAGTTTCACCAATCATGCCTTGCGATGCATTCGGGAGGTACAAAGATGTATCACGACCTTAGTTGTCAGTTTTGGTGGAAGGAGATGAAAAAGGACGTAGTTGTGTTTATGTTGAAATGCCTTACTTGTTAACAAGTGAAGGCTGAGCATCAGAGGCCAGCGGGTTTGTTACAATCCTTGTCTATAGTTGAGTGAAAGTGGGAGTATGTTATGACGGATTTTGTTGTTGGTCTTCCGAGGACTCAACGGGGTAATGACCCCATTTAGGTGGTAGTTGACCGATTGACCAAGTCAGCGCACTTTATACCCTATACGCACGAATGACTCGGTAGATTTTCTAGTCTACCTTTACATTAGGGGCATTGTTTGACTTCATGAGGTCCTCGTGACTATTGTCTCGGATAGAGATCCATATTTTATGGCTCGATTGTGGCAGAGCCTGCAGAATGCCTTAGGCACTAGGTTGACTTTTAGTATCGCCTATCATCCTCAGACTGATAGGCAGTCCGAACGTACTATTCAGATCCTTGAGGATATGCTTTGAGGTTGTGTCCTTGACTTTAAGGCGTCGTAGGAGAGGTACTTGCCCTTTGTGGAGTTTGCCTATAACAACAGCTTCCAGTCGAGTATTGATATGGCACTGTTTAAGGCTTTGTATGGCCGACCGTGTAGATCCCCTGTGTGTTCGGCCGAGGTGGGTGATGCACCAATGTTGGGTCCAGAGTTAGTCCGGGAAACGACGGAGAAAATTTCACTTATCTGTAAGAGGTTGGTTACGGCTCAGAGTCGTCAGAAGAGCTATGCCGACTATAGGAGGAGACCGTTGTCCTTTGAGGTGGGAGATCATGTCTTCATGAAGGTATCACCTAGATGGGGTTTGATGAGGTTTGAAAAGAGCGGGAAGTTGTCTCCTAGGTTTATTGAGCCTTTTGAGATCCCAGAATGGATTGGGGAGGTAGCTTATCATTTGGCCTTGCCGCCACAGCTCTCCGGGGTTCATGACGTGTTTCATACCTGTATGTTCTGGAAGTATGAGCTGGATCTATCGTACATGTTGGATTGGACCGAGTTAGAGGTAGACGAAGATGCCTTATATGAAAAGGGACCGGTGAGAGTCTTGGATACTCGAGACCAAGTCTTGCGTGGCAAAACAATTCCTTTGGTGAAAGTGTTGTGGCGACACCATGGGATTGAGGAGGCCACTTGAGAATATAAAGTGGAAGTCCATGAGAAGTATCTAGACCTATTTGTTGATGTTTGAACATGTATTGAGAATTTTGTTGTGTTAGTGTAATATCAACATTGTATATGTTTTGGAAATGTGAATTATATATTTAGTAATGAGCAAATATTTATCTTGTTAATGAGAATGGATGACTGGCAGATAGGTCATGGTGATGAATTTAAGTTACTGTCATTGTGTAATTGGTTTAAACTTGGTTTTAATGTTTGATTTAAAATTTTGGGGACAAAATTCCTTAAGGAGGGAAATTATAGCTTTTCCGATTTAGACCTGACTCATTATATGTTTTGGATCCGGGTTTCCTTGTCTTATATAATTATTCATGTCTTGTTTTCCTCTTATACATCTTTGAGTTTGGCTATTGGGTTGTATTGGTTGCGTTTGGAACAAGTTGGTAGCTCGTTTTTCAAACTTTTGTTGCCTAGAATTTTGCTTCTACACTCGAGCGTCACTTCTTGCGCTCAAGCGGTCTTTACGAACTCTCATCACTTTTGCAGGTCTGCAAAAGTACTGGGAAGTGGTATTCTACGCTAGAGTGGCACTTCTTGCACTTGAGCGTTGGTCTTCTATTTGTAAAAATACTAGAAGTTTGTATTTTACACTCGAGCTTCAACTTCATGCGCTGGAGCGGTCATATCTTTTGTGTCTTACCTCGAGCATTACTTCATGCGCTCAAGCGGTCTGCTTGTATATCAGTTCGTAAAAGTCACTTTTTACATCACTTTTTCATTTCAGTCTCTCTCTAAACATCCCCAAAACCCTAGATCTACACACTCTCTCTCTAAAACTTACCTTCTCTCTACAAAAACACAAGATCTAGTGATTTCTTCACCCTACTCCCTTTATTAAAAAGGTAGAACACTCTGTGGGCTCTTTTTTCATCCTTGGTCTTCTAACTTCGAGGTAGGGATTCTCCACACTCTATTGTGGGTTTTGCCTTTGCTATTTGTTATTTTGAAAGATTATAGTGGTTTGGAGGTTTTTGGCAAAAACCTAGGGTTTGAAATCAAAATATAAAAGAGGGGCTTTCAAATGATTCTTGAAAAAGGTGATTATGAATTTGGGATTGATATATGTTAAAATGAGATATTTCTTGCATTGAAATGAATTTTCAGGGAGAAAGGGGTTTTGCCCAAAAATGTAAATGTTAAGACTGTAAAGAGAACATGGAATTGATATTGGAATTTGTGAAATTGAATTAAAGATAATGATGAAAGTGGAGTTGGATATGTATTATCACTTTCGATTGAGATTTTGAGAAAAAAATGTATCTTTAATGGAAATTTATTTATCTATTAGAGATATTTTCTTTGGGCTATCAGTGGAGGATAACTATGATTGTTATAGAAATTGCATGAGAATTAGGTGAACGAAAACTAAATTCTTATCCATTTTGCATTGAGCATTGTTGTATATTGATTAATACATTGAAAATGTATATAAATTTCAGAAAAATGGGTGAACTTAGGAAGAAGGTATGTAACACCAAAGTTAAGTTGGCCTATGTGTCCAGGGTGAAAGTCCCGAAAACTACGTGTATACATGGGCGCTGATCCCGCGGACGAAATATCTATAAAATGGCAATAATAGTGCTTATATAGACTATGTTTACATGGATCCCGTTTGACAGTTTCCCGCGAATGAAATATTCGTGAAAGGTTGTTGTCATGACCTGAATCTGCCCCTATGGATTAGGGTCATAATCGGCCAGTAATCATAAGATTACCTATGGCCTCAGACAAAATCAACATATATTGTAATAGTAAAGGCGTCAAAGCAAAAGCAGACTTAAAAATTTTGTTCAATGAGCTGTACTTATATGACATAACAAACCTTCTCATATATATTCAATAATAACTCACACCACATGAACAAAAATTAACATATTGTACATCCAGGATCATACAAATGTATAGTCAGCCGAACTGGAGGCTTAAGTACACACATGTTCTATCATGATTAACAAAAGTAGCAAAAACAGAAACGAAGAACAAAAACAAGCCTCTTGCGTGAGGCACCTGGGCTGACTTCACAAAACTCGGGTTCCTTTCCCAAACTTCACTAAGGCTGGGATTGAACGTCCTGATGCTCACCTACATACATATAAATAAAGAATGAGTGAAATCCCAGTGACTAATACCTAAGTAAAGAGGTTATATGAATGAAATTCTCTAATAGAAGATATCTTTGTCAAACACATCAAATGGCCTTAGGCCCATTCATATTTCTATCAATTTATCAAACGGCCTCAGGCTCAAACATATCAAACGGCCTCTGGCCCAACATATCAAACAACCTCAGGCCCAATTCATTTTCATCAAAAGGCCTCAGGCCCAATTCATTCTTATCAAACGGCCTCAGTGCCCAATTCATTCATGTCAAACAACCTCAAGCCTAATTCATTCATGTCAAACAGCCTCGAGCCCAACCATCGTATCCAACGACCTCTGGCCCATTATTTTCACATTCATATTTATGCACATTTCATACTTGTGATCATAATACTCAAACGGCGTTGGGCCCAATGCATTTGTATTCAAATGACCTTAGACCCATTCCTGTCCTTATCAAACATACATAACAAACGACCTTATGCAAAAGATGGACATTTAGAATACGTGCAAGATGCAGGCATTTAGAATACTCATTCATAATTCAATCGACAAATCCATAAAGCTTATACAGAAGTAGCATTTGGAAAATATCATACCTAAACATATCTTTACTAAGATATTGCTTATAGTGTTCCATCGATGGATTTGCCCTCGTGCTTGACCCTACACATTTCATAACACATTGGGTCACAAAAAGTCAATCCATTCTTAACTTATTTATTTCTCTTAGGCCTCTTTCTTATCCCTTTAGTTCATTTGTAATGCTCAATACATGCCTAAGAGTTCTTAGAAGTGAAAGAGAACAGAAATGAAACATGAAATAACTTTTCAAATTTTTCTGAAACAGGGCTCTCCACTCAAGCGCAGCTTTGATTGCTAGAGCGGCTTGTAAAACTCTGTAAAAGTACTGGTTGCATGAATTTTATGCTCGAGAGAGGAGTCTTGCAAAATAGGGTTCGCTCAAGCGCAAGGTTTGTCGCTCGAGCCACCGTGCAAATCTCTGTAAAACTTTTGGGAGCTTAATTTCATGCTCGAGCGAGACTTGCTCCGCACGAGCGGACAAGTCAAATTCTGGAATTTCCAGCATTCTGTTTGAAGTCCAAAATGCAATTCCAAAGTTCCAATTCATGCATAATATACTCAAATATGCAAGCACACTCCCAAAAACATATATTTGAAGATAACTCACAACCATAGTTCAAAATTCCATGGATTTAACAAATTTCAAATCGTAAACTTCTTAAATACATAATCCATGTTTTGTATCTTACATAGACAAGCTTCAAAGCTTGATATTAAGCTTTAATACATGAAATTTCTTACATGCATGTGTCAAACAATCCTCAATATAACATGATCAACATGCTTTACATCCAAATATGCAAAATTATGGCCAATTCTTACATTCATACATCTAATGATCTAAAATCTACCAAACTTAGCTTAATTCATGTATTTAACTTCATATAAACTTTGAATTCACTTAGTTATGAGCTTAAACTCATGAATTTGAGTTCAATTACTCACCTAGAAGCTTCAACGCTTCCAATTATGGCTAATTCTTGAGCCTAGTTTCCAAATTCCCAAGCTTTTAGTTCACACCTTCAAGTTTGAACTCCCTCTCTCTCTCTCTCTCTCTCTCTCTCTCTCTTTGGAGTATATTTTTAGCCAAGTATTGAAAATGAGCTCAAAAAGAATGAGCATGAGTGTAATTAGGTTCTTATATATGCTTGCCTAATCAAATTTGATTAAGGTTAGGTAAGTATGTTTAATTTAATCAACTCAATCTAATTATTTTGATCCGAATCAATTTTTAATTAAATTTCATCGTAGGTTCTAAAAATCACGCTAATCGTAATAATATGGTCAATTTCAGTTTCTGTCGCCTTTATGGCCTTCAATTTGATCTTATAGTAGAAAATCGAACAGATTTTCTTACAGTGAACAGATAGAAATTCAAAAACACATATAATCATATAATTGGCACTCAAAATCATATCAAGCACATAATGACAATCATAGTTAAGATTAATTAATATAGCACAGAGTTGGGTTGCTATAGTTGTACTGGTTTGAGATTCCCAAAGTTGTACTTCCCTACCTTGTTTACTATTGTAAAAGAGATGAATTAATGAATTATGATATAAACTTGGTATGGCATGGTTTTTGAAAGAAAATGTAAAATGTTTTGGAATGGGCATTGCATATGCATTCACCTGATGGCTTTGTAAAGATTTATACATTGTGTTGTAGTGTTTCTACTAGGCTTTAACTCACCCTATGTGGGAAAAATCATTTTCAGGTACTGATAATATGCCTTTACCGAGGACTTACCTTAGGAGGACTGTGGAGCTAAAGGCTCATCGTTGTTATTTTGTATTTAAATTCTGTACAAGCCTAGGGCTTTGTCTGTATTGAGCTTAAAGCTCACTTTTGATGTACCCAAGCATTGACTTTGAATGATATAAGCCATTAGGGCACATAGTTATTTGTTTAGCTTTCCTTTATTTT
The DNA here is from genome assembly GCF_055761805.1 of Camellia sinensis. NCBI lineage: Eukaryota > Viridiplantae > Streptophyta > Magnoliopsida > Ericales > Theaceae > Camellia > Camellia sinensis. The sequence goes on along the minus strand of NC_138966.1, from coordinate 33,695,626 downwards.
CACTATCTTGTAACAAATGTTGTAGATTTAGGATATACTGTTTATGAATGTATATCGCATGTGTCACCTTTTATATATTAAACTCTGATTAATGAATGTTTGTCATTTCATTTATGTTACTATTTATTAGTTGTTACGAGATGGGTATATTGTGGTTATTTCAGGGCGTTACACCTCGTGCAAATGATATACCACATAAAAGGTGGCGCACTGTATACAAATGTGCCAAAGTATAAATGATACAGGGGGTGTATCGCATACAAATGTGACAAAGCACAAATGACAGAGATAATGCATCGCATACAAATGTACCAAAGCACAAATGATAAATGGGGCATCACATACAAATGTGTATACCACACAAATGATAGATAGGATGTATTGCATACAAATGCATGTAGGCACCCCATTTTGACCGGCCCTAAGACTTGGGCTCTTTCTTTTGATCACCCTATGATGAATAACAAGAAGATGTTTCTTACAAAATCCTCAATAAGAAAAATGGAATTTGGTTTTCTTTCAAAAACCTTACGCCCCATTTTGGCCAAATTATTTTAGGCCTTAAACCCTCTTTTCAAAATATTTTTCCAAATGTTTCTACGATGTTCCGAGGCTCTCATTTCAATTAAAATATTGCACTTTTCAGTAAACCGAGTAAGGAAAAAGTGGAAATAAATGGAAGGGAGGTGAAATCTTTGAAAAATATTTAAAAACATCTTCTTTATAGGTTTATAGTTGAAGGAAATAGGAGGGGATGGAAGAAAATTAGTTTAGGAAAATGATGAGCATCAAATCGTTAAAAAAGAAATGAACAACCTTTACTAAATTAGGCATATCTCTTTGTACACTTGGAATTTTGATGTGAAGCTACCTCCATTGGAAATTAGACTTCTAGGACTTCAATTTAGACTCAAGAATCTCCTTCAACCAAGTCCAGATAAGGGAGATATGCCCATTAGAAAATTGGGCTTAAGAGCAGAATTTGTTGACTCGGCTCGAGACAGCAGCGGACCGGTTTTTTTTGGTTTTGGTTTAGTTGGGACACCCCATTGACCCATTTTCTAATCCATTCAAGTTCACCTACTCATCCTCTATTATTTCCACTCACCCTCCATTATCAAAAGAGATTTTGGCCTTGTCATAATGGATGAATCAAAAGCAACAAAGTCTTGATCATCATTATCATCCTTGTCATCTCCATCACCTCTGTCTTCCACCTTGTTTCCCATTCCTTGACTTGTTTATTCCTTCATGGCTTATACATTCAGGTTAGATAGTGAGGAGGGACGGAGGAGAAAAATCATTCAAGAGAGTTAGAGTGAAAAGAGGAAAAATTGTCTAAATTGCAACCTTGAGCCAAAACACTTCCAAGCTTCCATAGCTACTGAAATTTCTTATTTCCATACACCAAAACCACTCCAAAAATTCTGATATAGCCAAAGATCAAGTGCCTTGATCATAAGAAAGAGTGTTTAGTGATTGAAAGTGAAAAAAACTAGAGAGTTAGCCACATTCCATAACATAAACTCCATAATTTCGAATTGAGAATTTGAGAACACGCTTCCTACACTTGAGGGTGATCAAGAAGGAGTTTGTGAACTAAGGAGTTTATCATTTCCTTGGAAGTAGAATTTCACAAACTTTTCATTTCTTACATTTCTTACTTATTTTGCTCTTTTGCTTTGATTTCTTGTTATATTATATATTGTTGTAATATAATTGAAAGTGATGAGTTAAGACTTCCATATATATTGTTTTTAGTTCTTGTTTTGTTATACCGGGCTACCCGACCCATTAGTTGGCCAGGCAGCCACCTAAAAGTACACCATCGCATCTGCGATCTTCATGACCGTGCCCGCGACATGTAGGCAAAATCGAGCAGCCTTCCGACGTTGAGAAGATCAACCTCCGATGATCTTTGAAACGCTTAAAGCTGCTATTTTCTTATGTTTATTTTATTTTGAGTGTTTGTGAGGAATTTTTTATTGTGTTGTGATATTTATTCATCTCCCTTGGATTTGTAATATTTGAAGTGTTGTAATAATTTTCCGTCTCCACTTCTTTTCTATCCCATTCTTTAATCGCTTTCCCTAACTGTACATATGTGTATTTCTTGCATGCCATACATATCCATGCTTTTACATACATGATTCATGCTTAAATTTGGTTAAATTTGCATCTTTGTGCTTTAATTGATTATTACATGATTTTGTGCACTATTGCATGTTTTGCAATGTTTCACATGTTACGTTTTAGAACCCGGATCTTTAGAAGCATTCTTGTGTATGTATTGCATTAGGATTTTGTATATAGGATCATGCATATTTTACTAACTTTGTTTTGTAGCTGTTCGCGGGACGTCGATAAATATGTAAGTTGTTATGCTCTAGCATCCCGCTTGTACATAATTTTCTTATTATGTTTAGCATCCTACCACGTGGCTATTTGCTCACGTGATATATTTTTATGAATGCCGATGGATGGAGGTTGTGTCACTTAAATTGGAATGATATTGATTTTCATGTTTGTAAACTTAATTTCTGTGAGTTGTGCATCTTCAAAACTCTTTCAAAAAATACATGAACTCAAATTGTTCCAATATGAATGACATAGTCTAACTTGTATGCTTCATATAGTAAATTTTTCGGATTTATTAAATAAATCGGAATATGAACATATAAAGCAAATGAAACTCATATCATGGTTTAGTAGAGGCTGATATTTGATCGGGTGAGTAGGGGTTCTCATTATTGACCTTCTCCTCTCATACCTAAGGTTCTGAGCCAAGCATCTTTGGTTACAACGAACAATGGCCTTAGTATGAGTCATGGGTTTCCTAATTTCCCAAAATATTAGGTGGCAACTCTGAAATTTGATGACGCAGTCTATTTTTGACACAATTGCAATACAATGGATTTTCAATAATTTTTTTTTAAATTTGGACTCTTATCTATGTTTCACATTGCATTCGTGAGACTAGATTACAGAGATCTTGGGAGTTCGAACTGTTTAACGAGCACGGGTACCCCCCAAGAGATGTTACAATTAGCCACAACACAAATGTGCATACCGCACAAATGATAGAGGGGTTGTATCGTTTACAAATGTGTCATAGCACAAATGATAAAGGCGGTGCATCGCATACAAATGTGCATACTATACAAATGATAAAAAGGGGTGCATCGCATACAAATGTGCATACCGCATAAATAATGGAGGAGAGGTGCATCATATACAAGTGTGCATACCACACAAATGATAGAAAGGGGTGCGTCGCATATAAATGTGCTGTCGCACAAAGGATAGAGGGGGTGCATCGCATACAAATGTGCATACCGCACAAATGATAGAGAGGAAGTGCATCATATACGAATGTGCATACCGTACAAATGATAGAAAGGGGTGCATTGCATTCAAATGTGCATACCGCACAAATGATAGAAAAAGTGCATACGGCACAAATGATAGAGGAGAGGTACATCGCATACAAATGTGCATACTACACAAATGAGAGAAAGGGGTGCATAGCATACAAATGTGAATACTGCAAAAATGACAGAGGGGAGGTGCATTGCATATAAGTGTGCATACCACACAAATGATAGAGAGGGTGCATCGCATACAAATTTGTATACCGCACAAATGATAACGAAGAGTGCATCGCATACAAATGTGCATACCACACAAATGATAGAGGGGGGCATCGCATACAAATGTGCATACTGTACAAATGATATAGAGAGTGCATTGCATACAAATGCACATACCTCACAAATGATAGATGTGGGGATGTATTTTCTGAATACCAACACGTGGCCAAGGTGACGTCGACGTGTCAGCCGAGGTTCCACGTGTCCTGGTCATGACACCGAGGTTATCTCGGCAAGGCCGAGGTTATCTCCGAAGATATCAAAATCCAAGATAAGCGGATAAGGCACAAGAGTCCTAGGATGATGAGGGGACACAGCCTGGATAAAGATAAAGCTCTTAGGGAGTTTATCTCTATCTATGGAAGAGTCCTAGATAAGCACTGAGCTAAAGTCCATTGAAGCTAGGCTTCTGTTGGGACAAGGATTGAGTTAACTATAAAAGAAAGGCACCCCCGATGGGTCTAAGATACACAATTTATATTATGAATAGTAAGTTTAGCACTATTGACTATCTTTAAGAGATTTACTAACTTGATCGTCGGAGTGCCCCCGGGTGGACGAACCACCGCCGGAATCTTCTCTTTCTGTTACAGGACAGCCAGGTGTAATTTATTTTGCTAGTACTCTCTAGCTGATTACTGAGTTGGCAGTGTGGTCAGAAAATCGCTCACACAATTTGGCGCCGTCTGTGGGAAAGAAAGAAGAATAGATGGCTAACGATGGATAGAAGGAGAAGGTTGGGATGACACTCCTAACAGGAGTGGGAGACCTATTAACGTTGACGTCGAGAAGGACAATTGCAACGAAGACCAGAATCATGGAGTAAAAGACATCGGCCAGGACGGCGACATGCCAAAGCAAACAGACCAAAGCGGGTACTATAACGAAGATAACCTTCAGGTATGGAAGGACAGATGCCTACGGAGGGACGAAGAGGTTAAAGAGATGGCGAACAAGTTGGTAGACCAGCAATCGGTCGTCAACTTCATGATGCAAAACAATGTCATGTAGCCACCATTCCCGCTGCATGACACGCCGATTCCAGTGGCCAATGCCCAGAGGGGAGGACAGAAAACTATCCCAATAGCCCCCCAGCACCCCAGAAGCGAAAGACATTCTCACCGGCTTTCAAGGGAGGTCGGTCATGGAGAGTGTAGACACCCCATTTTTGACCGCCCTTAAGACTTGGGCACTACTGATGGTTTACTTGGTGGAGAAATGCGTGCAGGGCAAAAGTTCAGTTTCTTCAGCAAGGAGAGAGACATATATCAACTTCATACCCCTTTTGGACCAAAACAATCTTGATCAAAAGATTTTAGACCTTGAAACCCTCTCTTTCAAAATGTTTTGAAAATAAAGTTTCTACGATGTTCCGACACTCACATTTTGTTAAATGTCGCGCTTTTCGGTAAACTACGCAAGGACAAAGTGGAAATGAATGAAAGAGAGATGAAATCTTTGAAAAATATTTCAAAACACTTTGTTTAGGGGTTTGGAGTTGAAGAAAAGAGGAAAGGAGAGAAGAAAACTAGTTTGGGAGAAGTTTGGCATGAATTCGGGTAGGACCAAAACTGTGCGGATTCACCAAAACAGGGATAACTTTTTTCACAGTTGGAATTTTGATGCAAGGCTGCCACCATTGGAAAGATTACTTCCGGGGCTTCAATTTGGACACAAGAATGACCTGAAAAGGAGTCCATATGAAGGAGTTATGGCCATTTGAAGTTGGACTTGGAAAGTAGAATTTTCCTGTCGACCAGAAAAACTAACTGGTCGACCAGAAAAAGTGGCTGGCCGACCACTTTCTCTAAAAAACTGGTCGGCCGACCACTTTAACTGGTCGGCGACCTTCCTGCAAATTTTGAAGAGTCTATGGATGCCAGCTATGCCAGCTGGAGGGCACAGACTGTATCCTCCATACATTATCCAAGCTCTAAGCTTCTCCAAGAAGCTTTAACTTGTGTTTTTCCTAAGAGAGAGCCTCTCTCTCCATGGCAGAGGTTCTGAATTTTGCTGAGAGCATAGGCTTACACTCTCTCTATATTCCTCTCTTTTCCTTTCTATATTTGTGCATTGCTTCACATTTGTTCACACAACCTCCTAGCCAAACACTCTTACCTTGTTGCTGAGTTGTTGGAGGGTTTTGTGGGAGCTCAAAAGTTGGTTTTGGCTCAGGAAATCTGCTGGTTTTGTAGTGCTTCAAGGGTAACCCTCTTTTTCCCTTTTTAAGCTCTATTTTGATTACACTCTTAGCCATATTTGCATGCTTCTCTTGGCTTAACTTTAAACTACAAAAAGCTCTATTTTTCAGTCCTTAACATGTTTGTTTGAGGCCTTGTTGGTGTTGGGGGTAGTCTACCCCCTTTTAGGCCTTGTTTGGCCTTGTTTTGAGCCATGCCTTAAGGCCTTTGAGCTAGTCTTGGTTTGGCCTTTTAGCCACTGAAATCCAGTGGATTTTTAGTGGTAGGCATGTGGTTTTGAGGCCTCAAATCAGAGGGGGGTGTTCCCTTCTCTTCTTGTTTTGTTTGCTTGAGTTATTGGCCTATCAAAGGAGCATGCATCTTCATACTTTCAAGGCTTGGTTCAAGCACTTTTTTTGTGACTTTTAGGGCCAACCTTAGCTCTGTTTATGGCTGGTTTGGTTACCTTGTGTTTGCTTCTTGTATGTGTAGTGTAATCCCATTCATGGCTCACCAAGGTAGCATGCCTTTCTTGTATATATGGACTCCATTTCAGTAGGTTTTTGGCCATCATTTGACATGCCTTAGATCTATTTTTACTTGGTTTTGTCACTCCATACATGTATAATACACTTGTAGTGTAAATCTCTTAAAGTCTTGTATGCTTCATGTTTGAGCATGTCATTGTAGCTTGTTTTCTTTCCATTTCAGCATGTTTTTGGTGATGTTTTACCATGTCATGACTCTGTTTTGGTTTGGTTTGGTTAGCCCTTGCATGCTCCATGCACTTGTAGTGCAATTCCATGAAATAGCCTAATGTGTCTCATGCTTTAACATGTCAATTTAGCATGTTTTTGACTTAGCTCTAAGAACATTTTGTTCATGTTTTAGCATGTTTAAGGTCTGATTTGTGTTGTCTTGGCCATGCATGACTTGCTTTGTATAGCCTTGGTTCAATCTAGCTTGTTAGCTTTGTGCATTGAATCCTCTAGCATGCATTACTTGGACTATGCGAATGATTTGGTATCATTTATTAGGTGATTTCAGTCCATGTTTCGTGGCCATGCACTTGCATTTATCACTCAATCAATGCGTTGGAGGGTTTGTCCCTTTCTGCCTTAACATGAGCCACTGCGTATGCATTCATGCCATAGCTTGCGAGCCATCATTTCAGTGATTATTTGGGGTTATTTTTCCATAATATAACTCTAATTTTTGGTGCTTAAGTCATATCATGTTTGGTTCTAATAGGTGTAGTGTAATTCACCCTATTTGCCTTACATATTCCATGTCTTATGCCCCTTCATGCTAGCACATTTTGGCTTCCATCCATACATGTTTTAGACTCATTTTAACATGTTCTAGGACTGTTTTGGGTTGCTTTTGTCATATGCCTCATGCTTTGTATAGCTATAGTGCAATTGGCCTTGCTAGTTTTGTGTTTCGATGCTTCACACATGCTATCTTCGAGCTATTTGGATGATTTGGCATCATTTAATACTTTATTTCAGAGCATATAGACTTTCCATGCTCCCACTTTTGCCACCCTTTGAGTGCCTCTAAGGGTTGTGTTCTTGTTGCCTAGCTTGTGGACCAATATGTGTGCATGTGTGTCTTGCCTTTTGGTGCCTTTGTTTAGGTGTTATGGCCACTGATTTGGACATGGGTGAGGCCTATCCATTTTGGTTTAAGTCCATTGTGCATTGTGTATGCCATGTAGTTCATAGCATTGAGTATGCCCTGTTGTCGCATAATTGATCATTGCATTTGTGCATACCATGTTCATTGCATTGCGTATGCTAATTACCATTTGCATTGTGTATGCTAGTTGTCATGAGCATTGTGTATGCCATGTAGTTCATAGCATTGTGTATGCTAGTATGTTAATTGCATGTTTGCATGCTTATCCCTTGCATGTTTGCATGTCTAAGTTGTATTGCATTGAGTTGCATGCTTGAGTCGCATTGTGTATGCCTGCTTGCTTTACATTTGTGTTTGGAACAGGTGTTAGTCAAAACACGGGAAACGAGGGACGTTTTATACTTAGAGTGATGAAACGTGCCTTAATCCTCGGTCGCCGACACTCTTGACTGTGCATGATAGAGTTTTAGGCCTCATGTGTTTACTTGTGCATTCATTTTCATGTTGAATTGTGCAATTCAACTTCTCGGCCATCATGCATCGAGATGCGTGATTGGTGGCCCGATGGTCGAGAACTACACTCCCTTGAGCTCTTGTAATGATAGGGAGGGTGGTTGTGCACATATATGATGTAAATACATTGCCATGCCCTTTCTTGCTCTCTGTTGCAGCAAACCAGAAACCAGCAGCAAAAATTGGCCGGTCGACCAGATAAAGTGGCTGGCCGACCACTTTTTCTGGTTTTCAACATAAAAAGTGGTCGGCAGGTGGTCTCCAATGCCAACAACTGGTCGGCAGCATCCCTACAGGTTCCCATGGTGGAGTTTCAGCCTTCTAGAGATTTGTGCAGTGTTCTGGGACTAGTTGCAAACAGAGGTAAATCGGGGCATCGCGATGGATTTCCGAGTGAGGCAATTCGAGCATGCATGCATCCCTCATCACGAGGCCATTTCAGTACTTTTGTTAGCTTAGAATGTGTATTTGTTTCAATTTGGTTGTGTAATAATTAATTAGCTAGAATAGTTAGTTAATTAGTCGGTTCTATATTATTTATTCGGACCCTCCGTCGAGAGGGCGAATTTTGTAATAAGTGTGAGTGAGTGTGTGAATGTCTTCTAACCCCACGTCTTTCTACCTTTTACTTATCTGCTTTCAGTGGTTAGTTTTAGGGCATATTTCAATTAGCTTCCTTATGCTTTGTATGCGTGCATCATTCATTTGTCTTGCATGCACCGGGCTCGGCGCATCATACTAATTGCATCGTATTTCAATTCCAAGTTGAATACATGTATCGATTGTTGCATCTCACATGCCATCTTAGAATAGCCGAGCCTATCTTAGTTGCATTTTGCATGTGTTGCATTAGCTATCTTAACATGAACTAGGATCATGCATTGATTGCTAACTAGTTTCTGTTTTGGCTCGGAATACACTGTAAGTGTTTATACTTTAGCATCTTGCATGAGTGTAAGTGTTGCCATGACAGCATGCTTGCCACGAGGCTATTTGCTTATATGATATAACTGCCTGAATGCCTGTGGGTGAAAGTTGGATTACTTGAATTGGAACAATTCATCAAATGCGAGTTTTAAGCCCACTTGAGAGTGGCAAAATCATGTTTTCCTAAGCCCACTTGATGGTGGCAAAATCCGCATTTTAGCCTACTTGCGAGTAGCAACCGTTTTCAAACAAGCGAACATGAGATGTTTTGTTCCAACTTAGGCGATCTAGTCTATACTTGTATGCTGTGCGCACCACATAGTAATTCTAGCTAATAGCCAGAATAAGAACGCATGTGTTTTCGAAAACAAGATATCATGTTAGTAAAGGCCGATCTTTGATCGGGCGAGTGGGGGTGCTCATTGCATGACCTTCCCTTCTAGTACCTAAGTTCCGGAGCCAAGGCAACTTTGGTGATGACGGACACGTGGCCTTAGGCAACGAGTCAGGGTTTCCTAAATTTCCCAAAATAAAACATTTAGGTGGCGGCTCTGTATTTGGCAAAGCAGTCCATGCTTGGCACTTCTTTCTTAAAAATCAGTTTTTCAAAATGATTTGCCGGATTTGGACTCTTTGGTGATTTATCAATCTTGCATTGCACTTTGCAAGATTAGATTCAGAACCGTGACATTTGAGTCCGAACTATAGCATGAGGCCCACGGGCGCGTCTACAGAGAGCCAGGAAGGGAAGAGTCTCGAACGACTCATCGCACCAAGGAGGCAGACCCTAGAGAACATCGGCATGTTCAGAGGCAGGAGTTGTGCTTCGACGTAACCAACAGAGAAAGATCAAAAAGGGCTCACAACGAAGCTGAAAGCAGTGCACCTAAGAGACTGAAATCAGGAGATAGCCGAGCTCTTGGGCGGACCAAAGAGGACTTAAGAGATTACCTCAAGAGAAAGCAAGATCATGCCAAGGTAACTTCAACAGTTAAACCAAGAACACCATTCTCGGTGGAGTTGGACAAATTTGAGACTCCAAAGAGATTCAGTATGCCGGGGTTCCAAATATACGACGGTAAGTTAGACCCCAACTTTCACATTGGATTATACCTGAACTTAATGGCATTGTATAGTGGGAACGAGCCGTTGCTCTGTAAAGTGTTCCCTTCATCCTTCGGGGAGATTGCATCAGACTGGTTTCACAAACTGCCAAAGGGAAGTGTGAAGACCTGGGAAGGCCTGACCGAGATGTTTGTGGCCAGGTTCGTGACAAACAAGCTACAGCCATTGAGGGTGGACGCATTGATGGTTCTAAGAATCAGTAAGGATGAAGGCCTTAGGGCCTACGCAAAAAGGTACTAAGAGGTGTTCAACCGAATACTCGAGTGCAACCAAGAGGTAGCGGTCGTATCTTTCAAGAACGGCCTAAAAGACGATTGTCCACTACGAAAATCTTGGGCAAAGACATTGCCAAAAAGCATGGAGGAGCTCATTGGCAGAATTGAGAAATATGCCAGAGCCACGGAGGACATATCAGGGGCTAAGGAGACAAAGCAAGAGAAGGAAAACGGCTTGCAGAAGCGAGGCCGAGATAATAACAGATCCAACAAGCAGGAGGTAGGACTAAGGGTTGCATAGGCAGTCACAACTGTGTTCCGAATCCCAATTCACAAAGTCCTGGACAAAATCCAAACCCAACCCTATTTCAGAGCACCAGCAAGGGTACTTGGAGAATTTATGGGAAGGAGCCTGGGTAAGCATTGTGCTTACCATAACGAAGATGGGTATCTGACTCAGGGTTGCAGAGCCCTAAAGTCGCACTTGGAAGACCTGGTAAGGCAGGGCCATTTGAGGGACCTTGTAGACGAGGCCAGGACCAGAGAAGAGCAGGCAAGACTGCCTTAGGCACTAGCAGCTCCACCTCCCCCAGCACAACAACCCCAGGCAGGAGGACCTCGGGTAGTTAATGTCATTTGCTCGAAGGTCAATGAAAACGAATTTTGGGAGGAGACCCAAAAGGTAAAACGCCTACATCATGTCTACCAAGTCGGGGAGAAGAGACATCGGGCAGAGGAGTGCCAGGGACTGGTAGTGTCCTTTACTAAAGCCGACTTGAGATGGTACAACATCCGCACAACGATGCCTTGGTAGTATCCCTCCAGGTTGGGGAGTGCCAAGTGAAACGCATCTTAATTGACCAAGGCAGCTCTTGTGACATCATGTATGTTAGATGTTACAAGGAGCTGGGCCTTCACCCTAATGATATGGAGCAATCTAACGGCCCGATGGTCAGGTTCAATGGAACGCCGACATGGCCACTGGGCGCAACAAGCTTGGAGGTGCAGGCTGGCACCAAGAAGATAAAAACAGAATTCACCGTGATCGACATGCCCTTCCCTTACAATATTATCTTAGGAAGGCCATGGTTGCATGCAATGGGGGCTGTTCCCTCAACATTGCATCAGCTACTGTGGTTCCCAACAGAGCATGGGATAGAAGAAGTCAGAGGGGGTTAGCTGCAGGCAAAGAACTGTTCCATGGTAGCAATGAAATCCGCCTACAACATACGAGAACTAGAGAAGGTAGAGATCGAAGACAAGGACGTGAAGGTCCTAAAGGTTGTCGGCAAAGAGCCAGCTGAGAAGAGTGGAGAAGCATTGAAGAAAATCCTCATCTAGGAGAGGGATGAAGAATGCTTCTTTCTTCTCGGCTCGAGCTTAGCCGAAGAAGAGGAAAAAGAGTTGGAGGCTTTCCTAAGAACAAATACTGAGGTGTTTGCTTGGACGCCTTACGAAATGCCTAGCATTGACCCCGAGGTCACTTGCCATAAATTAAACGTTGACAGGTCGGCCAAACTTGTAATTCAACGAGTAAGAAGACCAACGTTGATGCATGTCGAAGCCGTGGAAGAGGAAGTAGACAGACTTCTAGAGGCCAGGGCCATTCGAGAGGTAAATTACCCGACATGGCTATCAAATACAGTGGTGGTGAAGAAAAAGAATGGTAAATGGAGAGTCTGCGTGGACTTTACTAGCCTGAACAAGGCCTGTCCCAAAGACAGTTTTCCTCTACCCAAGATTGACCAACTGGTAGACGCCACTTTGGGGCATGGAAGGATGAGCTTCTTGGATGCCTACAGGGGATACCATCTGATAGCCATGCACCAGATGAGGAGAAGACTGCGTTTATCACCCCAAAAAAGCTGTATTGCTAGAGAGTGATGCCTTTTGGGTTGAAAAACGCAGGAGCAACTTACCAAAGATTGGTAACCAAGATGTTCAAACACCTGATTGGCGGAACGGTGGAAGTTTACATCGTTGACATGGTCGTGAAAACCAAGGAACCGGAAGGCCATTTGGCCGACCTGAAAGCAGTCTTTGACATCTTTAAAACATATCGGCTCCGACTCAATGCATCGAAGTGTGCATTTGGAGTTGAATCTGGTAAGTTTTTGGGATATTTGGTGACCAGAAGGGGAATTGAGGCCAGCCTAGATCAGATTAAGGCTATCCTTGAGTTGAAGAGCTCGACGTCGGCAAAACAGATGCCTATGCTAACTGGAAGGGTCGTAGCCTTGAATAGGTTCATAAGCAGAAGCTCAGACAAGTGCAAACCAGTGAAGAAAGCCACATATTTTTTATGGACAGAAGAATGCGAGGTTGCCCTGGTCGACTTGAAGAAGTATTTGACCACGACTCCAGTTCTTTCAAATCCAAAACCTGAGGAGGAGATGTTCCTATACTTAGCAGTTTCAAAACACGCAGTAAGCACAGTAGTAATCCGAGAAGAAAAAGGGGAGCAAAGGGCTGTTTACTATGTAAGCAAAACCCTGGCCGATGCAGAAACACGGTATCTACTCTTAGAGAAATTGGCACTGGCTTTAGTAATGGCTTCAAAAAAGTTGAACCATTACTTCCAGGCCTATAAAATTGTGGTGCTAACTGAACACCCCTTGAAGTCCTTGCTGCAACAAGGAGACCTGATAGAGAGAATAACCAGATGGGCAATCGCCTTGGGCCAGTATAACCTAGAGTACAGACCCAGAACAGCAATCAAAGGCCAAGTTTTGGCTGACTTTGTGGCAGAGTTCACACTAGAATCCATCAAACATCGGGCTCCGTTAAGCCAAGATGAACGATGTCCAAACAAGCATGAAGGAGCCCAGCCAAAGGCAAAAGAACAAAGGAAAGAGGAAAAACTCAGACCCTGCAGCATTTACATCGGTAACTCCTTTAGACTGTTCGTTGATGGAAGTTCAAACCGACAGGGAGCGAGAGCAGGAGTAGTATTAATATCTCCAGATAGGCAGATACTAGGACAATCGATTCGTTTGGGGTTCAAGGCCTCAAACAAAGAAGCAGAGTACGAAGCACTCATTACCGGATTGAAACTGGCAGCAGCAGTACAAGCAGAGGAGGTAATAGTCTTTTGTGACTCGCAACTTATAGTTAACCAGACAACAAGTGAGTTTGCAGCCCGAGATGAAAGGATGTCAGCCTACGCAAAGGAGGTCATCAGGTTGGCAGCCTCGTTTCAGAACTGCCGACTACTTCAGGTTAGCCGAGATGATAACAGTCACGCCGATGCATTGGCCAACCTAGCTAGCACAGTACAACCTGGAAAAACAAGGATAATAATGGCTGACTATTTGTCGGGCCCGAGCATCGAACCACTGACCACAGAGCGTGAAGCAATACGTGTGGACATGGGACCAAGCTGGATGGATGCAATTGTTGCATTCCTGAAAGAAGGAAAGCTGCCAAATGACCGCAAAGAGGCACACAAGATCAGATTGAAGTCGGCAAGATTTAGTCTGACAGCAGAAGGACATCTCTATAGAAGATCCTTCACTGGACCCCTTTTGAGGTGCGTACATCCTTTACAAGTTGAAGATTTTTTATATGAAATTCATGAAGGAATTTGTGAAAGTCACGCTGGGGGCAGATCACTTGCCCATAGGGCCATTACCTAGGGATATTGGTGGCCTTACATGCAAAAAGATACAGAGACCTATGTGAAGAAGTGTGAAAAATGCCAAAGGTTTGCACCCCTGATACACCAACCAGCAGCAGACCTGAACCCAGTATCCAGTCCTTGGCCATTTGCCCAGTGGGGCATGGATCTTGTTGGACAACTTCCCCAAGCAACTAGACAAAGAAAGTATCTACTGGTGGTAACAGATTACTTCACTAAGTGGATAGAAGCTGAACCCCTTGCCAAAATTCGAGATGTGGATGTGAAGAGCTTCATATGGAAGTTCATATGGAAGAACATCATCACCCGTTTTGGGATTCCCAGAGCAATAGTTGCAGACAATGGAACGCAATTTGACAGTAAGCTAATCAAGAGCTTCTGTGCAAAATTCAAAATCAAGAACTACTTTTCAACCCCAAGCTTTCCCCAAAGCAATGGACAAGCAGAAGCATCCAACAAAGTGATCTTGGATGGGATAAAGAAGAGGCTCCAAGCAGCAAAAAGAAAGTGGGTGGATGAATTGCCTAACGTACTCTGGGCATATCGGACTACGCTGAGAAGATCAACTGGAAAATCCCCTTTTGCCATGGCTTATGGCACAAAAGCAGTCATTCCGCTGGAGGTCGGCATCCCAGGAATCAGAACTCAGGGAGTAGAAAACGGTACTAATGATGTACTCTTAGCCTGAGATCTTGATCTTTTAGAAGAAAGAAGGAAGAGAGCTACAATACAGCTCTACAGCTCGCAGCATACCAGGAGCAGCTTACCAGAGCTTATAATAAGAAGGTCAACCCAAGGAAGTTTCAAATCGGTGACCTCGTCTTGAGAAAAGTCGTCGGCAACAAAAAAGATCCCAGAGAGGGGAAGCTTGGCCCAAATTGGGAAGGACCCTATAGAATCATCTCGGTACTAGGCAATGGGGCATATTGGCTTGAAGATGATGAGGGCAAAGAAATGCCAAGGCCTTGGAACACTTGCAATTTGGAATTTTTCTATCATTAGAATTTTTTGTTCTTTTGTCATTTGCCGAAGTAAATAAATAAAGTTTTAGCTTGTTTATTTGTTTATACACTTGTGACTGATAAAAATACATAACAATGTTTCTGGAATACATGTATAATGAGAACCCAAGTGGAACTTAGGTTCACATTAGGGGGCTGATAAAAGAGAAATGGTTTTAATCGAAATCATGTTTAACACGTGTTGAAACTTGAGAAAAGTTTACAAGTTAAAGTTAAACCGAAATCATGTTTAACACTTGTTGAAACTTGAGAAAAGTTTACAAGTTGAAGTTAAACCGAGATCATGTTTAACACTTGTTGAAACTTAAGAAAAGTTTACAAGTTGAAGTTAAACCGAAATCATGTTTAACACTTGTTGAAACTTGAGAAAAGTTTACAAGTTGACTTGAGAAAAGTTTACAAGTTAAAGTTAAACCGAAATCATGTTTAACACTTGTTGAAACTTGAGAAAAGTTTACAAGTTGAAGTTAAACCGAGATCATGTTTAACACTTGTTGAAACTTGAGAAAAGTTTACAAGTTGAAGTTAAACTGAGATTATGTTTAAACTTGAGAAAAGTTTACAAGATAAAGTTAAACCAAGGAAAAACACTTGCTGAAATTTTATGAAGTGATTTACAAGTTGAAACCAAGGGTGTGCCAAGAAAGGTACTTGAGTATTTGCCAATGTAAATTATCAGTTTAACCAGGGCGTGTCACCCCGAGAAGGTCACACAAGACTGAAGTGTATATTAAAGATATGCAAAATATTCTAAGTGTGGAATCAAACAAGAGCAGTAAAGAGAAGACAAAGATATAAGCAGGAAAGTTGTATTAACGTTCAAAAGAAGGCATGTCGACCAAAGCTTACAAATTGTTCCAAAAAGGAGAAAAACAAAAATACAGAGCACAGAAGAAAGAGAAAAACATGAAATTAAGATTCTTCAGCATCATTAGCAGGCTGGGTTTGGACCTTAGAGGACTGCTGAGAAGACATCTCGGCGGCCTTCTCAGCCGCAAGCTCAGCGTCAATTTCTTAAAGGGTTAGATTAAGGCTCTTATCGGCACGAGGCACGTCCGATGACGGCTTCTCGGGAGTGGCATCCTTGAGGACTTCCTCACCCTCCTCATCTTGAGTCAAGTCCAGGATTTGCTCATTTAGAGAAGGGGACTTGGTCCTAGCAACCTCCTTTGATTTCCTTACCAAGGTCTCCTCCTCAGACTCAGATTCGTCGTCGGATTGACTTGGAGTTGGAGGGAATGGAAGAAGATTGACGTCGGCATTCCTGAAGGGCGAGTCCTCGGGGACTTCAAGCTTTTTTAGAAGAGACATCTAACCAAGGGCAAAACCCTTGTTGCATGCCCGCTTCACTTGCTTCTCATAGTCCGCCGTGACATCGGCCACCCCCTCATTGTAGCCCTTCTCATCGGCCGCCTTGAGCTCGGTGTCCTTAGTGGCCAAGGCTCTTTGCAGTTCTTTTTGGGCCTGGGCCATTTTCTCCTAGACCTCCTTCTTTTCGGCCTCAAGAACCTTCTTAATGGCCTCAACGGACTCCGCCTTTTCTTCAACGTCATTTTGAGCTTTGATAGCAGCCTCGTCTTGATCCTCCAAGGTCTTCATCTTTGATTGCATGTTTTTATTAGTATTTTGTAGACTAGCAGTCTCCCTCTTCTTGTCGGCTAGCTCCTGCCGATTCTCAAAGGCTTGCACTGAGAATGAATGAGCATGTTGGATGGCCTGAAAGTGAACAAAAGTTATTAGAAAATATTATGAGTATGAAATGAAGAGAAAGAAAGAAAAATTACCAAATAAAGAGACTTACCAGAACAGAGTACTGGACCATCAGAGCATAGTTCTCATATTCGCTCATCTCGGCGTTTCGGTCGACATTGCCGAGAAGGAGCAGAGCGGTACTAAGGGCGACGGCGACATTAATGTCGTCGGCACTGTCGCTAGCCTTAACTGGCTTATCCTCCAGTGTGATTTGGGGGGCCCAGGGGGAATCATGCTTTAGAGAACCCGAGGTAGTTGTAGCGGATGACCTCGGCTTCTTTGATCGTTTAGACCCGGATGGTTGGGCCTCGGCAGGTCTCTTCTCGGAGGCAGAATGGGACTTATCGCTCTCAGCCAATTTCGAGACTGGCAATGTGTCCTCAGTGTCAACCTGAGTCACCGTTGCCTTTGGCTGAGCCTTCTTGATCCTTTTTGTCTTCGGCTTTGGCTGGTTTGGTGCTGGTTGGGCATCAACTGAATCAAGAATATTGGCCAAAAGATCTTTAGCGACTGTTTTTTGGCGGCCCATTTCAGCAGCAAAAACTGTTCGGGGTCGTCGATGGCGTTGGGATATCGGGATCAGGTATGGAGCTGAGGTAGATGGCTGCTCAGCAGGATCAGAGGTCGATCCTTGATCTGGCCGAGATGAGGAGGCAGCTTGAGGAGTTGTGGCAAAAGGAGGTGACTGGCTTTTCTTCTTCTTCTTTGGGATGTCGGGCAACATCGATTTGTAGGTTAGGATGAAATTGAGTACCAGAGGGGCTCTCCGTTTGTGGACTGGCAGATCCAAAAGTTTCCTCAAGTCTTTGCTGGGAAAGAAAGACTGACAGAAGCCCTTTGGTGGCTGAGGAAGAGTTGCAAAGAAAACAGACATTAGAAACAAGCAAAGTATTGAAGACTTTAAAAACAAGTTAGTATGAACACAGGGCTCTTACCATTGCCCTCTAGAAAAACTGATCGAGGGGGAGGGTAGAGATGGAGGCCCTTGTCTAGAGCGAACTCCCAGTTCCCCGAGGTAATGAAATAGTCATCCCCAACTCCCTTGTTAGAGTCAGGGAGGTCGGCGACAATTTTGTACTCTATGGACCTCGGCTTAAGGTAGTAAACGTAGCCCGTATCTTTTTTGAGGCAACACATGGTGTAGCAGTATTGGATATCGGTTAAGGTAATCCTAGCGTTTTCTTGTCTGGCTAAGGCTATGATACCCTTGATGACTCGATAGGAATTGATGGCGAGTTGCATTGGGTTCAACTTATAATAGTGAAGTATCTCACGAAAAAGGGTGTTGAGTGGGAGCCGAAGTCCGTACTCAATAAAGGCTACCACAAGGAAGGGCATAGAATCAGTTGTAGGCATGATGGAGTCATCCTCCCCAGCCAACCTCAGATGGACATCGGCCGGGATGTCAAACTCTCGCCTAAAGTACTCTAACTTGGATGGGGTGTCTACCCTATGCTTCCATATACCCATGATATCGGCTTAACTGAAGGGGTTGGATTTCAGAAGGGTGTGTTTCTAAAGGGTTTTATGGACCTCGGCTAAAGCTTGAAAATACACAGAATCTGTGCGGAATTGTTTCAATTTTCCATAACAATTGTTTTGAGTTCTACAAACAAATCCCAAACCTAGATCTATGAAAACGAAGATTGAAGGCACGAATCTGGAAAACAGAAAAGCAAGAATGCGCTTCAGAATCAAGAACAAAGATAGACTATAAAGAACATTGTAAAGTACAAAGGGTATAAGGTCAAGAACATTGACAAAAGTGCAGAAAAGTTGTGAGCAGTGCGTGTATTCAAGACATGGGCAAAGAGTAAAGTCGTGAAATAAACACACTCAGATATATGACTCATAAATCAAATACTTGAGTAAAATAGCAATGGCGATTAATAATGAAGCAGAACTTCTTGGAGAGCAACAAGAAATAAGATGAGGAGGAACAGTGGCTTACCAGAAAGAGGGAAGCCGGAATGGGGATTGCTGAAGTCTGACGACGGTTGCAAAGGTGAAAGATCGGTGAAAATCACGCCGGAAGGGGTAAACAGAGCAAGTCGCAGAGCTATGGAAGCTTGAACAATGGAGGATTTGAAAAAAGCTAGAGAGAAAGAGAGCTTCTGCAACGATGTAAAGTGAAAAGACGGGGGAAAGAAACAAGTTTTGTCAAAACTTGAAACGGTGGCAAAAAGGGTAATTAATGCGCCTGGAACAACGAATGCGTCAGACGGCACATGTAAGCACGAGATGGCTTGCAAACGCGTTCGGAGTATGATCCAGTAAGGAGAAGATGCGTGGTTAAAACGGTTGAGTTATTGTGTATGACAACTCATACGCTTGAGATGAGCTTTTGGGATCCTTGTTCTTCAAAGAGACATGTCGGCCTTAACAGTGATGTCGGCTGGGAATCTCTAAGCCGATGTACTGGCAGGAAGTACCGACATAGGTCCCATCACCTTAGAATGCCGAGGTAATAGAACCTAGGGGGCAGTTGTGGGGATATATTTTCTGAATACCAACACGTGGCCAAGGTGACGCCGACGTGTCAGCTGAGGTTCCACGTGTCCTGGTCATGACACCTAGGTTATCTCGGCAAGGTCGAGGTTATCTCCGAAGATATCATAATCCGAGATAAGCGAATAAGGCACAAGAGTCCTAGGATGATGAGGGGACTCAACCTGGATAAATATAAAGCTCTTAGGGAGTTTATCTCTATCTATGGAAGAGTCCTGGATAAGCACTGAGCTAAAGTCCATTGAAGCTAGGCTTCTGTTGGGACAAGGATTAAGTTAACTATAAAAGAAAGGCACTCCCGATGGGTTTAAGATACGCAATTTATATTATGAATAGTGAGTTTAGCACTATTGATGATCTTTGAGAGATTTACTGACTTGATCGTCGGAGTGACCCTGGGTGGACGAACCACCGTCGGAATCTTCTCTTTCTGTTGCAGGTCAGCCAGGTGTCATTTGTTCTACCAATACTCTCTAGCTGATTACTGAGTTGACAGTGTGGTCAGAAAATCACTCACATAATAGAGAAAGTGCATCGCATACAAATGTGCATATTGCTCAAATGATAAAAGGGAGGTGCATCGCATACAAGTATGCATACCGCACAAATGATATAGAGGGGTGCATCACATATAAATGTGTATACCACATAAGTGATAAAGGGGAGATGCATCGCATACAAGTGTACATACCACACAAATGATAGAGGGGGCAACGCATACAAATGTGTATACCGGACAAATGATAGAGGGGAGGTGCATCACATATAAGTGTACATACCACATAAATGAGAGAGAGGAGGTGTATCGCATACAAATGTGCATACCGCACAAATGATAGAGGGAGAAAAGTGAACTTGAACTCCAAACGCGTCTCACACGAGAGGAGGAATAGTGAATTCAAATTCCAAATGTGTTTCACGCGAGAGGAAAAATAGTGAACTTAAAATCCAAACGTGTTTCACACGAAAGGAGAAATAGTGAACCCAAAATAGTGAATTCAAAATCCAAATGCGTCTCACGCGAGAGGAGATATGGTGAACTTGAAATCCAAATATGTTTCACGCGAGATGAGAAATAGTGAACTCAATCTAAACATGTTTTCACGCGAGAGGAGAAAGAGTGAACCTGAAATCTAAATGGATTTGACGCGAGAGGAGAAATAGTGAACTCGAAATCAAAACGAGTTTCATGCGAGATGAGAAATAGTGAACTCGAAATCCAAACGCGTTTTATGCGAGAGGAGAAAGAGTGAACTCGAAGTCCAAATGCATTTCATGCGAGAGGAGAAATAGTGAACTTAATCTAAACGTGTTTCATGCGAGAAAAGAAAGAGTGAGCCCGAAATCCAAACGCGTTTGACGGGAGAGGAGAAAAAGTGAACTCGAAATCCAAATGTGTTTCACGCGAGAGGAGAAAGAGTGAACCCAAAATCCAAACGCGTTTTATGCGAGAGAAGAAATAGTGACCTCGAAATCCAAAAGCGTTTCATGTGAGAGGAGAAATAGTGAACCTAAGATCCAAACGCTTCTCACACAAGAAGAGCAATGTGGTGTAACCAACAGGCATATCTAACCTTATTTCATATAGAGAGGGGGAAGGCTTTAACCATGTAAAGGAGAAATGGGTCTTAACTAGCAAGCGAGTCCTAGACCGTACCTCAATATAAAATAGGGGATTGATTTCAACAGGTTAAAGGAGAAATATTGTAACCAAAAAGCTTGAAATGATGTGAACGGATTGTAACTATGCATGACAAATATAGACAGTGCAAGTGTGATGGTGAATGCAAAAACACGAAGAGGTAATGTGAGACATACAATATGCAATATGATATGATGGATGCACAACAGATGAATGTTCAATTTTTTTTTTTTGTTGTTTTCACAATTTTTGGTTTTTGATTTTTTTTTTTGTATTTGATTTTTTTTTGAATATTTCTTTTGAATCTTTTGTTTTTTATTCTTTTAAAATTTTTGTCTTTTTTTTTTTGTTTTGAAAATTTATATGCATATCGCATACAAAATACGTATCATGTATATATATACATACGGACACAGACAAGCTACATATATGGATGCATATATATATAAGGACATACAAATACATATATGGTACACATACGGACACATATACACACATATTATATACGTATTTCTCTCTCTCTCTCTGCTTCATTCGTCTTCATCGAGTGCCATGTCTGGTATGCTATTTCAACAATCATGGCGCGCCTGACCGACAGCAGCTGAACCAGCCTCGATTGTCAAAGATTGCCTCGATAATTCTTCTTTCATGGCGTCTTCTTCTCTTTCAGCTTCTTCTTAAACCGATGCATGTGAGAGAGACAGAGCAGAAAGCTGCAAACTCCTCTTGCCATTACTCTGCAAATTCTCTCTTTAATAGCATTATACTCCTTTTGACATGGCCTCTTCTTATCATCCCCTCACTCTCTTTCCTGGCCTTAACGATTCCCCAATCGAGATTACCATCTCCTCTAAGCCTCGACAGAGTGCTTCTGTCCCTACCTTTGTTCTTAGCTTTTCTGCGCTATCAGTCAAGCAACTGATGGCAGCGCAATCTAATATCGATGCCAACCACTACACATCGAAGTCTTGTGACCACGGTCTCCAATTTGTCCCATCGACTGTAGGGTAGGATGAGTGAAGTACATTGATTAAACGCCCAACTCTCCTTACTCTAGTATATGTACAAGGATGCTCAAGAAGAGATTAACAATTAGAAAAAACAAAACAAAAAGCTAAAACAATAGGAAACCTCTGCGGCCAAATTCGAAGGTCCTTGGTGCCCTTCATTTGACGGCTGGCAGGGAGTAATTTTTTTCGGAAGCTTTGCCAATGTCGAGGTAAAGTCTTCAAAGGCCTCCCGAGAGTGAAGATGTGGTAAGGCAATTGATGGTAGAGTCGAACGATGAAGTTGTCTACTTATGAAATTGGTTATCTTAGTCGCTGGGCTGCTGCCATAATCCGAGAAAAAGTCCATCTTTTTTTTTTCTTTTTGAATTTTTTTTTCAATTTCTTCCTTTTGTTCTTTTATTTTTATTTTTGTTCCCTTTTTTTTTTTTTAAATTTTTGTTCTTTTGTTTTTGGTTTTGCCTTTCTATTTTTGCTTAGGAAGGAGCACCAATGCTTCAAATGATTTCTCTTTTTTGTTTTGTAATGCTATAATCGAGGGGGGGGGGTTCACCTTGAAGTTTAGTAAATGAGTTTGTTTCGCAAATCATGGCGTGAATGACACAACACGATGAGCACAAAAACATTTTTCTTGAACTTGAATTTGAGAATGTTTGAATTTCAATGAGTTCTGAATTGGACATCAAGCTTTCAATTGACCAGAAATCAAAAAATGACTCAATGAAAGAAAAACACAGAAAAAAAAACCAGACACTCCTATTTATACTTGCTGGAATGAAATACACTCAAAACACAACTCGAAAGGACAAACCATTGAACCTACGCAATTTCTATAGTTTTTCATTTTGGATTGATGTCGAAAATGGCCGACCAGTTAATTGATTGGCCAACTGACTCATTTGTTGTCCAACCAGTTGACAAAATTGATAGGCCAATTGAAATATTGGCTGGCCGGCTAAACAAGTGGCTGGTTGGCTGAAACAACCAAGAATCACCTAGAATTAACTAACAACTTGTATGACCGACTAAATTGTTAGCCGGCTGGTTGAAACATGTAACTAGAGACTCGAGAGTGCGAGGAGAAGACATAATTCCCGACTATACTATGCCCCTAGTTTATTGCTTTGACTTTTTCCTTTTTTGTTTTCTGCTAAAAAGAGTTTGACATACCTGAGAGTTAGATTAGTATGTTTGTTCCACTCTTTGTTTTGAAATCATGTAAGTCAAACTGTGAGTATTGAAAATTTTCCATTTTTGGGTCCAAAGAATGGTCTGGGTTTTGCAAAGATGGAATAATTTTCAAGAAAATTAATCGACTTCATTAAAGGTCCTCAAAATCTGTTTTCACAAATGCCCACTACCTGACCAACATGAAATCAACCCTTGAGATGCACAATCTCAAATCCAAACTTGATCTACTTTGCAATTGAATCTGCCATAAAGAAGAGATAGGACAATTGAATTGAATGGAGATAAGCTAATTGATCATGGATAGGACAGCCGAGTCGAATAAAGATACACCAATCAAACATGGACAGGATGAGCAAGTTGAAAATGGATAAAGCTGCCTATGTATCCCAAAGATAGAAATCAGGCATTATGTAGTTCTAGGAAAGGTTCACTCGGGTATTTTTACTCTCCTTTTGTGCTCTAACTTTTTCTATAGCCACCCTTTTGGGTTTTCTACCTTACGATCTTTTTTCATTTTTTCACTTTTTCCTTTTCTATTTTTTTCATTTTTCATTTTTCTTCATTTTTTCATTTCCTTTTTTTTTTTTTTCATTGTTCTGCTCTAACTTTTGCTTGGGTCGTCCTTCTGGGTTTTCGGCCTAATGAGCCTCTCAAGGACAGTACTTTGTAGCTTGTCCATGTTGATTGGCTGTGAGATCTCTAGGCAATTTAAATCCATGAAAATGACTGCTCTTCCTAACCACATAGACGTGATGATGTAGGGACCTCACTAATTGGGTTTGAATTTACCCCTAGGGTCATGAAAGAAGTTCAATTGTCCTTCAGCACCAAATCTTCTTCTCTAAGTTTCTGGGATTTGATTTTTTTTTTTTTTTTTTTCTAAATGCCTTGGCAATCCTGCATTGACACCTTATCCTTAGTAGTTGCCCTTTGTGGGCGTAGGTCATTTTCCAAAATATCATGATACCGCGGATTTCATCTTCAACCCCTTTTGTTGCAACTATCATGCATCTTGACCCCAATCGGTATATCTACCATTGAAGGTAAGGTTGCCGAAGAGTCAACAAACTAGTTATTCGTTTTGACTAGATGGGTGACTAAGTTTGAGTCCCTGATCACATTCAACCTTATTGCCTCTAGTTCTAGGGTTGCTTCCAACCCAGCTATGCAAATCTCATACTTTGGTTGATTATTGAACATTATGAATCAATGTTTGAAAGCTAGGGAGATCAAGTCCCAAGGTCGAGAGGGATCCTATGTTGTACAATCTCAGGATTAATTTTAGGCATGTCTTCATAGGACCACATACAAAATATTTTTTTGAAATTTTTTTAATAAAGAGACGAATTGTTTGTGCTGTTCTAAAGACATTGTAGAACCAATCTGGACTAAGCTAGGATCCTTCTTAGTACCCACATTAACTAAAATGATCTCATTCATCAAGGGCTTAGCACACCTCTCTTTCTTTTAGTCGGTCAAATTTTACAAATCCCGAGGAATTCCTTCCTCTTCGTTTTTATCAAAGTTTTGGAATTTTTTTTTTTGAAAATTTCAATCAATGCAATGATTTAAAGGCACAAAGAAGTAAACAAAAATTACTGTATCTGAACTTTTTGGCTCACTGGTTAAAAAAGACTCGAAAGTAAAAGAAAAGGTAGGCATAGAAAGGACAATGATATCTGGGTTATCACCCTCGAAATCACCAAACTTAGACGTGCTAGAATAACTCGAGCCTGATCCTAACTCTACAAACTTGGTGGAATCAAACTTAGACTCAACACTCAATTCAGAACTCAAAATAAAACCATTCTCAAATTGCTAGTTAAAATGTGGGCCATCCACATCATTCAAAATAAAGCTTGTGTAATCAATAAGTGGTCATTCCCCAATCACAAAAATGGTCGACAGATATCCCATAAGTTATATTTATTTACACTGGTAGACTTTGTGGGATATTAGACTTTTTTGAAGTTATGGTGCTCTAATGACTTAGCAAAAAAAAAAAAAAAACAAACAAAAACAACACCCCAATCAGAATTCCAGCAACACTTCAACTTAATTTGCACAACTGATCATTGTATACCCCACCGAAAAAATTGAACCCCATAAACTGACATGCCTAAACCATTCATCTAAATTTAAGAACCCCTATATAGATCCCATACATTGCACATAGCAGGAAAGAGAACAAACACCCCTATGGAGGGTAGGGTTATCCTATCCTAGCTTTGAAATGATCTAAGATTTCACTATTCAAACAAACGACATCATACATCCTAGAATGAGAGAGTATCATGCCCTAAGTTAGAAGTTGCTAGTGTATGCTATATGCACTAGGTCAGTCTTGGTCAAAAGGGTAACTCAGCAAGACACAGATATACTTATCCAATCTGGAGGATCAAGCGGTACGTGGTGATCTTGATTCCAAGGCTTGTGCTCCCATCATATTATAGCCCATAACCATCTATCCACCTAAAATCGAATAGCCGTCTAGGATAATAGGTGATGAGCACGGGACTTATGCGCACCAATGCATGAAATGCAATGAACATATAATTGAAAATAAAAGTCATATCATGGAGTTTGAGTCAAGGTTTCTTAATGTCCCCAACAGAGTCACTAAAAATTGTAACACCGACCAGGGGGTACCGGAGCGCGTTAAACAGTTTGGACCCTTCATTTATTCGATCTAATCTCACAAGTGCAATGTGAAACATAGAGAGAGTCCACATTTGGCACCTATATAAAAAATCCTTTTTATTGCAAAAAAATATTTTCTAGAAATGGACTACATCATCAGATCTCAGAGTCGCCACCTAATATTTTGAAAAAATTAGGAAACCCGTGACTCGTGCCAAGCCACTGTTCATTGTAACCAAGGATGCTTGGCTCGAAACCTTAGATATGAGGGGGGGAAGGTCATCAATTGAGCACCTCTACTCACCCGATCAAAAGATCGCTATGATATGAATTTTATTTACTTTATATGTTCATATTCCAATTATTAATAATCTTAAAATTACTATATGAAAGCAAACAAGTATAGACTGTGTCATTCATTTTAGAACAACTTGATTTCATATATTTTGAAAGAGTTTGAATAATGTTCAGGTCAATAGAAATTGAGCTGACAAACATGATAATCGATATTATTCCAAATTGAACAACATAACCTCCATCCATTGGCATTCATAGAGATATATCAAATAAGAAAATAGCCGTATGGTACAATGCTAAACATAGTAAGAAAAGCACACAAAAGCATGATGTTAAAGCATAAAAACTCACATATTTACTGGTGTCCTGCGAATAGTTACAAAACAAAGTTAGCAAAATATGCATGATCCTATATACATAATCCTAATGCAATTCACTCATGAAATGCAACTAAAGATCTAGCTTCTAATAAATGACATGTGAATCATCTCAAGACATGAGGTAGCGCACAAAATCAAATAATAATCAATTAAATCCATAGATGCAAATTTAACCAAATCTTAATGCATGAAACATGGATGGAAAGTATGGATATGATGAAAAAACAATATGTGCTGCATATTTACAAATAATGAAATCAAGTAAAAGAACAGGATAGAAAGAAGTAGGGGTGGAGAATTATTATAACACTTTACATATCTGAATAAGGGAGGATGGGAAGAAAAATATAACAATAAAATAAAATAAAAAAAACCTCATAACTCTCTCTAAATAAAAGAAAAATAGAAATTTCAAGTGCCTCAGTGTAACGCCCCGAAATAATCCAACATAAATCTAATACATCAACCCGTGTCCACTAAACAAAATAACAGTACTCCAATCATTTCACCATCAATCCACAAAATTTATACAAAAGTTCCACATGCGAATTATATATTCAAGGATATAGAAATACATGAATCTATAGCATGCAGAGCATCATGTTCCAAAAATAATAAAATGCCCTCGTGGGCTTACAATTTTCAAGGCTTAAGCTCGGTTACACAAAAATGACCTCTTAGACCTATACATGAATAGCCCTTGGCTAGCAATTAAATCATAACAAAACAGAGTTTTTACTCTTCACAACATTCTACGCCCTCAACTTGGTGGGATCACTACGTCTTTTCTTGCACCAAAATCCCATAAGGGTGAGTATAAAGCCCAGTAGAGAAACTTTACAAAGTATATACGGTTATGTTAACCTTCAATCTTGAATGTAAATGCAAATGCCATGCAATGCCATTGTAAAGAAAATTTCATTTCATACTCTTCTTGAAAATCACCATGTCTCAAAAACAGTTTGCAATCTCAACAATTTCAAAACTTCCAATTTTAATCAATAGGGGCGATAAATATAACTCAGGTAATCCCTAGGTTGGTGTCTGCAAGTAGGCTCAACAGGCACTACCAATAACCCCACTTTACCGGTTGCTAACCGGAGGGGAAGTGGTACCTCCTTCGCGCGTGTTTTCGGTCTTTCACCCCAGACACTCAGGCTAACTTAACAATTTCATCTAC
Source organism: Camellia sinensis (assembly GCF_055761805.1). Taxonomy (NCBI): domain Eukaryota; kingdom Viridiplantae; phylum Streptophyta; class Magnoliopsida; order Ericales; family Theaceae; genus Camellia; species Camellia sinensis. The sequence goes on along the minus strand of NC_138966.1, from coordinate 33,668,119 downwards.
ACCTCCTATCTGGACTTACCAATGTATTTACCCCATGAATATTACCATGGTTTCGTTTCACAATATTTCATTTTCAACGACAGTTCCAATTTCAAATCAATGATCATGACATGCAAAGTTTTTAGAAGAGGCAATGCAATAATTATCCATACAACATTATGTTTTCTACGTTCAACAAGCTCTCAACAAATATTCAATGATGATCAAATTTTTCCCTTTTTCTTCTTTCAATGCCAATCCACAACTAGCCCCAAAGTATGCTACCATTTATCCATAAACAAAACAATATGCCCATAATTCATGCATTTCCATCATTTCAAGCTATAACAAATTTTGGAAAACAACCTCCATAATTCTCATGTGTAGAGAAACCTCCATCAATATATGAGCATTTGTAATACAACAAGAAAACCCTTCACTTCTTTACTTATCATGACACACCACTATGAACATATACATATACATATATACTATCACCCATGAAACCCTCATCTTCTTTTATTCAAGAAAACTCCACAAAATTTCCTAGATTTTCCTCTTTTCAAACATCACACACACACACACTAAACACTTGAAAGGGACCCCAAAGAACACATCCTTTTCTTCCCTACAATGATTTCAACCCTCAAGATGCTATCTCAAAAGGATTTAGGATTTTCGAAACTCACTTTTGAAAAATCTCTACATTTTGAGCCATAAAATCAAAACCAACATAGTGGTTTCAAGAAAAACCTATAAATCAACTTTTATGATGCAAAACATGTATATATAACTCAAGAAGTCCCTAACTTAAAGTTTGACGAAGAAAAGAAGATGAAACCCTAGAAATCAAGGATGCCCAAACTCAATTTCCACCGTGCACAATGTAGCTCTTGAGGAGCTCTTCCACTTTGATGAAAGGATTTAGGTTGGGATGCACTAGATCTTGAAAAATCAAGAGCCCTAAGTGTTTTGGTGGATGAAATGTAGAGAGAAGGGAGAGGAGATGATTTTTAGAGAGAGAGAGATGGGCCAAAAGTGATACAAACATAGCCCTAGGGAGAAAATAAAATAGAGATTTGGATTGCCTAGCGTCCCGCACGTGTGGAGCCTCCTTCTCGCACGTGCGGCCTTCATCCCCGTACGTGCGACCATCCACTCCCGCACCTAGCTCCGCACCTGCATATATTGCAGTGTGATGCCCCCAGCCACCCCTGAATTCTGCACGTGTGGCCTCTCCCGTACATGCGGCTCAACCATCTAGCCTAGAAAATTTTCCAGCTCCAACTTCAAGCCCTCCGGATTCAACTTTGCACTTTCCGAAATAAATAAAAGCAAGACTTTGGAAAAACTCACGAACGCAACAAGCCCCAACAATTAACAAGGTTCCAAGCCAACCCGACATTTTGACAAGATAACCCAAGGTTAAATGAAGAAACACGAAACTAGTGCCATTCTCGGTCATCACACTCAGAGACCACCGGAAACCATCATGCTCAACAATAGAAGACTGCTCGGTTATGTCTGGGAAAACACATTTGGCGAGAGCACTATTCATCTGACGGTACTATTCACCATGGCAATTACTATTCACCCTCCTTGGTCATTCTTCATCTTATCGGTCATTTTTCGTCTACGGTTACTATTCATCACCAGAGGCACTATTCATCATTGGGGTTACTATTCACCATCGGAGATTACTATTCATCATTGGAGGTTACTATTCATTGCCAATCACTATTCATTTGACGGAGTCACATTTTTGACAAATTGGGTGGTTTTGACCAACCATTTAAAGCAGTAAATTACACCAATTTATGTAGGTAGTGTTGCACTGACCATTCAAAGTGGTAAATTAAAACAGTTTATTTAAAACAATAAATTAAAGTAGTTTATGTACAATAGCAAATTACAATAGATATGTGGGTGGTGCAACCTTCCCTTTAAAGCGGTAAAACAGTTATATAAAAAAAATAGTAAATTACAACATATATGTGGGTGGTGCGGCGTTTCCTTTAAAGCAATAAATGAAGCGATAAATAAAGCAAAAAAAGAATTTAAAAAAATTATATTACATTTTACATTTAAATGAAAGTTTGTGAAAATCACTTTTTGGAGAAAGGATGAATTTTCTGATTTACAAACTTTCTTTTGATCACCCTTAAGGTTGTGAAATGTTTTCTCAATTCTCAATCCAAAATTCAGAATTTTAGCTTTAATGGTGATATATTGGTGAAAAGGAAATAGAGAGAATGGAAAGAAAGGTTTGGTTCAGAAAAATAAAATATCTAAAAACATATTTTTCCTCTCTTAAAAACTATTTTTCCCCCTTTTTTATGATTTTTTTCTTCTCCGTTCTCTCTCTCTTTTCTGATCTCTCAATTTTCATCTCCTTTTTTCTTCTCCTTGCTTGCTCCAGCCTTTTTATAAGCAAGAACCACAACAAACAAACTAATTTTGAAATGGTGGATGGGAAAAATTTTCAAATGGTGCACAGTAAAATCACTGTATACCGCATAGTAAAATTACTATACACTTTAATATAATAATATATAAAAGGTATTATTAGCATAAATATATGTACAAATGCCCAAAACAATATATAAAAACACACAAAAACATTTAAATTTTAAAACAAAAAATAAATAGATTAATAAAACATATTTTAACGGGCCAAATATGTCAAATTTAGGCTAAAACTGGTTTAAAACATTTTGGCCAAAACGGATAAAGATTGGGATTAAAGCTTAAATTTCATCATTCCACTGAGAATTTTGTGAGATAGCATATTCTTATTTTCATCATCAGGTAATTAAAAGAAAGTGCACAAGTTTTAAGACCAGTCAAAATGAAATGTCTACAGCCACCACTCTTGGCGGTGGTGGAGAGTGGGTGGCGGAGGTTGTGGTGGGTGTGGGTGATTTGAGCAGGTTTTGTATTGAGGGATCTTAACTAACAAGAAAAATCATATTGAACCTCTCCTACTATCCAAAGTTAAAGAGGAATATTTCACTAATTTTTCCATTTAAATAATGATATGATTTGTTAATATATATATATATATATATCAAAAGTATTTGTATCTAAATTTTTATTTTGAATAAATTATAGGATTTACTGCTAATTTTTTTCTCCCTCTATCACATATGTTAGAAATTAAAAAATTTAAATAAGAGTATGATTTGTTAATCTATATGTATCAAAAGTATTTGTATTTAAATCTTTATTTTGAATAAATCACAAGATTTACTCCTAATTTTTCTTTCTCTCACATCTATACTATTATACATAGTCTTTCTCTCTTTTCTCCTCCTTCCATTGTGTTTTCTACTCAATCATGCGAGTTTTTGTTAGTTAAACCAAGAATAGCTTCTTCTTCTTCTTTTTTTTTTTATTATTTTTATTTTTGTTACACATTTGACTAGCCACGAAAGTCTTGACTTCAACCATTATTTTCTTAGTCATTCTCTGAATATAATTTTGTTTGTCTCTCGGGATTAAATACCTTTTTGAAGCTCTCTATATAGTTCAAAAGTGACGTGACCCAGAACAACATCAACTCAATTATTTAATATACATCTATGGGGATATATATTCTGAGTACCAACACGTGGCCAAGGTGACGCCGATGTGTCAGCCGAGGTGCCACGTGTCCTGGTTATGACGCCGAGGTTATCTTGGCAAGGCCAAGGTTATCTCCGAAGACATCGGAATCCGAGATAAGCGGATAAGGCACAAGTGTCCTCGAATGAGGAAGGACTTCAGCATGGATAAGGATAACATTTTTAGAGAGTTTATCTCTATCTGTTAAAGAGTCCTGGATAAGCACTAAGCTAAAGTCCATCGAAGCTAGGCTTCTATGGGGACTGGGATTGAGTTAACTATAAAAGAAAGGCACCCCCGATGGGTCTAAGGTACACAATTTATATTCAGCACAGTGAGTTTAGCACTATTTGTTATCTTTGAGAGATATACTGACTTGATCGTCGGAGTGCCCCTGGGTGGATGAACCACCGCCGGCATCTTCTCTTTCTATTACAGGACAGCCAGGCGCCATCTATTTTGCCAGTACTCTCCAGCTGATTACTGAGTTAACAGTGTGGTTAGAAAATCACTCACATAATTTGGCACCGTCTGTGGGAAGGAAAGAAGAATAGATGGCCAACAACGGACAGAAGGAGAAGGTTGGGGATGACACTCCTAATGGGAGTGGGAGACTTATTGACGTTGACAGCGAGAAAGACAATTGCAACGAAGACCAGAATCATGGAGTAAAAGACGTCGGCCAGGAAGGCGACATACCAAATCAAACAGACCAAAGTGGGTACTATAACGAAGATAACCTCCAGGTATGGAAGGACAGATGCCTACGGAGGGACGACGAGATTAAAGAGATGGCGAACAAGTTGGCTGACCTGCAATCGGTCGTAAACTTCATGATGTAAAACAATATCATGCAGCCACCATTCCCGCTGCATGACACGCCGATTCCAGCGGCCAATGCCTAGAAGAGAGGACAGAAAACTATCCCTATAGCCCCCCAGCACCCCAGAAGCAAATGACATTCTCACCGGCCTTCAAGGGAGGTCGGGTGTGGAGAGCCAGGAAGGGAAGAGTCTCAAAGGACACATCGCACCAAGGAGGCAGATCCCAGAGAACATCGGCATGTTCAGAGGCAGGAGTTGTGCTTCGACGTGACCAACGGAGAAAGATTAAAAAGGGCTCACAACGAAGCTGAAAGCAGTGCACCTAAGAGACTGAAATCAGGAGATAGCTGAGCTTCTGGGTGGACCAAAGAGGACTTAAGAGATTACCTCAAGAGGAAGCAAGATCATGCCGAGGTAACTTCAACAGTTAAACCGAGAACACCATTCTCAATAGAGTTAGACAAATATGAGGCTCTGAAGAGATTCAGTATGCCGAGGTTCCAAATATATGACGGTAAGTCAGACCCCAACTTTCACGTTGGATTATACCTGAACTCAATGGCACTATATAGTGGGAGCGAGCCGTTGCTCTGCAAAGTGTTCCCCTCATCCTTCGGGGAGATTGCATCAGATTGGTTTCACAAATTGCCAAAGGGAAGTGTGAAGACCTGGGAAGGCCTGGCCGAGATGTTTATGGCCAGGTTGTGACAAACAAGCTACAGCCATTGAGGGTGGACGCATTGATGGCTCTAAGAATTAGTAAGGATGAAGGCCTTAGGGCCTACGTAAAAAGGTACTATGAGGTGTTCAATCGAATACCCGAATGCAACCAGGAGGTGGCGGTTGTGTCTTTCAAGAACGGCCTAAAAGACGACTGTCCACTACGGAAATCTTTGGCAAAGACATTGCTAAAAAGCATGGAGGAGCTCATGGCCAGAATTGAGAAATATGCTAGAGCCGAGGAAGATATATTAGGGGCTAAGGAGACGAAGCAAGAGAAGGAAAATGGCTCGCCAAAGCGAGGCCGAGGTAATAACAGATCCAACAAACAGGAGGTAGGACTAAGGGCTGCACAGGCAGTCACAACTGTGTTCCGCATCCCAATTCACAAAGTCCTGGATAAAATCCGAACCTAACCCTATTTCAGAGCACCAGCAAGGGTACCTGGAGAATTTATAGGAAGGAGCCTGGGTAAGCATTGTGGTTACCATAACGAAGATGGGCATCTGACTTAGGGTTGTAGAGCCCTAAAGTCACACTTTGAAGACCTGGTAAGGCAGGGCCATTTGAGGGACCTTGTAGACGAGGCCGGGACCAGAGAAGAGCAGGCAAGATTGCCTCAAGCACCAACAACTCGACCTCCCCTAGCATAGCAACCTTAAGCAGGAGGGCCTCTGGTAATTAATGTCATTCACTCGAAGGTCAACGAAAACAAAATTTGGGGGGAAACCCAAAAGGTAAAACACCTACACATGTCTAGCAAGTCAGGGAGAAGAGACATCGGGCAGAGGAGTGCCAGGGACTGGTAGTGTCCTTTACTGAAGTCGCCCTTGAGATGGTACAGCATCCGCATAACGATGCCTTGGTAGTATCCCTTAAGGTTGGGGAGTGCCAAGTAAAATGCATCTTAATTGACCAATGCAGCTCTTGTGACATCATGTATGTTAGATGTTACAAGGAGCTGGGCCTTCACCCTGATGGTATGGAGCAATCCAACAGCCCAATGGTCGGGTTCAATGGAACGCCGACATGGCCACTGGGCGCAACAAGCTTGGAGGTGCAGGCTGGCACCAAGAAGATAAAGACAGAATTCACCGTGATCGACACACCCTCCCTTTACAATATTATCTTGGGGAGGCCATGGCGGCATGCAATGGGGGTTATTCCCTCAACATTGCATCAGCTGCTGCAGTTCCCAACAGAGCATGGGATAGAAGAAGTCAGAGGGGATTAGCTGCAGGCAAAGAACTGTTCCATGGTAGCAATGAAATCCACCTGCAGCATACGAGAACCAGAGAAGGCAGAGATCGAAGACGAGGATGTGGGGGTCCTAGAGGATGTCGGCAAAGAGCTAGCCGAGAAGAGTGAAGAAGCACTGAAGAAAATCCTCGTCCAGGAGAGGGATGAAGAACGCTTCTTTCTTCTCGGCTCAGGCTTAACCGAAGAAGAGGAAAAAGAGTTGGAGGCATTCCTGAGAGCAAATATTGAGGTGTTTGCTTGGACACCTTACGAAATGCCTAGCATTGACCCTGAGGTCACTTGCCATAAATTGAACGTTGATAGGTCAGCCAAACCTGTCATTCAACGAGCAAGAAGACCGATGTTGATGCACGTCGAAGCAGTAGAAGAGGAAGTAGACAGACTTCTGGAGGCCAGGGCCATTGGAGAGGTAAATTACCCGACATGGCTATCAAATACAGTGGTGGTAAAGAAAAAGAATGGTAAATGGAGAGTCTGCGTGGACTTTAGTAGCCTGAACAAGGCCTGTCCCAAAGACAGTTTTCCTCTACCCAAGATTGACCAACTGGCAGACGCCACTTCGGGACATGGAAGGATGAGCTTCCTGGATGCCTACAGGGGATACCATCAGATAGCCATGCATCCCCAGATGAGGAGAAGACTGCGTTTATCACCCCAAAAGGGCTATATTGCTACAGAGTGATGCCTTTTGGGTTGAAAAACGCAGGAGCAACTTATCAAAGATTGGTAACCAAGATGTTCAAACACCTGATTAGCGAAACGGTGGAAGTTTACATCGATGACATGGTCGTGAAGACCAAGGAACCGGAAGGCCATTTAGCCGACCTGAAAGCAGTCTTTGACATCCTTAAAACATATCGGCTCCGACTCAATGCATTGAAGTGTGCATTTGGAGTAGGATTTGGTAAGTTTTTGGGATACTTGGTGACCAGAAAGGGAATTGAAGCCAGCCCAGATCAGATTAAGGCCATCCTTGAGTTGAAGAGCCCGATGTCGGCAAAACAGGTGTAGATGCTAACTGGAAGGGCTGCAGCCCTGAATAGGTTCATAAGCAGAAGCTCAGACAAGTACAAACCTTTCTTCGACTTAGTGAAGAAGGCCACAGATTTCTTATGGACCAAGGAGTGCGAAGCCGCCTTGGCCGACTTGAAGAAGTATTTAACCACGGCTCCAGTCCTCTCAAATCCAGAACCTGGAGAGGAGTTGTTTTTGTACTTAGCAGTTTCAGAACACGTAGTAAGCGCAGTGGTAATCCGAGAAGAAAAAGGAGAGCAAAGGGTTGTTTACTATGTAAGCAAAACCCTGACCGACGCAGAAACGAGGTACCTACTCTTAGAGAAATTGGCACTGACTTTAGTAATGACTTCAAAGAAGCTGAACCATTACTTCCAGGCCCATAAAATTGCGGTGCTAACTGAACACCCCCTGAAGTCCTTGCTGTAACAAGGAGACCTGACAGGAAGAATAGCCAGATGGACAGTCGCCTTGGGCCAGTATGACCTGGAGTATAGACCCAGAACAGCAATCAAAGGCCAAGTTTTGGTCGACTTCGTGGCGGAGTTCACGCCAGAATCCATCAAACATTGGGCCTCGTTGAGCCAAGGTGAACGATGTCCAAACATGCAAGGAGGAGCCCAGCCAAAGGCGAAAGAACAAAGGAAAGAGGAAAAACTCAAACCCTGCAGCATTTACATCGGCGACTCGTTTCGCTTGTTTGTTGATGGGAGTTCAAACCGATAGGGAGCCGGGGCGGGAGTAGTACTGGTATCTCCAGATGGGCAGATACTAGAACAATCGATTCGTTTGGGGTTCAAGGCCTCAAACAATGAAGCAGAGTATGAAGCACTCATTGTAGGACTGAAACTGGCAGTAGCAGTACAAGCCGACGAGGTAATAGTCTTTTGTGACTCACAACTTATAGTTAACCAGACAACGAAAGGATGTCGGCCTACGCAAAGGAGGTCATTACGTTGGCAGCCTTGTTTCAGAACTGCCGACTACTTCAGGTTAGCCGAGATGATAACAGTCACCCCGATGCATTGGCCAACCTAGCTAGTGTAGTACAACCTGGAAAAGCAAGGACAATAATGGTTGACTATTTGTCGGGCCCGAGCATCGAACCACTGACCATAGAGCGTGAAGCAATGTGTGTGGACATGGGACCAAGCTGGATGGATGCAATTGTTGCATTCCTGAAAGAGAGAAAGTTGCTAGATGACCACAAAGAGGCACACAAGACCAGATTGAAGTCTGCAAGATTCAGTCTGACAGCAAAAGGACATCTCTATAGAAGATCCTTCACTGGACCCCTTTTGAGGTGCGTACATCCTTTACAAGTTGAAGATTTTTTATATGAAATTCATGAAGGAATTTGTGGAAGCCACGCTGGGGGCAGATCACTTGCCCATAGGGCCATTACCCAGGGGTACTGGTGGCCTTACATGCAAAAAGATGCAGAGGCCTATGTGAAGAAGTGTGAAAAATGCCAAAGGTCTGCACCCCTGATACATCAACCAGCAGCAGACCTGAACCCAGTATCTAGTCCTTAGCCATTTGCCCAGTGGGGCATGGATCTTGTTGGACAACTCCCCCAAGCAACTGGACAAAGAAAGTATCTACTGGTGGCAACAGATTACTTCACCAAGTGGATAGAAGCTGAACCCCTTGCCAAGATTCGAGATGTGGATGTAAAGGGCTTCATATGGAAGAACGTCATCACTCGTTTTAGGATTCCCAGAGCAATAGTTGCAGACAATGGAATACAATTTGACAGTAAGCTAATCAAAAGCTTCTGTGCAAAGTTCAAAATCAAGAACTACTTCTCAACACCAAGCTTTCCCCAAAGCAATGGACAAACAGAAGCATCCAACAAAGTTATCTTAGATGGGATAAAGAAGAGGTTACAGGCAGAAAAAGGAAAGTGAGTGGATGAGTTGCCCAGTGTACTCTGGGCATATCGGACTATGCTGAGAAGATCAACGGGAGAATCCCCTTTTGCCATGGCTTATGGCACAGAAGCAGTCATTCCGCTGGAGATCGGCATCCTGGGAATCAGAACCCAGGGAGTAGAAAACGGTGCTAATGATATACTCTTAGCCCAAGATCTGGATCTTTTAGAAGAAAGAAGGGAGAGAGCTGCAATACAGCTCGCAGCATACCAGCAGTAGCTTGCCAGAGCTTATAATAAGAAGGTCAACCCAAGGGAGTTTCAAATCGGTGACTTCGTCTTGAGAAAAGTCGTCGACAACAGAAAAGATCCCAGAGAGGGGAAGCTTGGACCAAATTGGGAAGGACCCTATAGAATCATCTCGGTACTGGGCAATGGGGCATATCAGCTTGAAGATAATGAGGGCAAAGAGTTGCCAAGGCCTTGGAACACTTGCAATTTGAAATTTTTCTATCATTAGAATTTTTTGTTTTTTTGCCGAAGTAAATAAATAAAGTTTTATCTTGTTTATTTGTTTATACACTTGTGACTGATAAAAATACATAACAATGTTTCTGGAATACATGTATAATGAGAACCCAAGTGGAACTTAGGTTCACATTAGGTGGCAGAGAGAAGAACAATGGTTTTAACACTTGTTGAAACTTGAGAAAAGTTTACAAGTTAAAGTTAAACCGAGATCATGTTTAACACTTGTTGAAACTTGAGAAAAGTTTACAAGTTAAAGTTAAACCGAGATCATGTTTAACACCTGTTGAAACTTGAGAAAAGTTTACGTTTACGAGTTAAAGTTAAACCGAGATCATGTTTAACACCCGTTGAAACTTGAGAAAAGTTTACAAGTTGAAGTTAAACCGAGATCATGTTTTACACTTGTTGAAACTTGAGAAAAGTTTACAAGTTGAAGTTAAACCGAGATCATGTTTAACACTTGTTGAAACTTGAGAAAAGTTTACAAGTTAAAGTTAAAACGAGATCATGTTTTAACACTTGTTGAAACTTGAGAAAAGTTTACAAATTGAAGTTAAACCGAGATCATGTTTAACACTTGTTGAAACTTGAGAAAAGTTTACAAGTTGAAGTTAGATTAAGGTTAAACACTTGTTGAAATTTTATGGAAAAATTTACAAGCTGAAACCAAGGTTATGCTAAGAAAGGTACTTGGCTACTTGCCAAGGTAAATCATCAGTTTATATAACCCAAGTGTGTCACCCCGAGAAGGTTGCACAAAGATTAAAGTATATATCAAAGATATTCAAAATATTCTAAGTATGGAACCATACAAAGAACAGTAAAGAGAACAATACAAGCATGCAGAAAAGGAAGCTGTATTAACAATCAAAAGGAGGCACATTGGCCACATGGAGAGCTTACATTGTTTCAAAAAAAAGAAGAAAAACAAAGTGCAAGGCACAAAATGAAGAAAAAAGGAGAACACAAAATTAAGACTCCTCAGCAACAGCAGATGGTTGGGTTTGAAGTTCAGACGACTGCTGGGAAGATATCTCGGCAGCCTTCTCGGCCGGAAGCTCAGCATCGATTTCTTGAATGGTTACTTCAAGGCTCTTGTCGGCGAGAGGCACGTCGGATGATGCTTTCTCAAGAGAAGCATCTTTGGAAACCTCCTCACCCTCCTCATCTTGAGTCAAGTCCAGGACTTGCTCATTCTGAGTAAGGGACTTGGCCCCAACGGCTTCATTGGACTTCCTCACCAGAACCTCCTCCTCAGATTCAGAATCATCATCAAATTGGCTTGGAGTTTGAGGGAATGGAAGAGGAAGGACGTCGGCGTTCCTGAGGGGTAGTCCTTGGGGATCTCAACCTTTTTAAGCAAAGTCATCCAACCAAGGGCGAAACCTTTGTTGCATGCCTGCTTCACTTGCTTTTCATAGTCAGCTGTGACATCGGCCACCCCCTCATTGTAGCCCTTCTCATTGGCTGCCTTGAGCTCGGCGTCCTTCGTGGCCAAGGCTTTTTGCAGTTCTTTTTGGGCCTGGGCCGTCTTTTGCTCGGCCTCTCTCTTTTCGGCCTCAAGAACCTTCTTGATGGCCTTAACGGATTCCGCCTTTTCTTCGGCATCAGTTTGAGCTTTAATAGCAGCCTCGGCTTGTTCCTCCAAGGTCTTCATCTTTAATTGCAAGTTTTTATTAGTCTTTTGTAGACTAGCAACCTCTCTCTTTTTATTGGCCAGCTCCTTCCGGTTCTCAAAAGATTGTACTGAGAAGGAGTGGGCATACTGGATTGCCTGAGAGAAAATCAAATGGAGCAGAAGTTATTACAAAATTTTCTAAAAAAGAGAGAGAAAGAAAAGTTACCAAATAAAGACACTTACATGAACGGAGCGCTGGAGCATCAGAGCATAGTTTTCATATTCGCTCAACTCGGCGTTTCGGTCGAGATCGCCAGGATGAAGCAGAGCGGTACTAAGGGCAATGCCGACATTAATGTCATCAGCGCTATCGCCAACCCTAATTGGCTTGTCCTCCAGTACGATTTTAGGGGCCCAGGGGGCATCATACTTTAGGGACCCCGAGGTAGTTGCAGATGATGACCTCGGCCTTTTTGTTCTGGTGGATTTAGATGGTTGTGTTTCAGCAGACCTTTTCTCGGGGACAGAGGTGGTCTTCTCACTCTCAGCCAATTTGGGGATTGGCAAGGTGTCATCAGTGTCAATCTGAGTCACCGTTGCCTTTGGCTGAGCCATCTTGATCCTTTTTGTCTTTGGCTTTGGCTGGGTTGGTGCTGGTTGGGCATCAACTGAATTAGGAATATTGGCCAAAAGATCCTTCGCGACTGCTTTTTGGTGGCCCATTTCAGCAGCAAAAACTGTTCGGCGTTGTCGACAGCATTGGGATATCGGGATCAGATATGGAGCCGAGGTAGATAGCTGCTCAGCTGGATCAGAGATCGATCCTTGATTTGGCCGAGATGAGGAGGCAGCTTGAGGAGTTGTGGCAGAAGAAGGTGATAGGCTTTTCTTTTTCTTCTTTGGGACGTCGGGCAGCGCTGATTTGTAAGTTAGGATAAAATTGAGTACCAGAGGGGCTCTCCGTTTGTGGACTGGCAGGTCCAAAAGTTTCCTCAAGTCTTTGCTGGGAAAGAAAGACTCACGGAAGCCCTTTGGTGGCTGAGGAAGAGCTGCAAGAAAAACAGACATTAGAAACCAAACAAAGTATTGAAGACTTTAAAAAGAGGTTAATATGAACACAGGGCTCTTACCATTGCCCTCTACAAAAACTGATCGAGGAAAAGGGTAGAGATGAAGGTCCTCGTCTGGAGCGAACTCCCAGTTCCCCGAGGTAATGAAATAGTCATCTCCAGCTCCTTTGTTGGAGTCAGGGAGTTCGGCGACAATTTTGTACTTTGTGGACCTCGGCTTAGGTATTAAACGTAGCTCGTATCTTTCTTGAGGCCACACATGGTGTAGTAGTATTGGATATCAGACAAGGTAATTCTAGCGTTTTCTTGTTTGGCTAAGGCTATTATGCCATTGATGACTCGGTAGGAGTTGATGGCAAGCTGCATCGGGTTTAGCTTATAACAATGAAGTATCTCATGGAAAAGGGTATTTAGTGGGAGCCGAAGTCCGCATTCGATAAAAGCTACCACAGGGAAGGGCATAGAATCAGTTGTAGGTATGATGGAGTCATCCTCCCCAGCCAACCTCAGATGGACGTCGGCCGGAATGTCAAACTCACACCTAAAGTGTTCTAACTTGGTCGGGGTGTCTACCCTATACTTCTACATACCCATGATATCGGCTTAAACTGAAGGGGTTGGATTTCAGAAGGGTGTATTTCTAAAGGGTTTTATGAACCTCGGCTAAAGCTTAAGAATACACAGAATCTGTGGGGAATCGTTTCAATTTTCCCTAACAATTGTTTTGAGTTCTACAAACAAATCCCAAACCTAGATCTATGGAAACGAAGATTGAAGGCACGAATCTGGAAAACAGAAAAGCAAGAATGCGCTTTAGAATCAAGAACAAAGATGGACTATCAAGATCATTGTAAGTACAAAGGGTATAAGGTCAAGAACAATGGCAAAAGTGCAGAAAAGTTGTGCACAGTGCATGTATTCAAGACATGGGCAAAGAGCAAAGTCGTGAAATAAACACACTTAGATATATGACTCATAAATCAAATACTTGAGTAAAACAGCAATGTCGATTAATAATAAAGTAGAACTTCTTGGAGAGCAACAACAAATAAAACCAGGAGGAACAGTGGCTTACCAGAAAGAGGGAAGTCGGAATGGGGATTGCCGAAGTTTGACGATGGTTGCGAAGGCAGAAGATCGGTGAAAATCACGCTAGAAGGAGTAAACGGGCAAGTTGCAGAGCTATAGAAGTTTGAACAATGGAGGATTTGAGAAAGCTAGAGAGAGAGAGCTTCAGAAACGATGTAAAGTGAAGAGACCGAAGGAGAAAGAGGCTTTTGTTAAAACTTGAAATGGCGGGGAAAAGAAAGCAATTAATGCGCCTAAAATGACGTGTGCGTCAGACGGCGGACGCAGGAGCGAGATAAACTTACAAGCGCGTACAGAGTACGATCCAATAAGGGGAGAACGCGTGGTTAAGACGGTTGATGTATTATGCTTGACAACTCATACGCATGAGGGAGCTCTTGAAATTTTTGATCTTTAAAGAGACATGTCGGCTGGGAATCTCTAAACCGATATACTGGCAGGAAGTACTGATATAGGTCCCATCACCTCAGAATGCCGAGGTAATAGAACCTAGGGGGCAGTTGTGGGGATATATTTTCTGAGTACCAACACGTGGCCAAGGTGACGCCGACGTGTCAGCCGAGGTGCCACGTGTCCTGGTCATTACGCCGAGGTTATCTCGGCAAGGCCGAAATTATCTCTGAAGATATCGGAATCTGAGATAAGCGGATAAGGCACAAGAGTCCTAGAATGAGGAAGGACTTCAGCATGGATAAGGATAACATTCTCAGAGAGTTTATCTCTATCTGTTGAAGAGTCTTGGATAAGCACTAAGCTAAAGCCCATTGAAGCTAGGCTTTTATGGAGACTGGGATTGAGTTAACTATAAAAGAAAGGCACCCTCGATGGGTCTAAGGTACGCAATTTATATTCAGCACAGTGAGTTTAGCACTATTTGTTATCTTTGAGAGATATACTGACTTGATCGTCGGAGTGCCCCTGGGTGGACGAACCACCGCCGAAATCTTCTCTTTCTATTACATGACAGCCAAGTGTCATCTATTCTGCCAGTACTCTCCAGCTGATTACTGAGTTGGCAGTGTGGTCAGAAAATCACTCACACAACATCATTGTTGATCAAGTAGTTATGATCATCGCCAACATCATCACCACAATAGCGGCAAGGCTTAATAAGTTAATGATTTGGTGAAGGTATTTTTGGCAATGAATGGGAGGTGTTAAATTTTCATACTCTCTCAATGAAATTTATGTAATATTATATCAAAAATAAAAACACTACTTTCAAAAATAAAACTTGCTATCTATATAGAAATTAAAAAAAAAAGACATTTTCCATAATAGAAAATCCTTACAAAATGTAAAAGACACTATTTCATTAGTTAGAATATCCTTTTAATATTAAAAAAAAAAACTTTAACTTTTTAACTTTTCAAAATTATTCAAAATTTATACATGTTATTACTTTTTTATTTAACTTTTAAAATTCTTTTGTTGTAGCATGATCCTTTCACTAATAATTTGATTGTTATCGTAATTTCATAAATTAGGGATTATTGATATATATGTTTGCACAATATAAAACTAATATGAAATATGTTATAACACGAGTTATACCATAACATAGACTGCCACAAAAAGAAAAAAAAAAAAAATTATAACAACTCATTTTAAATTGTAAGATTCTATGCTTAGCACGGGTTACCACTGGCAAACTATAAAGAAAATTACAAAAATACTTTATTACAAATTGCCAGTATAAAAAGTAAAATAAAAATGTAATTTATAAACAATCTTAATACATGCACGAAATAAGGCCATAGGCTTATAAGAAGTGGGTAGCTTATCTAAATTTAGACTAGCCTCTTACAATTTTTTATTAGGGCATCTTCAACGGTTTACCAAAAATTTCATCAAATCTGAGTAAAAATATGATGAATTCCTCTATCTGATATTAGCCACTCCAACGGTGAATACTGTAGCTTTCATCAAAACACATTGGACATCCGGCGGGATGACTGGCCGGTCAACTGGAAAGAGGAAAATGATTTTTTTTCCCTCCATTTCTGTTTCCTCATTTCCTTTGCCATTTCTTTTTCCCTCCATTAAATCTTTTTCATTTCCTTTTGCCTCCAATAATTATTTCCTTCAAAAAACAAATATAAATAGATTAACCCATGTACTATATAAACCAAACAAACAACGTTGTATCTTCAACTTCAACTTCTCTTTTGTAGCCTTAGTAGTAATTGGTCGTGTTGATATATTACTTGATTGTTGGTCCTCCTCAATATTATTGTTGGGTTGAAAAGGCTCACCTTTAGTTGTTGGATTCGAAAATGGATAAGCTTGTGGAGTCACTTTTTTGGGTTGTGTTCTAATTCCATCCCACTTACAACTTCGGTGCAAAATATCCCAATTTGTATCAAATGTGAAGTGTTTTTTTTTCCTGTATTGCATGATACATGCGCTTAGCTTCAGTGACCTAAAAAATGAAAATTATAAACATTTCGATAAAAAGTAGATTGAGAACTCAAAAAATTGATATTTAATAACAAAAATAAAAATTACCATGTCTGCCTCAGTTGTTCCACTTTGTTGCCTCAATTGGATTTGCTCAAGAAAACCACAGAATTTATTAATTACCTTTTGCATGACAGATCAACGGTGAGACAAAGAAATACGGTTTCGATTTGATTCACCATTCAATTGTGAATTAAAATAAACGAGTACTCGTTCCCAGAATATTGCCATGGTTTGACTATTACCAGCAATGGGATCTTGAGAGATGGCTAACCAAGATCTAAATAAAGTTTCATCTTCTACAATGGTGAACGCTTCAGCACGAGAAATACGAGAAGTTTCCGAAATGAAATTAATATCAGTGTTTTGCTCTAAAGTTTGTAATTCCTCAAACATTTCAAATCTTCCGTAGTTTTAAGATAAAATTTGTAGAAATAAACAAGTTAAAAAAATTCAATAGGATACAACATCCAACACACAATGAGATATATTGTAAAAGAAACAAGAAAAGAGATGGGAGAAAAAAGTGAAAAATTGAAGAAATAATATAGACTGAAGATCACACAATGAGAAGATAAATGAAACAAAAAGTAAAGATTGAAGTTAACAATGACAAAGAAAAGAGAATCGTAATGATATTGTCAAATTAAAAGACTGGTAGAGTCTTATTTTATAGACCACAGCAACGGTAACTTTGTAAAATCCTCTGCAAAACCAACGGTAACCTTATTAGAGTTGCACCCTGCTAAATGAATTACATATTCGTCTGATTTTCTATTTAGTTATTTGATTAAAATTATTGTTAAATCTCTATCGATCAAGACTTAATAAAAAATTTACTAACACAAACATAAACTTAAACGAATGTTGCAGTAGTTCATTCACTTCTTTAGTCTCCAATCCTCAATTCCATCTCCTAGTAATTTCAAGAAGAAAAAAAACAAAGAAAGTCAAAACAATTTAACTAATGTAAATCAAATTGAAATTGTAATAATTTGTATGTATATTTAATATTTTTATATATTTATATTTAAATTTGTAATTCAAGTTTTAGGTTGTTGGAAATATTTGTCTAGGCCTAGCCTTGAATTTAATTCAGGCTTTTAAATTGCTGCATAAACTTATATTTTAAAAATATATTGTCAAATCCTTAAAAATTCAAGTTGGACACATTTTGCTTAGTTTGGGTTGCCTGAGTAGCAACCTTATTTTTAACTGTTTAATTGGATGACAAGAAATTTAATTTAACTCTCTCGACCTTAACTTTTCCAAGAATGCTATGTGCACCAAAAAAAAAAAAAAAAAAAGGATAAAATTCATTTAACCCCCTTGTGGTTTAATTGTGAAGCACTTTACCTCCTATATTTTAAGAATAGTCAATTATCCCCATCTAATTTGGATCGTTTTACAATTTACCTCTTCACCATCAATATTTCCGTTCAAATAAACAGAGTTTGTACCTCACACTCTATCGATTATGGTCAGACTAATCAATATTCAACCAAATCAATACCCAATTTGATTATATACACATATATACAAAATTGTGTATAAATAAACCTATATATATATATAAAGGGAAATTCTATATAATGTGTCTATGTAAACCTATGTATATATATATATAATCAGTTAACTCAATAAAATCCTTTGTGTAAACCTGTGTATATATAATGAGTTGACACACTGGTTCAAGAGGGTAAAATAGTAAATTTTTAATTTTGTTAATAGAGTTATGTGTTGCAATTTAGTCCAAAACCATATGAGAGTATCTTAGTAAACCACAAAGGATAAAATGAATATTACCCAAAAAAAAAAATAATAATAATAATATGTATCTTAATTTATTTTGAATTTAATTCACTTTGCACCTAGAATAAATCTAAGCCATGCATTGATTTTTCTCTATGTATTTCTTTCTACTAGTTAGACCCAATGCATATTTAGAAAATTTCTATATATACAAGATGAGTTCTTTTTCTTTATTTAAATTTTTTTTTACCAACAAAAAATTTATTAATAAAATGAGTATATATTGGGGGAGAAACAAGAACAAAACCACACATCTCCAACACATAACAGCCACGTAACTATAAAATACTAAAATATCAAAACATTACGTACCATTACATACTTGTTGGCAAGATACTTAGCTACCAACATATAAGACCAACGGCAAACAAAAGAAAAACACAACTCAATTGACCAACAAATCAAATAAATTAAACAAGGAAATATCTCTATTGATATCATTTCCTCGCTTTGGTGAGAGCAATCCCCAGTAGTGGCAGTGTCAATCTGTAGGCAGTAAGCACCAAATTGAGGTCCCCTAATTGTGCCCATATGAGGGTAACAGCAGTAATAATGGAGCTATACATGGCTATGGTGTCACAAAAAAATGAACATGTGAAACCACTTGTGTTTTAGCATAGTTGGCGGCATGCCTTGGTCAGGTTCAGTCTTGTTATAGCCACTGGGTATTGTGCAACCGGCTGCAAAAGTTATAGTGGCAACAAGGGTGGACACCAATAGAAGAGTGTTGAATCGGTCCTTATAGCTATCTATGTTCACTTGATCCAGTTGCATAGATGCTTGTTTCTTTTTAGCATTGAGGGCTTTTCTACAGTAAGCTTGTGGTGCACCAGCGGCCTTCAATGCAGCCCATGTTAACCTTGCAAGATAAAAATGTCCCACAAATTTAAGCTATGACCACCTAATGGCTATTGAAATAGCAGGCCATTAAAATTCCTTCCAGTCAATGCTAAATAATAATTCATAGTACTATGAAAAGGAATGTTCACACAGACAACCTTTGGAGAACTTCAGCTTTAGCACTACAAGTGAAGAAGCATTTCGAGATTGTATATATGGACTGGCACAAGATTCACAACAGTTACCATTACAAAACATTAATCATGAATAACAATAGATATAGCTTTGCTTGGACCCTATTTTGACATATTAACGTAAGTGGAGTTGATGCAAATAAAAATAAATAAATAACATGAAGAATCAAGAGCAGACATACCCTCATTTTGTTATGTTTGATTAGGTATTTATGTGTAGGGTTATTTAATTAGCTTAGTGCATACCTTTCGAAATGAGGGCATGCTTTCCATGTAGTATTCAGCAGAATCAAGAACAGACATACCCTCATTATTCACTATGAATCCACTCTTTCATCCCATGTTAGGGTACTAACAATCTTTGGATGCCAATCCATGGTAGCCAAATGCAAGGGTGTGTTTCCATGCTTATCCCTCATGTTTATAAAGCTTCTCGAGCTCAAGAGTTTGGAGAATGTAACTAACCATGTTATGTCCTCTGCTCTGGGTAGCAACATGAAGAATATTTTGACCATGACAGTTGAGCAGTTCCCTCGAATCAGGCCAATAGTGAAGCAATGCCCGGACAACATCAACGTGGCCTTTAATTGATGCTAAATGAATAGGAAGTAAGCCACTGTTGTCCCTTGCAATAGCACTTGAACTCTGTCTTCCTAACAAGTATTGAACCTCTTCAAGATAGCCCAATCATGCAATCAAGTGAAGTGGAGTCCTTCCTTCCTTCATCTCTTAATCGAATGAACCATAGTTCTGATTTCAATAAGGCATCTAAAACACCTGGGATTTTAAAATAAATTGAGAAACAAAAATGCAAAAGCCAAAGAGAAATCAAGAATAAGTGTTAGAATTACCTCGGTTTCTTTTAAAAATGGCAGCATGAATAGGTGATTACCCTTTAAGTCTTTTGTTTGTATTTTCAATCCCAATTGTATCACATAGAATATGCGTGACAAGTTCCAAAAACCCTACTTCAGCAGCTAGAAACAGAGCTAATTTCACTTCATTGTTCAGATAATATAACACTTCTGGATCTACCGCGATCAAATAATAAGCTACAACTTGGTGACCGTTCATCAAGGCCTCGTGTAATGATATGTTGCCCTTTTCATTTTTTACCCTCAAAAGCAGATTATCCCTATCAACATCTCTCTAAATTTTCCCACCATTTTCAGAACACATTTGAATCCTCGGAGCGTATAAATCAACCAGATCAATGTCAAACACTAAGCACTTTTTTCCTTTATTTCTCTTTTTGTTAAGTACTCAATAACAATGTACTTGATAGAGTACTTTGAAGTAATCATCCTCAACATACAGAAGCACAAGAATTGCAAAAAGTCATGCCAACTGACCTCTGAAGCAACAAAAATTATTGACATTACTTCAAAGAGACATAACAATCAAGTAAAACTGATACAAGGGAAGCCAAATACTTACCTGAGACTGAGGGAAGATATCAGCAAGAAGATTTTTGTACCGCTTCACAGGCTGTCTCGACCTTGCCCGCAGGGAAGGATAGAAGAAACAGATTTTACCACAAATGGGCAAAACCCGCCTCAACATAACCCCCATTTTCCAAGGAATTGAATTCAAACTTCTCCCCTGAAAAACCAAATCACAAATTCAAACCAAAATTCACCAAAACAACAATGACCCAATTGACCAAATGAACAATAATAATTCAGAAGAATTCCCAAAAATTTCATTTTTGTGGCAATTTAACGAATTGGACTCAAGAAAATCGCCAAAGAAAAGGTCAATAAACATATCAATTTTGCAAAATTCAAACAAATTTATCAAAATCTAAATCATACCCACCAATCCAAACAATACTAAAATTCATATACTGAACAACCCAAACTGTTAAGATCACGATCTAGATAAGCCTACCAACGAATGAACAAAATTGAGACAAAAAACAAAAAAGGGTCTAAATATTGATGAGTAAAGGAATGAAAAACTAAATAATTTTCATAAGAAGCTCTGGTTATCAATCCAAATGCCAATAATTAACGTAAAGAAATTAAATATTGAGAGAATACTCTTCCAAAGGCCCACCCAATGTTTTTAAAGGTGATAGGCGCACCAAGGCGCCAAGGTCTCCTAGGGCCTAGGCTCAAGGTGCAAGGCGAGGCACAGACTTCACCGAAGTGAGGCGCACTTTGTACGGAAAAAAATGTATAATTTAATATAAGTAAATAATTTAGGGTTAAACATAAACAAAATGAAATGTTAAACATTTAGTGTTTTTGGGAGATTAGGAATTAGGGCTAATTTTTCTTCTATCATTGATTTGGGGTTGAATGCCCAATATATTGGCATTTGTAATAAGAGTAGAGATCTTCTGTAGCTGCATCATATTAAATCAATGGTTAGATTTTAAACAAAACCAATTAAAGCAACAATAAAAAAAGCCCTTAAGACGCAAGCCTTGGGCCAATCAGGCGCCTTATCACGGTCTTTTGGCTTGGAACACTACAAGGCACAAACCTTGAGACTGGACGGGACTTGGGCCTAGGCGCACGCCTAGGCACTCCTTATCGAAGTCGCCTAGCTTGGAACACTATAAGGCGCAAACCTTGGGCCTGTATGGGACTTGGGCCTAGGCGCACGCCTAGGCGTGCCTTTAATACGGACCTCTAATAGTATAAATCCTCTACCCACCAAACAAGCTGCCATATCTCCCCTCAATCAATCTTCTCCAAAGACTATGCCGCTTTAGTGTAAATCTCAATAGCCAATTTTCTAATATCGCCTTATTAAATAAGTCCAGCTTCCTAATCCCAACACCTTACTGAAACCTCACTACAAAAATAGATTTCCATTAACTACTATACAATCTTTAAATTCTTTCGGTTATTAACTGATTTTTTGAAATTTAGCTGAAATTCCAACCAAACTAATAGACAATGTAAGAAAGCCATTCTTTTCCAGAATGCCAATTTCACCAAATATTCAAAATTTATAGCCATTTTTTTGCTATCTAAAACTTCATCAATTCAAATTTGATTAACCAATCTGAATCTAACTCTTGTGAAACTTGAGTAAATTAGGAAAATTTTAAAGCGATGTTCCCAAACAATCAATTTAGCTATGATTTTCTACATAGAATTGCAGCAATCTGTTAAAAATTACAGCCAAAATAAGAAAACAGAGGCAACCTATGAAAACCATACAATTAACATATTAAGAAAATAAGGGCAGAAGGAAGAACTCCAAAATCTTAGAACTCCATTTTTTAAAAATAATTTGGCTCCTTTAGACAACACAGTCACCCAAATAATAAATTCTTCACTTAAAATTGAGGCACCACAAAATAACTACCTCACAATTCTTGTTTCAATCAACTCTATACAAAAAAACTCGGGGACCTAAGTTACTAAGGTTAGTGACTCACAAGTATTCCTCCAAGATCCACAGAAGAACATGCATGGACAAGTTTCCCTCTCTCTTTTCTTATACCGGGTGATTATTAAAGGAAGAAACAAAAATAAACAAATAAATAAATTTATAAAAATTAGAAAGAAAAAAAAAACTCAAAACCAATCTAGCATTGATGTGCACAACCATATTGACCTTCCTTGGGGTCGAGTAGACTTGACAACTATATTAGTCTCTAAGGTGACATTGGTATCAACCTCTTGAACATCATCCTTTTCAACAGATGCAATATGCATACAAAGATGATCCTCATCAAACCATATAATGATACTAAGTGTAATGTAAATTCAATTTTATCTTGATGTACCTTCATCCTTGATTTTTGCAGCTTCCTGAAAAAATAAAAAGAAGAGTCAGAAACAGAAAAATACAAGAACAATTTTTTTAAAGCTTATTAAATCTAATTCGAAGGATAAATGGGACAATTACACTTTCAATCTCTTGAGGATGCTGTCAAACTATGATGTATCGAATGCCCTCATCTACACCAATACCTGTTGTAATTTTCAACAATTATGTCCCAGTACCAATTCAATTGCCAAGCTGCTCTATATGTCATGAACTCCTTATTTATGAAAAACTCATCCCATAACAAGGTTAAGGTTATTAGCTCCTTTGATTCAGAAGACAATTAAAATAAAATTAAAAAAAAAAACTTTATGTTCTAGGCAACAAAATAGAGCATGAATTTGATGAATAAACAAAAAAAATCAGAGAAACGAAGAGCAAAAAAAAAAAAAAAAAAAAAACTGCAATGTCCTGTTTGTTCTTAACTCTGACATATCCTTTGATCCCTTGCTTCTCTTTCCCAAGGCCTTCGCCTTCTTCCCATCCTTACAACACAATAACATCTTCACACCATCAACACACACATGTACACATATATACAAATTAGAAACTTAAGATAACCACAAAATTTGTTACAAAAAAGTAGCAGGAAAGTACAATTAGTTCTCTTTATAAAAGAAAATCAATTTGACATGTTTCAAAATTTCCAAGATGTCAATAGAACAATCAATTTATATACATGCATGTGTACATACATATGTAGAAAAGAAATCATGCTTCATCTAAAAAGAAAAGTTAGAAATTCTTCAATAGTAGCACACCCATTTCATATCCAACAATATTTGATGCAATGAACGAAGCAAATTTGTGGAAAAATAAAACAGCAGCAACATCCAAAGAAGAAGCATACATTTACATAATCAATAAAAAACAATTGAAATTTAGGATAATTTTTAGATAAATTTGCAGAAGAAAAAACAAATCCAAACTTAGATACACAAAGTTAATGCAAAAATGTCTTCCTTATACCTGATTGAAGAACAATAGAGAGACACACAAAATGGGTCATTTTTGTACCTGAAACAAAACGACCGAGAATAGAAAGCGAACCCTTCATTCAATTGGAAGAATAACAAGTCCAATCATTTCAATGAAAACTGAAATCAATAAAACAGAGCAACAAAAGAACACAAAACAAACCTCTTAGGCTTTGATCTTCTAACTTTATTGTTGAATTTTTAATATATTTCAAAACCCACTAATAAGACCCAAGATCTTTTTATCTTTAAAATTTTTTATTTCTCTATTGAAAAACATTCACAGTTGTTAAATTATATCTCCAAATATTCATATCTTAACATTCTTATATAATTCATTGACGATAAATATTACGAGACATGAGATCATAAAATTTGACTAAACTTGGCCCTCAACCATTAATGTATAATTTCAATTATTGAACAATATGAACAAAAGCAACTACTATATTATCCAACTTTCCAAACACAAAACTTCTGTCATTCAGACATTACAGAGTCCATAATTTGCTTTTATTATTTATTAAAAAAAATTGCTGATTCTTAGAAAGATCTAAGGAAGCAAAGTTGACTGATCATGTTGGCTACAAAACATAGGAAGTGGCTGCTTAAACTATTTCATAGAAAGTGCTGAAGCAGTAAGCATAAATAAAAATCAAAATAGAACTGGCTACTTAAACTATTTTACTTTTTTAAATCGAAATAGATATTTCACAGAAAGTGCTGAAGCTGATGTCATTTTAAATTAATTTCAAACTAAGGAAGTTGAATTATGCTCTTATTGTGCTAAAAACCATAAAAAAAATTCATTGCAAGGGGGGGGGGAAGGCAAAAGTGAAAAGCTGAAAAATAGGCACTCGGCCAAAAAAACTTGTCTTCAAGAGGAAAAATGCACATAGACTCATTATGCAACAACTAAGACAGACACTGAGACACCCCTTCAAGTAGATACCATTGCTTTATTGTGCTACTTAAAGGTGTGGAGCTAGTTTTGAAATAAAACATAAGCAACTCTAATTTTGCTTATAAATACAAACCACAAGAGATAATCCAATAAAATAAAGCTTCAAAGATAAATTCCGCTTACGTGATAACACCATTTGATTTTGCTAATTTCTTCCTTTATTGCATCAGTGGGCACCCTTATTAAACCTTTTCACCTTCTTATATTGTTTTCCTTCAACAATTTTCATAAGCCATTCTCGTCTTCGAGTTACAAACATAAGATATCCCATAACCATTCCAAATACAAATCTGCATCCATGCCCCATTACTAGAACTTGCCATCTAAATCCACTTGACTTGTCGGATTCTCGTATTGTTGGAATGTTGGTAGAGGTGGCAGTGGCTACAGTTCCTTACATTTCTTTGATAAGGGAATTCCACATAAAGCCAAGTTCCCATTGTATGAATCATTACCAAATGTATTAAACTGCCTCCCTTAAGGAATTGATCCTACTAGTTGGTTGTCCAAAAGGTTCAATAAGAAACATCAAACTTGCCAATTGCCAAGGAATCTCCACAACAAGCTTGTTTGAGGAAAGGTCCAATGATTCAAGGTTTGTTAAACTTGCAAGTGAAGTTGGGATATGGCCTGTAAGGTTGTTATGAGATAAATTGAGACCTCGAAGCGAATTAAGCTTCGCAATGGATTTCGGAATATCTCCATGGAAATTATTGCTTGATAAATCAATGATTGAGAAGACCATCAAGATTCTTGAATATTCAATTTCAAATCCTTTCATCACCACCACCACAGAATCTTGATGATACATCTCACCCATCACATTCATCATAGCTTCAAATTTTTCGATATAATTGGTTGGCAAAGGGCCACTGAACTCATTATAACATATGTCAATAATCCTCAACTTAGTGAAAGGAACTTTACTCTTGGTCTTAAAGGCGTCAATGTGACCATGAAACTTATTAAATCTCAAGACCAGACCCGCAACTCTAGAAGAGTTCCTAGCCAGTGGGGGAATGTATCATTTATCTTATTTATTCCAAGATCTAGAACTTCGAAGTGTTCACAATTGAGCAAAGATCGCGGAACTTGTCCTTCAATCTGGTTGCCATTCAAGTTAAGATTCCTCAGCATGTTACCTTTTGTAACTGCTGCAGTAAAGGTTCCATGAAAGCTATTCAGCACTGAGAGACTATTGCTGAAGTTTCCCAAACAATGTGGAATAATTCCACTGAAATTGTTATTGGACAGATCAAGAACTTTAAGTGAGTTTAGACTACAAATTAAAGGAAGGATTTCTCCTATCAATTTATTGTTTGAGATAGAGAAAGCAATTGTGGTGATAGGTGGAATAGGGAGTGGTCCATGGAGTAAGTTGGAGTGCAGGTCAATAAATTGTAGTGTTTGCCATGGAAGTTTCTCTAAACCAGTAAGAAATTATTAGAAAGATTTAAATCCTTCAATGATTTTTTCCCCACATCCAATACCTATTTTGGAACTTCACCACCAATTTTGTTGTTTGAAAGGTTTAGAGAAAGCAATTCAGCCTGCACTATAGCGATCCCGGTTCTTCCTCCTTTCGTTGTTGTATCCGGACTTGGTTCCGTGGATGTCGGTTGTGGTTTATATCTTGTTTCCGTCCTTCAATACTTTGTATTTGAGTTATTGGATGTATTGGGTAGGATTGTTACAGGTTGGGTGTGATTGGGAGTAAATGGTTGCTGCCCAGAATTTTGGTCCTTCACTCGAGCGAGCCTTTGGTCGCTCGAGCGAGCTCTGTGTTTTAGATCCTTCGCTCGAGCCAAGGTTCCTTCACTCGAACGAGAGTTGAGTTTTGTATCTGGTAGCTCAAGTGAGAAGTCCTTCACTTGAGCTTGCGTCTAGTTCTGGACCTGAAGGTTGCAATTCCTCGCTCGAGCGAGCTTTCCTTCGCTCGAGCGAGCGAGCTCTATGTTTTGGAGTTTTTCGCTCGAGCGAGCTTTTCTTCACTCGAGCGTGCTTCTGTTTGCAGACCTGAAGCTTCGAATTGTTGGCTCGAGCGAGGTTTTCTACGCTTGAGCGAGGATTCTTTGTGTCTGGTCGCTCGAGCGACTAATCTTTCGCTCGAGCGAGCCTGTGTTATATCAGTAGGCAGCAGCGGGGAAACACTTCACTTTTTCATCCTCTTTTGCTTTCAAAACCCTAGATCCATCCTCTCTCTCTCTCTCTATACACCTTCTCTTTAGGGATTGATCTACTTTTAGTGTGTTTCTACCCTAAGTTCTTTGTAAGAAAGATAGAGGGTTGTGTGGGCTACGTTTTAATCTAAAAATTTGTGGATTTGGATCACTTTGGATTTTCACCATCTATAGCGGTCCCGGTTCTTTCTCCTTTGTTTGTAGTATTCGAACTTAGTTCCGTGGATTTCGGTTGTTGTTTTGAACTTGTTTCTGTCCTTCAATTCTTTAAATTTGAGTTATAGAATGTTTTGGACTTGTTTGTTCCAGGTTGGGGGTGATTGGGAGCAGGTGGTTGCTGCCCAGGTTTTTAGTCCTTCGCTCGAGCGAGCTGTTTGTCGCTCAAGCGAGCGTGGAGTTTTGTGTCTGGTGGGTCGAGCCAGGGTGGCTTCGCTCGAGCGAGCGTTGCGTCTGGTACTAGGACCTGAACACTGGAATTCTTGGCTCGAGCGAGCTTCTGGTTTGTTTGCCCGCGCGTGAGTTTTCTGTGTCTGGTCGCTCGAGCGACCAGGTCTTCGCTCGAGCGAGTCTATCGTATTTCAGTAGGCAGCAGCGGGGAAAAAGATCATTTTTCTCCCTCTTTCATTCTTGAAACCCTAGTAGCCGAGAGTCTCTCTCTCTAAACTAATTATCTCTCTCGATTTCATCTCCTTCTAGTATGAATCCATCCTAGGTCCTTTGTTAAAAAGGTAGAGGGTGTCGAGGGCTTCATCTTAATCGGAAAAATTGTGGATTTGGAGCACTTTGTTTTCGGGTCATATCTCCTTTTAAGTTCTCCTTTGAGGTAGGGATTCTCCTTGTTCTTTTTCAATACTACGTCTATAGATAGACATGTGGTAATTTTTGTATTGCATGAAAACCATTTTATGTTGGATTTTTGTATAAATTCATGAGGTTGAACTTTGGGTTAGTTGTTGGATTTAGATCTATTATCATTAGATGTGTTTTGGGGCTAATTGGGTGTTAATTAACATGTTGTTGTTGTAAGGAGAGGAAACCCTAATATTTATTTGGTTTAATAACTCAATAGAGGGGTTTTGATCATTGGGTAAATACTTGGGTATTTTGGGTTTTGAATGAAGCCATTGTTGTTTGTTGTAGATGATTGAACCTTTTTATCAATATTGGGAGAAGGGGAGGGAAATCCTATTTTAGTGATTATGATTTAACTTGTATAATTAAATTGGAATGGCTTGGAGATGAATGTAGTAGATTAAAATGAGCTGTGGCTTTATTGTCCTTGGATTTGATTTTGTGAAAAACAAAAAGGATAAAACCGGTTTTGAAAAATAAAGAGAGTTGGTTTTGTGAAATGGGAAAGGTACTTTGAAATGAGTATGAATGTTGGATTGTTGTATCTTATACTAATATGTTAGTATTAGTGATAAGTTGATGATCTCATGATATTTGAGTTTGTTAATAGATGTACAATATACATGCATCTAGAGGTTTTGTCCTTGGTCATCGGTGGAGGATGACATGGTTGTGTTGAATTGTTGTGGATACATTACACCTATGTGTTTATCTACTTTAACTCGTTGTTAGATTCTTGTTGGTTATGTATATGCATTATACATGTTGGATATGCCTTGTTGCATGGTTGTTGTTGGCGTTATATGCCGCGCTTATAATCAAAGGTACCGTTACCTTCCAGCTAGCGCCTGGAGAACTGTATGCGCTAATAATAGAAGGCACCATACCCTTCCAGCTAGCGCCTGGTAAACTGGTATTTTGGCTTACTACGCACATAGCTAGTAGAGCGAAGTTGGTTGTAGTTATTTCAGTATATCTTTGGCTCACTAAGCGCATAGCTAGTTGAGCATGGTGGAATTGTTGTTGTTTAGTTGTAACTGAAAATATCATAGATTTGATTGGTTCCAGTTCGGAGAACCGAGTTACTCCATTGATTGATTGTATACATGTGGGTGGGTTGTAAATTTATATTTTTACAAGGTTATGCATGTATAGGTATGATAGTAGTGGAAGTGAACCAAAATGTCTTTTTTTTTTGTCTTTTGGAAAGTGTGAAGGAGAATGAATGTTTTAATGATAAACATGTTTTGAAAAGGTACATCTGTGTATGTATAGGAAGTGGAAGAGAGTATCGGGCTTAGTGAGATTATTTTCCTAAGTAATTGTTAATGTTATGAAAGAATGGGAATGGGGATTAATGAAAGGAATAAGGAAAGATGAATCGCTTATAGCGTTGAATGAAACGGTTGTTTTCAAGAAAAGTTTATATATATATATTTTGTATAAACTGTCATATTACTATTCTAGTATGAGAATGAGTGTGCATGATCATAGCTATCTGTAAGTTGTTATTGTTGAGGATCATGTTGAGATCCCTACTGGACTTTATGTTCATCCCACGTTGTTGAATCTTTTTCAGGTGTTTAGCAGGTTGTGCTACAGGATTTGGATCTTCTTATTTGTTGGCCACGGGGCCTCTTTGTTGTTGGCGGAACATCATATGTGTGAAAGGGTTACACCCCTTCATTTGTTTATTTAAAGGTTGTAAGCCCAAGGGCAATTTATTGAGTATGTTCATGTAACATTTACTTTGCATACGAATGAGAGTATTTATATTCATTCCTATGGATTGAATGTATGAGTTTATTTCTGCATGTTATCTCTGAAATTGAATTAAGTTAATGAATTTGGTAATGGCTTCGAGTATTAAAAAGTGGGGCGTGACACCATCTTCTCCTTTGGTCTCTTCATTTCGAGGTAGGGATATCCTACTCCATCTTATGAGTTTTTACATAAACTTTGGTCATTTTGATTAGTTGGTATTGTTGGGTAATATTGGGAAAGTTAGGGTTTGTTATGTAATTTATAAAAATGGGGTTTTCAAATATTAAAACCCATGTGTATGTGAGATAATGAAAAATGAAATTATTGTTGTCAAATTGGTGAAATCGAGCCTAATGGTTGATATTGAGAAAGGGGGGATAATTCCCTAATTATTGAAATAAATTAATTTGTATGATTAATTTGAGAAAATGTGGAAATATGAAATTGAGTGAAGGATAATGAAATTGGGAAATTATGGGATTAAATGGTGTAGTTGGATTAGTTAATCACTCACCTATGAGAATGTGGGTATTATATCTGTTTATTGCATTTATTATCTGTTTAGAAATAACTGCTTTGGGCTATCGGTGGAGGATAGTCTTGATTGTTGTAGACATTGTATGTTGATTAGGGAAAACTGAAACTAATCACATTAAATATGTCATTGAATATGACAGTTGAATTAATACAGCAAATATGTGTATTGATTGATTGTTGTGTAGGACAAGTGTTAAATACATTGTATATGCATATTGTTTGGGAGGAGATAGGGGATGTACTCCATGGTTTGAGAGGAGATAGGGGATGAACTTTCAAACTTGTTTGGGAGGATATAGGGGATGGACTCCATTGATACAGTAAATATGTGTATCACTTGAAGTGTTAATACAGCAAATGTGTGTATTAAATTGAAGTATTGGAGGTGTTTTAATATGAGCTTTAGTCTCATTTGAATTGTTGATATTGGAAGTATTTTTATATGACCTGTTGTCTCATAGAAATTGTTTGGCCAGGTTCTGAGCCATGTTTGTATAAATGGAAAATTGGATAAATAATGGAAAGTGGAATGTAACATGGACATGATTGTCATGGAACTGTATTGTGACATAGGTATTGGTTTACAAGTGTTAACCATCTATCAAATGCTAAATGTTTTAGTTGTCTCTCATACTTGGTTTAGTATACCTCTACTGGGCTTTGGCTCACCCTATATGGGACATCATTCTCAGGTTCAGGTGACATGCCACCTCCAAGGACATAGCTTGGGAGGTTCTGGGAGTTGAAGACTCTTTTTGATTACTTTGTTATTTTGGTATTACATGTAAATTCAAGCCAAGGGCTTAATGTGTATGAGTTAGTACTCTTTTTTTTTTAACCAAGTGTTGGCTTGGAAAGTTGTAAGCCCATAGGGCATTTACTTTTGTTGTCAACATGTAATACTTTTGTAATGAAGACTCTGATAAATAGAAATATGTTTTATTCTCTTACATCTATGCATGTTAAGAATGTTGGGTTTTATGTATTATTTTGAGGGCGTTACATGCACTCTCAAGAAGTTTGGAAATTTGATTGCAAGAAGCTAATCCTATAGTGTAAAATTTGGGCATGGTAGAGTTGACACTGTTGTTGATGCTCAATGAGAGACCATTATGTGAAAGATCAAGATGGGAGAGATATTTTACCGTTAAAAGCTTATCTAGCTCCACTATACCACCTAAGTTATTTGATGAAAGTGACAAGGGTGTCAGGTTTGCAAGTTCATAAAAAGATCCTAGAATTTGTCCTTGCAACTTATTGCCTCTCAATTCTATAGAAACCAGTGAAGGTAGAGTAAATAACCAAGATGGTATTGTCCCATTGAGTGAGTTATTTTTTAAATCAAGTTAAGCTAACCTGGAAAGCCCA
This sequence comes from Camellia sinensis, assembly GCF_055761805.1. Taxonomy (NCBI): domain Eukaryota; kingdom Viridiplantae; phylum Streptophyta; class Magnoliopsida; order Ericales; family Theaceae; genus Camellia; species Camellia sinensis. The sequence goes on along the minus strand of NC_138966.1, from coordinate 33,636,801 downwards.
ATTGCATACAAAGGAATGGGACCTGTTAGCTAATTTCCAGAAAGGCCCAAGAAATCAAGTTGGCTCATGTTGCCAATGGAATCTGGTATTTGTCCATTCAAATTGTTATTAGAAAGAAACGAGTGAGTAAACTTTGCAAGGTTTGAAATCGACAAGGGGATTTGACCGCTAAAACTATTATACAAGAAGTACAAATAGGTGATTTGTTAAGGTTCCCAAGAGAAGCTAGAATGGACCCCAAAATGTTGCACTCAATGAGGTACACACTATTCAAGGCTTTAAGATTGCTGATTGAATCAGGCACTTGTCCAGAAAACTTGTCCTGGAGAGATCAATAATTTGAAAGGAACTAGTTATATTAAAGTTTGGAACTTTCCAGTGAGGTTTCTGTTATCCCATACCTCGAGCTTTTCGTAGGTTTGGGAGGTGGAAAATGTTTTCTGGGAATTTCCCATGCCGTTGACAAATGCAGGACTAAGAGATGGCAAAGAAAATTGATTTAACAAAGCAAGAGGTAAAGGTGAAGAGATATCCAATGCATCAAGGTGTAGTTCTCTTAACTGGATTAGGTTCTAAAGGAGCATATTGAAAGTGTGTTGTTCAAGTCTCCCCTCATGAATACCAGAAAAATCGAGCGAAATCAATTTGGACAGGTGGGAGATTTCTGAAGGAATTCGACTTGAAAGTAAAGAGGTTGAGATGGGTCAAATTCATGAATGAGCCAAACTTAGATGATATTCTAGAGAATCTGAAGTCATTGAAGGCAAGATTAAGCCTCTGGAGCTAACGAAGGTGGAAGGAGGCTGCTATTGGTTTGGATGGTGCCCTGAAGGTCACTACAATTGAGGTCAAGTCCAATTACATACCATTCAACCAATCGCACATGACCCCCTCCCATGAGCAGCAATCAGTACTCTCATTCCAGAACTCCATTTAGGATGAGAATAAGATTTACACTGTAAAAAGGTAAAGACACTAGTGACAAATATTTTTTTAAATTGGAGTAGTGGGAATCTCTGATCCTCAAGGCACGTGGGGCGTGCAGAAGTAGAAGAAGATCATGATGATGAACAAGTAAGAACTTGAGAAAATGAGAGACAACAGAAATTGATGAAACAATATTAGCCAACTCAATTCTCCTCATGGGAATCAAAGATATCAAAATGAATAAGTTGGATATTTGATGATGGAGAAGGGTAAGAGAAAATGTATAAGCAACAGTAAGTCTTTCTCTGGTGCAGCCTGTCAAGTAAGGCAACCATGTAAATTGTAATTATCCACTATTCAAACAAGCTTGTCTTCCATCAACGGTTGGTATGACGGAAAATGAAAATCAACTGAAACATTTTCCGTTGATCATGAAAAAAGGATTATTTGGGTGAAGAATATTTTTTAAACTAAACTCCTGTCCTACTAATGACATCAGACGAACTCCATCTCCACCACCCTACCACTATTACCGCCAACACTACCACCATAATTTCTGCCCCATCACTGCCGCCACCACTACCACACCAACGTTACCACTACCATTACCACAATCACTAGCACATTAATTTTAAAATGTTGAAAAATATTTATTTTTTATTTGTAATAAACGTCTTCAGTAACAAAATATATTTTACCCGAACAAATAGAGTGGTAATTCTAATGGTCCCAAAGCTAGCAAAGGTTTGCCATAAATCACTAAAAAAGTTGGAGTTGGTATTACTAAGCAAGTAATGCAATAGTTTGAGACTGGAATTGTTTGAGAGATGGAAGAAAAACCAACCTGGGTAGGTGGGATATTTCTTAAGGAATGTGGCTGGAAATAAGTAGTTTAAGATGGACATATGTTGTGTTGGGAAAAACTACTCACATTACATAATTTCACATTGCATATCGCAAAATTATGAGATGAACAAAACAAACCTTAAATCCTAGGAAAAATAACATACTGAATAAAATACAGATAAAATATAAAATGGTTAAAGGAAGCAAACCAAAGCCTATGTGATACCACAGTCTCCTTAAAATAGATTCGCCGCCTCACCGTTGGGTGCTGGAGGTACGCCGGCGTCTACTTCCTAGGATACGACGGTTTTTACCAGCTACAACAGAAGCACCTTCTGATTAGCTTTGCGAACGGACAACGGTAGCACTCTCTCTCAGGAAGAAAATTATAGGAGAAGTAGACTAACAGTGTATGGATGTCAAGGAAAAATTCTATATCTCTTTTCAAGGACTAGGGCCTCCTTTTATACACCATGGGGGAGAGGGGAGGAGCCTCTAGCCATCAAGGCTGGCAACTAATGCTAGCAAAACTGCCCAATCAATTTTGTAAAACTGATGAGCCTTAAATGTGTGAGTTATATACACATTCAGATGAGGCTTAAATGTGTGAGTTATATACACATTTATGAGGCAATTTCTTATTCAACCATTTTTCTCCAACAATCCCCCACATGAATAAAAATTGACCAAATACAGCAAACACTCAACGTTTATCAACAAAGACTCGAAAAGAGAGAGAGCACATAGACTAACCCTGCATCAGAAAAGGTAGCTGTTGGCCTTGAACCTTTCGTAGTGAAAGCCTATTGGATTTACTGGCTGACCAGTGAACGTGATGTCTTAAACTGTTCTACCGTTTATGTAAACCGAGACAATAGACCTCACATAGGAGTTAGTCCAACCATTGTTCTTGTTCTCACCGGTGTGTCCGGTATGGCCCTGGAACACTAGCCTGGTTCTGTGAGTGTTTTTAAAGAATTCGGCCTTGGCAATTCTTAAAGAAACGGCCCCACTTCGCACTAACATAGGTGACCTAGATACGGTATTTCATTATACCACATCACTAAGGTCATTAAAAGCATTAGCTTAACCTTCCACCCCCACAGGGCATCACTGTATAAACGAATGGGCAAGAGGATTTACCTCTTCAGTGACTCACCCGTTACACAAAGTTAGGTTGTCCCTTTGAACCTAGATCTTGGGATCTCCAGTCAACTAGGTTGGGTTTTCCGTTCCGGTAACCTTTACTAAAGGCCTTAACCCCATTCCTCTTGACGACTTTTCTACTAACTCTCGAGTTAACCCTTTGGTTAGCGGATCCGCAATGTTGTCCTTAGACTTGACATAGTCTAGAGAGACAACTCCATTTGAGAGTAGTTGTCATATGGAATTATGTCTACGACGGATGTCTAGACTTTCCATTATACATATTACTCTGTGCCCGACCAATTGCTGATTGGCTATCGCAATGAATACTGATAGCTGGCACAGGTTTTGGCCAACGTGGAATATCCTCAACAAACTGGCGAAGCCATTCAGCTTCTTCAGTTGCTTTTTCTAAAGCAATAAACTCAGATTCCATCGTTAATCTCGAGATACACGTTTGCTTGGCAGATTTCCAAGACACGGCTGCCCCTCCGAGGGTAAGCGCATAACCACTAGTGGATTTGGAATCTTTTATATCAGATATCCAATTTGCGTCACTATACCGTTCTAGTACCGCTGGGTATCTGGTATATTGCAACCCATAATCTAGGGTGTAACGGATATACCCTAACACCCGCATAATGCCCTTCCAATGAGTAGCATTAGGATTACTCGTGTATCTACTCAGCCTACTAACAGCGTAGGCGATATCCGGCCTTGTACAACTCATCGGATACATCAAACTCCCAATGACCTGAGAATATTCTAGTTGAGAGACACTCTCACCATTATTCTCGGTCAAATATATACTTAAGTCTATAGATGTCCTAAACATACTTGTATCTGACTTTCCAAATTTCTCAAGTATCTTATTAACATAATGAGCTTGAGAAAGTACAATACCACCAGATGCTCTGGTGATCTTAACACCTAGAATGACATCAGCAAGGCCCATATCCATCATGTCAAACTTAGAGTTTAACAATCTTTTGGTAGCTTTAATCATTTCATCATTGCTACCAACAATGAGTATGTCATCAACGTATAGACACAAAATAACATAACCTTTGTTAGTGTCTTTAACATATACGCACTTATCACACTCATTGATTCGAAACCCATTTGACAACATAGCATTGTCAAACTTCTCATGCCATTGTTTGGGAGCTTGTTTCAAACCATACAATGACTTGACAAGCTTACAGACTTTCTTACTTTTTTCTGGAGTTGAAAACCCCTCGGGTTGCTCCATGTAGATTTCTTCACCTAAATCTCCATTTAAGAAAGCTGTCTTTACATCCATCTGATGTATTTCTAAACCACGTAAAACTTCTATTGCAATCACCATGCAAATGGATGTAATCCTTGTCACAGGTGAATACGTATCAAAGTAATTCAGGCCTTCTCGCTGTCTGTATCCTCTGATAACTAGCCGAGCTTTATATTTATCAATTGACCCATCCGCTTTTATCTTTTTTCGAAAGATCCACTTACTCCCCAAGGCCATACTGCCTGGGGGTAGATCAACTAACTCCCAAGTACGGTTCTGTAAGATGGAGTCAATCTCACTCTTAATTGCTTTTTTCCATAAAAGACTTTCAGGTGAAGTCACATCTTCATGGAACATTCGAGGTTCTCTCTCTAACATATAAGTCAAGAAGTCTGGACCAAAAGACTTTGTGGTTCTAGCCCTTTTACTCCTTCTTGGCTCATCTACTTCATCAGGTTGATCATCTGCTTGATCAATTATTTGATCAACTGTTTGATCATCCATGTGATCATCTATGTGATCGTCTTCATGATCATTTATTTCTTTCATGGAACTCGGAACCCTGTCTTGGGGACGACACGGAAATACATCTTCAAAGAAAGATGCACAAGAAATGTTTTCTGGGAATTTCCCTCTATATCTGAAATATCAGATTTGTGCACAAGAAATCTATATGCACTACTATTTTGTGCATAACCAATGAAAATACAGTCCACGGTTTTCGGACCTATCCTAATCCGCTTGGGTGTAGGTACCACCACTTTTGCAAGACATCCCCATATTCGTAGGTATTTATATGAAGGCTTGTGACCTTTCCACAACTCATATGGAGTCTTGTCTACTTTCTTCCGTGGTATTCTATTAAGAATATAATTCGCAGAGAGAATCGCTTCCCTCCATAAGTTCTGTGGCAACCCAGAACTTATCAGCATTGAATTCATCATCTCTTTCAGCGTCCTGTTCTTCCGCTCAGCAACACCATTTGACTGAGGCGAATAAGGCGCTATGGTTTGGTGAATAATCCCAAATTGAGCACAAGTCTCGGCAAACGGGGATTCATACTCACCACCACGATCACTTCTCAATGCCTTGATTTTCCGGCTTGATTGATTCTCAACTTCATTCTTAAAAGGAATAAATTTATCAATAGCCTCGTGTTTGCTTTTAAGCAAATACACATAATAGTACTTAGTGCAATCATCAACAAAAGTGATGAAGTACTTGTTGCCACCACGTGATTGTACAACTTTCAAGTCACACACATCACTATGCACTAAACCCAAAGGCTGGGTACTTCTTTCAATAGAATGAAAAGAAGACCTTGTCAATTTTGCTTCTACACAAGTTTCATACTTGTGTTGTGGATTAATCTTGAAAGATGGTATGTGATCTAACTTGATTAATCTACGTAAAGAGTCAAAATTTACATGACCCAATCTACCATGCCATAAATTAGGGGACTCAAGCATATAAGCAGAAGAAGAAGCTTTCTCATTAATCTTAGGGATAAGTGTCATTGCATTCAATTTAAACATACCACCTGACATATATCCCTTCCCCACATAGACCCCGCCCTTGGTCAACACGACCTTGTCTGATTCAAACACCATGCGGAAGCCATGCTTGCTTAGGAGAGACCCCGAGACAAGGTTCTTACGAATGTCCGGCACAAAAAGGACATCGTTCAAAGTCAGTTCTTTTCCTGAAGTCATCTTCAGGATCACCTTGTCTTTACCCTCAATAGCTGAGGTTGCAGAGTTTCCCATAAACAACTTCTCCCCGTTTGAAATCGGTTCGAAAGTTGTGAACATTCTTTTCTCTACACAAATATGGCGAGTGGCCCCAGTGTCCACCCACCACTCCCTCGGGTTTGACCCCACCATGTTCACTTCTGACATGACGGCTGATAGATGCACGTCGTCCACATCGTGTGACAATTCCTCCATTTCAGCCATATGTGCCCGGTTTTTGTGTTGGGGAGGGTTTTTCCTGTAGGGCTTTTTCTTCAGACAATCAACTGCCCGATGCCCGTCACTTCCACAGTTGAAGCATTTGCCATCGAACCTAAAAGTAGGCTCCTTTGGCTTTGTAGGCTGGCCTTTTGGAGATTTCTCCTCTAGCCCCCAACTTTGAGCTTTTGCCTGTCGGTGGTTTTTTCCTTGCCCCCAAGGACTCGCCATGCTCAACCATGTTGGCTTTGACAGTGGAGGTACTTCCTCCTTTCTTCCTGTTGTCCTCTTCAATCCGGAGCCTAACAACGAGCTCTTCGACTGTCATCTCCTTTCGTTTGTGCTTCAAGTAGTTCTTGAAGTCTTTCCAGCCGTTAGGCAGCTTCTCAATCAAAGCAGCTGCCTGGAATGACTCACTCAGGACCATCCCTTCTGCATGTATCTCGTGCAGAATCACTTGGAACTCTTGGACTTGACTCTTGACAGTTTTAGAGTCCACTATCTTGAAGTCCAGGAACCGGCCGACGATAAATTGCTTTACCCCAGCATCCTCGGTCTTGTACTTTTTGTCCAAGGCATCCCACAACTCCTTAGCCGATTTCTTGGCATAGAACACGTTGAAAAGCGGATCCGCCAAGCCGTTCAGAATGTAATTCCGACATAAGAAGTCTGCTTGTTTCCAAGCGTCTAGAGCCATGAGCTTTTGTTTATCTTGCTCATTCTCCTCTACGGCTAGTACATCTTCACTTAGAAACCTCGCAAGGCTTCGAGTAGTCAAATAAAACAGCATCTTCTGCTGCCATCTCTTGAAATTCACTCCCGTGAACTTCTCCGGGCGCTCGTGATGATTGAGCGGTCCTCCCGGAACAGCCGGAGTAACAACAGGAGGATTGACCACAGTGGTCACAACAGGGGTTGGCAAGCCAGTCGCCCCGGGGTTCGAATCCCCACCAACATTAGCAGCAGCAGTAGTAGTATCAGAGACAGTTGCCATTTCTGAAAAATTACAGCAGAATTTTCACTATTCTGTATTTCCAAAAATCAAACTTAACACTAGAAAATCCCACAATTGGAAATTTAATTCAAAACTAGTCTCACCACGCAACCTAGAATCGAACATGGTCAGGAAAGTTTCCAGGAAGACTGAAGGGGTCACACTGGTCCCACTTAAAACCAAGTTAACCTTAGACAAAACTTTCAAGAGCATGTTGACTCCTAGTCCATGGGAAACAACTTTAAGAATTAAATTTTTCAAGGGATGAACTAGGTTAAACACACCAAGTTCCAAACTGTACAAGCAATTACAACAAAATTGCTACAATAATTACAAGCAAATAAAACGTGCTTTACATATTGGTGAATAACCACAAATGAACACTCAAGCAAACAATTGCTTCAAATATTTAGTCCAAATTAATCCTTTTTCCCATTTCCATAGGTATTCCTGCAATAAAGAGTTAGCAGCAAAATACAACAAAACCTCCCTCAGCTTTTCTTTGCTTTTGGCAAAGTAGTGATTGAAGGGAAGGGTACTAGCAAACAAACTAATAAATAACTGTAAGTAAAGATTAAAACCAACCCTTATGTTACACATCTAGAATTTAAACTAAAAAAAACTGTAAAAAATTAATTACATAATAAACATGTAATTAACTATATAAGTTATAGACCTAAATTAAATACAATTAAACCATATTTTAAATTGGTAAAGGTTACATATGAACTTATGGTACACTAAACATGTAATTAATTGAGGCAAGTTACAAACATTTTATAACTCCTAAATACTTAAATCACATTACTAGGCAAGAATTGCAAATGACATGATTAACATGCAAATAATTCTAGAGAAATTAACATGAATTTAAATATAGGCAAGTTATAAACTTTACAACTCCACACCTAAATTAAAGATTAATAGGTACAAGTTACATGAAAATTTACTACCTAATAAACATGCTAGAAATGTAAATTACACTAAAAATTAAACCCAAATGAACATGTAATTTATATTGTAAACTAGAAGCACGTGAACTAGAAGCATGTAAATCTAGAAATACAAGGCATGAACCGGTACACCATAAATTAATAAATTAATTAGAAAATACAGTGAATTAACGTTGCACCAATGGAACTCTTCTTCTCAATTGATAACAGTGGCCTATTCCGTGCCATGGGAAGACCAAACAGTAGCATACACAAAATGGCAAAATCAAAAGCTTAACCCTGTGTACATGCATCTAATAAACCAATTAACTCGCTAGTACTACCAGTGGCCAATTACATGCAAAATTATTATACACACCTATGAATCTATTAATCTAATTCTATGATAAACGTCAAATTTATTTTAAGCTTGTTGGGAAAAACTACTCACATTACATAATTTCACATTGCATATCGCAAAATTATGAGATGAACAAAACAAACCTTCAATCCTAGGAAAAATAACATGCTGAATAATATACAGATAAAATATAAAATGGTTAAAGGAAGCAAACCGAAGCCTGTGTGATACCACAGTCTCCTTAAAATAGATTCGCCGCCTCACCGTTGGGTGCTGGAGGTATGCCGACGTCTACTTCCCAAGATACGACGGTTTTTACCAGCTACAACAGAAGCACCTTCTGATTAGCTTAGCGAACGGACAACGACAGCACTCTCTCTCAGGAAGAAAATTATAGGAGAAGTAGACTAACAGTGTATGGATGTCAAGGAAAAATTCTATATCTCTTTTCAAGGAATAGGGCCTCCTTTTATACACCATGGGGGAGAGGGGAGGAGCCTCTAGCCATCAAGGCTGGCAACTAAGAGCATCTCCAACGGTAGTAGGCATTTTACCTATCTAAATATTACTATAAAGTATATATTTTATTTTGCCTATCAACTGTTTTATGTTTTTACTCCAACCATGCTCTTTATTTTAGCTATTTATCCAAATACTATTAATTTTATAGAATGCCACGTCAATAACAAAGATGGAGGGAAATGATCTTAATGATTGAATATATTTTGCCTAGCGTTGAAGGATAGCTACATGTAGCTAGTGAATATGAGTTGAGCCAAAATGCCTAATCATATGCCTAGTGCATTGGAATTGAAAAAAGTGAATCACACTAGGCATTTTAACTAACAAGTATTATATGCCTAGTGCATTGGAGATGCTCTAATGCTAGCAAAACTGCCCAATCAATTTTGTAAAACTGCTGAGCCTTAAATGTGTGAGTTATATACACATTTAGATGAGGCTTAAATGTGTGAGTTATATACACATTTATGAGACAATTTCTTATTCAACCATTTTTCTCCAACATGTTGAACTTTCAAAGTGGCCTAAACCATTTGTCTATTTTTGTTATGCAAAACGGACGGGAAAATGGTATTTTAGTCATCAAAAAAAATGAGGAAGATGTTGTGTATGGTGATAAAGTACAATAGGGTATATATTCAAGATAAATAGACATGTGGCATAATATGATTGGAGCTAAGACTAAATTGACTCAAATTGATCAAAATGATAAAAATTAAAACTTAAGGGACTGAAATGATAGGAAACGACTTTAGGCACTAAAACTATCTTTTAGCCATACTGTTCCCGTTAATAATATAGACGGACGTTAGAGCTATGGCCAGATTGATTCAAATTGACAATTTGGAGGACCAAAATGACAAAATTGAAACTTAAGGGACTAAAATAAAAAAGATCCCATACTTTAGGTATTGAAACCGTCTTTTATCCAAGTTTTGATATTTGGAAAAAAGAAAACTAGTTCACCCACTTGGTAGTGACCAAGAAAACAACACTTATTTTTCTATATTTTCTTTCTTTAATCAATTTAAGATTGAAATACAATCTTAAGATTATCCAAGACATATCTGATATCCATTCATTTAGATTGTTTTTAGAAATGTTAAAGTTAGTAAGTTGTGCAATCTCTAATGGACCCTAAAAAGTGGGTGAATATATCTTATAAGCTTAAAGCTAAACTAAAATGATATCATTTTAGGATGTGTAGTTTAAAATAAAAACATAATATTTTAATGTCATTTTACTTTAATTTTAATGTTATATTGCTGGATTATGTAGTTCACAAACATGTTTTACTATGGTAAAAATCATGACAAAATCATTATTAAAAAAAAATGACAATAATACAAAGTTGCAAAATATGAGAGGTACAAACTACTTAAGGATCAAATATTGTTCATTGAATGAGGTAGTTGGTCAGAAAAAAAACTAGTTTGAGAAGAAAAATTATCCAATGCTCCTGCAGATAATTAAAAAAGAATGGCTTCTTTCCAATCTGAATATGGACTAAAGAATGTTGTTTGAGCACTCAGATTGTCTACCCATTAACATATTGTTAGCAAAAATCTGGTTTGGATGGAGTCTACAGAAGAAAATCAACAGAGAAACTAGTTTTTACAAACAACAAACACATCAAGCAATTATGGTTAGTGTCCAGTTTCAAGGACTTCTTTGGAGGTTGCAATGTGAAGAAACAAGTGTAAACAAACTACAAATTGGTAATAAAATTGAAACTTGTTACTCAATTGCATTAATCAAACAAGAAGCACAATCTTTGTTACACAATCGACAGGAATCAAAAAGGTTACAAGAACCAAAACTAACTGCTAAAAACTACTCCTAAATTAAGGTAATCTACTCCTAAGTTAAGATAGACTACTCCTAGATAAAGAACTCTCATGAGTTTGATGTTTTGTCGATCCCTTTTGATCTTCTCTTCTTTGCCTATTTATAGGCAAAGTCCCATGGCTTAATTACCAATTGTTCAAAGGCAGTTTCTTCAATTCACAAGTTGCATAATATTTGCCACAAACCGCAACTAACTGCCCGCGATCATCGTATCAAGCCACGTTGGCACTATTTCTTTGTGCCCCATGTTGCCCATGCATGACCCACGATTTGGTGGGTTTGAATGAAACTTACCTGCATAACATTAGTAATAATAATAATAATAATAATAATAATAATAATAATAATAATATGGCCATAATCTTTTAAAAAGATAATTTATGATCTGAATCTACAGATCAAAATCAACAGACCACTATCAATGAGATTAGATTTGGCCATAATCAACAAGCCACCGTCAATAAAATAGGATTTGGTCATAATTGGCAGGCCATAGCTAATTAGATTTGATTTGGCCTATTGACAGGCCAAAATCGATAGAAAATAAAATATGGTGTCAACACATTAAATATTGGGTCAAGTTTTTTATTTGGATCTAATTGTGAATTTGTAAATAAGTAGACAAAATCTTAACCATTAATTTAAAAAAAGTGTCAATATGACAAACATCTATTGCTCATACTAAACTAAATATCCAGTTTGAATATCCGGATTGGTTGTGGAATACGGACATCCAAACTAGAGAAGCTCCGCCCATAGCTAGAAACTGAAGGGAACAACAAGACACATTAAGATTAGTTGACTTACAAATAATTGCCATCTTCTTTTTTAATGTTTAATAACAATCATTCAGTTTATAGTTTATTGTATTTGGGAGAGTTAGCATAGAAAATACAACAATATAGTCCACCAAACTATCACAATTGAAAAAAGTAAACCCCACTGTTGATTGTATTTCCATGATTCTTTTCTTGCTTATGAACAACATTTCCAATCAATACTCTTAGAATCACCATTTTCCTACTATAATTAATCACGAAATTCCCACATCTCAATAGAAACAAGTGCTAGACTATATCTCCAGTGTGATCCCTTAGTCGCCATTGAATTGAGAATGTTTTTACCTTCCAACAAGCAAACGTTGAAATATTTTAAAAAGGAGTAACACATCATTATTTTCAGTGCGAATTCTCTATCAGGTAGCCAACAATTTTGTCATTCAAAAATAAAACAAGGGGAATGGTTTGAGTTGTAACTTTTAAGATTGCATTTTAAGGTTAAAAAACTCAGCAAGGCCAAGTTTGACTGAAATCCAATTTAAAAGCAGCTACATAAAAAAAAATTACAAATCTTTAAAGGTTGCTACATGATGCGAGAAAAGAAACAAGGAGTCATGATATGCAACTCTTATTTGACTCGTGCGTTAAGAAAACTAAACAACATAACAAAGCTATAGAACTCAATACAGCAACGAAGGTAAAATCTTTTGAAGTGATCCTGTATAGTTGCTATCTAGATGCACATGGACTCAAATGCAATAGCTACATGAGACACCCCTTCAAGTGGACACCATTCCTTTATTGTGCTACTTGATGGAACAGATCTAGTTTTGAAATAAAAACATTAGCAACTCAATAATAGCATATACATAGAAACCATAAAAGATAATTCAATAAAGTAATGTTTCAAAGATAAATTCTACTTACCTAAATGACGCCATTTGTTTTTTGCTGATTTCTTCCTTTACTGCATCAGTGGGCACTCTTCTTGGACCTTTTCACCTTCTTATATGGTTTTCCTTCAACAATTTTCATCAGCCATTCTGGATTTCGAGTTACTAACATAAGATATCCCATAACCATTCCAAATACAAAGCCACATCCATACCCCATAACAACAAATTTCCAGTTAAATCCGCCCTCCCAATCTAAATTTTCATCATGTTGTAGTGTTGGTGGAGGTGGCAATGGTTGTTGTTCCTCACATTTCTTTGATAAGGGGAATCCACACAAGGCCAAGTTCCTATTGTATGAATCATTCCCAAATGTATTAAATTGGCTTCCTTGGGGAATTTGTCCCACTAGTTGGTTATCCGAAAGGTTTAGTACGACAAGAAACTTCAAACTTGTCAATTGCTCAAGAATCTCCCCAAAAAGCTTGTTTGAGGAAAGGTCCAATGATTCAAGGTTCGTTAAATTCCCAAGTAAAGTTGGGATGTGACCTTTGAGGTTGTTATGGGATAAGTTAAGACCATGAAGCGAATTAAGCCTCCCAATGGATTTCGGAATGTCTCATTGGAATTTGTTTCTTGAAAAATCAATGATTGAGAAGACTGTTAAGATTCTTGAATATTTAATTTCATATCCTTTCATCATTACTACCACAGAATCTTGATAATAATATTCACCCATGTATTTCAATTTCATTTCATGTTCATTTGCATTCATCATAGCTTCAAATTGTTTGATATAGTTTGTCGGCAAAAGCCCAGTGAACTCATTATAAGATATGTCGATAATTCTGAACTTGGGGAAAGGATGTTTGCCCTTGGTCTTGAAGGTGCCTATGGGACCATGAAACATATTAAATCTCAAGACAATAACCTGCAAGTTTCGAAGAGTTCCCAACCAGTGGGGGAATGTATCATTTATCTTGTTTTTTCTAAGATCTAGAACTTCCAAGTGTCTACAATTGAGCAATGATCGTGGAACTTGTCCTTCAATTTGGTTGCCATTCAAGTTAAGATTCCTTAGCACGTTGCCTTTGGTAAATGTTGCAGTAAACGTGCCATGAAAGCTATTGATCCCTAAATTCAGCACCAAGAGGCTGTTGCTGAAGTTTCCCAAACATTGTGGAATCAACCCACTCAAATTGTTATTAGACAGATCAAGAATTTTAAGTGAGCTCAGATTGCAAATCAATGTAGGGATTTCTCCGGTCAATTTATTGTTTGAGATAGAGAAAACATATGTGGTGTTAGGTGGAACAGGGAGTGGTCCTCGGAGTAAGTTGGAGTGCAGGTCAATATATTGTAGATTCTGCCATGGAAGACACTTTAAACTTGTAAGGAAATTATGAGAAAGATTTAAATTTTGCAATGAATCTTTCCCCACATTGAATAACCATTTTGGAACTTCACCGTGAATTTTGTTGTTTGAAAGGTCTAGTGAATACAATCTGGCTTGTTCTCTCAAGAAGTTTGGGAATTCGCTCAAGTTGCAAGAAGCTAATCGTATAGTTTTCAAGTTGGTCAAGGTAGAGTTGACACTGTTGTTGATGCTCAATGAGAGACCATTATATGAGAGATCAAGATAGATCAGATTTTTAAGCTTTAGAAGCTTATCTAGATCCACTACACCACTTAAGTTATTCGATGAAAGCAGCAAGTATGTTAGGTTCTGGAGTTGATAAACTAATCCTGGAATTGGTCCCTGTAGCTTATTGTTACTCAATCCTATTCGAACCAGTGAAGGCAGAGCAAACATCGAAGATGGTATTGTCCCATTGAGTGAGTTAAAACTCAGAAGGAGAGAAGTTAGTTGGCTCATGTTGCCAAGGGAATCCGGTATTTGGCCATTCAAATTGTTTCCGGAAAGACCCAGGTAAGTAAGTTGGCTCATGTTGCCAAGGGAATCCGGTATTTGACAGTTTAAATTGTTTCCGGAAAGATCCAAGTAAGTAAGTTGGCTCATGTTGCCAACAAAATCCGGTATTTGACCGTTCAAATTGGTTCCAGAAAGACCCAAGTTAGTAAGCTTTGCAAGGTTTGAAATTGATGAGGGGATTTGACCACCGAAACTATTATACCTGAAGTCTAGATCGGTGATTTGTGTAAGGTTCCGAAGAAAAGCTGGAATGGACCCGAAAAGTTGCATTGGACGAGGTACAAACTATTCAAGGCTTTAAGATTGCTGATTGATTCAGGCAATTGGCCAGAAAAACTTACTCCAGAGAGATCAAGAACCTGAAGGGAACTAGTCACATTGAAGTATGGAAGTTTACCTGTGAGGTCCCAATTTGCCCGTACGTTGAGCTCTTGTAGGTTTGAAAGGTGAAAAATGTTTTCTGAGAATTTCCCACGCAGTTGACAATCAACAAGACTAAGAGATGTCAAAGAAGATAGATTTAGCAAAGCATGAGGTAAATGTGAAGAGATATTCAACCAATCAAGGTGTAGTTCTCTTAATTGGGTTAGGTTTCGAAGGAGCATATTGAAAGTGTGTTGTCCAAGTCTCCCTACATATAAATGATTATTATAAAAATTATAATAATACAAGTACGAGAGGTCAAGGGAAACCAATTTGGATAGTTGGCAGATTTTTGAAGGAATTCGGCCTGTAAAATTAGAGGAAGAGAGGTTGAGATGGGTCAAACTTGGAAAGGAGCCAAAATCAGGTGAAATTGTAGAGAAATTGAAGTCATTGAAGGCAAGATTGAGGGTTTGGAGGTGACGAAGGTGGAAGAGGGAGCTGTTGGGTTGGATGGTGCCCTGAAGGTGGCTGCAACTGAGGTCAAGTCCAATCACATGACCATTCGACCAGTCGCACGTGACCCCCTCCTACGAGCAGCAATCACTACTCTCATTCCAGAACACCATTTTAGGATGAGAATCAGATTCACAACCTAAAGAGGCATTAATAGTTATGGTAAATGTTGTTTTAAATTGGAGAAGTGAAAATCTCTGGTTCTCAAGGCAGGTATGGCGTGCACAAGTAGAAGAAGAAGACAAGAGAAATAGAAGAAGAAATTGATGAAGAAGAAACATAGGCCAACTCATTTTGTTTTCTTATAGGTAGGAGGATTCAGAGAGAGAGAGAGAGAGAGAGAGAGAGAGAGAGAGAGAGATATGAAAAGCAGAGGAGAGTAAGAAGGATAGTAGTTTGACGATGGAGAAGGGAAATGTATTACTCATTCTTATAGACACCAACTCTTTCTATGGTGGTGGGGCAGCCCAGCTCGTCAAGCACGGCAACTATGTAATTTTAGTCATCAGCCATCATGACGTCCAGGTTGGCAACAGCGATTTTTGTCTTTAATTCCAATGAAAAATTATGTTGATAATTCCTACATTTGGTCCATTATGTCATTTTAATTTGAATAATTTCAATTAATTCTATTTTGAATTCGTAATTTTAAATTTTATATTAATTTAGTCCAATTAATAACACTGATCTTTCCGAGTTTGTTGAGAATTGAATTGAATAAGTTTACAATTTTTTAGCTATAAAAGATGAAACATGTTCATGTGTACATTTTTCACAAAAAAAAAAAAAAAAAAAACTAAAAGTTATAATCAATTAAACTAAATTGAGATAAAATCATAACTTAATGTTAAAATTGAGTCAATTAAAATTATAAA
The DNA here is from genome assembly GCF_055761805.1 of Camellia sinensis. Lineage (NCBI taxonomy): Eukaryota > Viridiplantae > Streptophyta > Magnoliopsida > Ericales > Theaceae > Camellia > Camellia sinensis. The sequence goes on along the minus strand of NC_138966.1, from coordinate 33,620,647 downwards.
AACAAAAATAACACAAGAGTAAAAATATAAAGAGTGCGAATATAAATTTCCTTAAATCAATTAAAAGTTGGTAATGCCTTGACTATTTATAAAGCAAGTAATAAAACATTTTGGGACTGGTTTGCTTTTAATTGAACAAAAGCATAAACGTAAGATTCATTTTTTTTTGTCTCGTAGTTTAAAAAATATATGAATTTTTTAGGGTATTATTTTCACAGTATCTTTGATAGAATATTTTAAAAAATAGACTTTTTAAATTGTTTACTAAATAAGTTTTTCATAGTACAAGGCAACAGAAAATGATGAATCCTATGATATAGTTCTTTTCATCAAATTGTTGAGTATGATTTTGTTTGATGTAGTTTATTCAATTTTTGCAATTAAGAAATATATATTTTTTAAGTAAATTAAAATTGTTTATGTAATTGTTGTTCATATTTTAATAAGTATGGTATAATTGGAATAAAGGATATTATTAAGGAAAAGTAAACTTTTCAGAATAAATTAAAATAAATAAGACTTAATTCTCTACATTGAAAATGACTCATTAATAGAAAATAAGATTTATTGATAATTTTTTTTAATTTATTTTTTAACAGATTGCGTTGCTCTAGTTCTCCTTGATAATTGTTAGAGATGGGAGATTTCTAAGGAATGTGATTGGAAATGAGCAAAAATTATTCTATAGGACTAACCTATATTTTGTGTGGTTTGTCCTCCTAAGTGTACAAGGCCATATTATTAATTTTTCATACATTTTTTTGTTACATTTGAAGCAAACTAATTATGTGTCTCATTGTTATAAGATCAGCACACAATCAAAAATTATTTATTAAGTTTAGAATACAGCGTGTCCATGTGCCGTCCAATAATATTCAATAATTTCTCCACTATTTCCTTATTTTGAAGTCATGTATTCATTTAGCTCCTGCTATTCACCATGCACATGGCCAATGTGAAATTCCCACAAAACAAAATAATTCATCGTACATAACCACCTAGTAGAATGGATCCACTAGAAAACTTGGAAATCAGGGAATACCTTGATGTTAATATAGGTTGATACATGCGAAACAGAATAATTCCTCCCACATAACCACCTAGATTATGTATAGTATTTTTTTTTTATCAAATCGTTTTGTTTGATATAGTTTTAATAATATTTACAACTAAAGAATATATAATCAGAGTAAATTAAAATTAATTATACAATCGTTATTCATATTTTTATAAGAATGGTAAATTTCTAATGAAATATATTATTAAGGAGACGTGAACTTGTTTGAGAATAAATTAGGAAAAATAAGACTTAATTGTTCACATTAAAATTTGGTAGCACTCACTAATAATATTGAAATAGTGGTTTGAATCATACAATTCGAAATATGATTCATATAATTCTATATGAGTTTTACATAGGGCAATACAAATTGCAGCTAAGAATAAGAAATTTGTTGGAATCGTGCAATTCAATAATGGAATCATAGAGTCAGAATGAATTCAATTCGAATTATTTTCATTTTTACTCCCAATGCTATTAAATGACCTCATTTGGTGTCTTTGACCCCCAACAAAAAATAAAAATAAAATAGTACTCACCCAAAAAACAAAAAAAAAAAAGTAGTAGAAGAAATCAATACATATCATACCAGTTGATGAAAGAAATTAGGACATAACAAATTAGGGAATCAAAGATGGAAGTGGAGCAAATCAGTCGACCAAGAAATCAAGCAACAATAATCCTTTTTCTACCAAAATCTAAAGTTATGCAGTGTTTATTTGATAGATGGTTGTCTTTTTCTCATTGTTATTTTCATGGGTCTCATATTTTTCAAATTAGAATCATAATCACCTTGGAATAATCTTGCAAAGGTAATTTAGATAAGTAATTTAAGCTCAAAACTTTAATTAGTGATAATGTAAATAGATGCTTTAAGTCTAAAACACTATTATTTTACAATAATCTTGATTATTGCAAGAAAGATATTGGAAAGAATCTTATTTCGTATTTTTCCATGTTGTTTTTTACAAGACTTTCGTGACTTTGTTTGTGGGTCGCTTTATTTGGTAAGAGTATTAAATTATGCTAAAAAAGATTGCATGTGTTATTCTTTAATAATGGTTTTGTTTGGTTGGTCTCTTGAGAGTCAATTTTTGATAAAAAAAAGATTTCAAAAATTTGTTTGGTTGAAATTTTTGGAAAAAAAATTCAAAATCATTTTTCTCTTTACTATACATCAATTAATCATGTTTTCTCTCTTTTCTCTTTCTCTCACATCCTACATATCAATCAATCATTTTTTCTCTCACACCCATCTATTCAACTACAAATTATCCCAACCTCCAAAACTATTTTCAAAACATACAACCAAAAAAAATTTTAAGATTTGTAAACTTTTTCCAAAAAATTATTTTTCAAAATTATTTCACAAATACAAACCAATTGGTTTGGTTAATGTGTGCCCTTAAAGTAAATATTGAAAGAACTTTAAAGTATTGTATTTATTGAACTCATTTTCATACACAATGTGCAATACTTTTAAATTTCTTAACATGTACTTTAAGGACACACATTAATAAAATTCATATTATATTTAATATTATATATATAAATTGTTGATTTTTTTTTTCATTTTAAGAACGATATTTATGATTTAATATGCAAATATATAAGAATATATTACTATATTAGAAAAATATAAAATGAAGTGAATTTTACGATTTACGATTTGAAAATAATACTTATTAATGGACTGCATTACCCTGACTAATTGTTAGAGATAGATAATATGACAAAACCAACTTGGATGGGTGGTGGGAGATTTCTAAGGAATCTGGCTGGAAATAAGTCATAATTATCTTATAAGTCTAGCCTTATATTCAAGAGTATGAGATATATAATTAGTTTTTCTTTTATTTATTTATTTATTTTATATTTTAGACAAATTAATTATGATAGACTTTGGTTTACTTTTCAAAATTCAACTATGTTTTTAAATCATGATTTGAATGTAACATGTTCACCAAAAATATTTTTAAAATACAACTCAAAATTACTTTCAAAACTCATCTCATCTCTTATTATTATTAATCAATCAATCAATCATTTTTTCTCTCTCATCTCTCCTCTCTCCTCTCTCCTTTCACATTCTCTCACATTTTATATATCAATCAATTAAAAAAAAAAATTACAAATCATTCCAAAATTATTTTCAAAACTCATAATCAAACAAATTTTCTCTTTTCAAACCATAATTCAAAAACTCAAAACACAACTCATACTCAAATTCAAATCATAATTCTAAAATTAAATCAAACGGACCCATGTGTTTCATTGTTATAGGATGGAAACATGGATTTGAGGTGCATGGTGTTGTGCCTTGTGGCACATCATGCATGTTTTGATGTATCATGAAGACTTGTCTTGAGCTTATTTGATGATCTGAACAATTCATATTGTAAGGTTCATCGAATATATCATCCTTGTAAAAAATCAAATACTAATTGTTTTAAAATAAATTATTAAAATTATATTAATTGTTTATTTTTTGAAAAATAAATGTGGTCTTATTTTAAGGTTATAAACAACCAACTGATTTAATTTTCTTCATAGATGATCTACTCAACAAACCTTACACGATGAAAAGTTTGGATCAATAATATGAGCTCGGGACAAGAATCCAATGAGCCTCATAGTACCGTGTTGTGCCTGTTGTGCCTTATAAGCACAACACACTCCCCAATTCCATGGAAGCACAGCCATCTTGAAACATGGATCCACTAGATAACTTTTTCGGAAATAAGGGATATTGTGAAGTTTATACATGTTGAACTTTCAACGTGACTGAATTCATACCCAATTTAGAATTGCCAAGCTTAAATCAAAACCATTAAGGGTTAGTTTGGGATGGGGGTTGGCTTTTTGGCTTTTTAACTATTTTAGACTGGGGCTAAAAAGCCTCGTTTGTGAAGGACTTTTTGGCTTTTTTGGCTTTTTTGTGAGGGAAAAAATGTAATAATTATGGGTTGAATGTGATGTTTTGTCTTATTAGGCTAAAAAACCTATTTTGTTTTTTTGCGGCTAAAATAGCCAAAAAGCCCCCAGACTTTTTCTTCCCAAACAAACCCTAAGCACGACCAATTTTATTCATACGAAACTTTATAAAATTTGTGTTAATTTTGTAAATGGATTAAAAATATTATATCTAATTTATTGCACTCATTTTTATACATAATGTATAATACTTTTAAATTTCTTCACATGTTTCAAGGACACATATTAATAAAATTCATATTATATTTAATATATATTCTATAATTGTACACTTGCACTTCAATATTATATATTATGTGTATAGATTCTTTTTTTTTTTTTAATTTTAAGAACTATATATATGATTTTATATTTATATATTATATTAAAAATATAAAATGACGTGAGTCATACAATTCATAATTTATTTTATTGAAAAATTAATTGATGATTCAATTTATGATTTGACAATTGAAACTAAGACTTATTAATTTATTTTTGAATGGACAACATTTATCTAATTTCCCTTAATAATTGTTAGAGATAGAATAGGACAAAGCCAACTTGCGTAAGTGGTGGGAGATTTTTAAGGAATGTGATTGGAAATAAGTCATAATTAGGGGTGTAAAAATGACCCGCGGCCCGGGGTGGGCCCAGGCCTGAGCCTGACCCAGCCTGGGACTTTAAGCCTAGGTCTTCATTTTGAAACCCAGCCCGGCCCGTGGTTCAGCCCATCGGCCCACTCAAGTCCTACTCAAAGCACAGCCTGCCCAAGGCCTAATGTTATTTTTAGTAGAAAAGAATAAAATTTTAGTTAAAAAATAAGCCGGAGCCCAGACCTGTCGGCCCGACCCACTCAAGGCGCGAAGACACTTGAGTCTGAGTTTGGGCCTAGGCCTAATTTTCTGATCCATGACCCGGCCCGAATTTTAGCGGGAGCCTAGGGGCCCAACACAGGCCGACCCGAGCCCAAGCCTGGGTGGGTCGGGCCCAATTTACACCCTAGTCATAATTATCTTATAAGTCTAGCCTATATTCAAGTGTATTAGATATGTAATTAGTTTTTCTTTTTTATATATTTTAGACAAACTAATTACGTGTTTCATTGTTTTAAGATAGAAATACAACCATGAGATAACTTCTTGAAAATAGGGGAATACTTTGAAGTTGATATTTGTTGAACTTTCAAAGTGGCGGGATTCATACTCAATTTGGTATTGACAAGCTCAATTTGAAACCGTCAACCACGCCCAATTTTATTCGTTTCAAACTTATTTTTTTTAATTTCATAAATGGATTATGAATGAGTAGCATTTATAAATGGGTAACAAGAAATTTAATTCACTGGCATCATCCACAAATCCTAGAATGAACATAATAATAATATATATAATTGTTATTTTTTTTTTCATTTTAAGAACCATATATATGATTTTATATGTAAATATATAAGTATATATTATTATATTAAAAAAATATAAAATGAAATGAATTTTACGATTTGAAAATAAGACATATTAATGGATTGCATTATCTTGACTAATTGTTAGAGATAGATAGAATATGACAAAACCACATTGGATGGGTGGTGGGAGATTTCTAAGGAATCTGCCTGGAAATAAGTCATAATTATCTTATAAGTCTAGCCTTATAGTCAAGTATATTAGATATATAATTAGTTTTTCTTTTATCTTTTTTTATTATATATATTTTAGACAAATTAATTATGTGTTGCATTGTTATAAGATGGAAACATGGATATGAGGTGCGTGTTGTGCCTTGTGGCACATTATGCATGTTTTGATGTATCATGGAGACTTGTCCCAAACCTATTTGATGATATGAACAATTCATATTGTAAGATTCATCGGACATATCATTCTTGTAAAAAATAAGGCCTAACTGTTTTACAATAAATTATTAAAATTCTATTAACCGTTTATTTTTTTAAAAATAAATGTAGTCTTATTTTAAGGTTATAAATAACCAAGTGGTTTGATTTTTTTCATGAATGATCTACTCAATAAACCTTAGACAGTGAAAGGTTGGGATCAATAACTTGAGCTCGGGACAAGGATCCAATGAGCCTTACAACACCATGTTATGCTTGCTATGCCTTATAGGCGTAGCACGCTCGCCACCTTGAAACATGGATCCACCAGATAACTTTTTGGAAATAAGGGATACTGTGAAGTTTATACATATTGAACTTTCAAAGTAACTGAATTCATACTCAATTTAGAATTGACAAGCTTAACTTGAAACCATTAAGCACGTTCAATTTTATTTGTCTGAAACTTATTTAAATTTGTGTTAATTTTGTAAATGGGTTAAAAGTATTATGTTTAATTTATTGCACTTATTTTTATACATAATGTATAATATTTTTAAATTTCTTTACATGTCTCAAGGACACACATTAATAAAATTCATATTATATTTAATATATATATTCTTAATTGTACACTTGTACTTTAATATTATATATTGTATGTATAGATTTTTTTATTTATTTAAATTTTAAGAACTATATATATGATTTTATATTTTTACATTTTATTAAAAATATAAAATAATGTGAGTCTTACAATTCATAATTTATTTTATTGAAAAATCAATTGATGATTCAATTTATGACTTGACACATGAAAATAAGAATTATTAATTTATTTTTGAATGGACAATATTGCTTTAATTCCCCTTAATAATTGTTAGAGATTGAATAGGACAAAATCAACATGGGTGGGTGGTGGGAGATTTCTAAGGAATGTGACTGGAAATAAGTCATAATTAGAGGTGTAAAAATGACTCGCGGCCCGGGGTGGGCCCAGGCCTAAGCCTGACCTAGCCCGGAACCTAAAGCCTACGTTGTCATTTTGAAACTCGACCCGGCCCGTGGTCCAGCCCCCGGCCCGTGGTCCAGCCCATCGGCCCACTCAAGTCCTACTCAAAGCACAGCCCACCCAAGGCCTAATGTTATTTTTAGTGGAAAAGAATAAAATTTTAGTTAAAAAATAAGCCCGAGCCCAGACTTGTCGGCCTGACCCGCCCAAGGCCGAAGACCCCTGAGTGTGAGTTTGAGCCTAGGCCTAATTTTCTGACCCGTGGCCCGGCCCGAATTTTAGCAGTAGCCTAGGGGCCCAACATGGGCCGACCCGAGCCCAAGCCCGGGTGGGTCGGGCCCAATTTACACCCTAGTCATAATTATCTTATAAGTCTAGCCTATATTCAAGTGTATTAGATTTGTAATTAGTTTTTCTTTTTATATATTTTAGACAAACTAATTACGTGTTTCATTGTTTTAAGATAGAAATACAACCACGAGATGACTTCTTGAAAATAGGGGAATACTTTGAAGTTGATATTTGTTGAACTTTCAAAATGGCGGAATTCATACTCAATTTGGTATTAACAAGCTCAATTTGAAACAGTCAACCACGCCCAATTTTATTCGTTTCAAACTTATTTTTTTTAATTTCATAAACGGATTATGAATGAGTAGCATTTATAAATGGGTAACAAGAAATTTAATTCACTGGCATCATCCACAAATCCTAGAATGAACATAATAATAATATATATAATTGTTATTATTTTTTTTCATTTTAAGAACCATATATATGATTTTATGTAACGCTCTCAAAATAATACATAAAACCCATTACTTTAAACATGCATTGATATAAAAGAAACCAACCATTTTTATTCATCAGAGTAATTCTTACACTGTATCGCATGTTAACAACAAAAACAAATGCCCTATGGGCTTACAGCTTTCCAAGTTAACACTTGGTTACAAAAAGAAGAGTACTAACTCAATACATATTAAGCCCTTGGCTTGAATTTACATGTAATACATCAAAATAAACAAAAGAGTCTTCAACTCTCATCATCATCCAAGCTATGTCCTTGGAGGTGGCATACTACCTGTACCTGAAAATAATGTCCCATAAAGGGTGAGCCAACGCCCAGTAGAGATATGCTAAACACAGTACGAGCAATAACTAAGACACTAGCAATTGATAAATGTTCAATTTCCATAAATCAATTCATAATCCATTTCCATTTCATTTCAGTTTCCATTTCTTATCAATTTCACAATTGACATCAACGGCTCAGAACCTGGCCAACTACTTATATGAGACAATGACTCATATTAAACATTTCCCATTTTTACAATAGATAAACATACTAGTTGTATCAATACCTCAACAGATAAGCATACAAGCTGTATCCACATTTCAATAGATATGCATATTAGCTATATCAACACTTCCAATGATAAGCATATGAGCTGTATCAACACTTCCAAAGATAAGCATATGAGTTGTATCAACACTTCCAAAGATAAGCATATGAGCTATATCAACACATTATCTGACAAGCATATGACCTGTATCAGTGGAGTCCATCCCCTATCTCCTCCCAAACAACATCCGGTTTAGAGGTCCATCCGCTATCTTCCCCTAAACCGTGGAGTACATCCCCTATCTCCTCCCACACACACAGCGTATATACACAATGGTCATATACACAATCAATCAATACATAAAGTTAATGTATTCTATCAACCGTCATACTCTATGACACATCCAATTGATTAGTTTTAGTTTGCCTAATCATCATGCATTGTCTATAACAATCAAAACTACCCTCCACCGGTAGCCCAAGCAATTATTTCTAAACAGATAATAAAAGCTTCAACAGATAAAATATCAATGTTTTCAAAAGTGAGCGATTAACAAATCTAACTCCACTATTCAACCATATAATGAGGCAATTTCATTATTTCCAACTTAATTCCATATAACCACCATTTTCTCAAATTAATCATACCAATTAATTTATACAACCAATTAGGGTTTTCTACCCCATTTCCCAATATTGACCCAATGGTCTATATTTCAACAACCAACATCAATAACACCATTTTGAAACCCAAAATACATATTATGAGCCCAAAATCACAAAACCCTCTTTAACACATTTTGAAACCCTAAGTCCCAAAATCAACCATTTAAACAATAAGCTCAAAATCTAGGTTAAAACTCATAAGAGTGAGTAGGAATCCCTACCTCAAAAGTTGACACCCAACAAAGAAGATGATAAAAACGAAGTTGCTCCAAATCACAAGTTTCTCGGATCAAAAGATAGCCCTCGACGATCAATAACTTTTTTGTAAAGGCCAAAGGTGAGGAAACAACTCCAACTAGATCAATACCTAGAGAGAAGGCAAGGTTCTAGAGAGAGAAGCTCTCAAATGGCGTTTTGGAAAAGTAAGAGAGAGAGTGTGAATGTAAAAAGTGATTTTAAAATGCCCAGCTGCCAACTGATATACGACATTCCCGCTCGAGCGGAGAACACAACGCTCGAGCGTCAAGAACAAAAAACTAGGTCCGCTCGAGCGCAATAAGGCCCACTCGAGCGCCAAGACACAAGAATAAAGTACATCCGCTCGAGCGCGAAAACCAGTCCACTCGAGCGTAGATTTCCCCCTCCCAGAACTTACACCAAATAGTACTACCCGCTCGAGCGCCAGAATACCCGCTCGAGCGCTACCGCTCGAGCGTAAAAATCACACCTGTAGAAGTTTTGCAGGGACACGAAAAACTGGGAGCGTGCAATCTCCGCTCGAGTGCAAGAAGACCCGCTCGAACGGACCTCCTAAAAACTGGGCAACAAAGAATTGAAACCAAAGCCTAACCAAACTGTAACAACTCTGCCCAACACATCCTAAAACCCGAACAAATGGAATTAAAGGATGACAACAAGGTATACCACCACCAACATCACGGAACTGAGTCCGGAACACAACAGAACAGTGAAGGGACAACCGGGATCGCTATATTTTATATGTAAATATATAAGTATATATTATTATATTAAAAAAATATAAAATGAAATGAATTGAATGATTTGAAAATAAGACGTATTAATGGATTGCATTATCTTGACTAATTGTTAGAGATAGATAGAATATGACAAAACCAAATTGGATGGGTGGTGGGAGATTTCTAAGGAATCTGCCTGGAAATAAGTCATAATTATCTTATAAGTCTAGCCTTATAGTCAAGTATATTAGATATATAATTAGTTTTTCTTTTATCTTTTTTTTATTATATATATTTTAGACAAATTAATTATGTGTTTCATTGTTATAAGATGGAAACATGGATATGAGGTGCGTGTTGTGCCTTGTGGCACATCATGCGTGTTTTGATGTATCATGGAGACTTGTCCCGAACCTATTTGATGATATGAACAATTCGTATTGTAAGATTCATTGGACATATCATTCTTGTAAAAACTAAGTCCTAACTGTTTTACAATAAATTATTAAAATTCTATTAACCGTTTATTTTAAAAAAATAAATGTAGTCTTATTTTAAGGTTATAAATAACCAAGTGGTTTGATTTTTTTTCATGAATGATCTACTCAATAAACCATAGACAGTGAAAGGTTGGGATCAATAGCATGAGCTCGGGACAGGGATGCAATGAGCCTTACAACACCATGTTATGCTTGCTATGCCTTATAGGCATAGCACGCTCGCCACCTTGAAACATGGATCCACCAGATAACTTTTTGGAAATAAGGGATACTGTGAAGTTTATACATATTGAACTTTCAAAGTAACTGAATTCATACTCAATTTAGAATTGACAAGCTTAACTTGAAACCATTAAGCATGACCAATTTTATTTGTCTGAAACTTACTTAAATTTGTGTTAATTTTGTAAATGGATTAAAAGTATTATATCTAATTTATTGCACTTATTTTTATACATAATGTATAATATTTTTAAATTTCTTTGCATGTCTCAAGGATACACATTAATAAAATTCATATTATATTTAATATATATTCTTAATTGTACACTTGTGCTTTAATATTATATATTGTATGTATAGATTTTTTTTTTTTAAATTTTAAGAACTATATATATGATTTTATATGTATACATTTTATTAAAAATATAAAATAACGTGAATCTTACAATTCATAATTTATTTTATTGAAAAATCAATTGATGACTTGACACATGAAAATAAGAATTATTAATTTATTTTTGAATGGACAATATTGCTTTAATTCCCCTTAATAATTGTTAGAGATTGAATAGGACAAAATCAACTTGGGTGGGTGGTGGGAGATTTCTATGGAATGTGACTGGAAATAAGTCATAATTGTCTTATACGTCTACCTTATATTCAACCGTATTAGATATTTAATTAGTTTTTCCTCTTCTTATATATATATATTCAACCGTATTAAATTTCTATGGAATGTGACTGGAAATAAGTCATAATTGTCTTATATATATTTAATTCCGTCTCTTCTTATATAGCGACCCCGGTCTTTTCCCATTTGATTATTGTATCCGGACTTAGGTTCCGTAGATTCCGTCATTGTATAATTGTTGTTGTCATTCATTATTTTCTTATTTTGAGTCTTGGGTTGTGTTGGGAAGTTTTGGAGCAGGTTGGTTGAGCTTAGGAACCAAGTCTAGTTGCCCAGATTTTGGCTTGTCCGCTCGAGCGGGGGTTTGGACGCTCGAGCGGGGAATACACCCATCCAGTATGTCCTGTGTAGTGTTGGCCGCTCGAGCGGGGGATTGGACGCTCGAGCGGGAAGTCGTGAGTGACGCTCGAGCGGGGAGTTGGGAGCTCGAGCGGGGACCTGTCTGCAAAAACTTCTGGGAGAGTGCATTCGCCGCTCGAGCGGGAGTTTGGCCGCTCGAGCGGGAGTCTGTGAGTGGCGCTTGAGCGGGGGTTTCCACGCTCGAGCGGGGCGACTGGTATAAAAATTCGAGATCCGACTTTCAAGATCATTTTTCATCTCCTTTTTGATTTTAAAACCCTAGAACCGTCTTCTCCCTCTCCCTACACACCTTCTCTCTTAGGTTTGGTCTACTTAGAGTGTATTTCTACCCTAAGTCCTTTGTTAAAAAGATAGAGTGAGTCGAGGGCTTCCATTTAATCTGAACATTTGGTGGTTTGGAGCACTTTGGAATTTGGGTCTTCATCTTCATCTTATCCATTCGAGTTCTTCACTTCAAGGTAGGGATTTCCTACTCCATTCTATAAGTTTTGTTCTAAGTTTTGGTATTTTGATATGTTGGGAGTACTTTGGTAATTTTGGGAAAAATCCTAGTTGTATTAATAAATTAATTTGTATAATTAATTTAAGGAAATTGGGGAAATTGGTGAAATGCATGAAATTGAGGAATTCATTGATTAAATTGTGTAGTTGGATAATTTAAACCACTCACCTATTGAATTGTTGTTATATTTATTTTCAGTCTAGAAATAACTGTTTTGGGCTATCGGTGGAGGATAGTCGTGATTGTTGTAGACATTGCATGTGGATTAGGAATAACTGAAACTAATCACATTGGTTAAGTCATTAATTTTGACTATGGCATTGATACAGAAAATATGTGTATTGATTGAGCATTGCATTTGCATACATTGTTTTGTGTGTGGGAGGAGATAGGGGATGTACTCCACGGTTTAGGGGAAGATAGGGGATGGACCTCTAAACCGGATTTTTGTTTGGGAGGAGATAGGGGATGGACTCCATTAGCACCATTTTTATGTGTGCTTATTATATTGAAGTGTTTTTACATGATTATTGATACAGCACTAAAATGTGTATCAAATGGGAAGTATGAAGTGTTTTGATATGAGCATGAGTCTCATTTGTTTTGTTGATATTGGAAGTAATGGGAATATGATATGTAATCCACTGTTGTAAGTTTGGCCAGGTTCTGAGCCATGTTGATAATAATGGAAAGTGAAATGTGTCTTAGACATTAGTGTCATGAGACTGTTTAATGATAAAATTGATTATCTTGGTTAACCATCTATTGAATGCTATAGCTTTATTCAATGCTTATATTTGGTTTAGTATTTTTCTACTGGGCTGTGGCTCACCCTTTATGGGAACATCATTTTCAGGTTCAGGTGATAAACTACCTCCAAGGACTTAGCTTGGGAGGGTTTGGCTTCTGGATTGAAGAAGACTACCTTTAGTTAATAGTTTTGCATGTAAACATTCAAGCCTAGGGCTTTTCTTGTATTGAGATTAGAACTTATATTTTTGAATCCAAGTGCTGGCTTGGAAAGATGTAAGCCTGTAGGGCATTTTATTCGATGTTACATGTAATGCTTTATTTAGTAATACTCTGATGAATGAATTAATAAATTGTCTTCTTTAAATAATGCATGTCAATGATATATATAATGGGTTAATTTTGAGGGCGTTACATCTTATATATTAGACAAACTAATTATGTGTTTCATTGTTTTAAGATAGAAATACAGCCACGAGACAACTTCTTGGAAATAAAGGAATACTTTGAAGTTATTATTTGCTGAACTTTCAAAGTGACGGAATTCATACTCAATCTGGTATTGACAAGCTCAACTTGAACCGTCAACCACACCCAATTTTATTCGTTTCAAACTTATTTGTTTTAATTTCTTAAACAAATTATAAATGAGTAACATGAAATTTAATTCACACTAGCATCATCCACAAATTCTAGAATGAACGTAATAATAATAATAATAATAATAATAATAATAATAATAATAATAATAATAATAGCTTCTGCTCCTTTTTATGTTTCTTTTTTCTTCTTCTAATTCATATGCATGTTCATTTTTTTCCCCCACAAGTGGAGTGAACTAATCCAATTTTGACTAAACACAAATGCCTTTTTACTCTATATATGCTCTCTGTCTCCTTCAACAAGCAATCCTCAAGGGCAAAACCATGATTTTTGTCAAGGGGGCTAAGAACTTGCCTAGAATTCATTAATGAAAATTTTCCTATTTGACAATTGAAAGAAGCACAAATTTTGAACTAAGAACAAAGCAAAATCTTAGATATTCATTGATAAAATACGGGGTTTGATTACAAATAACCTCAAAGACTTTCCATATTTTGGAAATGATGCATGATAGCCTCATTTGGAATGCTACTACAAATCTCTCCCTCAATATACACAACTAGGTTATCATTCATCAACTGATTACCATTTTCATTGCGAAGCCTGTTCTTTACAATCTTTGGCGCAGAACATGCCCTCTCTATTGTGGCAATCGCAATAGGTAAAATCAGTGCCAAAGTCAACAGTTTGTAAACCAAGAAATAAATTCTCTCTTTTCTAGTCTCAACCATCTTCCAAGCAAGGTCACTGATTCCTTTTAAATTTGAAAACTCAACACTAGACCGCATATCAATGATAAAATTCTCAACCTGAATAAGAAGTTCTGTAAGCTCAATAGCTGAAAAGTCTTTTAGATAATTGGGCAAAACGATCAATTTTGTCATATCAAAAGCAACAAATGAATCGAATGGATTTAGGAATGCAACACAAAGAAGCAACTCAATGTTCACCTCATTAAAATGATTATTCAACCCTTGGAGTTACATATCAATGACAAAATCGAACAACTTGACGAAGTAGTGATAAGAGTTTGTCATTTCTTGATCTATACACCTTTATCTCCCTCGAGGTACATACAAGTCATCCATATTAGGAACATCAATACAATGTTTGTTAAAAAAAGAGGAAACTTCATCCATCAAAGAACTCCACCCACTATCCCTCATCATTTGGAGTTGTTGCTTGCATACTTCTACTAATCCTATCACATTCACAATATCTTGGTCTTTTCTTTGTAATGCTTGTGACAAATCATTTGTAATTCCCAATACGGATTTCATCAAATGTAGATTAAACACAAAATCAAAGGATTGTAAAGGGTCAAATAGGTAGAATGCTTCTGCTCTGTCATCGTCTACTATCACGTCAAACACATCAAGCACATCTAAAAACATACTAATCAAACTCAACAAAACTATAACAAAAAAAGGTTTTTACGGCGCACAATGCATGTTGTAAAAACCCTTCTACAACGTGCAGCGCGCGTCATATTATGAGCAGTCATGAAAAGTCATTCACTTTTAATGACATGCTTCGTACGCCATTAAAAACTATTTAACGGCAGATTGTGTGCGTTGTTGTTACTTTTTCTACGACGTGCTAGAATACGCCGTTAAAAACTATTTAACGGCAAATTTTGTGCGTCGTCGTTACTTTTTCTACGACTACTTTTGCACGCCGTTAATTGGTAAGACAAATAACGACGCTAATTGTATGCCGTAAAATATGTAATATGACTTATTATGCCGGCCGTAGAATATGCAGTTTTTTTTTTAATTTTTAAATTCAGCAGGTTCTATTTGACCAATTTTGTACAATCTAACAAATATTACAAACAAGCATCATAAAATATCAATCAACCACCAAAATATTGTTTAAAACATCAAAAAGAAACTATATCCATAAATTATAAACATTCAACAATTGTCTATATATTCCAAACATTCGAAAACTATATCCTTAAGTTCTAAACTGTCCAAAAAGTTTAAACCATTCGAAACTATGCATATCTAAGTTTCTAAACATATCCAAAACTATTAAGAGATTATTTAAAACTGCTGGCAACAATTCCTACAGCAGTCGCAGCTGCAGCAAATCCACTTGCTCCTATCACAAGGACGAGGGTGCCCATCTAAGCTTGCAACTCTTACCACATTGCTTCAAACCTGCATTTATCACCTAGCAAAAGAGATTTTAGAATGACAAAATAGATTTGTGACAATTTTAAACAGTAAAGTTGATTTCAGGCAATTTTCACAATTTAGAGGGGGAGTTCACAATGAGCCAAGAGGAAAACACTAAAAAATTGAAAAAATAAGATAAAAAGAAAATCACCAACCATGTGGCAAATTTATAGCAACATTAAAAACAAAAATATAATTTAAGAAAAATTCTCTTTAATGCTGTGTTTGGTTGGGGAATTTGAAAAATAATTTGGAAAGGGAAAGAGAAAGAGAAAGGTTAAATGTAAATAAAATATACCTACATTTCACATACACACCTTTTTCCTTTCCATTTCCAAATCCCTTCCCAAATCGCTCAACCAAACACAACGTAAGTGAGTTGAGATAGGATTATTATTGCAAGCTTACTATAATGATTTAAAGAAGAAAAATTAAATTTCTAAACAGAAAGATATAAACAGGCTTTTACTTTAAGCAGAGCCTCCATGGAAAAAAAAATGAAAAATTAATGTTGTTAACCATCCATACCTTGAGTTCAAAAGTTTCTTCAGAAACTGTAGATGGAAAACTGTTAAGAGGCATGTCAACCAAAGTTGTTAACCCACCTGTATAAACGAAGTTAATTAAGTACTTAATTACATGTGCAAATAAAAGTTTGATTTATAAAGTCAACAACCAGATATAATTAGACATAACAAAGAATGAATTCTTATTTTCTATATATATGATAACCCAATAGGGTTAGGTATTTTTGTAAATGAGAGACAATCAAATTGGAGTGATCCTGTATAACAGCCCAAAAGACAGTGATATCAGTCAGAATATGAAGAAAGAAGATCATATAAAATAATACATTGTAGCTGATGAAGCTAGTGACTAAATGATTCAATTTAACTATGTCATATTAAATTGCATAAAGTAATGTTTCAATGTCACTTATATCTTAAAAGTACTAGTAACATAGAAAAACAATAGTTGGGTGACTACCTGAGTTGCCTTGGGTTTTCAGCAATATTCCAGCTTGAAACAATATCCACTTGAGATTCATCATGCACAATTCCATTTTCTGGTTCAGAAATACCTTCTAATGTTTCACTATTGATTCTAGCTTGGATTCCACCATAATTGAACTACTATAGAAAAATTGGAACAAAAAATTATTAGAACTTGGAATCAAAACAGAATATATTTTACTACTGCACCGTAATCTGTAGTAGATATCATTCTACCTATATAAAATATGTTTAAGTAATTTTGTTTAGCACTAAGTTCGTACCTTATCTAGATGGACATTTCACAACATCTATCCAGCACCCAAATTTCAATTGGTATACATATTCCACAGAAAGAAAAGCCAACTTACTGAGCTCTTCTATTGTTGTTATTTTTATCTCTCAAAGATGCTGCAATTACCCTCTGTTTTAACAGAAGTAAGCAATATTCCAACCATGAATATATTTGCTACAAAGTTAGAAATTGAGACAAACTCTGCTTTTACAAGTGAATGCTTCACCTTAATTCCTCTTTAATTATGTTGTCTCTATTCATGTGTTCATGTCTCCAAATTAACACCCAAGTTTTTTCCGTCCTTTCATTATCTAAATTCATTAGAGCAGAGAACTTATAATGTAACTACATTGACACTTATTTGTGATACTCTTAGTTCTAGGTCAAAGGGTAAATCCTGACCTTAAGAAACAATTTTATAGGGTCAATCAAGGATTTGTACTGTCGCGAATATTGCATGATTGCAAATGAAATTTTATTAATCTTATGTTTTTTAGTATTAAATGGTCTGCTTTGCCCAGTGGTTCTTGATGGTGCAGATTTGATTGACGAAAACTACCTCTGTAGAAATAGGGATAAGGTTGTGTATGTATTGCCTTTATTATACCCAGCTACTTTAGTTGGAGCTTCATACATTGCTTTACCCTATTGTTTTTGTTTTTATATTTTTGAGTATTGGTCTATACTAGGATATAAATAACACTATCATAGTATCATGTCTCTAGGCTGTGGAAGGAAAAGTTAGATAAATTTTACAAGATTTTCAAATGGGATTGTTGTGTGGAGGTGGTCATTTGTGGTGGTGTGCTGTGGTGGTTGTGACATTTTAATGGAGGTTGCTAGAAGTGAACGAGGTGTCAGCAGCTTTGGTGCAATGGGAATCAGCAAGGAGGAGTTATTGAAGATTTGTACAGAGATGCATGGACTTCTTGCTGGTGGAAAAGAAGTGGCAGTTTTATATAGTTAGTATGTCTTCCCTCTTTTGAAGGACAAGGGATACTAGCTGCCAATAGTTTCTTTCTTTCCTTGAATATCTGTCCTTTTTTCTTCTTTTCCTCCTCTTTTCTAGACAGCCCTATTGCTAGAGAGCAATAGTGGCTGTTGACATGGCAGAGTACAATCACTTGGTGAATTATATAGTTGTACTTTGTGCATGGGTGTGGTGGCGTTGGTGTTGCTGGGTAAAATGTGGTGCTTTTGGTGGAGTATATGTATCCTCTTTTCTTCAACAATCAAAGATCCTATCCATCCGTAGTTTTTTGTCATGTCCTTTTAGTCTCAATTTGTGTGTCTGATCATACATACATCTCATCCCAACCGTTCATAGTTGGCTACAGAAGTTTGCTTCACCAGTCTACTGCCTAGGGTTTTGCCTTTTTCTTTTCTTTTTCCTCTTGCTTTACACACAGCTATGCCTTTTCTTACCATTGCAACATAGGCATCATGGTTCAAACCACATTAACAGTCTCACTACATGGATGGTTAAGACTGTGTACATCTAATTCTCTTCACACCCCAGGTTAGCAGGAGCCTTGTGCACCGGGACTATCCTTTTTATATGCCTTTCTTACCAATTCCCTGTTTTCTTCTCTTCTGGGTAATTCCTGCCTTTGATTTGGCTCAAATTCACTGCCTATTTAGGCAAGTGGACAATTCATCCTTCTACTTTGATCAGAAGACCTTGACTTATAGATAGTTTCTATTGGAGAAGAAGTGGATAATTCATCCTTCTACTTTGATCAGAAGACCTTGACTTATAGATAGTTTCTATTGGAGAAGAAGAATAGGGCCTTGCATTTTAATATGTCCTGTTCAATACAATTTAATATGTCTTGTTTTGTTTTCTGTATACATCTAGTGTACTGGTTTGAGCCGCTTTTATGGTCTTTTTCTGAATAAAATTTTATCTTCTTCTTCTTCTTCTTCTTCTTCTTCTTCTTCTTCTTCTTCTTTTTTTTTTTTTTTTTTTTTTTAACTTACAATGTACACTAAAAGAGAGTTTTAGCCTTTAACCGTCTATTTCTAATATTTCCCTGTAATTTGTACTGACTTTATTATCAGGACAAAAATAATGGTAGTGATGATAATTTATTGCTAATGGTGACGAACTAAACTAACTTTTTAAATTTTTAAAAGCTTTCTATGTTCCACGATTAGAGGGAACTGATAGGAGTTAAATACTAAAATCATTAAATCAAGCTGATTGATGCCCCTTCATGTGTGCAGTGCTGTTAATTGTTGACGTATTTTTTTGGAGCCTAACAATTTGCATAGGAATTACATTACATCTTTATCAATGGTGCTTCATGTATTGGTTCCAAGTTGCCCTCATAATGTTGACAGTGCATTTTTTGGGAGCCTAATAATATATATATATATAGAGAGAGAGAGAGAGACAGAGAGAGAAAGAGAGACAGAGAGAATAAAATGTCATGATCTTGTTTCCAGGGTTACTTTCTGTTGTTATGGACATATTTTCTAACCTGAGAAAATGTTCATGTTTGACCACTCGTACATTCTGCAGTTCATTAATTTTAAAATAGTAGCCTGAATTATTATTATTATTATTATTATTATTATTATTATTACTATTATTATTATTATTATTATTATTATTATTATTATTATTATTATTATTATTATTTTGCTTGGAGAACTAATTGCTGGACCCTTATTATTTTTGTTTTTGATTTTGGTGCAGTTAGTTACATGGTTCCTGGTCCGCATCTCTGTCCTTTATGGTGTGTTTGTTTTCTAGTACCTGAGTTAACACTGTTGATTTGTTGGATTATATAAGTGATCAGTTGCTTCCATTTTGAAGTTTATTAGTCTAATGGTCATTTTTGAGACAAAGATTGCATTAGCAAGAAGCTTAGTAAGTTATCTTTCTGTTCATCTCCTTTGTTATGATTCACAGCAAGGTCTATGAACTGGACATGTTGATCAATTTGTTGGTGATTGTATGAACAGACATGGACTTAGCATGGTCCACGAAATTTTCTGTTTCGGCATTTGTGTTGTCCAAAGATTTGTTCTCTTGTTTTGTATATGCTATATTTTGACGCCATTTGCAAGGACACTGCAGTTCCGTGGTTCGTTTTATAGGATTTTCAGTTTTTATTTTTATTTTTATTTTTTTTAATAACAAGGAATCTCCTAATGCCACCAATGGTGAGACTCGGCATAAAATCTGACTCATATATCAAAATGCGAACTCGAATCTACGACCTTCTGATTGTTTACCTGATAGAATGTAGTTTTGCTTGAAAGTTTTGAACCATAACATGTGAATGTCTTTTGGAAATGTTTTGATCTTTGCGTGTGTCTGTAAACCTGGAGTATCACGGGATGTTTTTCATATAATGCTCCCGACTAATGATGCGGCGAATATGTTTACAGGTGTGACAATGTTGACCTGCCTTTGTTAAGTAATTAGGAGACGAAATGTCTACCTAGTGTGTTTTGTGATTTTTTTTATTGGTTAGAAGTACCATATGAACAATGTCATATGATATTTCGTAACTACCTAATAATTTTGCATCTACCTAATAATTTTGCATCTACCTAATAATTATGCCTCACGATCAATTCTTGGACTTGCTCATCAATAGATGTTGCTATGAGCGTCTTCAATGCATTTGTCATTACTACATATATTGCCGCTTCGGCAAAAAAGAGAGCTTCAGTACAATTTCCATTTGAGTTGCTAAATTTTGGTTTAATTTTATGCTAAATGTTAGGACCCTTGATTGTCAAATCCGGATACAAACCTTTGTGTTGTTAAAGTTGTTATTTTGTCAGTGTTTTTGTTCTTCCCGCTCGAGCGGGGACATTGACGCTCGAGTGGAGTTTGTGGTCTCTCAGTATTTCGACAGGTCTGTAAAAGTACTGGAGTGCGTGATTTTGCGCTCGAGCGGGTTATACAGCGCTTGAGCGGATCTCTGTGTTACCACACGCGTATTTTGTTGAAGCCGCTCGAGCGGGATGTTGGGCGCTCGAGCGGAGATCGCGGATTCAGGATTCCTATTTATATCTGTTAGGTTGTTTTTAGGATGACTTTTTTCCTAGATCTTTTTCAAGAGTCCTAGGGTTTTGTTTGAAGTCTTCTTCTGAAGTTTTGATGAGTTTTCCTTGATGTTTTGAGAAGAGTTCTTCACTCATGATCTAAAATACATACATCAAGGTGTTGGTTACTTTAAATTCAAGAGAGAGTTCTCTTCGGTGGATTCCGAAGATTCAAGCGTATAGTTTCAAAAGGCGTTTGATCTTATACGTAGTTGTTAATTCAACAAGTGAGGTTGTGGAATCAATTTCAGGATTGATCAGTTCCGAGACGAAGTCGTGGAGAAAGAGTTACAGAAGATTCGAAGACAAATTGACTGAGTTGGGTAATTTGTATGTTATCTTTGTAATCTTTTTTACTTCAGTAGTGGATTGATTAGTGGTGTTTCGCCCGTGGTTTTTTTAATCACAGTTGGAGGTGTCCAATTGTGGTTTTTTCCACGTTAAAATCGTTTGTGTCGATTTATTATTAATTCTGAAAAACAAACAATCTAAATCACTCTCGTAAGTGCTTGTTGATTTAGATTGTGTGTTTTGGATTTTTGGGATTTGGAATATTTGAATTTTGATCTAATCATGAATCACTTAGGATTTTCAATTGGTATCAGAGCAGGTCACTCTTTTTTTAAAAAAAATATAGGAGTGTGATTTTGTGTGACTAGTGATATGGATTCTATTCGTGAAGGTAACTCGACCCATAGACCTCCTTTACTCGATGGTACAAACTATTCTTATTGGAAAGCTCGTATGAGAGCATTTTTTAAAATCCATCGATGAGAAAGTTTGGCACAACGTAATCTATGGGTGGAGTGAACCTACTATCACCATTAATGGTGTTGATATTCCTAAACCCCTTGATAAATGGGACACGACTGATTACCAAAACTCGAGTTGGAATAGTAAGGCTCTCAATTCCCTGTTTTGCTCCGTCACACCTGAAGAATTTCGTCGTATCTGCACGTGTGAGGTAGCAAAAGAGGCTTGGGACATTCTTGAAACAATTCACGAAGGTACTACTTCTGTCAAAAGGTCAAAACTTCAACGTCTCACCTCATCCTTTGAAACCCTTTTTATGCACGATGAGGAGACGTTTGATGATTTCTATGCAAAACTTAGTGATATCGTGAATTCCTGTTTCACACTCGGGGAAAAAATCCCGGAAGCTAAAATTGTTGGAAAAATTTTGAGGTCTTTACCCGAGAGGTTCCAACCAAAAGTGACAGCCATTGAGGAGGCTCAGGATGTTGATACCCTCAAGCTTGATCAATTGGTTGGAAACTTGCAGACTTATGAAGCCCACCAGATTTCAAAGAAAAAACAAAAAGAAAGTATGGCTTTCACTAGTGCTCATGAGTCTGCAAAAACTCCGAAGGTTGAATTTGATTTAGAATCTGAAATGACGGCTATGTTTACTAAACAATTTAAAAAAATTTTGAAGAAAAAGAAGC
Organism: Camellia sinensis; assembly: GCF_055761805.1. Classification (NCBI taxonomy): domain Eukaryota; kingdom Viridiplantae; phylum Streptophyta; class Magnoliopsida; order Ericales; family Theaceae; genus Camellia; species Camellia sinensis. The sequence continues at coordinate 33,598,175 of NC_138966.1, read as the reverse complement.
CTAATTTCAGAGACCCTATTTCTAAAGACAAGAGTAATGAAAAACCCAAAACTTTTCCACCAAAACTTGCTCCAAAAACTGAAAAGAAGATTGTAAAGGGGCAAGGGGTCAAGTGCTATGAATGTCAAGGGTTTGGTCACATTGCCCTTGAATGCCCTTCGAAAAAGAATCGAAAGAAAGTCTACACTGTAACTTGGGATGATGAAAGCGGGTCGGAGCAAGAACCTGAAGAACCTGAATCTGGAGAAGACGGGGATAGTGCTTTCATGGCATTTTGGTCCACTTTCACTCAAACTCTTCCAAAGCCTGCAGAGTTAGCTCGTGGTCAGAACCTATATCTTGCTCCTACCTTTGATGGGAGTAACTACCTGTTTTGGAAAATCAGAATGAGGGCTTTTCTGAGAGCTTTTGATCCAGAAGGCTGGCAGGCCATTGAAGAAGATACAGACAGGGCTGACAATCCGAGCAATCAGAGAGCCCTATTCACTATTCGTGGAGCAATTTCTACTGAAGAACAGCAACGGGTTGTTCGTTGCACAAAGGCTAAAGAGGTATGGGAAATTTTGAGCCAATTCCATGAAGGAGGAAATTCACATTCACCACCATCCAGCAACTTTTCAGTCTTAGTTGCTAGATTGGAAGAGGCAAAGGAGAATGAAGAGCAAAAAGAGGATGATGAAACATCTGATGACAATGATGAGATCAATGGCGATGAACTACAACAAGCTTATGAAAAGCTATACGAGGAATCTCTGAATTTATCCAAAACCAACGACAAACTCTCTCTCAAGATCAAAACATGTGAGAGTGAGAATGTCAGGCTGAAAGGAGAACTTGTAGCAGCAAAGCAGAATATCGTCAAGATCTCGAGTGACAGGCAAGACTTATGTGGAAAACTACTATCCTGTGAAACTGAAAGGAATGAACTTCTGAAGGTGTATTCCACAAATGAAGAAAAGCTTGAAAGTCTTGAGCTGTCACAAGCCAGATTGGAAGAGATAGTCTGTCAAAAGGATGAAGAGCTTCGTGTTGCTAGAGCCACTATTGCCATGTGGAACAAAGGTTCCAAATCTTTAGAAGACATCCTCGGGTCTCAACAAATGGGTTGCGACAAAAGCGGGTTAGGCTATGGTGCAACAGCTCACAAAGGACATGCCTCTACTTCACATGACAAGAAGACTCAAGCAAAGGGAAAATTGAAGGTAGACCAGGCTGATCTCTCTCTTCATCTACCTAAAGTTGGTAAGATCAACAAAAAGGAGGTAAAACCGGTTTTTATTTGTCATCACTGTGGTAGGTATGGCCACATACGTCCTTATTGCTATGAATTGTTTGGTAAGGTGTCTCAAAAGAGTAGAAATTCAAATACTTTTTGGGCTAGGAGACAACCTTACATGTCTAGGCGGAATACCAAGACTAAAAAGATTTGGGTGAGAAAAGATGATTTGACTTGTTTAGTTGTTCACACTGCTCTAAAAGCACGTGATTCACACATGTGGTATCTTGATAGTAGGTGTTCTCGTCATATGTCCGGTAACAAATCCTACTTCACCTCCCTTGAAAAATATGAAGGAGGAATTGTTACCTTTGGAGATGGCGGCACTTCGAGAGTCATTGGTAAGGGCTCTATAAGTGTTGCTGGTCTTCCCAAGCTAGATAATGTTCTACTAGTTGATGGTCTTAAAGCAAATCTTTTAAGCATTAGTCAAATGTGTGATTCCCATCATGAAGTATTGTTTTCAAAAAATAAATGTGAAATTTTGGATAAAAAGGGAAATACTGTCTTACATGGGGTTCGCACATCTGATAACTGCTATGGGATTGTTACTACTAATGATCTCACTTGTCACTTTTCCATCATTAGTAACATTGACCTGTGGCATCAAAGATTAGGTCACATGAATTTCAAAGACCTAACTAAGATAGCCAACAAAGAGTTTGTGAGGGGAATACCTAAACTGGGTAAGAATTTGAGCCATGTGTGTGGACCATGTCAACTTGGAAAGCAAACCCGTGCCCCTCATCAAAAGGTGAACAGCTTTACAACCAAACGTCCTCTCGAATTGGTTCACATGGATTTAATGGGTCCTACTCGCACTAAAAGCATCGGAGGTAAAAGATACATTTTTTTAACTGTTGATGATTTTACTCGATTTTCATGGGTAAATTTTTTAAAGGAAAAATCTGATACGTTTGATGCTTTCCAGGCCTTAGTCCTTAAAATCCAAAATGAACAAGGTATTTCCATTGATCGTATCATAAGAATCCGAACTGATCATGGTCGTGAGTTTGAAAATAGTTCGTTTTCGAATTTTTGTGATATACATGGAATTAAGCATGAATTTTCTGCACCCATTACTCCACAACAAAATGAAGTTGTTGAGAGGAAGAACAGGGTTGTTCAAGAAATGGCTAGGGTCATGCTCCTTAGTAAGAAACTTCCTCCAAAATTTTGGGCCGAAGCCATAAATACTGCTGTTTATGTCATAAATCGCGTGTATTTAAGGCCCGGCACTTTACAAACTCCATATGAATTGTGGAAGGGCTTGAAACCTAATGTAAAATACTTCAAAACTTTTGGGGGTAAGTGTTACATCTTCAAAGATAGAGAGCCTTTGGGCAAATTTGACTCCCGAAGCGATGAAGGTATTTTTCTAGGGTATTCAACCACTAGTAGGGCTTTTAGAGTCTATAACCTGCGAACTTCATCTTTAATGGAATCTATCAATGTGGTTATAGATGACACAGGTGCACCTACTCCAACAACAAATGAGGATGACAATGATGAATCTCCAATCTTGGATACTGAACCACAAAATCAAGGAGAATCTGGGGACCAATCACAAGAAATTGCTACAGCTCTATCCTCACAGGTAAGTGCAAGTCCAAAGAGTGCACAAAAGGATATCACTCCTGTTGCTTCTATCACCGCAAGTCCTGAGCTAAAACCATCAGCAAGGGTGAAACTGAACCATCCAGCTCAACAGGTGATTGGAAGTGTCTCGGATCGAATGAAAACCCGAAGACAGATTCGGGATGAGGTATCACATATGTGTTATGTTTCATTAATTGAACCTAAGAATTTTAGAGAAGCCTTGCTTGATGATAGTTGGGTCAATGCTATGCATGAAGAATTAGGTCAATTTGAACGTAACAAAGTTTGGACTCTAGTTCCCAGACCTAGAGACATGAATGTGATAGGTACCAAGTGGATCTTTAAAAATAAATCTGATGAGAATGGTACAGTTGTTAGGAACAAAGCTAGGTTGGTTGCTCAAGGCTACACACAAGTAGAGGGTGTTGACTATGATGAGACGTTTGCCCCAGTTGCACGTCTCGAATCTATTCGTATTTTACTTGGTGTTGCATGTTTTCTTGGCTTTAAATTGTTTCAAATGGATGTGAAAAGTGCCTTTCTCAATGGGTACTTGAAAGAAGAGGCATATGTTGAGCAACCAAAAGGGTTTGAGGACCTAAATGTCCTAATCATGTCTACAAGTTAGACAAGGCTTTATATGGATTGAAACAAGCCCCTTGAGCTTGGTATGATAGACTCACTACATTTCTTCTTGATAATGATTTTCAAAGGGGTAGTGTGGATAAGACTTTATTTGTGAAACAAACTAAGTCCCATATTCTTGTTGCTCAGATTTATGTTGATGATATTGTGTTTGGATCCACTGCTGAACATCTTGTGAAATATTTTTCGGATTGCATGACACATGAGTTTGAGATGAGCATGATGGGAGAATTGTCTTATTTTTTGGGTCTTCAAATTAAACAGTCTCCTTCAGGCATATTTGTGTCTCAGTCTAAGTATGCGAAAAATCTTGTGTCTAAGTTTGGTCTTGAGTCTGCCAAACATGCACGCACTCCCATGAGCACCAGTCTTCACCTCTCCAAAGATTCCTCTGGTATTGATGTTGATCCTACCCTTTATAGGAGTATGATAGGGAGTCTTTTGTACCTCACAGCCAGTCGTCCTAATATTGCTTTCAGTGTAGGTGTTTGTGCCCGTTACCAAGCTAGTCCTAAAGAGTCTCATCTTCTTGCTGTCAAACGCATCATTAAATATGTTAATGGGACATTGGGGTATGGGGTTTGGTTTTCTACTGATACTACAGCTGAGATTACTGGTTTTTCTGATGCCGACTGGGCAGGGTGTGCTGATGATAGGAAAAGTACATCCGGGGGGTGTTTTTACCTTGGGAATAATCTGGTTTCCTGGCATAGTAAAAAGCAAAATGCCATCTCTCTTTCGACTGCTGAGGCTGAGTACATTGCTGCAAGGAGTTGTTGTGCTCAAATGTTGTGGATGAAGCAAATGCTTCATGATTATGGGATAGAACAGAACACTCTTACTCTTTTCTGTGATAACACAAGTGCTATAAACATTTCAAAAAATCCTGTCCAACACTCTCGCACCAAACACATTGACATTCGTCATCATTTTATTCGAGAGTTAGTGGAAGAGGGCCTTGTTGTTCTTGAGCACATTCCCACTGAGCATCAAAAAGCTGATATTTTTACAAAACCCCTTGATCTTATTCGGTTTGAGTTCCTTAGAAAGACCTTGGGTGTCATGCTCGATCACTAGAGTGTTACTTGTTTCTTGAGTAGGTGTAAATGTTTTTGCCTTATGAATGCTTGGATGTGATAATCTTATTATCATTGATATCTGTTTTACTTGCATCCATTTTTTTTTTGTACACTACTCATGCTGCATACAAGATCTCATTGTTCATTGGTCATAGCTCATTTTGAATGCCCATGCTCATTAACCTCATGATCTCATTCTGTACACATCCTTGAGATTAATTGTTGCAGGGGTTTCCGCACATGTGATCAAAGTTCTCTATGGACCACTAACAGTGTTTCTTATACTTTTACAGTGGAATTGACCGATACTAGCATATCATGGGTGATGTTGAGTCTCTTAACCATCTACCATCTGTTTTCACTTCCACGGTTTCTCCCTCAGTTCCTTGAAGTCCGGGCATTAGGAAAAGGCTACCTCAGAGGCACCAACCAGACCATCCTTTATGATTTCATTCTTCTCTGGTTTGGTTTCCATACTCTTGAGCGTGAAAGCCACCAGTGAGTGCCCACAAGAAAGAAAATGTTATAAAAAAAAAAAGGGGACTCATTGATTGAGGGGGAGCCTCCGCATTTACTCAACAAATACCCCGTGATTCCTAGTGGTTTGACTTTTCTCTGTATTGTTGAGTTACTCTTGATGGAGGTCCAGCCATCCGATCACTACTAGGATTAACTCTAGCTCAGTGACCTCTCATGGATTGCACACACACACATTTTTTTTGTGAGCTCTCATGTTGGATTTTGAGTTGTACATTCTCATGTAGCTTATGATCATTGATTATCTTTTATCTGCTTTGCTCATGATGTTCAGTGTCATTTTGTTTTCACAACTGCAAGTTTCCAGACTTCATGAATTGCGGATTATCTCATCTTAGTATTCAGTTCTGGCTGAATGTGCTCATCTCCTTTTGTTTCGGGTCTCCCCTCTTGTTATTGAGTATTTTGTTTTTATGAAAAAAAAGAGTCCCGCTCGAGCGGAACTTTGTACGCTCGAGCGTATTTTTTCGTCTTGCAGTAGTTTGCTCTTTGCTTTACAGTTCTGAGAGAGGTATTTTCGCGCTCGAGCGTTCTTATTTGAGCTCGAGCGGGTGTCAGCTTGCCTTGAAGCACGCTCGAGCGTTCATTCCTACGCTCGAGCGGACCGATTTTATATAAAACTCCCTCCCTCGACTCTTCAGGTCATTTTTTCCCCTCCTTTTCAGTTTCTCAGACCTAGGGTTTGGTTCGTGGGCTTTGCGTGGTCGATTTCACCTTCTTTCTTCCTCTTCCTTACTGATTTCACTTTTGGTAAGTTTTACCCTCTCTTCTCCTCTGTTTTGATTGATTTTTCGGCACTTTTGGGGGTTGTCTTTTGGTTTTTTGGTTTTTTTTGTTGGGTTTCATTTTTTTTTCCCTTTTTCTCTCACACACTCTTTCACTGCATCGTCCTGTCTTCCTCATGTTGCATTTCATGTTTATGTGTATGAAATCAGTGTTGTCCATTTGACCTAGGGTTGTGAGTTCCACATGCTTGCGGTTTTTGTGTTTGTGCTACCTGTTTGAGCCCCTGTTTTGACCACAAGATGGAGAAGTGTTGCCATAGGAGTTCTATTTGTTTTTATATCCATGTTTAGCTTCACTAGGCCATTGATATTCTGCCATTGCCATTATGCACATTTTTGCATTCTGCATTTCATTGATATTTGTCTTCCTTGTTTATGAAATGATATCATTGAAATTTGTCATCCATGATTATGCATTATGCGTTTAATGTTACTAATGGTCTCTGTCTTGTGCTTGTTTTGCTCTTCGGGTTTGGTTTCTTTTTGGCTTTGTTGGGTTTTCTGGTATTAGTCCTCTCTCATCTCATCATGTCCGCCCCTAAACGCCGAAAGGCAACTGTGTCTCGTCCTACCTTTAATTCTGAGAGGTTTCCAAATGCTAAGCAAGACAAGTTGTTCCATAAATCTTTTGAGGCTCGCACTGTTCACCTAGAACGGACTGTCCAGCCCAACACTTTCGAATCCATCCCAACACTTTCGAATCCATCCCTATCCATCCATTGTTTGATCCTCTAGGTGGTGATTTGGTGTTGTCTTTTTCTGGGCGTCAAAATCTCGATTGGGTGCGAGAATTTTACTGCAATATTGAGCAAATAAGTGACTTTGAGCCTTCATTCACTACTTGGGTCCGGTCCAAATCCGTTTCTGTCACCCCTGCACTCATTCGCCATCTTCTTAAGGTTGATCAAGTGTACCCTCAACACTATCCTTTTCCTGTGCCGGGCCGTCCTACCTGTGATTTCACTAATGTGACTGAGGTGTTATGTGGTACTTCCCGTCCTTGGCCTACGGGTGCCTTGATTAAACAGTTTGAACTTCTTCCGGAGTTTAGACTGCTTAATCTGATTGTTTGTGCCAACATCCTTGTGACCACTCACTCCTCAGAAATTAATCAAGACCAAGGTTTTATTTTGTTCTGTATTGCACGTCACATGTCAATTAATCTAGCTACCCTGATCATTAGAAAAATGATAGGTGTTTCTGGGAATAAACAGTTAGGACTTCCTTATGGTTGTTTGATCAACCGTCTGTTGTCTGACCTTGGGGTTCGCATGTTAGAGGATGATGAGTTTGCCTTCCCCTCCAGACCATTCACCAAGAAAACTGTTTCTCAGAGTCGGGCTCATGTTAAGGGGGAGTCTTCTCAGGCTGATCCTTCTGCAGGTACCACTGCTGGACTTGCTGAGGAGGCTAAATATGATGCTGCTGCCGCCGGGGGTGAGGAGGATCCTACTCCACCAGTTCCCCCTCTCCCTTTTCTTGATCAGCTTCAGCGTTTTGAGGAGGCTATGACCCAGAGGTTAGACTTTCTCGATGCCCGTTTTGATGCCTTTGATGGTCGTCTTGGTCAGATGGAGCAGACTGCCGCTCACACTACTTCGCAGCTGGACCACATCATTTCCTTACTGACGATTCAGCCGCCCCCTCCTCCACCTGGTGCTTGATTTCTTGCTTTCTTGATTCCCGGTCAAAAAGGGGGAGAGTTTGGTTCTTGCTGTGATATTGATGATATATTAATGGTACTCTGATGATTTGGTCTCTAGTTATGATACATTTTTGTTTTAGATGGTTATTTTTGTTTTGTTCATATGGGTATTTTGTTCATTTGGTTATGTCACTTGGCTATTTTGTTCATATCGATATTTTGTTTCGTTGGTTCTGTCGGATGGATGATTTGATATATTCTTATATAGTTCCACAAGTTTTGGTTTTTTCTAGTATGTTGCTAGTTTTTTCACAGGTGAATGTTGGATGAAGAATTGGCAAGATTGACAAGATTGGCTGTTTAGAGTTGTTTCAAGATTGACAAGATTGGTTGTTTAGAGTTGTTTCAAGATTGGCAAGATTGGTTGTTTAGAGTTGTTTTGAGTTTTTTTATTTGTTTTTAATCTTGTTTAGTGCGTTTGTTTAAGGACATTTGTTTAGAAAGGTTTTGTCTGGGAATTGACAAAGGGGGAGATTGTTAGGACCCTTGATTGTCAAATCCGGATACAAAACTTTGTGTTGTTAAAGTTGTTATTTTGTCAGTGTTTTTGTTCTTCCCGCTCGAGCGGGGACATTGACGCTCGAGCGGAGTTTGTGGTCTCTCAGTATTTCGACAGGTCTGTAAAAGTACTGGAGTGCGTGATTTTGCGCTCGAGCGGGTTATACAGCGCTCGAGCGGATCTCTGTGGTACCACACGCGTATTTTGTTGAAGCCGCTCGAGCGGGATGTTGGGCGCTCGAGCGGAGATCGTGGATTCAGGATTCCTATTTATATCTGTTAGGTTGTTTTTAGGATGACTTTTTTCCTAGATCTTTTTCAAGAGTCCTAGGGTTTTGTTTGAAGTCTTCTTCTGAAGTTTTGATGAGTTTTCCTTGATGTTTTGAGAAGAGTTCTTCACTCATGATCTAAAATACATACATCAAGGTGTTGGTTACTTTAAATTCAAGTGAGAGTTCTCTTCGGTGGATTCCGAAGATTCAAGCGTATAGTTTCAAAAGGCGTTTGATCTTATACGTAGTTGTTAATTCAACAAGTGAGGTTGTGGAATCAACTTCAGGATTGATCAGTTCCGAGACGAAGTCGTGGAGAAAGAGTTACAGAAGATTCGAAGACAAATTGACTGAGTTGGGTAATTTGTATGTTATCTTTATAATCTTTTTTACTTCAGTAGTGGATTGATTAGTGGCGTTTCGCCCGTGGTTTTTTAATCACAGTTGGAGGTGTCCAATTGTGGTTTTTTCCACGTTAAAATCGTTTGTGTCGATTTATTATTAATTCTGAAAAACAAACAATCTAAATCACTCTCGTAAGTGCTTGTTGATTTAGATTGTGTGTTTTGGATTTTTGGGATTTGGAATATTTGAATTTTGATCTAATCACGAATCACTTAGGATTTTCACTAAAAATGGCACTAGATTTGACAAATTCCCAAATTTTGGCAAGCCTTCTCTTACTTTTAATGGGGGTGTTTGTTATAGCTTATTTAATTTGAAAATCTTGTGTTAGACTGCCTAATCTTTCTTGTTCATCACTCAATTATATTAAGCTTGACTATTGTTTTAGTGCTCCCTGTATTCTTCTAAAACAAATCCATAACACTTTCTCTAAAATAAAGGTAAACTGGTAATTTCACAAAATTCAAATTGTGCTCCACCATCCTAAACTCCCACTACTCACAAATTCTCTTTGCGAAGAGAGGTAAATGGAATAAAAAACAAGAGCTAATCTAAGATACAAAGCACGGGCACAATTCGTACCTGCCCTCTTGTTAAAGACCAATATAAAGGCAAGTGAAGCAGAAGACTTCCATTTCCACTTGACTGGAAGAAACAAAGACTCTATAAATTAGTATACATATATGCAACTCTAGTGACATAAAGTATCTCACATCACAACATAGCTTGTACACTTAGATAGCCAAAATGGTTGAGTGTAATCTTATTTGTCAATAATTAATAGAAAGATGATCATGTAGATAATAGCAGACTTCTCGATTCGACGAGTTGAGAAAGCATGAAACTGCAATGTTTACATTGAGAGAGACAGAGAGAGGGAGGGAGGGAAGTACCAATGTTTACGTTGATAATTACTAGCTTGCACTTGTGGCAAAGGAGTTTAGTTTTGAAATCCTTGCAATCAATTTCACCTGAGACCAAAGTGTCGACCTTTTCACATTCCATCCTGAACATTCGTGTAGTTTGAAAACAGAATAATGTGATTCACGTGAGCCATACAGAATGCCATCTGGAAACACTTCCCTCCTGCAAAATCAGTACAATCTTCTTAAACTTTGACAAGATACACGATAGGTCAAAACATCATAAAAATAAAAGGTCACAAAAATGAAGCCTGTTGATACTAACCCAACTAATATACCATGAATATTGCCTTCTGTTCCACAATTTGTAATGTAACCCCAATATTTGTTCTTCTCAAGTTCCCATAGGCGGGCAAACCAATCCAATACACCCACTTCAAACTGCCCAGAATGGACTCCATAGTTGCTATCTATAAATGGATCGCCAAGATTGTTAATAGAGAAATGTTGTAACTATCCCAAAGCACCATAACTGAAATCAAGATTGTAGGGGTACCCTGTTGCAAAACATAGATCTCTATACGAGATACAACAATGTCGTAAATTTTAATGATGTAAAATAAAAAAATTTAAAACTTCAATTGATATAAATACCTGAATACAACTTTGAAAACAATTAAGCATGAATTTTATCAAAAACTAATTTAATGATAAAATTATATCACAATTGTGTTTGAGAGAGAGAGAGAGAGAGGGAGTTCCATCAATTTTTCAAATTCTCTCCCCAACCTCCCAAATGCTTGTATCCCACTATATTTCCACATTTGAGAGACTGAGATGGCCCATGTTCACATAGTGGAAGAAACACATCAGAACTGAAATCTCATAGTACTTTTTCTTCTAAGACTAAGAGAAATAACAAGAAGTACCAAGTAACAAGATCAAAAAAATCTGTTCAAAAGAGTTAACAACAGCCAATTCAAAACTAGATGAAAAGAAATAACCTCTGAGAATAACACAAATAGAACACACAAGAGCAACACCATGTTCACCTATTTCACAAAGTTGGTGACACTACAATGTATGCCAGATTGTTTAGATTTAGGCAAAAACCATATCAATGCGGGGTCTGATGCCTTTTAGATTTGAGAACATGTGGTTGGAGCATACATCTTTTAAACAAAATTTTGAGGAATGGTGGACGAATGCTAGCTGTCATGGTTGGGAGGGTTTTAAATTTATGAGAAAGTTGAAGTTGGTAAAGGAGAAGGTGAAGTGCTGGAATATGGAGGTTTTTGGGTATTTGGAGTATTCAAAAAAGGAGGTGATGAGTAGAATAGTAGAGTTAGACGCTTTAGAGTTGCAAGGGGCGTTAGCTGAGTCTTTTAGGAGGGAAAGATCGGAGTTAAGATTAAAATTAAAAGAGCTGACTTTTGGGGAACAAGTTTCTTGGGCTCAAAAAGCAAAAATCAAATGGTTGATGGAAGGGGATGTTAATTCAAAAAAAATTCACAAGGTTGCAGATAGGCAAAGAAAGAAGAAGTTCATTAAGAGATTGGAAATAAGCCTAGGGGTAATGGTGGAAAGGGAGAATCAAATTGTCAGCGGCATTTACGACTTTTATTCTAAGCTTATTTGAAGGAAGAGATGAGTAGACTGGGGATTGAAGCACTGGAGTGGGGAACCATTGATCCGACAATTGCAACATGGCTTGAAAGGCCTTTTGATGAATCGAAAATTCGAGAGGCGGTCTTTGATTGTGAAAGAGACAAAGCTCCAGGTCTGGATGGTTTCTCTATGGCGGTCTTTCAGGATTGTTGGGAGGTGGTGAAAGGGGATTTGTTGAAAGTGTTTTTGGAATTTCATGAGTCGAGGGTTGTTAATTTAAAAACAAATGCTACGTTCATCTGTTTGATTCCTAAGAAAGTGAATGCTGTTAGAGTGGGAGATTTTAGGCCTATCAGTTTGGTAACGTCGTTGAATAAGATTTTAGGGAAGGTTTTATCAAAATGACTGAGGATGTCTTTAGGGGATACAGTGTCTAGGGCGCAAGGAGCTTTTGTCAAAGGAAGACAAATCTTAGATGTTGCCTTAGTAGCAAATGAAGTAGTGGAAGAATATAGGAGTTCAGGAAGGGAATGTCTTATTTTTAAGATAGATTTTGAGAAGGCATATGACCATGTGGATTGGCAGTTTTTGGATTTTGTATTGGATAAGAAGGGATATGGTGGGCGGTGGAGATCTTTGATTAGGGGTTGTCTGTCAACTTGTAAAATGTCAATCATAGTGAACAGTAAACTAGGGGAATGCTTTATGGCTTCGCGGGGGCTACGACAAGGGGACCCACTATCTTCTTTTCTTTTTATTTTGGTGGTCGATGTTCTGGGAAGGATGGTTGATAGAGCTAAAGAAGCAGGTCTTTTTGCGGGGTTGGAGGTGGGGCGGGATAAAGTTAGTGTGACTCATTTACAATATGCGGATGATACCATATTTTTTTCCTCAAGAGATGAAAGTTAGCTAGTTAATCTTCATTCGATTTTGAGACTTTTTGGGATTGTTTCAGGGCTTAAGGTCAATTTGGGAAGAAGTCATGTGGTGGGTATTAATATGCAGCAAGATCAACTTCAAAACAGTGCGTCACTTTTAGGATGTGGTATAGAGTTACTTCCGTTTAAATATTTGGGTCTTCCATTGGGGGGTAATCTTAGGAGTGAAGCTTTTTGGTCTGCTGTGGTGGAAAAGATTGGCAAGAGATTGGAAGGGTGGAGTAAGGCTTTATTATCACGTGGAGGTAGATACACTTTGGTTAGGTCTGTTTTGAGTGGTATCCCTATTTATTATTTATCTTTATTCAAGATTCCGGTTACGGTGGCAAAGTCTCTAGAAAAGTTGATGAAGGATTTTCTTTGAGAAGGGAAGGATGAGGGGGAAAAGGATCACCTGGTGAATTGGGAGTTAGTGTCATTACCTAAGGAGAAGAGGGGTTTGGCTATCGGTAATATTGTGGCTAGGAACATGGCTCTTCTTGGCAAGTGGTTATGGAGATTTCCCCTTGAGGTTGATTCATTATGGCATTCGGTTATAAGAAGCAAATATGGGACTCATGACAATGGTAGGGATTCACGGGTGGTTTTGAGGGGTAACTGTCGTGCTCCTTGGAAGTCTATTTCTCAAATTTTCACATGTTGGTCTCGTCATCTTTCTGTTCGGGTGGGCAATGGGGAACTTGTTCGATTTTGGGAGGATGTTTAGATGGGTCAGTCTTCTTTTGCTGTCGATTTCCCACATCTATATAGAGTGGCTCGTTCTCATAATTCTTCAATTACGTCCATGGCTTGCTCACTTTTGGCTCCAATTTCCTAGAATTTTGATTTTTCTAGGAATCTTAATGATAGGGAGGCTTCTCAGTTGACTTCTTTATTGGCTAGAATTGATCATTTTTCTTTATCTCCTCTGTTGGAGGACAAGTGGGTTTGGGCTCTTCATTCGTCCGGGATATTTTCTTGCAAGTCTTTTTTTGAGTACAACATTGATAATCCTCATGTTCCTCAGTTTCCTTTTTGCAAAAAAGTTTGGAAGGCTTGTGTTCTCCTAAAAGTAAAGGTGTTCATGTGGGCCTTGGTTCATGGAGGCATTTTGACAAATGATACATTGCAAAAAAAGGAGGCCCAATCGTTTTCTAAATCCTCAATGGTGCATTCTGTGTTCTAAAAATGGGGAATCCGCGGATCATTTATTCTTGCATTGTCCAATAGCGTTAAATTTACGGCATAAATTGTTTTCTTTGGGAAATGTGGTGTGGGTAGCCCCAAAAAGGTGTACGCATATGCTCCTAGTGGATTTTCACACTTTTGGAGGATCAAAGAGAGCCAAAAAGCTTTGGTCTTGTGCTATCTTTGCAACTTTTTGGGTTCTATGGAGGGAGAAAAATGCAAGGTTGTTTGATGAAAAGTTTCGGGAAGTGGGTTGTTTGTGAGATAATGCTTGTCATTTAACTTCTTTCTGGGTGTTGAGGAACTCTTTATTTAAGGGAGTTCCTCTTTTTTTGGTAGCTAGAGATTGGTTGGCAGTTTGTGATATGTAGGATTTTGCCCGTGTTTAGCTTGTTTAGGGGTTTTCAATTTTGTTTTGTTTTCTCTTTGTCCTTTTGTAAGAGGATGCCTCATCCTCAATTCCTTTTCTTATTTATCAATAAAGCTTTTGTTGTTGATCAAAAAAAAAAAAAAAACCATATCAATGCATCCTCTTTTGCTTTTTAACCATGATGCTAGGTCTACAAGATCCCTATTCTTGTTTGATGAACATTTATGTTACTTTTCAAGAAATAATGCTATGGCTTATACTCTCAATGACAGCAGATAAAATATTATTGAAAGTTTGCACACTAACTATCTTATATTATAGAGACAACACTAAACATTTTTCATTTATATGGGCAAAAAATCAGTGTAACATGTTTAAAAAATTCAGGGTACTAGAAATGAAAATGTTGAGATGATGAGTGGCATGCAAATATGAAACAAATGCATGAAGTTAGAAGTGGCACTAATTGAAGATAAAATGAGGAAAATACCAGATGCAACATAAACCAAATAATGTAACCCAAAACCCTGCTCCTACTCCACAAACTTCCGATAACCAGCAGAATTAGTGGGATAGACAAGCTTGTAATCCTGAAGGTGATCAAGCCGCTTCCACCCATTGCTAAGGAAGGTAAAATATTGGAGGATAGTCATCTCACCTTGTACCAACCTTTCAATGGAGCAACGTAACTTGAAAGCCTATGAGAAGTTCCCCTTCCTGGAGTAAGTAGTAGTTACAGACTCCTAAATATCCTGAACTGTGTCCATAGACAAGTAGCCTTCTCTAATCTCCAGTACCATAGAATGCATCAACCAGCCCATAATCAGAGAATTGGTGATCTCGCACTGATCATAACGAGGGTATGTGGTACTGAGTGCCTGTACCCTCTCATCAACATATCCCATCTTCCCTCTGCTCTTCAAGAAAATAATCAGACTCTGCGATCACACTAGGTAATTCTGACTATTGAATAGAGAGGTGGTGATTTTAAGGCCAGGGTTGAGATTATCAGTCATAGTAGAACGGATAACAGAACTCTCGCCCTTAGATGGTTAAGAGGTAGCAGATTCACTAGTCAAATTTGTCATGAAGACTCTACTAATTACTCCTCAAACACAATGCCAATCACAAATCTGGAAGATGATAGTGGAAGAACAAGCACAACGGTCACTATGGACGCATTAAATTAAGAATCTAGTAAACCCCCCTCCCCCCCTTCCCCCCCCCTTTTTTTTTTTGTACTTCAATAGAAGATCCCCGAAGGGAAGAAACGAACCCAGGTTACCCTAGAAGGGCTACCGAACTCAACTAGACCAGCAAGGAGGTTGGTCGGCCACGTGGGGTGTCACGACCCCAACCCGCCCATAGTAGAATGGTGCCGTGGTGGCCAGTAATTCGAGATTACCGAAGGCCAACTTTCAAAATTCACACACAATCAGAGTATTACATATGGGGCTAACCAGTGCGGAAGCAATAATTTACAAATACAAGTAGTCCATAAGAGCAGTGCATAAGTCAAATGGAAATGGCATACATCTTTACACAGCTTTACAACTTGAATACAATTAAAGTAAGGTCCAAAATACATATTACACTTTAACAAAAGGGCTTCACAAGCCGACATAAACAAAATGCACGAACTACAGGTCAAGGAACATAGTCTGCCAGATTGCCGACATCCTCGTTGCCGACGTAACATACATACAAAACACACATCTTGATCAAAAGGCTTCTCAAGCCAACGTGTACGAAATACAAATATTACAAGTCGAGAAGCATGATTTTCAAGACTGCCGACATAATTACAAGTCAAGCCGACATGACAAAAATCCAAAACAAGCTCGCGAATCACATCTAGGCGTCACCGCCTTCTTGCTCATCACCTACATATATATAGAGAGGGTGAGCTTGGATACTCAGTGAATGGTATAAATAATAAAGGGTTTGCATGAATAATAACCGAAGTCCTTTCAAAACAATACATGTCGAAACTTTATATAATGAGGGATGGACCTCGTCCATCTAACAAATCTTCAAAGCTCCAAGGGATGCTTACTAGCATCAACATATTACAAATGATGACATTCCGGACAAACAAGCCCACGCGGTAAATCGTCAGTGGCAAAACAAAACAAATCAAGGGAGATATCTCAACAAGGGTGCTACAAAAGTTTAGAGTCCTCTAGTACAAAGGACCTATGTTATGAAGGCCCATAGCCCCCTAACATGAGAGTACTGCGAAAGTTTAGAGTCCTCCAGCACAAGGGACTTTCAAATCGAGATGTGCAGTTGCATTATAGTCCCCTGACACTAAGGACTTTCAAAACAAGATGTACAGTTGCATTAGAGTCCCTTGACACTAAGGACTTTCAAAACAAGATGTGCAGTTGCATTATAGTCCCCTGACACAAAGGACTTTCCAAGAAGGTCATCGAAACAAGATAATGCTTGATATACAAAAATAGGGACAATCATTCATGCTTAACAAATACTTTTCAAACCAAGGCAAAGCAAAGCTCATCAAAACATTGATAACATAACTTTATTAAAAATACCACTCACATAGTTCTTCAAACGTCGAGGTCAAGGCAAGTCCAAGTCCTACAAACGCACGATAAAATCTATTGAATGCGCTTCTCAAAACAAGTCTGGCATGCATGTAAATGACCTCAGCATTCTTCAAAAACTAAGTCAAATCGAAACAAAACACAGTTTCTTATCTCTGGGAAACATGCTGGGCAACTACCAGGTCTAGGCCGAGGTCCCACACCTCCTTACCGAGGTGTGGCCTCGATGGCCACATTCAAGGAAATGAGGTCGGGGAAAATCTGGGTTTCCCTCTCTAGAAGAACATGATGATCATGAAGAACATGAACATGAGGAAGATGAATGCAAAGGTTATAACTTGCTATTACAAATTCTAAGATTTCATGCTAAGAATCCGAAATCATAGACCTTGGTACCCATACTTAAAGATCTTTATGAAAACAAACACAAAAACATAAACCTTAATGCAAACTTTCGGATCAAACAAGGCTTTTCTTTAAGAACACATGAAAACCATTTTCTCTTTCTAAAACCAACTTTAAATCAATGTATGACGTGTAGAACGGGTTTGATCGTGCAATGCAGTTAGATGACCAATAAGAACAACAATAGTAGGTAAAGGTTCTAACCTCAAAACTCGAATCTAACGGTCCAAACTCCAACGATCAAGCTTGGAAGTTCTCTCTCTCTCTCTCACTCAAACTTCTCCTTCTCCTTCCTAGAGCCTCTCTCTCTAAAACACATGATTTGATACAAAATGATATGTTTTTCTCGACAGCCACTGACTTAACCCTGTGCTGGGACACATGGCATCGATTGATAGGCTCTACTCAAAAAGGTGACTGACTGACAAGACAAGACCATGACAAAGTGTGTTCAACAAGCTAGACGAGCACTGCGGTGTAGACACCCCATTTTTGACCGTCCTCAAGACTTGGACGTCACTGTTTGAACACACGGTGATCTTCCATGTTTGTGTTCGTTTGGAGTTCCCGGAGGTCTCGGCTCACGCGCCTTGCCTCAGGATCCCCGAACTCGACCGTTTAGTGTCTGGTTTTGCACCAAACACTTGCATCTTGCCTTTGAGAGGCAGGGTAGGGCTTGTAGACCATCCCTACCCACCACCGGCAGTGGCTAGAGGCCACCGGCTGGTTTTCGCTGCCACCGGCAATATAGTTTGCCGGCCGGCACTCTTTGTTGCCGGTCAGCACTTTTTTGTGCTGGTCGGCACTTTGTTTGGCCAAGATGGCATTTTTTGCCGGCCGATTGCTGTTCATCTGCTTTTGCAGATATTTTTGGACAGCTGTATAACTTTTGCTCCCCTCCATACACGTGTATGGAGGGATCTCCCTCTTGCAAAGCTTGTCTTGTAAGCTTTACAAGAGGCTTATAGAGAGGAGCTCTCTCTAAGGCAAAAAAGGGAGAGGCTTAGACATTTTTGAGAGAGGAAAATACAGAGAAGAGCTCTGGTTTTCTAGGGTTAGGGTTAGACATACACAACCTATCTCTCTTTTCCTCTCATTTTGTTCACTAGGTGTTTTGTGCCTTACTATTGCACACAAACACCTAGTGTTTCTCCTTCCTCTAGGAGCTGAGGTTCTAAAGAGTGTTTTTTGAAGTTTTGGTCTTGGATTCAAGCTCAAGGAGGCCATTGGAGCACCATTGTTGAAGAAGGCATCAAGGGTGAGAAACTAGTCCTTTTTTCCCCCTTTTTTGCATTGATTTTCTACTAGTCTTAGAGCTGTTTTTGTGATTATTGTATAACATAAAAAAGTTCTATTTTTAAGCCCTCTTTATTGTTTATTAAGAGTGTTTTGTTGTTTGAGGGGTGTTGACCACCCTTAGGCCTCAAAAGGCCTCATTTTGAGCCATTTTGTGTTAGCTCCGGGATTTTGGTGTTAAGGTCTCTTCACCACTGAAATCTTGAGGGATTTCAGTGGTGAAGATGATCCTTTGAAGTCCCAATAAGGAGAGGGCCACCCCCTCTCCTTGTTGTCCTTGAAAAGGGCACATTTTGGCCTCTTAAGGAAGCCTATGCTTGAGTGTGTGTTGAGCATATTTGATTTGTTTTTCATGCTTGTATATCCATGATATAACATGATTTCAAGTTGGTTTTGGAACTCCATGCATGTTTAGCATAGTTGCCATGTAATGCCCTATTTGTGCCTTAACATGTTCTAGGTTGTTAGCCTTTGTTGGAGCATGTTTTAGGCTTGCATTTGTGAAGTTTATGTGCTTATTTTGCCATGTTTTAGCTCTGTCCATAGTCGTTTGGGTTGATCTTTGCATGCATTATATAGCTCTTTTGTATTTGGGCTTGTTGGCCTTGAGTATGTGCATGTGTAGCATGCCATCTTTGCATTGTTTTGGTGATTTGGGATCATTCTACATGTCATTTCAGTCCCATTTCCATGCTTGTTTGATTGCCTTGCATGCCTCTTTAATGCTTTGAAAGCATGTGTTGCAATGCTCCATGTTTTGGCCATGGTGTATGCCTTTGAATTTGGGCCACTTAGATGCCATCTAAGGAGTCCTTTGGCCTTGTTTTAACATGCTAAAAATCTGTTTTTAGTTGCTCAATGCATGCCATGTTTGTTGTGATAAAACATGCTTCAAAGCTTCATGATTCGCCTCAAGTATTTAGACCATGTTTGGTGCATGCTTGGCTTGATTTGTTGCTTGGTTTGGCATCATTTTATAGCATGATTTTAGGGCTCATGTTGCATGCTAATTGTCCATGTTTCCTCCCTTTCAAGTGTGCTTGAGGGTTGTTTAAATTGTGCCCAAGTGTAGGCCTTCCATCATGTGTATGTGTGCATGTGTTTTGGCTTCTTGTTTTGGTCATTTTGGCCACTGTTTTAGGCCTATTTTAGAGTTGCCTAATTCATGTATAAGTCCATCTTGCCATCCATTTGCATTGCCATATGCATGCTTGTATGCTCGCATGAGTTAATTTCCATGCCATGTTGCATTCCTAGCTTGTATGCCTAGGTTGCATTGCATTTTGCATGCATGCCTTGTTCCTTGAATTGGTGATAGGAATTGGGCCTAATTTGTTTGATTGGTTTGCATGCATTTGAAACCAAAGTTGCATGCTTGGTTCCTTGGGCCATCATGCATGGAAATGCGTGATTGGTGGTCCGAGAACCGAGGCACATGTCCCTTTGAGTCATTACAATGATAAGAGACATGGTTGGTGCATACATGCCTTGAAATATGCTGCCATGCCTTGTTTTGCCCTCTGTTGCTGTGAGTTGCAGGTTCTGCAGGAATACTCTGCCGACCGGCAGTGTAATGTGCCGACCGGCACTATTTTCTCTGCCGACAGCTTCAACTTTGTGCCGATGGCCATACAACACTGCCGGTGGAAATTTCATCTAGCCGGTGATGATCCCCTCTGTCCAAGGATGTAGTCCTGAGGTTTTGACAACCTCCAGAGGAGGAAAGGGAGGAAAACAGAGGCAGCTTGCGCATGGCGGCGCGTTTCCCGAGACATTTTCCTGCTTTAATTAATTTGTTTAATTTGTTAATTAAATTAGTTAATTTGTAATATTAATTAGCTTGCGTAGTTAGTTAATTTGTAATATTTATTCGGTCCCTCCGAGCGAGGGCAAATCTGTAATAAGTGTGTGTGGGTGGTGTGTATGTCTTCCAACCTCACTTCTTTCTTCCCTTTTATTTACCTGCTTATGATGGTAGATTAGGGCACATTTATTTTAGCATACCTTATGCTATGCATGCGTGCATTCATGCATTTGTTGACATGCATCAGGCTCGGTACATCACGCTAACTGCATTTGTACTTCAATTTACAAATCGAATATGTGATAATTGATCGCATTACATATGCCATGCTTAGGTTAACCGAGCCTATCTAAATTGCATCTTGTATGTGTTGCATTAGGCAATTTAACATGAACTAGGACACGCACGTTTTGCTAACTAGTTTACTGTTTTGGCTCGGAGTACTAGGTAAGCTTTTATGCTTTAGCATATCGCATGCGTGTGAGTGTTGCCATGACAGTATGATTACCATGAGGCTAGCTGCTTATGTGATATAACTGCTTGAATGCCTGTGGATGGAGGTTGAATTACCTAAATTGGAATAATGCATTAAAACTGTGAGTTTTAAGCCCACTAGATAGTGGCAAAATCATCTTTTCTAAAAGCCCACTTGAGGGTGGCAAAATCTGCATTTTAGCCTACTTGCGAGTAGCAAACCATTTTCAAAACGAACATGAAATGTTTTGTTCCAATTTGGGCGATTTGGTCTATACTTGTTTGCTGCGCGCATAACATAGTAATTCTAGGCTAACAATTGGTTTAAGAACATATAAAGTTTTCAAAAACGGATATCACGGTTAGTAGAGGCCGGTCTTCGGACCGGGCGAAAGGGGGTGCTCATAGCTGACCTTCCCCGATCGTACCCAAGCTCCCGAGCCGAGACAACTCCGGTGATGACGGACATGTGGCCTTCGGCACCGAGTCAGGGTTTCCTAAATTTCCCCATTTTAAAAATATTTAGGTGGCGACTCTGTATCTGGCAAAGCAGTCCATGTTTGGCACTACTTTTTCAAAAATCTGTTTCTCAAAACGATTTGCCAGATTTGGACTCTTTGGTTCAGATTAAGAACCGTGACACAAATCGAGAGTCCGAACTGTAGCACAAGGCCCCCTCCGCGGGCGCTGTCTACAGTTTCTGGCGACTCTGCTGGGGATTTTTAGAGAGTTTGACTCAAATTCATGATATCCTGTTTTGATTTCGCTTATGTGTTTCTTTGCATTGCATGTGCATTGGTGCGCCTAGGAACACAGTGTTTGCCATCTGCCATTCCTGAACGGTTTGCCGGAGGCTTGTCTTGTCAAGGCATGTCCATAAGGCTGACCGGCTATGGGCTCTGACAGTATGGGAACACAAACCCCGGTTTACCGGGGCACCCTTTTGACCATTCGACCTAGTGCATATTCGGAATCCATAGTGACCATTCCAAACTAGGACAGGTTGCTTACCCGATGCTAAGTTGTTTGAAAACTGCTGCGTGCGTAGTGAAACCCTAGCTCCTGACAAAATAGGACAGGGAAACCCTACCCCAACATAGGGGTGTTTTCTTCTCTTTACTTGCTATGTGCTTCTAGAATGTATTTCTACAGGGAAGTACGTATCAGTTTGCAAGTTTGAGGATCAAACCTGAAGATACCAAGTATCAGTATCAGTTGTAGGAATCAGTTATCCGCGGGTATCAGATTCAGTATTTTGGGGAACAGAAATTTTGGGAACAGTGATCAGCAGTAGGGTACAGTTGTGTGGCTACACCCGTGTTTGATCAGTTTGGGCTGAAATGCTGTCTGTTTTTCCTTTCAGTTCAGAGAGTGGCAGAGTTGATACAAAACAGCCAGTGTCTCCCCTTTGCTGAGGCAAGATTTATGGCGACACAAAGTTCAGAAGAAATTGTGGTTATGACAGCCGCACCGGAGCAAGGGACCGCACCGCAGAGTGAGGCCAATATCAGTATGTCATACCCGCCCAGGTCGCCCGTTGTGCACCCGGTTTGGGCTCCCCAGTTATATCAGGCTCGTGAGCCCACCACCTTCGAATTGATGGGGATGATAGGCGATCTCCAAAGGTCTATGGCAGACCTCGCCTATGGAATGTCGGCTTCACCGCCAGCGGCGCCGTACGCCGGGAATTTTGTACCACAGGAGCCCCCGCTACTGGGGCGGATTGTGATAGAGCTCAACCAGCCAGAGGTGGCTTCCGGCTATAGCCACGACATGTCAGCACCAACCCAGACCCTCGATCAGGCTGAGGCCAGGGGAAAGGACAAGGCAAAGGTAGACGCCGACCCTATTGAGCAACTGCTGTGGGCAGTCGAGGCTTTGAAGGCCAGAGGGATGAACAAGCAACAAACATCTGCAATAGTGACCAAAGCTGTAGATGATGCTTTCCCCGCTCCAACCAAGGGCAGTTCAAGCCAGACAGAAAATCGGGATGGGCCCCGTCATGCCCAGACAATTCCAGTAGCTCCCACCCCTACACCGGGGAAGGTTCAAAAAGCCAAGGCAGCGCCAGCTGATCCTTTCGCCAGCGCGTCTGGCAAGAATCCTCAAAATACAAAGTACCTGCCCCGAGGGCGCAGGGTCTTTCACGACCTCCACATGCCTTTGTCTAGGGCATTGCTGATATTGGCAAAGAATGGGCATCTTAAGCCTTTGGAGCCCCGGCCACTACCGAAGAACCTCCCCGCCACTCATGATGCTACCTTGTACTGCGCGTACCATCAACAGTCCGGTCACAGTACCGATGGATGTTCCCGCCTTCGTCATGAAGTGCAGGATTTGATTGATAACAAGGTTATCCTACCACCTACCTCAGGCAAGCCCATCACCACTCAGTTGTTGGATTTCGAGGGCTCAGATACTGCGAGTATGTAAAGTGAACCGCCTGCGGGCAACATTTGGTACATTTTTGGATGAAGCGTCTGGCACGCATTTTTGAGCATCGGTGAGACCGAGTTTTGTAAATCCTGGCTCAGATGTCGAGTCAGTCTTTTGTTTTTGAGTCTGTCTCTTTGTCTTAAGTCAGTCTTTTGCTTAAGGGTCTGTCTTATTGTATCGAGTTAGTCCCCGTTGTATATAATACCTGGTGATTCTGGGGTTGTTGTCCCGAACACCATTTTGTTTTGTAATTATTATCTGTTTTGTTTTGAGTCTGTTTCTGCCGAGGGGCCAGTTGCACCAACAAAGCCGATTGAAACAGCTGTTGCTATCTCAAACTTCATGCTTGCTTTCAGCATAAGTGCCAAAGAATTTGATTGGGCTGACAGTACATCTCGCCTGCTCTCCTGTGTGCCAAACTCATTGCATTAACCTAAGTTTTCCAAAAAACAAACTTTTTAAACACTGCGGTGATGAAAACGAAGAGGAAGGAATTCCTCGGGTTTTGTAAAATTTTGATCATTTTGAGAGAAAGAGAGGCGTGCTAAGCCTTTTTATGAATGAAATCATGCTTGTCGGCGTGAGTACTGAGAAGGATCCTGGCCTGATCCAGATTGGTTCCACACTATCTTTGGCGCGAGCGATTTGTCGCTTTCTTAAAAAACTTTCAAAAACAAATGTTTTACGCGGCCCTGCGAAGACCTGTGTGGAATCGCTCTTGAGATTGTGCAGCCTAGGATCGCTCTCAGCCTCAAGATTCGACCTGTTGTCTTGAACCTCGAACTCATCCGGAACATTCAACAGTCAACCGCCAGAAAAGGCCCGTGTGGCCAGTTTTGAAGCAGCCCTCGAGCAAGAGGCACCAAAGCCGAATCGGAAGGAGTAGATCTCGCCGGAAGAAGCTCGTGGAGCAACCGTGATGGATTCTTCTGCAAATCAGTGCAACAGCCGTTCTCCTGGACACAGAGAGGCTTCAATTCCAAAAAAAAAAAAAAAAAAAAAAAAAAAAAAAAAAAAACCATTTGGCATGGACTTGCTACACTTTTACCCTTTGAGAGGCTCGCTGGGCCGAAAACCCGGAAGGGCGGCCCAGGCAAAAGTTAGAGCAAGAGAAAAATACAAAAAAAAGAAGAAGAGAAAAATACAAAAAAGAAGAAAAGAAAAAGACAAAAAATGCAAAAAAAAGAAGAAAGAAGAAAAAGAAATGAAAAAGCAAGAAATAGAAAATGAAAAGAAGCTCGCAAGGTCGAAAACCCGCATTGGGCGCCTTGGCAAAAGTGAGAGCCTAAAAAAGTGAAGGTTAAAATACCCGAGTGGACCTTAACCGGAACTACGTAAGGCTTGATTCCCATGTTTGGGATACGTAGGCAACTTCATCATGAAGTCCAGCCCCCAACGCTTTCATAAGCGTCTCAGTCCATGCCATGGTTTCGATTTCATCTCAAAGTCCAGTGGCCAACACCCTTCAAGGTGATTGTGTCCATATATGTGTTGTGACCGTCTTCGTCATCTCTGTGTCTAAGAGCTCGACCACCGCCAATGAAGACTGTTTACAGATTGCTGCGGTACCATCCCAAACAAGGGGCAACTTTCCGTTGCCACCAGCCGCCGTGAGCCGCCATTCAAACTAGGGGCAACTTTCCGTTGCCTCCCACCCTCCTTCAAACCAGGGGCAATTTTCCATTGCCTCCGATCCGAGGTTGCGCATCTCGAAGGGTAAGTTTCATGCTTGTTAAGCATCAGCTGTTTGAAAAAATAGTTTTTGAAAATTTTTACTGAGGTTGACTATTTTCTCGAAAACTATTTCATTTTCCAAAACCGGACCATTGTCTTGGATCCAAAAGGAAAATTTTCAGTGCTTGCTGCCTGACTTGCATGTTTTTCAAATTAAAAATTGAACAAGTACGTTAATCCGACTCTCGTTTTGATCAAAACCGTTTTAGTAGAAAGCAAAAATGAAAGAATGGTTAAAATGATGAACTAGGGGGATAGTTGAGCCAGGCGTTCTGCCTTACCCCGGTCATCGACGTACTTGCCAGAAGGGCGCTCTACCCGCCAGAAGAAATAGCCGTGAGCTAACGATGTTGAGCATGAACCCACAACTTCCTATTCATCCATCAATCACCCCGGGGAGGGATGAAAAATGAGAGATTGAAGAATAGAGAGGTGTAAGTTGAGAGAAAAGTGAGGAAAAGGGTTTTGAGAGAAAATCCGAGCTTGAGAGTCGAGTGATGTGAGGATCACAAATCAGAAAGGGTGGGAAACAATACCCAGATTGAACTGGCTCCTCGTGGTCCGAGGTCCCCCATCTTCGTTTACGCGTCTGTGTGTCGTGTCTCTTTCATTTGACGGTCTCGTCTTTTGTTTTGAGTCTCTTTCCGAGCTTGTCTCGTCGTGTTTAGGTCGTGTACCTCTTTATTTGAGTCCTCCCTGCTGTGTTCAGTTGTAGGCTCGATATCCCGATTTGAAAAACCCTCATTCAATTTCAAAAATCATTTATGCTCAGAATGCTGTGCCATTCTCTACATTTGAACGCATTTCGACACCAATCGGTTCCATCTTTGAGGTCCGTCCTGTCAAATTGGGCTGTTTGTTCAGAAATTGCTATGTGCAGAATGAATCGAATGCTGTGTTATGGGCTGTACACGGATTAATCCCCAACAGAGTAAGGGCTGTGTGTCCAGAATCAGGCAGTGGGTTGCTTGGGTGTATTTTGTTGTTGGCTGTTCAAGTTATCTGATTATTACAGTGCAAGTGTTCAATTTTCAGACAACCAATCAATTCCATTTACATTGAGGTGTAACATGATGAGATGCGATGCAGTGCATGAAATGTGTAAATGTAAACACTTTTTCAGATAAAAAGTCCGTTTCATTTCATTATCTTTTCAAATGTACAAGTTTTGGAAACAAAAATCTGCCTGCGGCAGTACAAGGTAATCGATCTACCAACAAAAAAACAAAAGTACAAGAAAGAAAGAAAAGATAGCAAAAATCTGCATCTGTGTCAAGCACCCCGAAGGGTCGTCAGTCCATCCTGGTCCTCTTCCTGGACGAAGGTCCAGGAGCATCAACAGCGTCGTCGTCAGAGCCCGAGCTAGAGCCGTCTCCGGTCTCCTCCTCCGATGACCCTGCCTCCGCCTCTGACTCCTCGTCGTCATCATTGTCTGGGGCTGGAGCTCGCGAGCTGCTCCCGACGTGAGTACGCCCACCCCTAGTGCGGGGAAATATCCTGCCCTCCTCGTCTCTCCCCCGAGCAGGGACAGCAGGTCTAGCTGGAGCACCTCCTGCCATGGGAATTTGGAAAGGAGGCTGAAAAAGTGCACAAAAGTGAAATGCATCAGTATGCCGTGAGCAGTTTATCAGTGCAGAATGCAGTGTATGAGTACAGTGTATGAATGCCGTGAGCAGTTTGTCAGTACAGAGTTTAGTGCAGAATGCAGTGTATGCAGTGTTCAGATACTGTGAGATCAGTGTATCAGGTGTTGTGCCGTGCATCAGATTATGCAAAGCAGTGTATGAATGGTTTGAGGCCAGTGTCAGAAGGACATACCGGTATGCTGTAGACGGCCAAGAGGTCAAATGTCCGCTGGAGCATCCCCATCATCGAGGCATTCATCGCCAACGACTGACGGGTGTACTCAGAAGAAGCCTGCAAAAGTATCAGATGGATCAGTATTCTGTGGAATATCAAGT
The DNA here is from genome assembly GCF_055761805.1 of Camellia sinensis. Classification (NCBI taxonomy): domain Eukaryota; kingdom Viridiplantae; phylum Streptophyta; class Magnoliopsida; order Ericales; family Theaceae; genus Camellia; species Camellia sinensis. The sequence continues at coordinate 33,571,751 of NC_138966.1, read as the reverse complement.
AAACTAAAATGAAATGACTGTACGAAGTGCAGTGATACATACCGGCGGAAGGTCGGGGATGTCAGTGAACTCATGCCCAGCCAGTGGAGGGGCGAAGGGGATCTGATAGGTCGACCCACCCTGCCCCTGGAAAGTCAGTACAGCAGGCAGGGCAGGCCAGCCAGCTCCTCGTCCTCCCTGCATTCTACCCCTACCACGGACCCGGGCCCTCCTCGAAGATCCAGCCCCTGCTCCCGCTCCGGCCCCAGCCGCCGATGCTACAGGCCTGGCCCCCTCTGCTCGACGGCCGCTCAAAGGTCGCATCAGGTACGTCCGCACGTACTCCTGATAGTCGCCGGTGCCTCGGAAGCCGGCCTCCTCCCTGCCGATGGAGTAATCATCCAGCTGCTCAGTGGTCAGCCCCTCGGTCTCCCTCATCTCTGCAGGAGGGTGAGCCGGGACTATCTGCTCAGGTAACCCGCGGGTCTGGCGTAGAAAACGCTCCCCCAGGTACCAAGCCCGACAGACCGGGCCCTCAAGCAGAATCCGGAAATGCGAGGTCTCCTCAGCACCAGGGAACCGACCCCGCATCGCCGACGGCAGCGAAGCCCATGGCCGCCATGTGATCTGAAAGTGACAGACAGTTTGTTATCTACTGTTATTGAAATATGCAGTGGGAAAGCGAAGCCTAAATGAACTGAAAGTAAAGCATACCTCCGTGGGGGTGATGGTGTCGAAATATCGGCGGAAGAAGCCGAACATCTCCCGTGGTCGCCGGGTGCATCTCCCGTCAAAACGACTCGAGAAGGGAACAGCCGGAGGAGGCTTCGCAACTGGCACAGGTGCAAGCCTAGGGAAGTAGGCGTAAACCCACAGCTGCAAAACAGATGTCAGTATGACCATCAGATAAAGCAGGATATACAGAATGAAGCAGAAATGGCAGAGCCGTGTGTTGAGCCGTGTATTGTGTACAGTGTACAGTGTGAGCAGTGTACAGTCAGCGTAAAGCGGAATGTATGTGCGTGCCGTGTGTACAGTATACAGTAAGTGTAAAGCAGACAACAGTGTGTGCAGTGTACAGAGTACAGAAAGTACGAGACAGAAATGAAAAGTGGAGAAGAAATGTACCTCCCAAGCCCGCCAGTAACCTCCGAGCAGCTGGCCATTGCCGCGAGAAGCCGAGCTCATATAGCCGTACAGGGTGGCCAGAGCAGCGCCGCCCCAGTCGTAGTGCAAGATGTCTCGGACGTCCACCAGTGCGCTGAGAAGGCAGAGAGGCACGGTGTTCGCCTGGTCGGCGAAGATAGTAGTCCCGAACAGGAACATGAGGAAGCCGCGGGCATACCTCTCCACGTCCTCCTCGGTCATCTGAGTCTCCTCCCCCAGTGCGGGCTGGACCCTGAACTGTGCCTCGAACCAAGAGTATCGGACGAAGCCTGGACGAGCTAGCGGTGGCGCCTCCCCTAGTAGGTGGACCTGAGCGGCGGTCCACTCATCCATGTCGGTGTCGAAGGGGATCGGATCACCCCCTACCCCGATGCCTGTGAGCATCGAGAAGTCATAAGGGGTCATCGTCATATCCCCCGCAGCAGAAAAGTGGAACGAATCGGTGGTGTCCCACCATCTCTCCGCCAGAGCGGCAAGGAGAGGTCTGCATGTGGAGAGCCTAGAGAGCCCTCGGCAGAAGGTGCCGAAGCCCGCTCGGTCCACGATGCGCTGGACCGCATCAGGGAGCTCGTCATACCACTCCCGTGCACCAGTATTCCCATACCCGCGAATGGTATGGGAACCCTCCTGCAAACAGAAAATGACAATGGCAAGACAACATTCAAAATGCAGTTTTGAAAAGACAGATATGGCATGTATGCAAGTTTGTAAGATTCAGGCAAATACCGGGTGCCGGTGTGCTTACAGTGAAATACGTGTGCTGTGTCAGCGTGTTTAGGTGTTTCAGAACAGATGTAGCGTGTGTGCAAATCTAACGGATTCAGATAAATACTGGGTACCAGTGTGTGTGCAGTAGAATACAGTGTGTGCCGTGTGTTTGGGTGATTCAGGGCTAGTGCAGTGTGTGTGCATGTGTCAGTCTCAAGCAGATATCAGTTGTATGTATGTTTACAGTCAACTACGGTCTACGGCATATCAGATTTCAGCAATTAGAGAATACAGCTAACTATGGCAGTTTTGTATCCTACATTGCAGAAAGTAAAGCAGAAGATGAAGAGTTACCTCGGGAGTGCCGAATGAAAGGTGGGAGGTAGGCTCGCGTAGTAGTAGCTCAGGGGCCGCGTACCTCTCAAAGCTCCGGAACTGACGCAGGCCGTCTGGGGGCAGAACGTGGATCGCCGGCTGGTAGGTCGCCGGGTCGAACGGGCGCTCGCTCAGTGGTAAGACCTCGACCCCGGGATCCATCTCGTGGTCCGGGGGAGTCCCGCCACGTGGAATGTCGTCCGCCATGTAGAGAATGGTGTGAAAATGGCCGGAAAAGGGAAAACCGAGCCGGAATATGAAGAGTCAACCGAAAAGTCAACTCCCGAGAGGGTCGGAAATGGCCGGGGAGGCCGGAACGTGAAGAGGCACGGAAATGAAGAGGAAAGTGAGGGGAACAAACCCCGAAAAGGCGAGAACGCCGAACGAGGCACCGAAACGAGAATGTGATCGGTGGAAAATGTCCGAAACGCGAAGAGGATCGCGAATCCGACGACGAAACGGGCGTAGAACGCGAAGAAATGGACGAAAAATGAGAGAGAAGCACTCTAGAGAGAGAAAGGAAGGGATTTCGGCGGTGGAGAAGTGAAGGAATAGGGCTTGAAGCCCTATTTTATAACACCCAAGGTGAAAAGACAAAACTGCCCCGCACCAGCAACTGTTTGCCGGTCGGCACCTTTTTGTGCCGGTCGGCACTTTTTTGTGCCGATGGAATTGTTTTTGTGCCGATGGCCAGCCGGTGGCCTCCCCTTTCGGCCGGTGGGGTTCCCACAGCCTTGTTTAGGCCATTTGAGTTGTTTTTGGTCTTCATAGCTCAAGAAAGTGCAAGAAAGTGCATCTCCGACGTTCAACCGGCCTCCGTTCTGACCGCGGGCCGTATCTCCAGTGCGTGGCACTCGAATTCGTACAAGGTGTATCCTTTTTGTATCCTTTTGAATTCAAAAGTTTCCCCATGTGTGTTGCACAAGTTCATCACACTACTTCTGTGCATTGCATCGCACTGTTGTGCGCCGCACATTTGCATTGTTATGCACGTGTTACATGCGTTGCAACACGCACCCCTTTGCATTGTCGTGCACATTTCTCATGCATCATTGCATTTCCATTCCATGCATTGTTATGCATTCCAGAATACGTGCGTTGTTGCGCATTTAAGCCCATTTTACACTCCGTGTGGCATGCATGTCACACTTGGCATCGCACTGTTTTGTGCATTGTATTGTTCGCGCTGTTTTGCGCATCGCACTGTTTTGTGCATTGTATTGTTCGCGCTGTTTTGCGCATCGCACTGTTTTGTGCATTGTATTGTTCGCGCTGTTTTGCGCATCGCACTGTTTTGTGCATTGTATTGTTCGCGCTGTTTTGCGCATCGCACTGTTTTGTGCATTGTATTGTTCGCGCTGTTTTGCGCATCGCACTGTTTTGTGCATTGTATTGTTCGCGCTGTTTTGCGCATCGCACTGTTTTTGTGCATTGTATTGTTCGCGCTGTTTTGCGCATCGCACTGTTTTGTGCATTGAATTGTTCGCGCTGTTCTGCGCATTGCACTGTTTTGTGCATTTCAAAATTGTTTGCGCTGTTTTGCGCATCTCATTGCATTTTGCATGCATTCCATCGCACTGTCCTGTGCACTCGCGCATAGCGCTATCTTGCACATCATACCATCGTGCAACGCATGGTCTGGCGAGACCTTAAACACGCATGGTCTGGCGAGACCTTAAACACGCACGGTCTAGGAGACCTTAAATCCTTTGGAGGTGCGAAACCTTCAGCGCATTGTCACGCGTCTTGTAAATACCCCCGTGGTCTGGCGAGACCTTAAACACGCATGGTCTGGCGAGACCTTAAACACGTACGGTCTAGGAGACCTTAAACCCTTGGAAGGTGCAAGACCTTTATTGCATTGGTGTGCACACTATTGCTTTGTACATATCTTAAGCCGCGTGTTGTCGCGCATCTCATGCAACTTGCATTTCACTTGCATCATTTGCATTTCAAAAAAAAACAAACAAAAACATGCATTGTCATGCATACATTTTGCATTCCGGTCTGGCGAGACCTTAAACACGCATGGTCTGGCGAGACCTTAAACACGTCCGGTCTAGGAGACCTTAAATCCTCTGAAGGTGCAATTCCTTCGGTGTTTGTCGTGCCCGAACGACTTTTCGGTGGTCTGGTAAAGCCACCAGTCTGTGCTTGCGATGAGTTCCTAGAAGACCAACTGGGACGGTGGAAACTAGAGTTCGAACGGCTTATGCCTAGAACGCAAAGGTTCGGGAGTTCCGAGACTAAAGTCTGGTTTAAATACCCAGAGGTTTACCCTCGGCTTGAAATCTGTATGGAAGCCCCATAGGTTGAGACGGCATGTCTACGCCTCAGTTCTGGATACTGAACCAACCTAGTATATCACCCTGTTGGTAAGATAGGGAAAGTTGCAATCATAGTCATTGCATCATAGTGCATTGTCATGCACTTGCATTGTAGTTTGCATGCATTCATCGCATCACCTTCCGCCTTTGGCTTGCGCCTTTCCAGGTTGAGCTTGGTCCGGTATGTGCCCTTACTTTTCATGTTAAAACACAGTTCTGTATGTGTATCGCGCCGATTCCACGTTGATATGTTGGTTGAGGGTTGCGGCACCTTTTCTGTGTTACACATGGCTCGTATGTATACATGCCTTTCCTAGGCAAGATTTGGTTTGGCTTGTATGCCATATCCATTGTATCCATTCCATTGCATATTTGTAAATATTGCATTGTAGATTGCATGCATTCATTGCATCACCTTCCGCCTTTGGCTTGCGCCTTTCCAGGTTGAGCTTGGTCCGGTATGTGCCCTTACTTTTCATGTTAAAACACAGTTCTGTATGTGTATCGCGCCGATTCCACGTTGATATGTTGGTTGAGGGTTGCGGCACCTTTTCTGTGTTACACATGGCTTGTATGTATGCATGCCTTTCCTAGGCAAGATTTGGTTTGGCCTGCGTGCCATATCTATCCATTACATTGTAGTGTAATTTTTGCATCCGGCATTAGGATCGTAGTCCTTCCTCCAGCGGGTTGTTTCCCCACTTATGTCAATTCCACCCAATGCTTGTTCTTGCGTCTGTCTACAATACTCATAGTTCAGTTGACCGTTCTATGGTAGACAGACTTGTTATCTCCATCAATCTATTTGACATAGGTGTGGTTTCGAACCGCTCGTGATTGGATCACGATCCAAATGCTTTGCATGTAGCTTGCATTGTTTCAAATACATTGCATCTTCATTTGCATTGTTTATACATTGTTTTGTATATATTGCATTTCGAGTACACCACATTTGCATTGTCATGCATGTTGCTAACCATATTGTACCTGTTAAGTTTGTTTTCTTTTCAGGCACGATATTGTATGTACGGTTCATTTGAAGCTGGTGCAACCAGACGAGCCGCACAGGTATTGTATCTCCCGAGTGAGACGTATTGAGAATTCCATAATTCTCTTACATCCTTTCTGCATTATAGTGTAGTTTGGTATGCTAGCTTAAAATTGTCGCATGTTTGCTTCATTACAGCTTTCTTTGCATGATCATAAGTTATGCTCGGCTCTGTGCATTGTCTTGCATTTTGCCCCTGCCTCCGGGCGCATATCTTATTTGTCTTGTATGTTTGTCTGAGTCTTTGGCCTTGTCAAAAATGGGTCGTCTCTGGGCTTTGACATTCACTCCCGTCATTGTTATGACTTTCGAGTTCTGTCAAAGAGGGGCAACTGTAGACACCCCATTTTTGACCGTCCTCAAGACTTGGACGTCACTGTTTGAACACACGGTGATCTTCCATGTTTGTGTTCGTTTGGAGTTCCCGGAGGTCTCGGCTCACGCGCCTTGCCTCAGGATCCCCGAACTCGACCGTTTAGTGTCTGGTTTTGCACCAAACACTTGCATCTTGCCTTTGAGAGGCAGGGTAGGGCTTGTAGACCATCCCTACCCACCACCGGCAGTGGCTAGAGGCCACCGGCTGGTTTTCGCTGCCACCGGCAATATAGTTTGCCGGCCGGCACTCTTTGTTGCCGGTCAGCACTTTTTTGTGCTGGTCGGCACTTTGTTTGGCCAAGATGGCATTTTTTGCCGGCCGATTGCTGTTCATCTGCTTTTGCAGATATTTTTGGACAGCTGTATAACTTTTGCTCCCCTCCATACACGTGTATGGAGGGATCTCCCTCTTGCAAAGCTTGTCTTGTAAGCTTTACAAGAGGCTTATAGAGAGGAGCTCTCTCTAAGGCAAAAAAGGGAGAGGCTTAGACATTTTTGAGAGAGGAAAATATAGAGAAGAGCTCTGGTTTTCTAGGGTTAGGGTTAGACATACACAACCTATCTCTCTTTTCCTCTCATTTTGTTCACTAGGTGTTTTGTGCCTTACTATTGCACACAAACACCTAGTGTTTCTCCTTCCTCTAGGAGCTGAGGTTCTAAAGAGTGTTTTTTGAAGTTTTGGTCTTGGATTCAAGCTCAAGGAGGCCATTGGAGCACCATTGTTGAAGAAGGCATCAAGGGTGAGAAACTAGTCCTTTTTTCCCCCTTTTTTGTATTGATTTTCTACTAGTCTTAGAGCTGTTTTTGTGATTATTGTATAACATAAAAAAGTTCTATTTTTAAGCCCTCTTTATTGTTTATTAAGAGTGTTTTGTTGTTTGAGGGGTGTTGACCACCCTTAGGCCTCAAAAGGCCTCATTTTGAGCCATTTTGTGTTAGCTCCGGGATTTTGGTGTTGAGGTCTCTTCACCACTGAAATCTTGAGGGATTTCAGTGGTGAAGATGATCCTTTGAAGTCCCAAGAAGGAGAGGGCCACCCCCTCTCCTTGTTGTCCTTGAAAAGGGCACATTTTGGCCTCTTAAGGAAGCCTATGCTTGAGTGTGTGTTGAGCATATTTGATTTGTTTTTCATGCTTATATATCCATGATATAACATGATTTCAAGTTGGTTTTGGAACTCCATGCATGTTTAGCATAGTTGCCATGTAATGCCCTATTTGTGCCTTAACATGTTCTAGGTTGTTAGCCTTTGTTGGAGCATGTTTTAGGCTTGCATTTGTGAAGTTTATGTGCTTATTTTGCCATGTTTTAGCTCTGTCCATAGTCGTTTGGGTTGATCTTTGCATGCATTATATAGCTCTTTTGTATTTGGGCTTGTTGGCCTTGAGTATGTGCATGTGTAGCATGCCATCTTTGCATTGTTTTGGTGATTTGGGATCATTCTACATGTCATTTCAGTCCCATTTCCATGCTTGTTTGATTGCCTTGCATGCCTCTTTAATGCTTTGAAAGCATGTGTTGCAATGCTCCATGTTTTGGCCATGGTGTATGCCTTTGAATTTGGGCCACTTAGATGCCATCTAAGGAGTCCTTTGGCCTTGTTTTAACATGCTAAAAATCTGTTTTTAGTTTCTCAATGCATGCCATGTTTGTTGTGATAAAACATGCTTCAAAGCTTCATGATTCGCCTCAAGTATTTAGACCATGTTTGGTGCATGCTTGGCTTGATTTGTTGCTTGGTTTGGCATCATTTTATAGCATGATTTTAGGGCTCATGTTGCATGCTAATTGTCCATGTTTCCTCCCTTTCAAGTGTGCTTGAGGGTTGTTTAAATTGTGCCCAAGTGTAGGCCTTCCATCATGTGTATGTGTGCATGTGTTTTGGCTTCTTGTTTTGGTCATTTTGGCCACTGTTTTAGGCCTATTTTAGAGTTGCCTAATTCATGTATAAGTCCATCTTGCCATCCATTTGCATTGCCATATGCATGCTTGTATGCTCGCATGAGTTAATTTCCATGCCATGTTGCATTCCTAGCTTGTATGCCTAGGTTGCATTGCATTTTGCATGCATGCCTTGTTCCTTGAATTGGTGATAGGAATTGGGCCTAATTTGTTTGATTGGTTTGCATGCATTTGAAACCAAAGTTGCATGCTTGGTTCCTTGGGCCATCATGCATGGAAATGCGTGATTGGTGGTCCGAGAACCGAGGCACATGTCCCTTTGAGTCATTACAATGATAAGAGACATGGTTGGTGCATACATGCCTTGAAATATGCTGCCATGCCTTGTTTTGCCCTCTGTTGCTGTGAGTTGCAGGTTCTGCAGGAATACTCTGCCGACCGGCAGTGTAATGTGCCGACCGGCACTATTTTCTCTGCCGACAGCTTCAACTTTGTGCCGATGGCCATACAACACTGCCGGTGGAAATTTCATCTAGCCGGTGATGATCCCCTCTGTCCAAGGATGTAGTCCTGAGGTTTTGACAACCTCCAGAGGAGGAAAGGGAGGAAAACAGAGGCAGCTTGCGCATGGCGGCGCGTTTCCCGAGACATTTTCCTGCTTTAATTAATTTGTTTAATTTGTTAATTAAATTAGTTAATTTGTAATATTAATTAGCTTGCGTAGTTAGTTAATTTGTAATATTTATTCGGTCCCTCCGAGCGAGGGCAAATCTGTAATAAGTGTGTGTGGGTGGTGTGTATGTCTTCCAACCTCACTTCTTTCTTCCCTTTTATTTACCTGCTTATGATGGTAGATTAGGGCACATTTATTTTAGCATACCTTATGCTATGCATGCGTGCATTCATGCATGTGTTGACATGCATCAGGCTCGGTACATCACGCTAACTGCATTTGTACTTCAATTTACAAATCGAATATGTGATAATTGATCGCATTACATATGCCATGCTTAGGTTAACCGAGCCTATCTAAATTGCATCTTGTATGTGTTGCATTAGGCAATTTAACATGAACTAGGACACGCACGTTTTGCTAACTAGTTTACTGTTTTGGCTCGGAGTACTAGGTAAGCTTTTATGCTTTAGCATATCGCATGCGTGTGAGTGTTGCCATGACAGTATGATTACCATGAGGCTAGCTGCTTATGTGATATAACTGCTTGAATGCCTGTGGATGGAGGTTGAATTACCTAAATTGGAATAATGCATTAAAACTGTGAGTTTTAAGCCCACTAGATAGTGGCAAAATCATCTTTTCTAAAAGCCCACTTGAGGGTGGCAAAATCTGCATTTTAGCCTACTTGCGAGTAGCAAACCATTTTCAAAACGAACATGAAATGTTTTGTTCCAATTTGGGCGATTTGGTCTATACTTGTTTGCTGCGCGCATAACATAGTAATTCTAGGCTAACAATTGGTTTAAGAATATATAAAGTTTTCAAAAACGGATATCACGGTTAGTAGAGGCCGGTCTTCGGACCGGGCGAAAGGGGGTGCTCATAGCTGACCTTCCCCGATCGTACCCAAGCTCCCGAGCCGAGACAACTCCGGTGATGACGGACATGTGGCCTTCGGCACCGAGTCAGGGTTTCCTAAATTTCCCCATTTTAAAAATATTTAGGTGGCGACTCTGTATCTGGCAAAGCAGTCCATGTTTGGCACTACTTTTTCAAAAATCTGTTTCTCAAAACGATTTGCCAGATTTGGACTCTTTGGTTCAGATTAAGAACCGTGACACAAATCGAGTCCGAACTGTAGCATGAGGCCCACGCGGGCGCTGTTACATGCGGCAAGTGATGATCTCGGCTAAGAACAAGGCTTCGGCAAGTAGGGTAACAATGACATCGGCTTGGAAGGACAACACTTGATTAAGCTATGCCACACCTTGGCCTAGATGTGCCACACCTCGGTCTAGGTCATGCCAATCCAGGAGCAAAATCACTTAGGTGCATGGACAACATCTTGGCCTAGATAATACACATCTCGGCCTTGGTGCTGCACACCTCGGCCTAGATAGTGACATCTCGGCCAATAAGCCAGGGCGAAGATGGAGGTCAATCAAGGTGATTCCAAGATAATTCTAAGTGTGGAAGAGTTCCAAGGTGTCTAGGCTTAAGATGACCTCGGCAACACACCAGGCAAGAACAAGCATGCAAGAAACACTCAATCAAAACAAGACAAGATTTTCAAATGCGCATAACAAAACAAGATCATACATAATGTATGCAAGTATGACTAAGTTGAAGTGAGGGTTGTTACATCCTACCCCCCTTAAAGAAGTTTGGTCCCCAAACTTGAGTTACCTTGTTCCAAAAACAATTCTGGATGTCGGACTTTCATTTCCTCTTCCATTTCCCATGTAGCATCTTCACCATAATGCTCCTTCCATTCAACTTTCACCATTGGTATCGACTTACTTCTCAACTATTTCACCTGCCTATCGACAATCCGTATCGGCTTCTCTTCGTAGCCTAAATCTTCATTGATTACAACTTCGAAATAGTCGATCACATGTAGTGGATCTCGAATATACTTCCTCAACATCGAAACATGAAACAAATTATGGACTTGGCTCAATCCTGGCGACAAAGCAAGTCTGTAGGCAGCGAGGTTAACCTTCTCAAGAACTTCAAAAGGCCCGATGTAACGGGGTGCTAACTTACCCTTTTTCCCAAATCTTGTAACTCCTTTCATCGGCGAAATCTTTAGGAACACATGGTCCCCGACTTCAAATTCCAACTCTCTTCTTCTCTGGTCGGCATAACTCTTCTGTCGACTCTGTGCGGTTTTGATTCTTTGTTGAACGAGCTTAATCTTCTTGGTTGTTACTTGAATTAGCTTGGGACCAAGCAGGGCTTTGTCTCCTACCTCGGTCCAACATATCGGCGACCTGCACTTCCTTCCATACAACGCTTCATACGGCGTCATGCCAATGCTAGCTTGATAACTGTTGTTGTAGGTAAATTCCACCAATGGCAAATGTACTCCCCAACTCCCTTGGAGGTCCAATACTCATAGTCTAAGCATATCTTCAAGTGTCTGAATCGTTCTCTCTGTTTGCCCATCAGTCTGGGGATGAAAAGCTGTGCTAAACCTCAACTCAGCTTCGAAAGCTCTTTGTAGGCTCTGCCAAAATCTGGAAATCAACTTCAGATCTCGATTCGACACAATTGACATCGGCACTCCATGAAGTCTAACAATCTCGTTCACATACAACAAAGCGAGTTTATCGGCGTTGAAGGTGGTCTTAATAGGCAAGAAGTGTGCTGACTTAGTTAGCCTATCCACGATAACCCAAATCGAATCCATACCCTTTCGTGTCCTCGGCAAACCAACCACAAAGTCCATGGAGATGTGCTCCCATTTCCACTCAGGAATCGGTAAAGGTTGAAGAAGTCATGTAGGCCTTTGATGTTCTGCTTTTACTTGTTGACAATGCAGACATTGGGACACGAACTCGGCTATTTCTCCTTTCATATTCGGCCACCAAAACGTCTGCTTCACATCCTGATACATCTTGGTGTTCCCTGGGTGAACAGCAAACTTGGAACCATGAGCTTCCTGCAAAATTTTTCTTTTCAACTCCGGGATGTCGGCCACACACAATCTTCCTTCAAACTTGAGCACTTGATTTTCTATGGTGTACCCTGACCTCGGCTTTGTGTTAATCTCATCGGCTACCTTCTTGAAGAATTCATCCTCCATCTGTCTTGTCTTCACTTCCTCAACAATAGTCGGCTCCATTGAGATCGTGGTCAGACATGCCAAATTTTTAACTATCTTTCTGCTCAAAGCGTCGGCTACGGTGTTAGCTTTACTTGGATGATATTGAATTTGCATATCGTAATCTTTCAACAACTCGAGCCATCTTCTCTGTCTCATATTCAATTCTTTCTGAGTGGACAAGTACTTCAGACTCTTATGGTCTGTAAAAACCTGGCAAGAAGCTCCATACAAGTAGTGACGCCAAATCTTTAAAGCAAATACCACGGCTGCTAGTTCTAAATCATGGGTGGGATAGTTCTTTTCATGTGGCTTCAATTGACGAGAGGCATACGCTATGACCTTACCTCCTTGCATCAATACACAACCCAAACCCTTATGCAAAGCATCACTATAAACATGAAACTCTTCATTACTTGACGGTAGTACAAGAACCGGTGCTGCAACTAACCTCGTCTTCAACTCCTGGAAGGCTGCTTCCCTATCCTCAGTCTATTCGTAAGTCGCTCCCTACTTAGTCAGTTGTGTCAATGGAATTGCAATCTTTGAGAAATCCTTCACGAACTTCCTGTAATAACCCACCAATCCCAGAAAGCTACGAACCTCGGACACATTAGTCAGCCTCGGCCAATTCACAACGGCCTCAATTTTACTAGGATCAACCGAAATACCATCTTCATCAATCACATGACCCAAAAATGAAATAGTGGAAAGCCAAAACTCACACTTGTTAAATTTAGCATACAATTTCCAATCCCTCAAAGTCCGTAAGGCAAGTCTCAAATGATCCTTGTGTTCAGCTTTGCTCTTAGAGTAGATCAATATATCATCGATGAAGACAACCACAAACTTGTCTAGATATGGTTTAAAGACTCTGTTCATCAAATCCATAAATGCCGCAGGGGCATTGGTCACTCCAAATGGCATTACTAAAAACTCGTAGTGGCCATACCTCGTCCGAAAAGCAGTCTTCTCAACATCCTCGGCTTTAACCTTAAGCTGATGATAACCTGACCTAAGGTCAATTTTGAAAAAGACTCGTGCTCCTTGCAATTGATCAAACAAATCGTTTATCCTCGGCAACGGGTACTCATTCTTGATGGTTACCTTATTCAGTTCCCGGTAATCAATACAAAGACGAAGTGTACCATCCTTCTTCTTAACAAACAAGACGGGTGCTCCCCAAGGTGAAGTGCTCGACCTAATAAAACCCTTATCTAGCAACTCTTGTAGTTGAAGTTTCAATTCCTTAAGCTCGGCGGGGGCCATCCTATAGGGTGTTTTAGAGATGGGCTGAGTTCCCGATATGGTGTCAACAGTAAATTCTACCTCTCTATCAACTACATGACCAGGCAAATCATTTGGAAAGACGTCTGGGAATTCATTAACCACTGGGACGTCGGCTAACTCAACACTTCCATTGAAATTACTTAGTACACTACACAAATAACCTTGACACCCTTTTTGGATCAACTTACAGACTTTCATAGATGAAATTAAGTAAGGTGGGGATACTACTCCTTTACCCTGAAACGTGACCTCGGCTAGGTTTGGGGGTTTCAACGTGACACTTTTAGAAACACAATTTATGGATGCGTGATTTGCCACTAACCAATCCATCCCAAATATAACATCAAAATGAGTTATGTCCAATGGCATTAAATCAGCTAACAATTCAACATTCCCAATCACAACAACACATGCTCGATAGATGGATGCAACATTCATAGATCTCCTAGATGGAGTAGATATAGATAACACATAGTCAAGGGGTTCTAGTTTCCTATTAATCTTCTCGGCAAACTTAGCAGAAATGAATGAATGTGTAGAACCCGAATCAATCAATATATATGCATTTTGAGAGCAAATTGGGAGTATACCTGACACCACTGTCTCAGTATTCTGAGTGTCTCCTGGTACTAGTGCAAAAACTCTGCCTTGCCTCATCTGTCCTTTCCCGACGTTACTTTTCTGTACGGAACCTGAGGTATTTTCATCCTTCTTACTATCGTTTGCCCTTGCTTTAGGACAGTCCCTCACAAAATGACCTATTTCCCCACATTCATAACAAGCTCCAGACGCCCGATGACAGACCTCGAAATGTGGCTTCCCACAACCTGAACATGTCGGCTTAGCACCACCTTCCTGCCTTGGGTTGCTCGAACTGCCAACATTTGCTTTCTTCTTGGTACCAAATTGTGCTCGGTGATTGTCATAATTCTGTCTCTTCCTCTGGCTCTCTCCCGAACTCTGGTATCTGTTCAAGTTAGCTTCAGCCAAAATGGCTTTGTCCAACACTCCGGCGTAAGTCGGCATGTTGAGCATGTTGACTCGGTCTTGTATTGGTCCACGCAGCCTACTTTCAAACTTCTTAGCCTTCATGTATTCATCGCTGACCATGTGGGGTGCATACCTCGCCAACTCGGTAAAGGCACGGTCGTATTCAGCCACTGTTCTACTGCCTTGCGTCAAAGTCTGAAATTCGGTAGCCTTACGATTTCGAACACTTAGGGGAAAATGTTTGGTGTAAAACAACTCCAAAAATCGGGTCTAGGTCAAGTCTGGATTGCCTTCTCGAACCATCATCCACCATCTGCGGGCATCATCATCTAGTGTAAAGGCTGCTAAGGTCACCTTCTGGGTGTCGGTGCTGGGAAAGATCTCGAACAGCTTCTCTATTTCCAAAACCCACGCTTCGGCTTTCATCGGCTCTATACCCCCTTGGAATCTCGGTGGCTTCATTTTCTTGAACTCTCTGATCAAAGCTATCGTGCCATCCCATATAAAGCTGGCTGTGGGGGCACTTGTGGTACTAGAGGAGGTGGAGGTGGAACTGCATTTCGGCCGTTTGTCTTCTCGGTCTGAGTCGATGTAGCACTAGCGTACTGTTGTCTTGTCTGCCTTAGCTTGTGGGCCAAACCTTCAACTAACCTTTCGAGTCTGTCTAATCTGTCCTCGGACTGATCTCGGCCAACTGGAGGTCTACCTCTCCTCATGATGCTATGAGTATGCAAGATACGACTTTAAAACAAAATGAACAAATAAACACATAGGCAAGTAACAATTAAGCATGCCGAGACGATGCACACCTTGTTCACATAGCAAGTAATATGATGCAATTCTTAACATCCTTCTAAGGAAAAATCTTATGCTCTTTAGGACTCAAGTGTGAATAATGTACTATAAGGAACTTGTGTTATGATACCATTCTGTCACGACCCCAACCCGCCCCTAGTAGGATGGTGCCGTGGTGGCCAGTAATCCGAGATTACCGAAGGCCAACTTTTAAAATTCACACACAATCAGAGTATTACATATGGGGCTAACCAGTGCGGAAGCAATAATTTACAAATACAAGTGGTCCATAAGAGCAGTGCATCAGTCAAATGGAATGACATACATCTTTACACAGCTTTACAACTTAAATACAATTAAAGTAAGGTCCAAAATACATATTACACTTTAAAAAAAGGGTTTCACAAGCCGACATAAACAAAATGCACAAACTACTGGTCAAGGAACATAGTCTGCCAGATTGCCGACATCCTCGTTGCCGACGTAACATACATACAAAACACACATCTTGATCAAAAGGCTTCTCAAGCCGACGTGTACGAAATACAAATATTACAAGTCGAGAAGCATGATTTTCATGACTGCTGACATAATTACAAGTCAAGCCGACATGACAAAAATCCAAAACAAGCTCGCGAATCACATCTAGGCGTCACCGCCTTCTTGCTCATCACCTACATATATAGAGAGAGGGTGAGCTTGGATACTCAGTGAATGGTATAAATAATAAAGGGTTTGCATGAATAATAGCCGAAGTCCTTTCAAAATAATACATGTCAAAACTTTATATAACAAGGGATGGACCTCGTCCATCTAACAAATCTTCAAAGCTCCAAGGGATGCTTACTAGCATCAACATATTACAAATGATGACATTCCAGACAAACAAGCCCACGCGGTAAACCGTCAGTGGCAAAACAAAACAAAGCAAGGGAGATATCTCAACAAGGGTGCTACAAAAGTTTAGAGTCCTCTGTTACAAAGGACCTATGTTACGAAGGCCTGTAGCCCCCTAACACGAGAGTACTGCGAAAGTTTAGAGTCCTCCAGCACAAGGGACTTTCAAATCGAGATGTGCAGTTGCATTATAGTCCCCTGACACTAAGGACTTTCAAAACAAAATGTGCAGCTGCATTATAGTCCCCTGACACTAACGACTTTCAAAACAAGATGTGCAGTTGCATTATAGTCTGTTAGGTTTTATTTCTTGGCAATCCTGTTTGACAAAACTCCTTTGAGTTGTAATTTTATTCGCATTTTTATTTCAGTGAGGCTATGAGTTGTTAGATGCGAATCCAACTCGAATCAAGCCTTTCAGAGAAGTTTGTGATGCTAATGCTTTCAAGATTGCCACTTCGCTGATTATGACGCTGATTGCCACTTGGTGAGTCCGGGGCAGCGCCACAGCGAGGTCGAGGGGCAGCGCCCCCGAAGCAAAATGTAAAAATGCATTCCAAGTTGTCTGTCCGCTCGAGCGGACATTACCCCGCTCGAGCGGAGAATCCCTGGTTCCAGAAGTTTTGGTCGCCTATAAAAGTACTGAGCTGTGTGATTTCGCACTCGAGCGGGTTCTCTAGCGCTCGAGCGGACCTCTGTTATATCACGCGCATATTTTGATGAAGCCGCTCGAGCAGGCTGTTGGGCGCTCGAGCGGAGATCGCGAGACAGATTCTATAAATTCGCGTGTTGGGTTAGATTTTAGGATTACTACTCCAGATCTTCTTTTTGGGTTCTAGGGTTTATATCTGGGGATACTTTGTGAGTTTTCTTTGATGTTTTGATTGAGTATTCAACTCATGTTTTAAAGAGTATACATCAAAGGTCTTGTTTGTTCTACAAAAGAGACAGTTGTTCTTTCATGGATTCTGAAGAATTCGAGCCTGAAGCTTTGGTGGATTCCGGGGTGGCTCATCGTAAAGACAATTCCGAGGTGAAGATGGGTTGGAAGAGGCACATAGAGGTTGGTTCAATTAGGCGTGGATTCGCTAGGTAATTGAGAGTATACCTGTGTAATTCCTTTAAATCTTCTTAGTGGATTGCTTTTGTGGCTGTTGCCCATGGTTTTTTAATCACAGTTGGAGGTGTCCAATTGTGGTTTTTTCCACGTTAAAATCATTGTGTTGATTTGTCTTGATTGTTTGATTGGGATTGTTATATACTGCTTAAAATTGTTACATAATCACAAATCAATATCTAAGGGATTTATAGATTTTTCATAGTCCCCTGACACTAAGGACTTTCTGAGAAGGTCATCGAAATAAGATAATGCTTGATATACAAAAATAGGGACAATCATTCATGCTTAACAAATACTTTTCACACCAAGGCAAAGCAAAGCTCATCATAACATTGATAACATAACTTTATTAAAAATACCACTCACATAGTTCTTCAAACGTCAAGGTCAAGGCAAGTCCAAGTCCTACAAACGCACGGCAAAATCTATTGAATGCGCTTCTCAAAACAAGTCTGGCATGCATGTAAATGACCTCAGCATTCTTCAAAAACTAAGTCAAATTGAAACAAAACACAGTTTCTTATCTCTGGAAAACATGCTGGGCAACTACCAGGTCTAGGCTGAGGTCCCACGCCTCCTTGCCGAGGTGTGGCCTCGATGGCCACATTCAAGGAAATGAGGGCGGGGAAAATCTGGGTTTCCCTCTCTAGAAGAACTTGACGATCATGAAGAACATGAACATGAGGAAGATGAATGCAAAGGTTATAACTTGCTATTACAAATTCTAAGATTTCATGCTAAGAATCCGAAATCATAGACCTGGGTACCCATACTCAAAGATCTTTATGAAAACAAACACAAAAACATAAACCTTAATGCAAACTTTCGGATCAAACAAGGCTTTTCTTCAAGAACACATGAAAACCATTTTCTCTTTCTAAAACCAACTTTAAATCAATGTATGACGTGCAGAACGGGTTTGATCGTGCAATGCAGCTAGATGACCAATAAGAACAACAATAGTAGGTAAAGGTTCTAACCTCAAAACTCGAATCTAACGGTCCAAACTCCAACGATCAAGCTTGGAAGTTCTCTCTCTCTCTCTCACTCAAACTTCTCCTTCTCCTTCCTAGAGCCTCTCTCTCTAAAACACATGATTTGATACAAAATGATATGTTTTTCTCGACAGCCACTAACTTAACCCTTTGCTGGGACACATGGCATCGGTTGATAGGCTCTACTAAAAAAGGTAACTGACTGACAAGACAAGACCATGACAAAGTGTGTTCAACAAGCTAGACAGCAAGAGCACTGCGACAGTGATGATCTCGGCTAAGAACAAGGCTTCGGCAAGTAGGGTAACAATGACATCGGCTTGGAAGGACAACACTTGACTAAGTTGTGCCACACCTTGGCCTAGATGTGGCACACCTCGGTCTAGGTCATGCCAATCTAGGAACAAAATCACTTAGGTGCAAGGACAACATCTCGGCCTAGATAATACACATCTCGGCCTTGGTGCTGCACACCTCGGCCTGGATAGTGACATCTCGGCCAATATGCCAGGGCGAAGATGGAGGTCAATCAAGGTGATTCCAAGATAATTCTAAGTGTGGAAGAGTTCCAAGGTGTCTAGGCTTAAGATGACCTCGGCAACACACCAGGCAAGAACAAGCATGCAAGCAACACTCAATCAAAACAAGACAAGATTTGCAAATGCACATAACAAAACAAGATCATACATAATGTATGCAAGTATGACTAAGTTGAAGTGAGGGTTGTTACATTGGGGCCCTCGATAGTGGCTGGAGGGGCACGTTGAGGAAAAGGAAAGGTTGGGTAAGGGGTGTCGACGGGAGAGCAAGGCATGGGTGGGGCTGGAGGAGGCTGTCGGGGAAATAGGAAGAAGGAGAAAGGCTGTCGCGTGGATGGAAGGCTGTCAGGTGGCTGGGAGGAATTGTAAGGGTGTGTCGTATGGTAGGAAGAAGAAAAAAGGCAACTGGTGGTGATGGGTGACAGAGAAAGAGAGATGGCTATGGCATGGCTCTGATACCATGTAAGTTTAAAGAAGAGAAAGAGATAGGGAATGAGTGAGACCTCATCCCCTTCTATATTGCTAATAATGTGCAATTACAGGAGTGCCATTAGGCATAAATTATGGGCCAGCCCATTACATCAATCAAGGGAAAATAAAATCAAATAATAATAAAATATATGGAATATTATTTCCTATTCTAACACTATTCTGACAATCTATTGTTCCCTAAATTCAGCACCGAGAGACTATTGCTCAAGTTTCCCAAACATTGTGTAATCAAGCCACTCAAACTATTATTAGACACATCAAGAATTTCAAGTGACATCAGATTGCAAATCATTGGGGGGATTTCTCCAGTCAATTTATTGTTTGAGATAGAGAAACATAGTTGTAGTGATGTGTAGAACTGGGAGTGGTCCTTTGAGTAAGTTGGAGTGTAGGTCAATATATTGTAAATTCTGCCATGAAATTCGCTCTAAACTTGTAAGGAAATTATGAGAAAGATTTAAATAATACAATGAATCTTTCCCTACAGTGAATAACCATTTTGGAACTTCACCATGAATTTTGTTGTTTGATAGGTCTAAAATATACAATTCAGCTTGTTCTCTCCAAAAGTTTGGAAATTCGCTCAAGTTGCAAGAAGCTAATCCTATAGTGTCAAAGTTGGTAAAGGTAGAGTTGACACTGTTGTTGATATTCAATGAGAGACCATTATCTGGCTGATCGATATAGAATAGATTTTTAAGCTTTAGAAGCTTATCTAACTCCACTACACCACTTAAGTTATTTGATGAAAGCAGCAAGTATGTTGGGTTATGGAGTTCATAAACTCATCCTGGAATTGATCCCTGCTGCTTATTGTAACTCAAATCTATACCTTCCAATGAAGGCAGAGCAAACAACAAAGATGGTATTGTACTAGTTAGCTGATTTCTATGAAGGCCCCAAGTAAGTAAGTTGACTCATGTTGCCAAGGGAATCCGGTATTTGTCCGTTCAAATTGTTTAGGCGAAGATCCAAGTCAGTAAGCTTTGCAAGGTTTGAAATTGATGAGAGGAATTGACAGATGAAACTATTACACGAGAAGTCTAAATTGGTGATTTGTGTAAGGTTCGAAAGAGAAGCTGGAATAGATCCTGAAAAGTTGCACGCAAAGAGGTGCAAACTATTCAAGGCTTTAAGATTGCTGATTGATTTAGGCAATTGGCCAGAAAAACTTATATCGGAGAGATCAAGAAATTGAAGGGAACTAGTCACATTGAAGTTTGGAAGTTTACCTGTGAGGTCCCAATTTGCCCGTACATTGAGCTCTTGTAGGTTTGAAAGGTTAAAAATGTTTTCTGGGAATTTCCCACGCAGTCAACAATGAACAAGACTGAGAGATGTCAAAGGCGATAGATTTAGCAAAGCATGAGGTAAAGGTGAAGAGATATGTAGCTCATCAAGGTGTAGTTCTCTTAATTGGGTTAGGTTTCGAATGAGCAAATTGAAAGTGCGTTGTTCAAGTCTCACTTGAGAAAAAAAATAAGAGAGATCAAGGGAAATCAATTTGGATAGATCAAACTTGCAAACAAGCCAAACTCGGATGAAATTCTAGATAAATTGAAGTCAATGAAAGCAAGATTGAGGCTTTGAAGGTGAAGAAGCTGGAAGAGGGTGCTGTCGGCTTGGATGGTGCCCTGAAGCGGCTGCAACTGAGGTCAAGTCCAATCACATGACCATTCAACCAGTCGCACGTGACCCCCTTCCACGAGCAGCAATCAGTATTCTCATTCCAGAACATCATTTTGGGATGAGAATCAGATTCACAATCTGAAGAGGCATCACCAGTTATGGTAAATGTTCTTTTAAATTGGAGAAGTGAAAATCTCTGGTCTTCAAGACAAGTATGGCGTGCAGAAATAGAAGAAGACGACCATGATGATGATGATGAATAACATATAGTAATATATAGTAGTTGAGAAAACAAGAGAAATAGCAAAAGAAATTGATGAAGAAACATAAGTGAACTCATTTTGTTTTCTTATAGGTAGAAGGATTCAAAGAGAGATATGAAAAGGAGAGGAGAGTAAGAAGGATAGTAGTTTGATGATGGAGAAGGAATAAATGTATTACTCATTCTTATACACACTGCTAAGTCTTTCTATGGTGGTGGTGGAGCAGCCCAGCCCAGCCATCATGATGCACCGCAACTATGTAATTGTATCCATCAGCCATCATGACTTCCACCATCAGCCATGACTTCCAAGTTGGTTATAGTGAGTGTCTTTAATTCCAGTGATCCCAAACCTATTAAGTAAGGAATGGTTTTCCATAAACCAATGGGCAAATTACATCACATGTATTTTGCCCATTGCACCATTTTAGTTTGAGTAATTTTAATTAGCTCGATTTCGAACTCAATTTTATATTTTGTGTTAATTTGGTTCGATTGATAATGCTAATTAGGATTCTTTTGCCTATGAAAGCATGACACATGCCACTCATGTACCTATTTTTCATCGAAAAGAACTGCTAGTTGTAATCAATTGAACTAAATTGAGACAAAATCATAAATTAATGTCAAAATTCAGTCCATTGAAATTATAAAGACAAAAATGACGTAAGAGCAAAAATATAAAGACTACTAATATAATTTTCCATGAATCAATTAAAAGTTGGTAATTGCCCCACCTATATACAAAGCAAGTTACGGAACATTTTGAGATCAATAATGCTACAATTATCGCATTTTTATACCACTTTTATTGTACCATCTCATGTGTCAGCCCATCATTGGTGTAATGGTTTCCACCATTCATGTTTATGTCAAATGATATGCTAACACATAAGATAGTACATTGAATATGGTGTAATAAGGTGGTAAGTGTAGTATTATTCTTGAGATTGCTTTGCTTTTTTATTGAACAAAAGCATAAGCTCAAGATTCATCATTTTTTGTTATCATACAGTTTGAAAAATATATGAATTTGCTAGGGTATTATTTTTCAAAATTTCTTTAATGAAATATTAAAAAAAAAATAGACCTTTTCGATTGTTTACTATATATATTTTTCATGGAACAAGGCAACAAAAAATGATGAATAGTTTGATCAAATTGTTGAGTATGATTTTGTTTGATATAGTTTATTCAATTTTTTCAATTAAAAATTATATTTTTTTAAGTAAATTAAAATTGTTTATATAATTGTTGTTTGTATTTTAATAACAATGGTATAATTGGAATAAAATAAATTATTAGGGAAAAGTGAACTTTTTTAGAATAAAAAATAACACTTAGTTGTCTACATTGAAATTTAATAAGACTCAATAATACTATTGAAAATAAGATTTATTGATATATTTTTTAAAATTTTTTGCACATTTTGTTATGCCAATTTGTGACGAAATTACGCATTTTATAGTTAATGTTATAAGATTTGGTAGTAGAATTACACATTTTGTGCTAGAGTGCATATGGCATGTACCCCCCCTAAAGGAGTGTGGAGTGCATGTCATAGCATTTCCATATATTTAATATTATATATATAAATTGTTTTATTTTTTCCATTTTAAGAACTATATACATCATTTTATATGTAAATATATTATGTTAAAATTAAATAAAATAAGTGTTACAAT
Organism: Camellia sinensis; assembly: GCF_055761805.1. NCBI lineage: Eukaryota > Viridiplantae > Streptophyta > Magnoliopsida > Ericales > Theaceae > Camellia > Camellia sinensis. The sequence goes on along the minus strand of NC_138966.1, from coordinate 33,549,394 downwards.
TTATGATTCATTTTGTTAGAAAATTGATAATCACTCTTGTTATCAAAAACTAGAATCCATAAACTATTGATAAAATTTTCCCAAATATATTTTGCGCGTTAATTCTAGTGGTCCCAAAGCAAGTCCAGATTGGTCCTAACTCAAGAAAATGTTAGAGTTGGTATTAGAAAGCAAGAGTAAATGGAAGACAAACCAACTTTGGGCGGATAAAAAGAGGGATAATTTTCCAAGTCATCCAACCAATACAAGGTCTAGAATTTGGCTCTTTATGTCAACTTTATACAAACCTTTCCCATCATCATGTTATAATTTTTTTTCCATTTCAATTTTGGTTAAATATTGAGATATGATCTTATATACTCATTTTTATGATAAGAACTTGGGCTATTTTAATTGATTTTTTGGCTATTTGGCTATTTTAGTCTGGCTAAAAAAGTTGTGTTTGGCATGATAGTTGACTTTTTTTTATAGTTGATTTGATAGTTGTGGAAGAAAAAGTGAAATGATTATGATTTAGATGCGACATTTTGTCTTATTGATTATTTTAACTTATTTTGTCTTTATTGACTATTTTAGCAAAAACGAACCATATCCCATACAGGCCAGACTCATTATGCAATAACTATGACAAACACTCCTTCAAGTAGATACTATTGCTTTTATTCAGTAATTTAAGGCATGGAGCTAGTTTTGAAATAAAAAATTTAAGTAAATCTAATTTTGTTTATAAATAGAAGCCACAAGAGATAATCCAACAAAATAAAGTTTCAAAGATAAATTCTACATACCAGAATCCCAAGGGGTTGGTCAAGGAGCAAGGCCTTGGGCTTTGGGTGTGTGCTCCCTCCAAGGTTCAGGAATCGAAACCTCTTAGGTGCTAACAATTCCTTGGAGCCGTCAGACCAGGGGAAAACCATGAATTAACCATGGTGCACTTGCGGGAAACTCTTTGCCGAGGGCTTGTGCACCCCTGGAGATTAGTAGCGTTTTGATTCGAACACCCCAGTGCCAATCAAGATATATATATATATATATATATTTGCCAGGGTATTATTTTTCACAATTTCTTTAATGGAATGTTAAAATATGTATATATAATTTTTGGATTGTTTACTAAATATATTTTTCGTAGTACTAGGCAACATAAAATGATGAATCCTATGACATAGTTCTCTTGATCAAATTGTTGAGTATGATTTTGTTTGATGTAGTTTGTTCAATTTTTGAAATGAAAAAATATATTTTTGTAAGTAAATTAAAATTGTTTATATAATTGTTGTTCATATTTTATGTAACGCCCTCAAAATGATACATAATACCCAACATTTCAGACATGCATTGATACAAAAGAAATCAACCATTTCTATTTATCAGAGTAATTCTTACAACCGTATTACATGTTAACAAAAACAAGTGCCCTATGGGCTTACAGCTTTCCAAGCTAACACTTGGTTACAAAAAAGAAGAGTACTAACTCAATACATATTAAGCCCTTGGCTGGAATTTACATGTAATACATCAAAATAAACAAAAGAAAGAGTCTTCAACTCTCATTATCATCCAAGCTACGTCCTTGGAGGTGGCATACTACATGTACCTGAAAATAATGTCCCATAAAGGGTGAGCCAACGCCCAGTAGAGATATGCTAAACACAGTATGAGCAATAACTAAGACATTAGCAATTGATAAATGTTTAATTTCCATAAACCAATTCATAACCCATTTCCATTTCACTTTAGTTTCCATTTCATATCAATTTCGCAATTTACATCAACGGCTCAGAACCTGGCCAACCACTTATATGAGACAACGACTCATATCAAACTTTTTCCCATATTTACAATAGATAAATACACAAGTTGTATCAACATCTTGACAGATAAGCATACAAGCTATGTCCACATTTCAATAGATATGCATATTAGCCATATCAACACTTCCAATGACAAGCATATGAGCTATATCAACACATTGTCTGACAAGCATATGACCTGTATCAGTGGAGTCCATCCCCTATCTCCTCCCAAACAACATCCGGTTTAGAGGTCCATCCCCTATCTTCCCCTAAACCGTGGAGTGCATCCCCTATCTCCTCCCACACACACACATATATACACAAATCTCATATACACAATCAATCAATACATAACGTTAATGTATTCTATCAACCGTCATATTCTATGACATATCCAATTGATTAGTTTTAGTTTGCCTAATCATCATGCATTGTCTACAACAATCAAAACTACCCTCCACCGGTAGCCCAAGCAATTATTTCTAAACAGATAATAAAAGCTCCAACAGATAAAAATATCAATGTTTTCAAAAGTGAGCGATTTATAAATCCAACTCCATCATTTCACAACATAATGAGCCAATTTCATTATTTCCAACTCAATTCCATAAGTTCACAATTTTTCCCAAATTAATTATACCAATTAATTTTAAACAACAAATTAGGGCCTTTACCCCCAACTCTCGATGTTAACCCAAAGGTTCCAATATCACCAACCAATAACTATATCATCATTCTGAAACCTAAATTACATATTATCAGCCCAAAATCACAAAACCCTCTTTAACACATTTTGAAACCCTAAGTCCCAAAATCAACCATTTACACAATAGGCTCAAAATCTAGGTTAAAACCCATAAGAGTGAGTAGGAATCCCTACCTCAAAAGATGTGACCCAACGAGGAAGATGGTGAAAACGAAGTTGCTCCAAACCACGAGTTTCTCGGATCAAAAGATAGCCCTCGACGATCAACAACCTTTTTGCAAAGGCTAAAGGTGAGGAAAACACCCTAGCTAGATCAATATCTAGAGAGAAGGCAAGGTTTTAGAGAGAGAGGCTCTCAAATGGCCTTTTCGGAAAAGTAAGAGAGAGAAAGGGTGAGAAAAAGTGATTTAAAACTACCCCACAGTCAACTGATATACGACATTCCCGCTCGAGCGGAAAACACAACGCTCGAGCGTCAAGAACAAAAACTAGGTCCGCTCGAGCGCAAAAAGGCCCGCTCGAGCGCCAAGACACAAGAATAAAGCACATCCGCTCGAGCGCGAAAACCAGTCCGCTCGAGCGTAGATTTCCCCCTCACAGAACTTACACCAAAAAGTACTACCCGCTCGAGCGCCAGAATTCCCGCTCGAGCGCCACCGCTCGAGCGTAAAGAAACCCACTCGAGCGCAAAAATCACACCTGCAGAAGTTTTGCAGGGACACGAAAAACTGGAAGTGTGCAATATCCGCTCGAGCGCAAAAAGACCCGCTCGAGCGGGACGACCAAAAACCTGGCAACAAGATTTCAGACCAAGGTTCAATCCACCTGTTCAAAAAAAGCCCGACACATCCTATAACTCAAACAAATGGAATTAAAGGATGACAACCAGATAGATACAACTACCAACTTCACGGATCTGAGTCCGAAATACAACAGAACAGAAAAGGGACAACCGGGATCGCTATATTTTAAGAATGGTAAAATTGGAATAAAATATATTATTAAGAAAAAGTGAACTTTTTTAGAATAAATTAGAGAAAAATAAGACTAAATTGTCTACATTGAAATTTAATACTCATTAATACTCTTGGAAATAAGATTTATTGATAAATTTTTTAAAATTTATTTTTGAACGGACTACATTGCTCTAGTTCCCCTTGATAATTGTAATAGACACAATAGGATAAAAACCAACTTGGGTGGATGAGAGATTTCTTAGGAATGTGATTGGAAATAAGCAGAAATTATTCAATAGGACTAAGCCAATATTCTATGTGGTTTGCCCTTCCAAGTGTATTGGGCCATATAACTAATTTTTAGCACATTTTCTCCTACATTGGAGCCAAACTAATTATGTGTCTCATTGTTATAAGATGGGCACACAACCAAAAATTATCTAGTAAGTTCGGAATACCGTGTGTCCATGTGTCCATCCAATAATATTATACAATTTCTCCACTATTTCCTTTTTTTTTTTGAAATCATGTATTCATTTAGCCTCTGCTATTTGTCAGGCACACAACCAACATAAAATTCTTGCAGAACAAAATAATTCCTCGCACATAACCACCTGGTAGAATAGCAACTATGATAATTAACCCACGGCAGGCACGAGCTCAATAAATTGAACTTGGGTTATGCTCAAATTGCCAACAAATTTGAGCTGAATTTTTTTTATTATCCACCCCTCAAAGATGACAATTATTTTATCATCCACCTTCAAACAAGCTAGACTAACATTCAAATATTGATTAGCACTAAAGTATCACCAAGTAATTATTTAGTATTAAGAAACTTAGTGGAGACAACCACATCTATGCTCATTTCCACCACTTCAACTTAAAAAATTTATTTTTTGTCATAAAGTATTTAATTAAGATTTCTAGAACAAAGTGACAAGAAAAAGGTGGCAAATCCAAATGCTAACAATAATGCAAAGCCCAAAAGTGTAAGAAGGTATTAACGCGTGACATTCCAGTCATCGTCCACAAAACACAAACTGGGATCCCAAAATTTTGTTTAAAAAATTCTTGCCACAACTATGAAATTTTAACAGCCTATCACCCCTTTAAATCCAAGTCTAGAACTTTTCTTTCACAATTTCAAAGCCAAATCATAGAAGATAACTATATAACCTTATGCATGTAAATCATGTGGTCTTGTGTGTGATGTTTACTTCTTCAACAGTCCCAAATCCACAGGACATGATACCCAACCTCACTAATTATTGCCACTGGGGTTTTGGGTTGGAGGAAACCAAAACCACTCTTAAATGTGGAGATTAATATCTTCATTGGATGTGTGAGACTGTGGCTAGCCAATAAAACTACACAAATCCTTTGATCTCTTTCATGCAGTAACTAATATTTTTACTGATACACATACCAAAATCAAACATGAATTTGCAAAGCCAATAATATTTTTACTTATCAAACCTGGCATAAACTCAATAACTTGAATTGTTAAAGAGTTTAATCCTAGCACAAAATAGAAATCTAATATGTTCCTATTCATGACAACACTTACACCATCAAAATTTCACCCAATAATAATAATAATAATATGCACCTTCCAAAATGCAGAGAGACATATTATGCTGTGTCTTCAATAACCCCAATTAACAAACACACCGAAACCGCAATTATTCCCCGCTTCATAGAAACCTCGAGAAACCCTAAGAGAGTCGTCAACGCCATGAGTTTCATTATCTTTAGCTACAAAAGTCGCAAAGAGTGTATGGAACAACGCAATTGGTGGGAATTCAAGAAGAGAAATGCAGTATTGTAGAGAAGTTCTTAGTGGGTATCTGATTTGAGGGATCGAATGAGGAAAGAATATTGATGGATTGGGAATTGAGGCTTCGGTTGCTATTACTTCCATGACAACTCTCTGTCAACAGATAAGATACAAATACTTTTTATTTATTTATTTATATATTTTTTTATTTTTGTGGTTGTGATTTATTTTACACATGATCTCACACCACACAAATTCAATTACAATCACACAATTTCATTCGGATAGATTCAAGAAAGTTAAGAGTGGGTACCTAATTATTCTTTATTTAGGAAGAGTCTACAATGTGCACCTTCTAAAAAGGCATATGATATGCACTTATTGTGTGGTCCATATTGTGCCGCGTCATAAAAAGTAACCTACTAAACATGTCATTTAACAAGTTACATGAAGAATCATAACTTTTTTTAAAGAACATAACAATTACTACAATGAATCATAACAATGTCATAATATACACTATGATGTCATAACAAAGACACTATCAATCATAACAATATGAAAACGACTCATAACAAATATAGTTATTTCCAACAAATTATCGTAACATTTTCTATTATGATTCACCACAACAAATCATAACTTTTGGTATTACAAATCAAAACTTTTACTAATGAATCATAACCATAACACATTGATTGTAACTTCTTTTTCCACAATCATAACGACATTAACAAAACATCATTACTTTTACCAATGAATCATAACATAGCACATTGATTGTAATTTTGTTTCGAAAATCATAACAACATTAACAAAACATCATAACTTTTAAATTTTCAAACACAATTAATTGTGTAATCAATTGGTATAGCATATGAGAGTGAATGGAAAATCATAATTATTGCAAAATTGATTGGATTCAAAGACCACAATTGATTATACAATCAATTAGTAGCCAGGGTTTTGAACAATCACAATTAATTGTACAATCCATTTGGTATGTGTTTATACTATTTTTATTTAATCGATTGTACAATCCATTAGAATATAAGGAAGATTCAAATATCACAATTGATTGTAGGGATCCTTGATATAATAAACATAATTGATTCAATAATCAATTAGTTTTCATAAGCCACACCAAACCAATGAATTCCTAACTTATCATAGTTCCCAATCAATCAGTAAAAGCCTAATCATTACTGTCAATTTAGTCAAGATTCGAATAGTAATTGATCGGCCACCATTTTTATCTAATTATGTTGTTGTGTTGCCATTACCTCAATGTTAATGTTACCTGAAATGTTGTTGATATGACTATCTCGACGGCTCACTCTTTCTTTCCTTGTTATTATTAGTGAATTAGACAACAATGTTATTGTTACCAACTTCAATTAATCACGCCCTTTGATCCACTAAAACATAACCATCATCATCGACTTAGACCACTATAATAGCATTGTTGCCGCTACTAGTGTCATGTTGTTGTTATGTCCAAATGATGACGTTGGTTATAAAACACTTTGACACATTTATGACTCTAGCACATACCACTATTAGTCCTTGCCTATTATTTCGTAGTTGGTCACTACCTTTTTACCGCACTCCTTTTTAAAAATAATAAATTGTATTTTCATCCTTAGATATATATATTGTTTGTCATTGTACCCACCTTAGTCCCTATATTATTTCTCTTTTCTTTTTTGGTCCAATTGCTAACTTCTGAGGGTCACTTCAGAATTTTAAAAATTAACTTTCCTACTTTGATCACTTAGAAAACTTTGTTTTCCCACTTCAAAATAGATAGGTCATGGCAAGCGGTAAATGAAAGTGTTCTACAATGGAAGATTGCATGTTGAGGTGGTCGATGGCGGAGGTTTTCGTACAAATGAAGGTGAACTTGACCCATGCCGCATTTTTCATCACAAAAGTATAACATTTGTTACAATTTGGACTAGAGTGAAAAGAATATAATAGTTTCAAGACCAAAATGAGAAGGCATTCATAGGTAAGCGGGGTGAAGGTGTAATTTACCATTTTACAAAATGTAAATCATGCACTAATCTGTGAAGAAATTATTGATGGAAGTAATATCATAATAATTAATATTTATTATTAGAAAATATGCTAACATAATTTAATATGAAGATTAAATAATTTTAATAAAGGTAAAAGAGGAAATATCATTTTGCCTCTTATACTATCATTGAAAAATTAATTTAACCTCCGTTATTTTAATAATATGAATTTTACGCTTAGTTTATTTGATTTTGGATTAATTTTACCCTGGCAGACATGACACTGAAATTTGAAATTTCATTTTACCCTCCACTTTCTATAAAATATCAATTAGACCTCCAAACTTCATTTTATTCAAAGAACTAACTGATATTTTAGGTGCCACATGAGTAACTTCTATTTGATTATAGATCATAATTGATGGTGGAGTAAAATTGATGCAAAATCGAATAGTTTAGGTATAAAGTAGATATTATTAAGAGAACAGTGGTTGGATTGGTTTTTTAGTTATAGTTTTAGGGAAAAATGACATTTTCACCCACCCAAAAAAAAAAATGAAATTTTCTCAAAGTGAAATTTCAATAAAAAATTTTAAATAAAATATAGTTTGAGGAAAATAAAAAATAAAAAGATATTCATAAATTCGCATAATTATTTGACCTCGCCAAATTTAAAAAGGTGGATTACCTTGAGCCCCCATAATCTGGTTTTGAGGGCACTGTTTGTGCCCATGGTGTCCATGACGGGTTCTATTTCGAATCCAAACCATTAATTTTGTTGGATATTTTGTGTATTTTATTTACACAAAAAGATAGCACAATCTGATAATCGTAACATATTCAATTTATAGTGTTTGTCACCAAAAAATGAACAAAATTGGTGTTTTTAAAATGTAATCATCAATTTTTGTAATGACAAAAGCGATAATTTTAAAAAGTTACGAGTATTTGATCGACCTAATTTTTTTTGTGAATAAAATACACACAAAATAAACAGTTCTGATTATCGAAACAGGATCTATGGTGGCCCCCAAAAGGCCCAAATAGTACGGTCCAGTCCAAATTGTGGACTGGAGACAATCCACCTCCATTAAAATAATCATATATTTTGTTTCCAAAAAAATAATTTAAAGCTTCCTAAAAACTCAACACATGCTTAATTTGGCCACCCAAACACACATTTTGGAGTTTTGGAATAACACTCTTGTCTCTCACGTTGCTGGTCTCATATTTCCTCATTCTCGTCCCATATTCTGTGTGTCAGCCACTGTTTGATCCCACAACAGAGCTGCTGCTGCCACCACAACTATTAGCCAACACCATCATGCTGTGGAGGCCTAGGGTATGTTTGTTTTTATTGTTGATATTGTTTAAGTTTGTTTTAGTCTAGAAGTTTTATGTTTTTTTGGAAACTTGGTTGTTTTTGATGAATTATATATGATGAAATACTCATGTTTTTGTTCATATTGTATATACAATACCCATTCGAATAAGAAAATTTTGAACTTCAAAATCTTCTACCATCCCTTTCTTTTTTTTCTCAATAATAGGTAGGTTATAGTTTTAAATTTCTCTCTCATTGACAAGTGAAGGGAATTTCAGTTTGTGCACTAAAAAAAACAAGGGAAAACAGAGAAAAATGAAAAACAAAAAAAAAAATAAAAAAAACTCCACACAAAAGACGGGAAAACAGAGGAAACAAAATAATCCTAATTCCTGCTACAAGAGTCATTGATTATAGTCTTACCCCATCTTGTGGAATCTGTCATAGTATAACTACAAACTCTCAACTCAAGAAACAATGAAACCACCATATTTTCCTAATTTTTTCCTAATTTTTAGCACCGAAATGGAAAAATTCTTAAGCTCTACTAATCAGTAGACTTAAAAAATAGAATAAAAAAATTAAAAATAAAAAAAGCTACGAAGAGAGAGACTAGTTTACAGAGAAAAACAAAACCAAATCGCAAGGAGAACTCATTGTCGCTGGAATAGTTGTTTTTTAAATTTTATTTATGAAACCCATTAATCTGTACGATCCTTGAATTAGAAGAGAATGATTTGGAGTTCAAAAATGAGAGCAAGAGAGGACCTCAGTAAAGTGTACGGGGTGATTGGGCAATTTGGTTGATTGCTTATTCTAATGGGGGTTGAAATGAATGACTCTTTGCTTCTCTGATTTCTCTCTCTCTCTCTCTCTCTCTCTCTCTCTCTCTCTGTGTGTGTGTGTGTGTGTGTGTGCAATATGTAAGTAATTAAATGAAGTAACTCAATATATGTAAAATTCAAGGGTTATATCTTCAAACAGTCTATATATTCAATTAGGAATAAGAAACCATATAATTTATTGATGTAATATCACCAAAAGAAAGACTAAAATCTAACAAGAAACAACAAGAAGTCAGCCAATGACATCACCAATCGGATTCATCACATAATTCCAAAACAGAAGCAACCTACACAGCAGCAGCAACCACCACTAGGATCGTAAATAGACCCTCAATCTATGGTTTTTGTGTTTCATTCTTTGGATTTTGTGTGTTTATTTGTTTGACTCATTTTTAAATTTTTTTTTTATAATCGATGTGTAGGTGAACGGTTTGTGTTTATTATTATTTTTCTTTTGGTGTGTATACTTCTCTTGCACTGATTAACTTGATTTAATTTTGTCCCATATGATTATTTCACCTTTGCTTATGTAGATAATTTATAACAATACACAACGAGCAAAGGAAACAACAAACCTTGCATAAACAAACGATTTACACCAGCATTCTTCTCCAAGTATTATTTCTTCACACTATTCAATGTATTATTTTAATTACATGTTTTATGTTAGGTTTAAATATTAGCCCTTATTATCCATTTGGTTGAACCTATAGCCAAGATGAAAACAAAATCATGCAGGAAGCACAAATAAAAGTTATCGACACATTGCCTACCTACCACATTGTTTTCATATTTTATGTTCTCTTTATCTTTTATATTCTACTTGCATCACTTATATTTACTTTTGAGACAATGTAGATGAAGGACACAGGACATCAATGGAGAACCCGATGAAAGGAGGACAAGGCATACAAAGAGATGGACAGATGGAGTGTTGATAAGCAAGCCAAGTTGAAAGGTCCCTGTAACGCCCCCAAAATAATAACATTAAACTCATCAATAAAGACATGAATTGGCAATAAAGATAAACGTTCTTCTATTCATCAGAGTAGTTCCTTACAAAAGTATTACATGTTAACAACAAAAGCAAATGCCCTACGGGCTTACAGCTTTCCAAGTCAACACTTGGTTACAACAAAAGAGTACTAACTCATTTACAGTTTAAGCCCTTGGCTTGAGATTACATGTAATACATCAAAATTAAAACAACAAAAGAATCCGCCTGCCTCTAGCCTCCCAAGCTACGTCCTTGGAGGTGGCATGCTACCTGCACCTGAAAATGATATTCCCATATAGGGTGAGCCACAGCCCAGTAGAAATATACTAAACCAACCATGGACAATGACTAAAAGATTAGCAATTGATAGATGGCCAGCACTGATACATTCACATAAATCACATATTTATGTCATACGACTTATGAGTCCAAGTTACCTTTCATTTTCCCTTTTTCAACAGATAAGCATATAAGCTCTACCCACATTCTCAACAGATATGTATAACAACAATATCCACATTCACAGATAAGCATATAAGCTATATCCACATTCTACAACAGATATGTATAACAACAATATCCACATTCACAGATAAGCATATAAGTTATATCCACACTTTACAAAGATAAGCATATGAGCTCTATCTTCACTTAGACAAGCATATGAGCTGTATCTACGGAGTTCATCCCCTATCTTCTCCCAACACTATCCGGTTTAGAGGTACATCCCCCATCTTCCCCTAAACCGCGGAGTACATCCCCCATCTCCTCCTCTACACATAACGTATACAAACACATTGGTTCTATATACAATCACTCAATATATATAGTTAATGTATTCTATCAACTGTCACATTCCATGACACATTCTATTGATTAGTTTTCGTTTTCCTAATCATCATGCATTGTCTACAACAATCTCGACTATCCTCTACCGATAGCCCAAAGCAATTATTTCTAAACAGAAAATAAATGCACAAATGGATATTCAATCAACATTCCAATTCGGTGAGTGATAAATAATTCAACTACACCCTTTTTCCCCACACATTCCCAATCTCAACAATTCCATTTCATTTCCTCATTTCTCACAATTAATTATCCCAATTAATCAACCAATGTAATTAGGTCATTATCCATAATTGACATTTCAACCCTTAGGTCCCATTTTCATCAATGACTCAACATTTATTCCATTTCTCTATGCCAAACATGCTTCTAGGTTTATTATGAATAAAACCCCAACTTTTGTAAAATAACACAAAAGCCCCAAACTTTCACCAAATTACCAAACCAACCCCAACATCTCAAAATACCAAAATTTAAAGACAAGATCCATAGAGAGGAGTAGGATATCCCTACCTCAAAGTTAGAGCTCGAATGGAGATGAAGACCAAAACCAAAATGCTCCAAATTCCAAAATTTTCAAATTGAAACGACGCCCTCGACGATCAACACAACAATTACAAAGACCGAAGGTGAGGAACTCACCCTAGCTAGATCAAAATCTAGAGAGAAGGCAAGATCTTAGAGAGAGGAGCTCTCAAAATAGCTTTTAGAAAAAGTAGGAGAGAGAAAGAAATGTAAAAAGTGATTTAAAATCACCCAGCGGATAACTCATATACGTATGGCCCGCTCGAGCGGAGAACACGACGCTCGAGCGCCAAGAACAAAACTTTGGACACGCTCGAGCGCAATAAGGCCCGCTCGAGCGCCAAGACACAAGAATAAAGCACTTCCGCTCGAGCGCGAAAACCAGTCCGCTCGAGCGCAGATTTCCACCTCCCAGAACTTACACCCAGAAAGTACTACCCGCTCGAGCGCCAAATGACCCGCTCGAGCGCCACCGCTCGAGCGTAAACAAACTCGCTCGAGCACAGAAATCACGTCTGCAGAAGTTTTGCAGAAACCCGAAATACTGGAGGTGTGCAATACCCGCTCGAGCGCAAGAAGACCCGCTCGAGCGGAACGCCTAAAAACTGGACGACAAGGAATTGAAACCAAGGCCTAACCAACCTGTAACAATCCTGCCCAACACATCCTATAACTCAAATACGAAGTAAAAAGGATGTAAATAAGATACTAATCAACTGCCAACATCCACGGACACATGTCCGGATCACTGTACAACAATGGTAAACCCGGGATCGCTATAACCTCCCCCCCTTAAAGAATTTCGTCCCCGAAATTAAGCACAAGTTTTCAAAAACAAGTTTTTCCTCCATTTTAAACAATGTTACACTTTAACATTCAACAATTCGACCCATTACCGGTCAATTCCATCCCTTTAACAAGAGGCATTTCACAATATGCAGACAACATATGTATTTTTAACATGCATCAACACTATGCATTTCCTGTCCAATTTCAACAATATATTCAACATATATAATGTTACATTCGACTTCCACATAAGGTAAGTTCCAAACATACTTCCAATAAACCAAAACATTTTCAATGTTTCACAACTTAAGACATATATAAAAGCTCTTAAGTTCAATAATAATTAAAAATCTGAATACAAGATTACATATCAATAAACAAGTCCGGATATTTCTCACGGACTTCCAACTCACGTTCCCAAGTGGCTTCCTCCACTCCGTGATGTTTCCACAAGACTTTCACCAAAGGAATGGTCTTGCCACGCAGGACCTAATCCCGCCTATCCAAGACCCGAACCGGTCTCTCCTCATACGAGGCATCCTCATCTACCTCTAAATCGGTCCAATCCAATACATGTGATGGATCTGGCTCATACTTCTGAAGCATACTCACATGAAACACATCATGCACTCCGGACAACTGCGGCGGTAAGGCTAACCGATAAGCAACCTCGCCAATCCTCTTAAGGATCTTAAAAGGACCAATAAACCGAGGGGATAACTTCCCACTCTTCCCAAACCTCATCAGGCCTCGCCTAGGTGATATCTTCAGAAAGACATGATCACCTACCTCAAACGCCAAAGGCCTCCTCCTACGGTCAGCATAAGATTTCTGACGACTCTGGGCTGTAACAAGACTCCTACGGATAAGCTCAACTTTCTCCGTCGTCTCCCTAACCAACTCCGGACCCAACAAAGGTGCATCACCCACCTCGGCCCAACATACTGGAGACCTACACGGTCGGCCATACAAGGCCTCAAACGGTGCCATACCGATGCTAGACTGAAAACTGTTGTTGTAGGCAAACTCTACCAAGGGTAAGTGCCTCTCCCACGTCCCACTGAAGTCCAGGACACAACCTCGAGGCATATCCTCGAGGATCTGGATAGTACGCTCGGACTGCCCGTCAGTCTGTGGATGATAAGCCGTACTAAAGGTCAACTTAGTGCCCAAGGCACTCTGCAAACTCTGCCACAACCTGGAGGTAAAACGAGGATCTCTATCTGAGACGATCGTCACTGGGACCCCGTGCAATCTCACTATGTCCCGAATATACAAGTCGGCAAGATGATCTACCGAATCTCTCACGCGCATAGGAATGAAGTGCGCCAACTTAGTCAACCGGTCTACAACCACCCAAATAGCATCACTACCCCGCTGAGTCCTCGGAAGACCAACAACGAAGTCCATAGTGACATGCTCCCACTTCCACTCGGCAATAGGCAAGGGTTGCAACAAACCCGCTGGCCTCTGATGCTCGGCCTTCACTTGCTGGCAAGTAAGGTACTTCGATACGAAAACAGCCACATCTCTCTTCACACCCCGCCACCAAAACTGGTGACCCAAATCCTGATACATCTTAGTACCTCCCGGATGCACCGCAAGGCGCGAATGATGGAACTCTCGGAGTACCTCCTCTCGGCAAGACTTCGGCACGAACAAACGGTCTCGGTATCTCACACTCAGGTCGGGATACACCGTCAAACCCTTCTCAACTTGTCCACTGGAGATTTTCTCTCGAAAGGACTCTACCTTAAGGTCACCTCTCTGTGCCTCTAACACTCTAGTCACAAGCGTGGGCTGTGTAAGAACAGAAAACAAGGCCGCAGCCTCAACGGATTCACTCAGAAATAAATCAAACTCGCCAAGTGCTCCCAACATCTCCCATTCTCGGATGGCTATACAAGCTACATCATTAATGGATTTCCTACTAAGGGCATCGGCCACAACATTGGCCTTGCCCGGATGATAATGCAACTCAAAATCATAATCTTCGATGAACTCCATCCACCTCCTCTGCCTCAAATTCAAGTCTCTCTGTGTAAATAGATACTTCAAACTCTTGTGGTCCGAGAACACCTCGAACCTCTCACCATAAAGGTAATGCCTCCAGATTTTCAAGGCAAAGATCACAGCCGCTAACTCTAGATCGTGTGTAGGGTAATTCTTCTCGTGTATTTTCAACTGACGTGAGCCATAAGCTACCACTTTCCCCTCTTGCATCAACACACAACCCAAACCCTCTCGTGAGGCATCACAATAAACTGCATAACCCAACCCTCTCTCTGGAATAATCAACACTGGAGCGGTGGTCAATCTAACTTTCAGCTCTTGGAACGACTTTTCACAAGTCTCACTCCACACAAACTTGACTCCCTTCCGAGTCAGCCTAGTCAACGGTGACGCTAACCTGGAGAAATCCTTCACAAATCGGCGGTAATACCCAGCTAATCCCAGAAAATTACGGATCTCAAACACACTCTTAGGCTGTGCCCAATCCTGCACTGCCTCTACCTTGGACGTATCAACAGACACTCCTTCCCCGGATACCACTTGGCCTAAGAATTTGACTTCTCTCAGCCAGAACTCACACTTCCCAAACTTGGCATACAGCCTATGGGCTCTAAGCAACTCAAGCACCACTCTCAAGTGTTCCTCGTGCTCCTTCTCAGTAGGCGAATAGATAAGGATGTCGTCCACAAAAACGACTACAAACCGATCCCAGAATTCCCAGAAGATCCGGTTCATTAAGTCCATAAAGACTGCCGGTGCATTGGTAAGCCCGAATGGCATCACCAGAAACTCGTAATGGCCATACCGCGTACGGAATGTCGTCTTAGGAACATCCTCCTTCCTGACCCTCAACTGGTGGTAACCCGATCTCAAGTCTATCTTAGAGAAACAACAGGAACCCTTCAACTGGTCAAACAGATCATCTATACAGGGCATAGGGTACTTATTCTTAACCGTAGCCCGATTCAACTTTCGGTAGTCTATACACAATCTCAAGGCACCATCTTTCTTTTTAGCAAAGAGGGTCGGTGCTCCCCACGGCGAAACACTAGGGTGAATAAAGCCCTTATCTAACAGCTCCTGAAGCTGAACTTTCAACTCAACCAACTCTGCTGGAGCAAAACCATAAGGTGCCATAGAAATCGGCGCTGTGCCGGGCACTAAATCAATGGAGAACTCAATCTCCCGATGAGGTGGCAAACTAACAAGGTCTTCGGGAAAGACATCCGAATACTCATAAACCACCCTCGGCAATACAATCTGGGTCTCATCACACTCACTACTCTCAAAGTTAGCAAGTAGACCACTAAGCTCACTTCGCCCTCGTGAATCGTACCCCGGTGGCAAAACACAACCAACCCGGTCTCCCAAGAAATGGAACCACTCCCCGCTCAAGGTACATAACGTGACCCTCTGGCGGTAGCAATCGATAACAGCCCGGTATGACGATAACCAGTCCATACCCAAAATAACATCAAAACCCTTCATGGGCATGACAACAAACGGAAAAGGAAGCCTATAGTCGGCGACCTCTATATCACAACCTCTAACACCCTGTTTCAGGATCAACTCACCACCCAAAGGCGATACCACACAAATAGGAGATGCTAACTGTGCTAACTCCAATTCCAAAATAGATGCAAATGCAACAGATACAAAAGAATGAGATGCACCCGTGTCTATCAACACATTAGCAACCGAGTTGCAAAACAGAAAAGTACCTCTCACTACCGATGGAGCCAGTACTAAATCCTGCGCGATAACAGCATACACGTGCCCCGTAGGCCCCTGGTCTACCTGCTCACCTCTAGGAGCAAAAGACTGCTGCACAGACTGGGACGACGAAGCTCCCGGATTGGCCCTCGAGGCCTGCACCGACTGAGCTGGCTGATAACTCTGCGTCTGCCTAGAACCAGACGCTCCCAAAGTGGCACTCAACTGTGGGCAAAACCTCTTCAGGTGCCCAGGCTGTCCACACTGATAACAAGATAAGGGCTGCCCCCTGCCCAAACTCTGACTCTGCGGTCTAGCTGAAGAAGAAGCAGCTCTCTGACCCCCACCCTTCTGCGGGCAAACAGAAACCTTGTTACCCAACTGGCCACACCTGTAACAAGCAAACTCCCCCTGATTGCCTCTCCCCGAGCCTGCACTCGGCACCGGAAAGGTTGATCTAGCAACACCACCCTGCGATTGCTGAGGGTTAGAACCTCTCTGCCTCCTGCCATCACCCTGGCCCTCTTGGTTTCTCTTGGAGCCTCTCTGCCCCTCATCCTCCTCTTGCATCATGAGCTCCATATGAGCTGCAGCATCTACTAAGTGTCTATACTCTCGGATGTAAGACCCACCAACTCTCAACTTGAGGCCCAGCCTCAACTTCCGCTCAAACTCATAGCAACGGCGTTCCTCAGACGCCACCAGTTCAGGTGCAAACCTGGACAGACTGGTAAAAGTAGCCTCAAATTCGGCCACTGACAAGCCCTGCTGATTAAGCCGGCTAAACTGATCCCTCAGCTTCTCCCTAGCCACTGCAGATAAAAACCTCTCCTGGAAAGCATTTACAAACGCCTCCCATGTACCACCAACACGAGCCTTCTCGTACTTCCACCATTGACCCGCATCTCCCTTCAGCTGGAAGGATGCCAAGGTCACTTTCAGCGCTCCGTCCTCGATGCCAAGCATCTCGAACGTCTTACTCATTTGTTCTAGCCACTCATCAGCCTTCAGTGGCTCCTTCGGATCCCCGATAAACTCATCCGGATTAGACCGGAAAAACTCCCTCTTCAAGAAAGAAGGCCCTGCCACAGCTGCCTGATTCCCTGCTCTGAGAACACCCAAAGCTCCTGCTATCTCTCGTGCCAAAGCACTCATAGCCTGCTGACCCGCTGGCTCGGCCACATTGGCCTGACCAACTCCCTCCTGCACTGCCGGAACCTCCTCCAGTAACGGTACTTCCTGCCTCGCAGGCCTACCACGCCTAGCACCTCTTCCTCTTCCTGACATCCTAATAAAGGTAACCAAGACTATTAGCACATTCACAAATGTGCCGAAGCTATAACACTCGTGTCCTAATGCATGGGCAACTGTAATTCACTCCACGTAAGCGCACAAACACATAAGCACTTACGACTTTCATTTTCGGATGATGATAGTCCCGAGGCGTTACTAGAGTTCCGGTCAGAAACAGCATTGATCAAGTGCTTTTCCAACAAGACTCCCAGAAACCCAAGGATCCAATCAACATCCTAGAAACTAAATCCCATACCCAAATAAACACATAAGCATGTTATCAATTAAACACATAGCATATGACACTACATCCAAGGCTCTACCAAGCGAGACAAACCCATTGTGATACTAATCACTTCCCACGTACCCAAAGTATTCGAACCCGGTACGCTCTGATACCAAGTTGTAACGCCCCCAAAATAATAACATTAAACTCATCAATAAAGACATGAATTGGCAATAAAGATAAACATTCTTCTATTCATTAGAGTAGTTCCTTACAAAAGTATTACATGTTAACAACAAAAGCAAATGCCCTACGGGCTTACAGCTTTCCAAGTCAACACTTGGTTACAACAAAAGAGTACTAACTCATTTACAGTTTAAGCCCTTGGCTTGAGATTACATGTAATACATCAAAATTAAAACAACAAAAGAATCCGCCTGCCTCTAGCCTCCCAAGCTACGTCCTTGGAGGTGGCATGCTACCTGCACCTGAAAATGATATTCCCATATAGGGTGAGCCACAGCCCAGTAGAAATATACTAAACCAACCATGGACAATGACTAAAAGATTAGCAATTGATAGATGGCCAGCACTGATACATTCACATAAATCACATATTTATGTCATACGACTTATGAGTCCAAGTTACCTTTCATTTTCCCTTTTTCAACAGATAAGCATATAAGCTCTACCCACATTCTCAACAGATATGTATAACAACAATATCCACATTCACAGATAAGCATATAAGCTATATCCACATTCTACAACAGATATGTATAACAACAATATCCACATTCACAGATAAGCATATAAGCTATATCCACACTTCACAAAGATAAGCATATGAGCTCTATCTTCACTTAGACAAGCATATGAGCTGTATCTACGGAGTTCATCCCCTATCTTCTCCCAACACTATCCGATTTAGAGGTACATCCCCCATCTTCCCCTAAACCGCGGAGTACATCCCCCATCTCCTCCTCTACACATAACGTATACAAACACATTGGTTCTATACACAATCACTCAATGTATATAGTTAATGTATTCTATCAACCGTCACATTCCATGACACATTCTATTGATTAGTTTTCGTTTTCCTAATCATCATGCACTGTCTACAACAATCTCGACTATCCTCCACCGATAGCCCAAAGCAATTATTTCTAAACAGAAAATAAATGCACAAATGGATATTCAATCAACATTCCAATTCGGTGAGTGATAAATAATTCAACTACACCCTTTTTCCCACACATTCCCAATCTCAACAATTCCATTTCATTTCCTCATTTCTCACAATTAATTATCCCAATTAATCAACCAATGTAATTAGGTCATTATCCATAATTGACATTTCAACCCTTAGGTCCCATTTTCATCAATGACTCAACATTTATTCCATTTCTCTATGCCAAACATGCTTCTAGGTTTATTATGAATAAAACCCCAACTTTTGTAAAATAACATAAAAGCCCCAAACTTTCACCAAATTACCAAACCAACCCCAACATCTCAAAATACCAAAATTTAAAGACAAGATCCATAGAGAGGAGTAGGATATCCCTACCTCAAAGTTAGAGCTCGAATGGAGATGAAGACCAAAACCAAAATGCTCCAAATTCCAAAATTTTCAAATTGAAACGACGCCCTCGACGATCAACACAACAATTACAAAGACCGAAGGTGAGGAACTCACCCTAGCTAGATCAAAATCTAGAGAGAAGGCAAGATCTTAGAGAGAGGAGCTCTCAAAATAGCTTTTAGAAAAAGTAGGAGAGAGAAAGAAATGTAAAAAGTGATTTAAAATCACCCAGCGGATAACTCATATACGTATGGCCCGCTCGAGCGGAGAACACGACGCTCGAGCGCCAAGAACAAAACTTTGGACACGCTCGAGCGCAATAAGGCCCGCTCGAGCGCCAAGACACAAGAATAAAGCACTTCCGCTCGAGCGCGAAAACCAGTCCGCTCTAGCGCAGATTTCCACCTCCCAGAACTTACACCCAGAAAGTACTACCCGCTCGAGTGCCAAATGACCCGTTCGAGCGCCACCGCTCGAGCGTAAACAAACCCGCTCGAGCGCAGAAATCACGTCTGCAGAAGTTTTGCAGAAACCCGAAATACTGGAGGTGTGCAATACCCGCTCGAGTGCAAGAAGACCCGCTTGAGCGGAACGCCTAAAAATTGGACGACAAGGAATTGAAACCAAGGCCTAACCAACCTGTAACAATCCTGCCCAACACATCCTATAACTCAAATACGAAGTAAAAAGGATGTAAATAAGATACTAATCAACTGCCAACATCCACGGACACATGTCCGGATCACTGTACAACAAGGGTAAACCCGGGATCGCTATAGTCCCCTTCCCACAAAACCAAGAAACGTGAAATACAAAGAGAGCAAAAATTTATTATTTTAATAACATTGTAATAACATGTTTGAATTTGCATATTCTCACATAAATTGATTCACACACTATTGTTAAGTTACTAAAAGTGTCTTTCTTAAATTATTCTAATACCCACTATATTCTTCTTCAGTGGCATTTCTAAACGCGAATTGCCTTGAGATCAATAGTTAAAATAATAAAAAGATTGAGCATGGAACAACATGATGCAGTTTCTAGCAGTGGGTTAGAGGGGCTCTTGAATCTCAGATATACAAAGCTTGATCATGACCTCTGCGAATGGTTGGTTCAGAAATTTAATCCCAAAACTTGTTCCTTGAATGTTAATGGGCGACGACTCCTCATTACTGAACTAGACATTCACAAGTAATTGGGCATTCATGCCAAAGGAAAAACCATAGAACTAAAAAAATCTTCACAAGAATTTCCCAAGCTATTTGAAGAACTTAGAGTTATCCAAGGAGCTATCAAATTGAATGCTTTGAGAGAGTATTTGACCAAAACTGAGGGAGCTGGAGAGGAATTTACGGGAATATTTGCCCTATACATATTAGGTGCCTTCTTATGCCCAACCACAAAGGATGTTAAACAATCCTGCATTCACCTCGTTCGGAATGTGGATGGCATGAAGGATAATAATTGGGCGAAGTTCACTCTTCAATTCTTTGTTCATGGTTTATGCAAGTACAATTCAAAAAGTCACTCATAACTAAATGGATGCTTATTTCTTATAATAGTATACTTCTAACCAATTACAAATTGTTTTGTTAAAAATACTTGATTTCAATGCCTTTTTCATTACATAGTACATGTTAAATTCATACATTTTTGTGATGCAGTTGTTTTACTTTGATCGTGTTGCTCCTAGTGGTTGTCATGTTGCTCGTGCTCACTCGGCCCCTTGCTTGGCTGATTCTACATTATTTTTTCTTATATATTTGAAACAAAATTTATGTTATTATTTAATACTATAATTTATTTTTCATTATTTGTTTGGGGCCGAGTATAGCACGGATATTATGCTAGTACAACTCTAACGCTATGTTTGGATTGATTGATTTGGAGAGAAAAGAAAAAAAAAATGGAGAGATATGTATTTTTCTTACTTGTTTAGATAACTTAAGTGGAGAGAAATGGAGAGAAACTTATTTCGCTTATAACCCTTATTTTTAGTCTTCCCAAAAGTGGAGAGACTGGGAGAGAAAAGAAACTAATATTTTCATAATACCAATTTTGTCCCTGTAAAAATAAAAGAAATAAAATGATTAAAAATATAAAAAGGTTATTTTGGTAATATAAAATAAAACAATTTCTTTTCTTTTCTCTTATAAAATCTAACCAAACAAGAAGAGAAATCACAATCATTTCTTTTCTTTTATTTCTTACTTATCCAAACAAGAAAGAGAAATCACAGTCATTTCATTTCTTTTCTTTTCTCTTATAACTTAAGTAATCATTTCTTTTCTTTTCTTCTCTCTCCTAGGTTCCCAAACATAATGTAAAAGAAATCAAAACCAATGATCAATAGTAGCTATAATGAGCAAAATTTCACCATAGTGCTAAATTAAAAGAAAATGAATAAAATAGCATACCCACCAGTGCCCTGTTATCGATTAAACCAAACAAACTACAAAACCCCACCCACTAGTACCTTGCTATCAATTAAAAGCAAAACATAAAAAATAAACACACCCGCCAGTGCTCTAGTATCAATTAAATGCAAATAATAAAAAAACACACTCGTAACTATCCTATTATCAATTAAAATCAAACAAATCAACAAAAAAAAAAACCTGTCAGTGCCCTGCTATAAATTAAAATCAAACAAATAAATTAGCACACCAGCCAATGCCTTGCTATTAATTCAAAAAACATGTCTACAAGTACCCTACTATCAACTAAAACCAAACAAATAAATAAAAAAGCACACCTGCCAATACTCTGCTATCAATTATTAATTCTTGAAAAAAAATAAAAAAATAAGCACAGCAGCCAGTGCTCTGCTATCAATTATACGCAAATAATAAAAAAAACACCTGTAAGTACCCCACTATCAATTAAAATTAAATAAATAAATAAATAAAGCACACCCGCCAGTGCCCTGCTATCAATTCAAAACAAATAAATTCAAAAACACAGAAGCAAGTACCCTATTATCAATTTAAATTAAATAAATAAATAAATAAACACATCCGCCAATGCCCTGCTATCAATTCAAAGAAAAGAAATTCAAAAACACACAAGCAAGTACCCTACTATCAATTAAAATGAATCAAATAAGTAAAATAGCACACCTGCCAATGCCCTGCTATTAATTCAAAAAAAAAAAAAAAGATATCACACTCGCAAGTATCTTACTATTAATTAAAATAAACAAATAAATAAATAAAAAACACACCCGCAAGTGCCCTGCTATTAATTAAAAGCAAATAAATTAAAAAGCACCGTTAGGGAGGAAGGGATGGAGGAGGTAACGCTTTACTTCTACGTTAAGATGGAGAAATTGAGAACCTATGACAAACAAAAACAGAACATCGAAACATAGTAAAGAAGACAGTAAGAAATTAATGATTATGGAGAGAAAAGAAAGAACTTATGTCCGGAAAATATTATTTTGCACATCTTTTGACATTAATAAACTGCATAAGCAATAACAGAGATGAAACTCTACTACCTTTGTGCAAAGTATCAACAACCATTATATAAATAAACAGTTCAACAAATGTACCAAAACCAACCGTTTGATCACTTCAAAAAAAATTAAATAAAAATATCTACAAAAAAAATTATTTAATTGGATGAACTATTGGATTATTTGATAGATCATAACTTGGTTAATTTCCTAGTAGTTTCCTGTGTCAAAGGTGAAGCTGAGTAGCTTCTAATTGGATGGACTATTGGATTGTTTTTTTGTAAACTTGGTATCCGGCCTATTGAACTATTGGATTTGGATTATTGTTATGGGATTTTCTGATCTTGATAGAACCTTTATGTTGTGTTTGGATCATGGATTTGAGTAGAGATTTGAAAAGAAAATGGGAAAATGTGGGTGAAATGTCAATGAAATATAATTGCATTCAACACACATTTTCCCTTTCCCTTTCCAAATCCCTAGCTAAATCCATGATTCAACCATAACATTAAGAAAATATGATGGTTTCAGCGTTACAGAAAGCAAAGCGCATTCACATAATTTTCTTCTTCTGTGCTAGTTTATTATTTTCCAAAAAATTTAAAATAAAATAAAATTATGGGAGTATATTTTCCAAATAATTTGAGCCAACATCAGTCCATATGTCATAGTTACATGAAATTATATATCATAAAGTGAGTAATTATAAATGACAGTAACTATGCCTTTGGTTATAATTCATGCTTAACATAAATGATATGTATGTAGAAAAGTTCCTAGAATTTGAATGTATGGTATAGATTTTACTTGATGTGATGTGGACTACACCCTATATCAATTTGATCCACCCATTTAAAATTCTATACATTTTTCTAAGTATTTTTTCTGGTTATGTAGAATTGTTGTTTACTTAAAAAGCATAACTTAGTTTCATTCCTAGTAGTTTTCTATGTGAAAGAGGAAGATGAGTTGCTTTTAATTAGGTTGACTATTTGATTGTTGTTATTGGATTTTTTTGATCTTCATAAAGCCTTTTTGAAAATTGGATGTTTTGATTTGAGTATCATAGAAATCATATTCTTATAAAATTCCAAAATTTTATTATGAAGATCATTGATGATGCTAATAATGACAACTAATAAAATTGTTAAATTCTAATATTTTGCGAAATATATTCTGAAACTCTTTTTTGTAGTTATCTATTCAATTTTCTCTTCTCCTGTAATGTGATTTACATTTTATCATTGTTCTATAAATTCTTCATCTCTTACTCTTCATCTGGGACAACAGAAAGCCATTGGATTTTTTTAACATTATACATTGGGTGTATCGTGCATGTTGGTATAATAAATAATATTTTTTTTCTAAATTTGTATAGAAACTCATTGGTTTTCCCATTCATTCTGTATTACACTGAGTTGAATGTTAAGCAAACCCCTACTCAATCTAATGGAATTCCAAACAAATATAAAATTAATATTAAAATAATATGTGCATAGATAATGCACCAACAACATCCAATCATGAGAAGAATTGTACATCAATCAAATAAAAAACCTCAAATGCAGAGGTAAAATATGCAACTATTTATCCAAAAGGGGAATATTACATTCAACCATAACCCAAAAGCACCAATACTAGAAGTATAACATAAGAAGAAACGAAAAATTATAAACATAAACAGATTTCAACAAATAAATAAGAAATTGCAGCCTCATATCAGTTACATGTGTAGAAAATTCAATTAACCACACATCAGATTTCACAAACCCAAGCCAAATTTGAAGTATATTTCTATACATATGGAATCAAAACAAATACCAAATCAACAAACATGAAAAATAAAAGCTATTCATATCATATTTTCCTAAATTTAGAAACCAACCACTCCAAGTGAGGCAGTTTTGAAGAAGGGGAAACAAGAATCGTGAAAGGAAATAGGGTTTACAAAAGGGGATTTTGGTCTAGGGTTTCATAGAATAGGGTTGAAGAAAGGCGAGAGAAACGAGTTGCAAAGAGAGACATAGTGAGAGATTCATACCTTCAGGCAAAGTTTTCACATGCAGAGAATAGATATGGATCAATCAATAAAAAATATGCGCTTCACAGGATGGTCTTTTAGGGCGGACAAGATCGCCGGAGTTGTGTTTGAAAACGGGAGGGTTTTGGACAAAATAACATGAGGGTTTTGGCAAAACAACATGAGCCTTTAAGGGAGGGGGGAAGCACAATCAGTAAAAGGGAAGAAAAAAAAAAGTAACCGGTTGAGAAGGTATTCAATTTTTTAATTAAATTATGTTTCAGATTAATTTATATATATCTAATGGTTTAAAAGTAAGGTGTACATGATATGCACATTTAATGAGGTGCACAATCCTTAATACTCTAATAATTGAACATAAAGTCATTCATAGAGAAGACTTTCAAATGTTTATTGGATTTAAATCATATAGGCACATTTGAAATAATTCTTTCCTGAACCTTGATCCAATCTGGATGACCATTATTACACAACCATTTGTTTCTCACTTTCCACAGTTCCCAGAAAATTGCTTAAGGTATATTATATATAACAATTCTTGTGTCTTCTTGGATTTTTAAATAAATCAATTAGTTCCATGAAATAAGTTGGCTCTACAAGAACAAATATTAACCATTCCAAATTGAATTGCATCAACTTCTCTGAATGCATCTTGATGGACTTACAATATCCAATTGTTTGTCTGTGAGCTTATGAAATATAAAACCTTAATGGATTTATACAGTAACATCAAAATATTTATTCGCTTATCACTTTCCACAATTCCCAGAAAATTGCTAAGGGTAATACATCCCAAACTACTTTAATTTTCTTTTTCATAGGAAAATCAAGCCACCACAAGAGTAATTGTTAGAAGCATAAATTGATTTCAATAAACAAATAAAAAATTACAGTCTCATATAAGTTACATGAGTACAAAATTCAATTACCCACACATCAGATTTCACACACTCAAGCCAAATTTCAAGTGTATATATATATATATATATATGGAATCAAAACAACTACCAAAGCAAACAAACATAAAAAACCTAAACCCATTCATATCATATTTTCCTAATTTTATAAACCAACCTAGTGAGCTCACAAAGGTGAAAGGGGTAGTTTCGAACAAGGGGATTTTGGTCTAGGGTTTCATAGAATGGAGATGGAAAAAGGGAGAGAAACAAGTTGCAGAGCGAGACACACACACACACACACACACACAGAGAAAGAGAGAGACATACCTTGAGGCAAAGTCGAGGGCAGGTTGTGTTTGTAGGATAGTCTTCGAGGGATGGTCTTCGGCGGCGAAGAAGAGCGTCAGAGTCGTGTCTGAAAAACAAAAGGGTTTTGGGAAAACAACGTGACGAGGGTTTGTGGAAAGACAACAATCGGTAAACAACTGTTGCTTTCTAATCAAATTATTTAATGGTTAAAATTAATTTGTAAATATTTAATGATTTAAAATAAATGGGTATATGATGTGAATTATCTAATGAGTTGGTATTAGAAAGCAACAGTAAAGACATGGAAGAGAGAAAAAATTTTCCAAGTCATCCAACCAATATTGAGATATAAACTTTATACAAACTTTTCCAATCATCACGGCATAATTTTTTCCATTTTAATTTTGATTAAATATTGAGATATGATCTAATATACTCATTTTTTATGATAAGAACTTGGTTATTTTAATTGATTTTTTTATTATTATTTGACTATTTTAGTTTGGTTAAAAAAATTATTTTTAGAATGAAAGTTGACTTTTTTTTTTATATAGGTGATTTGATAATTGTGAGAAAAAATATGAAATGATTATGATTTGGATGTGACATTTTTGTTTTATTGATTATTTTAACTTATTTTGTCTTTATTGACTATTTTAGCCAAAAAAAATCATATCCCAAACAGACCAGACTCATTATGCAATAACTAAGACAGACACTCCTTCAAGTAGATACTATTCAGTGTGTTTTATTTTAATTTTTTGAGGTCCATGTCTAAGCAGCTGCAATTGAGACTTATTGGGACTTAAAATTTGAAGGAGCTTCCGGAGTTGGGAAAGGTGGAGCTGGTGTAACACTAACCAGTCAAGAAGGAAAAGAAGTTTCATCTATCATATAAGCTTAACTTTAGGTGTTTAAACAACGAGGCTGAATATGAGGCGGTGATACTAGGTCTAATAGCTGCCCAAAAGAAGGGCCTCTGCAAGTTGAAAATTTGGGGCGACTCCAAGTTAGTTGTCAAGCAAACGATGGGTGATTTCGCCTTGAAGGAGCCTTTATTGGCTCCATATCGCACTGTAGTTCAAAGGTTGCTCACTCAGTTTGATGATGTCCAAATCCAGCATACCTCTCAAACACATAAGCGTTTCCTCAATGCCTTGGCTACACTGGGGGCAAAGGTGGAGATACCAGATGATAGTATAGCCATCGTCATCGAGAAAAGAACAACACCAGCAGTGCTAGCCGAAGAACATACAGAGCAAGATGCTGAGGGGTGGAAAGAAGATATAATCCAGCAGTTGAAAATAGGCCAGGGAACAATTAGACCAACAGAACCTGCATCATTTCTGCTTCTCAGAGGAGAGCTATATTTTTGCGGTCCCAACAACTTGCTGGCAAGATGCGTCGATAGACAAGAAACAACTTACAGAGTTAAGCAGATCCATGCTAAGTCTTGTGGAGATAGAGATATCATTCTATACCGACGAATACTATAGCGATCCCGGGTTTACCCTTGTTGTACAGTGATCCGGACATGTGTCCGTGGATGTTGGTATTTGTTTATTATCTAGTTTGCATCCTCTTTACTTTGTATATTGAGTTATAGGATGTGTTGGGCAGGTTTGTTTCAGGTCGGTTGTGTTTGGGAGCCTAGTGTTGCTGCCCAGATTTTTGGACCTTCGCTCGAGCGAGGAGTTGGTCGCTCGAGCGAGAGTTGAGTTCGTGTCTGGTGGGTCGAGCCAGAGTGGCTTCGCTCGAGCGAGAGCTTGCTCCTGGTTCTGGACCTGAGAGTTGTATTTCCTGGCTCGAGCGAGCTTTTCGTGGCTCGAGCGGTCTGGGTTTTTCTTCGCTCGATCGAGAACTTCTTGGCTCGAGCGAGAGTTTCTGTGTCTGGTCGCTCGAGCGACAAAGGCTTCGCTCGAGCGAGCGTGTTTTATATCAGCGGACAGTAGCGATTTTGAACTTCAGTTTTTCACTTCTTTTTTTGATCAAACCCTAAATCCGAGACCCTCTCTCTCTAAACTTACATTCTCTCTAAGATTTGATCTCCCTAGAGTGTGAATCTAGCCTAGGGCCTTTGTTAAAAAGATAGAGGGCACTGAGAGCTTTGATTTAATCTGAAAAAGTTTGGATTTGGAGCAAGTTGATCTTCGAGTCTTCATCTCCTTTTTGGCTCAAACTTTGAGGTAGGGATATCCTACTCCTCTCTATGGATTTTCTCTTTAAATTTTGGTATTTTGAGATGTTGGGGTTGGTTTGGTAATTTTGTGAAAGTTTGGGGCTTTTGTGTAATTTTACAAAAGTTGGGGTTTTATTCATAATAAACCTAGATGCATGTTTGGCATGGAGAAATGGAATTGATGTTAAATCATTGATGAAAATGGGACCTAAGGGTTGAAATGGTAATTATGGAAAATGGCCTAATTACATTGTTTGATTAATTGGGATAATTAATGGTGAGAAATGAGGAAATGAAATGTTGATTGAATATCCATTTGTGCATTTATTTTCTGTTTAGAAATAACTGCTTTGGGCTATCGGTGGAGGATAGTCGTGATTGTTGTAGACAATGCATGATGATTAGGCAAACTGAAACTAATCAATGAAATGTGTCATGGAACTTGACGGTTGATAGAATACATTAACTGTATGTATTGGGTGATTGTATATAGAACCAATGTGTTTATATACGTTATGTGTAGAGGAGGAGATAGGGGATGTACTCCGCGGTTTAGGGGAAGATAGGGGATGTACCTCTAAACCGGATAGTGTTGGGAGAAGATAGGGGATGAACTCCGTAGACACAGCTCATATGCTTGTCTAGAGAAGTGAAGATAGAGCTCATATGCTTATCTTTGTGAAGTGTGGATATAGCTTATATGCTTATATGTGGATAATGTTGTTATACATATCTGTTGTAGAATGTGGATAGAGCGCATATGCTTATCTGTGGATATTGTTGTTATACATATCTGTTGTAGAATGTGGATATAGCTTATTTGCTTATCTGAGAATGTGGATATTGTTGTTATACATATCTGTTTAGAATGTGGGTGGTGCTTATATGCCTATCCGTTGAAAAAGGGAAAATGAAAGGTAACTTGGACTCTTAAGTCGTATGACATAAATTGGTGATTTATGTGAATGTATCAGTGTTGGCCATCTATCAATTGCTAATCTTTTAGTCATTGTTCATGGTTGGTTTAGTGTATTTCTACTGGGCTGTGGCTCACCCTATATGGGAATATCATTTTCAGGTGCTGGTAGCATGCCACCTCCAAGGACATAGCTTGGGAGGCTAGAGGCGGACATACTGTTGTCGTTTTACTTTTTGATGTATTACATGTAAATTCAAGCCAAGGGCTTAATGTGTATGAGTTAGTACTCTTTTGTTGTAACCAAGTGTTAACTTGGAAAGCTGTAAGCCCTTAGGGCATTTGCTTTTGTTGTTAACATGTAATACATATGTAATGGAATTCTGATAAATGGAAGAATGTGGAACTTTTACATATCAATGCATGTCTTATTTGTTGGGTTTATTGTTATTATTTTGAGGGCGTTACAACTTGGTATCAGAGCGTACCGGGTTCGAATACTTTGGGTACGTGGGAAGTGATTAGTATCACAATGGGTTTGTCTCGCTTGATAGAGACTTAGATGTAATATCATATGCTATGTGCTTAATTGATAACATGCTTATGTGACTATGTGGGTATGGGATTTAGTTTCTAGGATGTTGATTGGATCCTTGGGTTCCTGGGAGTCTTGTTGGAAAAGCACTTGATCGATGCTGTTTCTAACCGGAACTCTAGTAACGCCTTGGGACTATCATTATCCGGAAATGAAATTCGTAAGTGTTTATGTGTTTATGTGCTTATGTGGAGTGAATTACATTTGTCCATGCATTAGGACGTGAGTGTTTAGTTTCGGCACATTTGTGAATGTGCTAATGTTCTGTGTTACCTTTATTAGGATGTCAGGACGAGGAAGAGGTGCTAGGCGTGGTAGACCTGCGAGGCAGGAAGCACCGTTACCGGGTGAGATTTCGGCAGTGCAGGAGGGAGTTGGTCAGGCCACTGTGGCCGAGCCAGTGGGTCAGCAGGCCATGGGTGCCTTGGCCAGAGAGATAGCAGGAGCTTTGGGTATTCTTAGAGCTGGGAATCAGGCCGCTGAGGCAGGGCCTTCTTTCTTGAAGAGGGAGTTCTTCCAGTCTAATCCGGATGAGTTTGTCGGGGATCCGAAGGAGCCACTGAAGGCTGATGAGTGGCTAGAGCAAATGAGTAAGACGTTCGAGATGCTTGGCATCGAGGACGGAGCACTGAAAGTGACCTTGGCATCCTTCCAACTGAAGGGAGATGCGGGTCAATGGTGCAAGTACAAGAAGACTCGTGTTGGTGGTACTTGGGAGGCGTTTATAAATGCTTTTCAGGAGAGGTTTTTGTCTGCAGCAGCTAGGGAGAAGCTGAGGGATCAGTTTAGCCGGCTTAATCAGCAGGGCTTGTCAGTGGCCGAGTTTGAGGCTACTTTTACTAGTCTGTCCAGGTTTGCACCTGAACTGGTGGCGTCTGAGGAACGCCGTTGCTATGAGTTTGAGCGGAAGTTGAGGCGGGGCCTCAAGTTGAGAGTTGGTGGGTCTTATATCCGAGAGTATAGACACCTGGTAGATGTTGCAGCTCATATGGAGCTCATGATGCAGGAGGAGGATGAGGGGCAGAGAGGCTCCAAGA
The DNA here is from genome assembly GCF_055761805.1 of Camellia sinensis. Lineage (NCBI taxonomy): Eukaryota > Viridiplantae > Streptophyta > Magnoliopsida > Ericales > Theaceae > Camellia > Camellia sinensis. The sequence continues at coordinate 33,518,537 of NC_138966.1, read as the reverse complement.
GAAGCCAGGATAGTCAGGGTGATGGCAAGAGGCAGAGGGGTTCTAACCCTCAGTAGTCGCAGGGTGGTGTTGCTAAATCGACCTTCCCAGTGCCGAGTGTAGGCTCCGGGAGAGGTGGTCAGGGGGATTTCACCTGTTATAAGTGTGGCCAGTTGGGTCACAAGGTTTCTGTTTGCCCGCAGAAGAGTGGGGGTCAGAGAGCTGCTTCTTCTTCAGCTAGACCGCAGAGTCAGAGTTTGGGCAGGGGGCAGCCCTTGTCTTGTTATCAGTGTGGACAGCCTGGGCACCTGAAGAGGTTTTGCCCGCAGTTGAGTGCCACTTCGGGAGCGTCTGGTTCTAGGAAGACGCAGGGTTTTCAGCCAGCTCAGTCTGTGCAGGCCTCGAGGGCCAATCCGGGAGCTTCGTCATCCCAGACTGTGCAACAGTCTTTTGCTCCGAGAGGTGAGCAGGTAGACCAGGGGCCTACGGGGCGCGTGTATGCTGTTACCGCGCAGGATTTAGTACCGGCTCCATCAGTAGTGAGAGGTACTTTTCTGTTTTGCAACTCGGTTGCTAGTGTGTTGATAGACACGGGTGCATCTCATTCTTTTGTATCTGCTACATTTGCATCTGTTTTGGAATTGGAGTTAGCACAGTTAGCATCTCCTATTTGTGTGGTATCGCCTTTGGGTGGTGAGTTGATCCTGAAACAGGGTGTTAGAGGATGTGATATAGAGGTCGCCGACTATAGGCTTCCTTTTCCGTTTGTTGTCATGCCCATGAAGGGTTTTGATGTTATTTTGGGTATGGACTGGTTATCGTCATACCGGGCTGTTATTGATTGCTACCACCAGAGGGTCACGTTATGTACCTTGAGCGGGGAGTGGTTCCATTTCTTGGGAGACCGGGTAGGTAGTGTTTTGCCACCGGGGTATGATTCGCGAGGGCGAAGTGAGCTTAGTGGTCTACTTGCTAGCTTTGAGAGTAGTGAGTGTGATGAGACCCAGATTGTGTTGCCGAGGGTGGTTTGTGAGTATTCGGATGTCTTTCCCGAAGATCTTGTTAGTTTGCCACCTCACCGAGAGATAGAGTTCTCTATTGATTTAGTGCCCGGCACGGCGCCGATTTCTATGGCACCTTACCGTTTTGCTCCAGCAGAGTTGGTTGAGTTGAAAGTTCAGCTCCAGGAATTGCTAGATAAGGGTTTTGTTCGCCCTAGTGTTTCGCCGTGGGGAGCGCCGGCCCTCTTTGTTAAAAAGAAAGATGGTGCCTTGAGATTGTGTATTGACTACCGGAAGTTGAATCGGGCTACGGTTAAGAATAAGTATCCTATGCCCCGTATAGATGATTTGTTTGACCAGTTGAAGGGTTCCCGTTGTTTCTCTAAGATAGACTTGAGATCGGGTTACCACCAGTTGAGGGTCAGGGAGGAAGATATTCCGAAAACGGCATTCCGTACGCGGTATGGCCATTATGAGTTTCTGGTGATGCCATTTGGGCTTACCAATGCACCGGCAGTCTTTATGGACTTGATGAACCGGATTTTCCGGGAGTTCTTAGACCGATTCGTGGTCGTCTTCGTGGACGACATCCTTATCTTTTCGCCTTCAGAGGAGGAGCACGAGGCACACGTGAGAGTGGTGCTTGAGTTGCTTAGAGCCCATAGGCTGTATGCCAAGTTTGGGAAGTGTGAGTTCTGGCTGAGGGAAGTCAAATTCTTAGGCCATGTGGTATCCGGGGAAGGGGTGTCTGTTGATACATCCAAGGTTGAGGCAGTGCAGGATTGGGCACAGCCTAAGAGTGTGTTTGAGATCCGCAGTTTTCTGGGATTAGCTAGGTATTACCGTCGGTTTGTGAAAGATTTCTCCAGGTTAGCGTCACTATTGACTAGACTGACTCGGAAGGGAGTCAAATTTGTGTGGAGTGAGACTTGTGAAAAGTCGTTCCAAGAGCTGAAAGTTAGATTGACCACCGCTCCGGTGTTGATTATTCCGGAGAGAGGGTTGGGTTATGCGGTTTATTGTGATGCCTCACGAGAGGGTTTGGGTTGTGTGTTGATGCAAGAGGGGAAAGTGGTAGCTTATGGCTCACGTCAGTTAAAAATACACGAGAAGAATTACCCCACACACGACCTAGAGTTAGCAGCTGTGATCTTTGCCTTGAAAATCTGGAGGCACTACCTTTATGGTGAGAAGTTCGAGGTGTTCTCGAACCACAAGAGTTTGAAGTATCTGTTTACCCAGAGAGACTTGAATCTGAGGCAGAGGAGATGGATGGAGTTCATCGAGGATTATGATTTTGAGTTGCATTATCATCCAGGAAAGGCCAATGTTGTGGCCGATGCCCTTAGTAGGAAGACCATTAGTGATGTAGCTTGTATAGCCATCCGGGAATGGGAGATGTTGGGAGCACTTGGCGAGTTTGATTTGCTACTGGGCGAATCTGTTGAGGCTGCGGCCTTGTTTTCTGCTGTTGCGCAGCCTACACTTGTGACTAGAGTGTTGGAGGCACAGAGAGATGACCTTGAAGTAGAATCCCTCCGAGAGAAGATCTCCAGTGGGAAAGTTGAGAAGGGTTTGACGGTGTATCCCGACCTGAGTGTGAGATACCGAGACCGTTTGTTTGTACCGGAGTCTTGCCGAGAGGAGGTACTCCGAGAGTTTCACCATTCGCGCCTTGCGGTGCATCCGGGAGGTACTAAGATGTATCAGGATTTAGGTCGCCAGTTTTGGTGGCGGGGTATGAAGAGAGATGTGGCTGTTTTCGTATTGAAGTGCCTTACTTGCCAGCAAGTGAAGGCCGAGCATCAGAGGCCAGCGGGTTTGTTGCAACCCTTGCCTATTGCCGAGTGGAAGTGGGAGCATGTCACTATGGACTTCGTTGTAGGTCTTCCGAGGACTCAGCGGGGTAGTGATGCTATTTGGGTGGTTGTAGACCGGTTGACTAAGTCGGCGCACTTTATTCCTATGCGCGTGAGAGATTCGGTGGATCATCTTGCCGATTTGTATATTCGGGACGTAGTGAGATTGCACGGGGTCCCAGTGACGATCGTCTCAGATAGAGATCCGCGTTTTACTGCTAGGTTGTGGCAGAGCTTGTAGAGTGCCTTGGGCACTAAGTTGACCTTTAGTACGGCCTATCATCCTCAGACTGACGGGCAGTCCGAGCGTACTATTCAGATCCTTGAGGATATGCTTCGGGGTTGTGTCCTTGACTTCAGTGGGACGTGGGAGAGGCACTTGCCCTTGGTAGAGTTTGCCTACAACAACAGTTTTCAGTCTAGCATTGGTATGGCACCGTTTGAGGCCTTGTATGGTCGACCGTGTAGGTCTCCAGTTTGTTGGGCCGAGGTGGGTGATGCACCTTTGTTGGGTCCGGAGTTGGTTAGGGAGACGACGGAGAAAGTTGAACTTATCCGTAGGAGGCTTGTTACAGCCCTGAGTCGACAAAAGAGTTATGCCGACCGTAGGAGGAGACCTTTGGCATTTGAGGTAGGTGACCATGTCTTTCTGAAGATATCACCTAGGCGAGGTCTGATGAGGTTTGGGAAGAGTGGGAAGTTATCCCCTCGGTTTATTGGTCCTTTTGAGATCCTTGAGAGGATTGGTGAGGTTGCTTATCGGTTAGCCTTACCGCCGCAGTTGTCCGGAGTGCATGACGTGTTTCATGTGAGTATGCTTCGGAAGTATGAGCCAGATCCATCACATGTATTGGATTGGACCGATTTAGAGGTAGATGAGGATGCCTCGTATGAGGAGAGACCGATTCGGGTCTTAGATAGGCAGGATCAGGTCCTGCGTGGCAAGACCATTCCTTTGGTGAAAGTCTTGTGGAAACATCACGGAGTGGAGGAAGCCACTTGGGAACGTGAGTTGGGAGTCCGTGAGAAATATCCGGACTTGTTTGTTGATGTGTGATCTTGTATTTAATTTTTGTATTGTGTTGAACTTAAGAGCTTTTATATATGTCTTAAGTTGTGAAACATTGAAAATGTTTTGGTTTATTGGAAGTATGTTTTGGGAACTTGCCTCATATGGAAATTGAATGTAACATTGTATATGTTGAATATGTTGTTTACATATTGTGAAATGCCTCTTGTTAAAGGGATGGGATGACCGGTAATGGGTCGAATTATTGAATGTTTAAATATAACATTGTCTAAAATGGAGGAAAACTTGTTTTGAAAACTTGTGCTTAATTTCGGGGACGAAATTCTTTAAGGGGGGGAGGTTATAGCGATCCCGGGTTTACCCTTGTTGTACAGTGATCCGGACATGTGTCCATGGATGTTGGTATTTGTTTATTATCTAGTTTGCATCCTCTTTACTTTGTATATTGAGTTATAGGATGTGTTGGGCAGGTTTGTTTCAGGTTGGTTCTGTTTGGGAGCCTAGTGTTGCTGCCCAGGTTTTTGGACCTTCGCTCGAGCGAGGAGTTGGTCGCTCGAGCGAGAGTTGAGTTCGTGTCTGGTGGGTCGAGCCAGAGTGGCTTCGCTCGAGCGAGAGCTTGCTCCTGGTTCTGGACCTGAGAGTTGTATTTCCTGGCTCGAGCGAGCTTTTCGTGGCTCGAGCGGTCTGGGTTTTTCTTCACTCGATCGAGAACTTCTTGGCTCGAGCGAGAGTTTCTGTGTCTAGTCGCTCGAGCGACAAAGGCTTCGCTCGAGCGAGCGTGTTTTATATCAGCGGACAGTAGCGATTTTGAACTTCAGTTTTTCACTTCTTTTTTTGATCAAACCCTAAATCCGAGACCCTCTCTCTCTAAACTTACATTCTCTCTAAGATTTGATCTCCCTAGAGTGTGAATCTAGCCTAGGGCCTTTGTTAAAAAGATAGAGGGCACTGAGAGCTTTGATTTAATATGAAAAAGTTTGGATTTGGAGCAAGTTGATCTTCGAGTCTTCATCTCCTTTTTGGCTCAAACTTTGAGGTAGGGATATCCTACTCCTCTCTATGGATTTTCTCTTTAAATTTTGGTATTTTGAGATGTTGGGGTTGGTTTGGTAATTTTGTGAAAGTTTGGGGCTTTTGTGTAATTTTACAAAAGTTGGGGTTTTATTCATAATAAACCTAGATGCATGTTTGGCATGGAGAAATGGAATTGATGTTAAATCATTGATGAAAATGGGACCTAAGGGTTGAAATGGTAATTATGGAAAATGGCCTAATTACATTGTTTGATTAATTGGGATAATTAATGGTGAGAAATGAGGAAATGAAATGTTGATTGAATATCCATTTGTGCATTTATTTTCTGTTTAGAAATAACTGCTTTGGGCTATCGGTGGAGGATAGTCGTGATTGTTGTAGACAATGCATGATGATTAGGCAAACTGAAACTAATCAATGAAATGTGTCATGGAACTTGACGGTTGATAGAATACATTAACTGTATGTATTGGGTGATTGTATATAGAACCAATGTGTTTATATACGTTATGTGTAGAGGAGGAGATAGGGGATGTACTCCGCGGTTTAGGGGAAGATAGGGGATGTACCTCTAAACCGGATAGTGTTGGGAGAAGATAGGGGATGAACTCCGTAGACACAGCTCATATGCTTGTCTAGAGAAGTGAAGATAGAGCTCATATGCTTATCTTTGTGAAGTGTGGATATAGCTTATATGCTTATATGTGGATAATGTTGTTATACATATCTGTTGTAGAATGTGGATAGAGCGCATATGCTTATCTGTGGATATTGTTGTTATACATATCTGTTGTAGAATGTGGATATAGCTTATTTGCTTATCTGAGAATGTGGATATTGTTGTTATACATATCTGTTTAGAATGTGGGTGGTGCTTATATGCCTATCCGTTGAAAAAGGGAAAATGAAAGGTAACTTGGACTCTTAAGTCGTATGACATAAATTGGTGATTTATGTGAATGTATCAGTGTTGGCCATCTATCAATTGCTAATCTTTTAGTCATTGTTCATGGTTGGTTTAGTGTATTTCTACTGGGCTGTGGCTCACCCTATATGGGAATATCATTTTCAGGTGCTGGTAGCATGCCACCTCCAAGGACATAGCTTGGGAGGCTAGAGGCGGACATACTGTTGTCGTTTTACTTTTTGATGTATTACATGTAAATTCAAGCCAAGGGCTTAATGTGTATGAGTTAGTACTCTTTTGTTGTAACCAAGTGTTAACTTGGAAAGCTGTAAGCCCTTAGGGCATTTGCTTTTGTTGTTAACATGTAATACATATGTAATGGAATTCTGATAAATGGAAGAATGTGGAACTTTTACATATCAATGCATGTCTTATTTGTTGGGTTTATTGTTATTATTTTGAGGGCGTTACAAATACAGAGGCAAGGGTATAACTGGCCAGAGATGGACAAGGAAAGTATTGAGTTGCAGAGGCAATGTGCAAAGTGTTAGTCCTATCCTAAGGAAGAGGAAGCCCATTTCTTAAGCAGTGAAGAATGGAGGCAGCCATATATCGACTACCTTGGAAAGGGCACACTGTTATAGCGATTTCGGTATTCCCTATTGTTGTTTAAGTGTAATCCGAACTCGGTTCCGTAGATTTGTTGTTGTCTTATCCTCTTTTCTATCCCTTACTCTTTGTTTTAGAGTTTTGGGTTGTGTTAGGCAAGTTGGGAATAAGTTAGTTGTGTTTTAAAACTTAGAATTTTGCCCAGGTTTTGGTCTCTCCGCTCGAGCGGCGCTTTGACACTCGAGCGGGCATTTGTTGTTGCCTCTCCGCTCAACCGGTAGTTTGGACGTTCAAGCGTGAATTTCCTTCTCTGAGCATTTTGGTCGTTTGCAGAAAATTCTGGAAGGGTGCATCCGGCGCTCGAGCGTGAACCTGTGTCTGACGCTCGAGCGGGGTGTTTTACGCTCGAGCAGACATGTTTTATATCAGTCCGTGAAATCACTTTTCGAATCACTTTTCACTTTTCTTTTCTCTCTCTTACTTTCCCAAAATCGATTTTTGAGAGCTCCTCACTCTAAAACCTAACTTCTCTCTTGGGTTTGATCTAGTAGGAGTGTTTTCCTCACCTTGGACCTTTGTAAGAAGTGTGTTGATCGTCGAGGGCTTCGTTTTGATCCAAGAAATTTAGGATTTGGAGCACTTCCGAGTTTTGCTCTTCTTCTCCTTGGGTTCTACATTTGAGGTGGAGATTTCCTTGTTCTTTTTCAATACTTCGCGTATAGATAGACATGGGGTAATTTTGTATTGCATGAAAATCATATCCATGTTGGATTTGTTTGAAATCATGAGAAAGAACCTAGGGTTGGTTGTTTGAAAATGATTATATTATCATTGATGGTTGTTTTGGGCTAATTAAAGTGTAAATTAGCATGTTATAGTTGAAAGAAGAAAAATCCTAAATTATATTTTGATTTGGTAAATTAAAATGGAGGGTAGTTAACCTATGTTGTAAATCTCTATTGTTATTGTGAGTTGGGTGAAGGTGTTAATGCCTAAGGGATTAACCATGGCTTTGGAATGGGTTTGAAATGAATATAATGGACTAATATGAGTTATGGCTTTATTATCCACGGATTTTGGTTTTCTGACAACAAAATGGACGGAGTTGGTTTTGTGAAAACAAAAGGAAATGGAACTTGTTTTGTGAAATGGGAAAAGTATTTTTGAAATACGTATGAAAATTGGATTGTTGTTTCTTGAGTGTTGAACACACACATGTGAGGGATTGTATCTTTAACTACCATGTTAATGTTGCTGTTGGGTTTGTGGTCTCATAGTAATTGAGTCTTTAATAGATGTACTAAATATTTGCATCTAGAGGTTTTGTCCTTGGTCATCGGTGGAGGATGACACGGATGTGTTGGATTGTTGTGTATGCGTTACACCACTGTTGATTGAGCATTGTATGTGATGAAATGCTGAGATACATTATATATGTATACTTGCTCGGGAGAAATTAGTTATGTGTTCATATACTTTAACACATTGCTTGTATCTTGATGGTTTATGTATATATGTTATATATGTTAGTTATGCCCTGTTATGTTTTGGTTTGTGGTGTTATACCTTGCGCTAAAAATCAGAGGTACCGTGACCTTCCAGCTAGCGCCTGTAGAACTGACTGCGCTGAGAATCTAAGGCACCATACCCTTCCAGCTAGCGCCTGGTAAACTGGCATGTTGTTGTGAGATGTGTATCTTTGGCTTACTACGCACATAGCTAGTAGAGCAAAGTTTTGTTGTTGATGTTTCAGTGTGTCTGGGAATATCATGGATTGTGTCGGCTACAGTTTTGGAGGGCTGAGTTGCCTCATTGGTTTACCTTATGCATGTTGGTGAGTTGTTATCTCCTTTTTTTATAACGGTGCATGTATAGATTTGATTGTATCGGGAAGAAGCCAAAATGTCTTTTTGTCTTTTGGAAAGTGTGAAGGAGAACGGATTTTTTTTTAAAGAAATATATGTTTTGAAAAGGCACATCTGTGTATGTTTGGAAAATGGAAGAGAGTAGTGGGCTTAGTGAATTTATTTCCTAAGGAATTGTTAATGTCATGAAAGATTGGGAACGGGGGTTAATGAAAAGAAAAGAAAATTTAATCGCCTTTGGCGTTGATTGAAATGGTTGTTTTCGAGAAAGTTCATACTTATGTATATTTTATACAAACTGTCACATTAACTATCCTAGTATGAGATTGAGCATTCATGAACATAGCTATCTGTAAGCTGTTATTGTTGAGGGCCATGTTGAGATCCCTACTGGACTATATGTTCATCCCACGTTGTTGAATCTTTTTCAGGTGTTGAGCTGAATGTGCTACAAGATTTGGATCTTCTTATTTGTTGGCCACGGGGCCTCTCTTGTATTGGCGGAATGCCATATGTGTAAAAGGGTTGCACCCTTCTTCTTGATTCGTTAATGATGTAAGCCCATGGCAATTTATTTATAATACTTAGGTTGTATTTACTTGCATACGAATGAGAGCAATGTTATTCACTTCTACGTGAATATACGAGTTTATTTCTGCATGTTATCTCTAAAATGGAATTAAGTAAATGAAATTGGTAATACTTCGAGTAGTAAAAAGTGGGGCGTGACAACTTGGTATCAGAGCAAGCCGGGTTTGAATACTTTGGGCTCGTGGGAAGTGGTTTTTACCGTAGTGGGTTTACTGCGTATGGTGAGGGCGCTGCATATAGATATCATGAAACTTAGGACTTTGGTGTTGCATTTATGTAAGCATGGGATTCAGTCTCTCGGATAGTATTCATAGCCGGTGAACTTGCTTTGAGGTACTTTTGGAAACACGCCTGATCAACGTGGTTTCTGATAGGAATTCCTTGAGAGTTCCGGGATGAGTGGCTATCTTTGTGGACTTGATTCGATTATGTGTTTACATGTTTAGATGATTATATGCAATAGAGATGTATATTTTGTGACTAAGTGAGTCTTGTAACTTAATAGTAGTGGTGTGTGCCTCGGAGAAGGCTATTGTGTTGTGCACTAAGCGTGGTATTTGCTTTTGTGCTTTATAGGATGTTTACACGAGGAAGTAGAGGATGGTTGAGTAGTAGGAGTGTCGGTAGGGGCACAGCAGTTCCTTTAGCACCAGCCGTTGCAGCATCAGCTGTCGGCGAGGATGTCGCACGTGAGATTGTGAGAGCGGTGCAAGATGCCCTAGCTCGCACTGAGGGCGGCAGCGGGCATGCTCTCAAGCTTACTAAGGAGTTTTTCTGCTCCGGCCCACCAGAGTTTGTGGGGGAGGCTAAACCGTTGAAGGCAGAGAGTTGGTTGGAGCAGATTACCAATACTCTTGATATGCTCAGAGTCGAAGAGGAGGAGATGAGGGTCTCTTTGGCAACTTTTCAATTAAAGGGCGATGCGAGTTATTGGTGGAAGTATGCTAAGAATGCTGTAGGAGGCACGTGGGTTGCTTTTACCGAGGCCTTTTAGGCCAAGTATTTCCCTCCTTCTGCTCGAGAAAGGTTGAGGGATCAGTTTTTGGAGTTGCGTCAGGATGACACTCCTGTGGCGCAGTTTGAGATGCGGTTTGCCAGTTTGTTGAGGTTTGCTCCAGAGTTGGTGGCAACAGAGGAGCGTCGTTGTTATGAGTTTGAAAGGCAGTTGTGTTTCGATATTTGGGAGAAGGTAGCTAGATCCTTTTGGAAGGATTATTATAATTTAGTCGAGGCAGCGGCCCATGTGGAGGCCATGGTTGTGAGTGATGGTTGGGATGAGGAAGAGACCATCTCGGTAAGTCCCACGGTTCCTAAGCGCTCTAGGCTCAGTAAGGGGTGGAGGCGGAAACATGCTCAGTCAGGGGCTAATTCCTTTTCTTCGCCAGGGGTTTCGGACTCTTCTGTTGGGAGTTCCGGGGAGGTGCTGATTTCAGACCAGTCTCAGAGTAGGGGGTCTGGTGGTTGTTTTGTTTGTGGTCAGTTGGGCCATGGTAGACGTTTTTGTCCTTTGCGTGTAAATTATTCGGGTGTTTCAAAACCCAGTCAGACTCAGTTGTACCCGTCCAGTCAAGGACGCTATCGGTACCAGAAACGGGCAGGCCAGGCTTCGAGAGCCTCGCAAGGGCCGACTTATTAGTTAGCCCTATGGTATTACCCTAGAGGGGAATTTTTGTGTTATTGGCCGGTGGTGTATCATGTGAACAATTTTGTTGTTGACCGGTGTACTGTTAGATGCTGAGGCACCATGTTTATGTATCGCATATGTATGCATAGTGTTGTTTGTTTAATCCTCATGTATTGGGGAGTATGTATGGAATTTCGAAACCCCTATAATATCTATTGAGAAGTTGTTAATGGGATCAATGATCCTGATGTTGTTACATGCTTGGTACTGTATGTTGAGATAGTCTGGTGACGGCATGTGGGCCTTGTTCACTTTTGGAGATTAATTGTTGAGAACGGGAATCTGTAGGTGAACGGGATTGGTTTGACGATTTCTGGAGTTGTGTAGTATTGATAAGTTATGTGAGAATGTTCGAGGGAATGTGAGATTTGTATCTCGGGTTAGCGGGAATGGTACCTGTATGTTGATTAGTGTTTTGGGCTTTGCTAGTTAATGAGTCCGTGGTGACCCCATCGGTTGTATAGGGGTAGTGTTCATATTGTGATTGGCTATCAATTGTTGGGTATGGTCCGTGAGTGGATTCTGGCAGCATTCTTAAGAGGAAGAACAAGTTGTGTTCTAGGGTGACGAGAATAGCGTTGGTCAAATTGTCCTTCGTGACTGGGTTGTAGTAATTAAGGTTTACCAGGTCGGTCTTCGGTCGAGGAGATGAGCAGGCTTGCTATGTAGCCATGGGGGGGGGGGGAGATAGTGATTCCCTTAGACACAGTGTTGATGTGGTTTGATTTTAGGAGATCCGTTGAGATTCCAAAATTTGGGGGATTGTGTGGGGAACTCCGTGTTTGGGGTTAGTGGCACTTCAGTGTGTGGTTTACTAGAGTGGTGGTTTATTGAGTTGATTAGTCAGCTTTTGGTATGGGGTTTTGGGTTGACATTTGTCACCTTGAGGTTAGTCTTGTTCGTTGTAGACTTGTATGTTGATTAGGGAAAACTGAAACTAATCGAACATGTTATGTCATTGAATCTGACGGTTGAAATAATACATCAAGTTTTGTATTGATTGATTGAAATTGCATATGTTAATTGCTTATATACAGTGTTGTGTGTGGGAGGAGATGGGGAATGTACTCCACGGTTTATTGGAAGATGGGGGTTGGACCTCTAAACCGGATTTTGTTTGATTTGATATAGCACTAAAATGTGTAGTGTTATCAATTGTGAAGTATAGAAGTGTTTCTATGTTATATTGATACAACACCAAAATGTGTATCATTTGTGTATTAAGGAGGTATTGTTGATGTGAGATGTGGTCTCTTTTAATTGTTGGCCAGGTTCTAAGCCATGTTTATGATTTTAAATTGATTAAGTAAAGGAAGGTGGAATGAAATTATAAAATCATGAATTTCTTATGCCTTGTGTGTTGATAGCACTGCTGTTATTTCTATTAACTATCATTATAGAAATGTTACGTTTTGTGTTGGTTTTGGCCTCACTGTGTGAGTGATGGACGTTGCTAGTATTATTTTGAAAGGATAGGGAAAACAAAATTTTCCTAGTGTTTGAGCCACCTAAAAGCGTTGTTGAGAAATTGATTTAATTCAAGGGTTTTGAGGAATTCCAAATGAATCTTTTTGGCAAATAAACTGTGGATGGTTATGTGTTTTGGATAACACCGTATTTGTGAAAAATGTTTACAAAACTTCTGAGTTTCGCATGAAAAATGGAAGGTTTATTTCGAAATGTCAACATTGAAAACTTGACTATCTTTGTGAACTGTCACATGAACAAGAAAATGTTTTCCTTATATTAATGCAAAAGATTTGCTTTGATTACCCTTTATTGGAAATTATGGTTGTTGAGTAGTGACTTAGCATGAAGCGCTAGTCAGATGTTGGTAAATTGTTTTGGGAAGGTTTGGTTTTATTGTAGTTTTTCGTGCTTGAGTGTTGTCGTTTGGAACGTGTTCCCTTGGTTGGTCTCTTCCTTGGTAAGAGTGAATCGAAGGTTAGTAGGGAGAATAGTTCCTCTCCTAGTACTCGGGTGTTGGTGTTGTGTGATCAGTTGGCCTTGTGTTTTGGCATATCCTTAATTTCGGGGACGAAATTCTTTAAGGGGGGGACGTTATAGCGATTCTGGTATTCCCTGTTGTTGTTTAACTGTAATCCAGACTCGGTTCCGTAGATTTGTTGTTGTCTTATCCTCTTTTCTATCCCTTACTCTTTGTTTTAGAGTTTTGGGTTGTGTTGGGCAAGTTGGGAATAAGTTGGTTGTGTTTTAAAACTTAGAATTTTGCCCAGGTTTTGGTCTCTCCGCTCGAGCGGGCATTTGTTGTTGCCTCTCTGCTCGAGCGGTAGTTTGGACGCTCGAGCGTGAATTTCCTTCTCTGAGCATTTTGGTCGTCTGCAGAAAATTCTGGAAGGGTGCATCCGGCGCTCGAGCGTGAACCTGTGTCTGACGCTCGAGCGGGGTGTTTTACGCTCGAGCGGACATGTTTTATATCAGTCCGTGAAATCACTTTTTGAATTACTTTTCACTTTTCTTTTCTCTCTCTTACTTTCCCAAAACCGATTTTTGAGAGCTCCTCACTCTAAAACCTAACTTCTCTCTAGGGTTTGATCTAGTAGGAGTGTTTTCCTCACCTTGGGCCTTTGTAAGAAGTGTGTTGATCGTCGAAGGCTTCGTTTTGATCCAAGAAATTTAGGATTTGGAGCACTTCCGAGTTTTGCTCTTCTTCTCCTTGGGTTCTACATTTGAGGTAGGGATTTCCTTGTTCTTTTTCAATACATCGCGTATAGATAGATATGGGGTAATTTTGAATTGCATGAAAATCATATCTATGTTGGATTTGTTTGAAATCATGAGAAAGAACCTAGGGTTGGTTGTTTGAAAATGGTTGTATTATCATTAATGGTTGTTTTGGGCTAATTGAAGTGTAAATTAGCATGTTATAGTTGAAAGAAGAAAAACCCTAAATTATATTTTGATTTGGTAAATTAAAATGGAGGGTAGTTAACCTTTGTTGTAAATCTCTATTGTTATTGTGAGTTGGGTGAAGGTGTTAATGCCTAAGGGATTAACCATGGCTTTGGAATGGGTTTGAAATGAATATAATGGACTAATATGAGTTATGTCTTTATTATCCACGGATTTTGGTTTTGTGACAACAAAAGGGACGGAGTTGGTTTTGTGAAAACAAAAGGAAATGGAACTTGTTTTGTGAAATGGGAAAAGTATTTTTGAAATACGTATGAAAATTGGATTGTTGTTTCTTGAGTGTTGAACACACACATGTGAGGGATTGTATCTTTAACTACCATGTTAATGTTGTTGTTGGGTTTGTGGTCTCATAGTAATTGAGTCTTTAATAGATGTACTAAATATTTGCATCTAGAGGTTTTGTCCTTGGTCATCGGTGGAGGATGACACGGATGTGTTGGATTGTTGTGTATGCGTTACACCACTGTTGATTGAGCAATGTATGTGATGAAATGCTGAGATACATTATATATGTATACTTGCTCGGGAGAAATTAGTTATGTGTTCATATACTTTAACACATTGCTTGTATCTTGATGGTTTATGTATATATGTTATATATGTTAGTTATGCCCTGTTATGTTTTGGTTGGTGGTGTTATACCTTGCGCTAAAAATCAGAGGTACCGTGACCTTCCAGCTAGCGCCTGTAGAACTGACTGCGCTGAGAATCTAAGGCACCATACCCTTCCAGCTAGCGCCTGGTAAAATGGCATGTTGTTGTGAGAGGTGTATCTTTGGCTTACTACGCACATAGCTAGTAGAGCAAAGTTTTGTTGTTGATGTTTCAGTGTGTCTGGGAATATCATGGATTGTGTCGGCTACAATTTTGGAGGGCTGAGTTGCCTCATTGGTTTATCTTATGCATGTTGGTGAGTTGTTATCTCCTTTTTTTATAACGGTGCATGTATAGATTTGATTGTATCGGGAAGAAGCCAAAATGTCTTTTTGTCTTTTGGAAAGTGTGAAGGAGAACGGATTTTTTTTTAAAGAAATATATGTTTTGAAAAGGCACATCTGTGTATGTTTGGAAAATGGAAGAGAGTAGTGGGCTTAGTGAATTTATTTCCTAAGGAATTGTTAATGTCATGAAAGATTGGGAACGGGGGTTAATGAAAAGAAAAGAAAATTTAATCGCCTATGGCATTGATTGAAATGGTTGTTTTCGAGAAAAGTTCATACTTATGTATATTTTGTACATACTGTCACATTACTATCCTAGTATGAGATTGAGCATTCATGAGCATAGCTATCTATGGTCATGTTTGATTCAAAAGACTAATAGTGAAGTATTAATAATCCTATTAAATTAGTGTAGGATTCACTATCCAATTGGATTAATATCCATTGGATTAATAATCCCACCCCTACCCCATTACTAATAATCCTACAAATTTGTTGGATTAATTATCCATTGGATTAATAATCCTAAACCAAAATGTTAAAACAAACATGAGATAATTGGGCTCACGGATTAATAATCCTAATCCCATGCTCTAATCCACCCAATCAAACATGCCCTATAAGTTGTTATTGTTGAGGGCCATGTTGAGATCCCTACTAGACTATATGTTCATCGCACGTTGTTGAATCTTTTTCAGGTGTTGAGCTGAATGTGCTGCAAGATTTGGATCTTCTTATTTGTTGGCCACGGGGCCTCTCTTGTATTGGCCGAATGCCATATGTGTAAAAGGGTTGCACCCTTCTTCTTGATTTGTTAATGATGTAAGCCCATGGGCAATTTATTTATTATACTCAGGTTGTATTTACTTGCATACGAATGAGAGCAATGTTATTCACTTCTACGTGAATATACGAGTTTATTTCCGCATGTTATCTCTGAAATGGAATTAAGTAAATGAAATTGGTAATACTTCGAGTAATAAAAAGTGGGGCGTGACACTGCCCGAGAACAAAGCGGATGCAATCAGAGTTAAGAGGTGAGCCCTCCGTTTCTTCCTTGACCAAGGCAAACTGTACCGAAGAAGGGGAACCTTTAGCGTGCTTATCAAAAGATGAGGCAAATGAGGTGCTGAGGGAAACCCATAAGACAGAGCATCAAGGAGGGCAGCGATTATATGGACATCTCATTCTCCTCGGCTATTACTGGCTGACAATGGAAGAAGATGCTAAGAACTTTGTGAGAAGATGCCAATCATGCCAGAAGTTTAGGAATTTGATACATGCACTGACAGTTGAACTGCACAACATCAAGACTTTTTACCCGTTCCGTACTTAGGCATTTGACATGGTTGGTCCTATAGTGCAATAATCCAAAGACTACAGATGGATACTTGTTGCAACTGAAGTTAGCACCAAGTGGGTAGAGGCTATACCGATAAGGAAGACAAATAGGACAGGAGTAGCCAACTTCATCAGAGAGAACATAATCTGTAGGTTTGGCATACCCAAAGTAATGTTGTCTGACAATGAAACTCCTTTGGTAAATCGCCACGTTGGAAGACTATTGGATGCCTACCAGATCAAGCACCATAAGTCGAGTCCATACTACCCCTAAGGGAACGGACAAGCTGAGGCGACCAACAAAACCCTCATCCGCATACTAAGTAAAATGATGGATAAAGTAGGGGACACATGGTCTGAACAACTCCACGTAACGCTCTGGGCATATAGAACGTCAAAGAGAAAGCCAACTCAGGCAACCCCATTTTCCCTAGTACATGGGTCCGAAGCTGTGTTACCAGTTGAGTTAGCAGTACCCTCAGCAAGAATGGTTATGTCAGCACACTTAGTTCTAGATAGTATGAACAATGACATAGAGGCAGCTGAAGAAAGAAGACATCGGGCCTCGCAGGCAATGGAAAAGTATCATCAATCCATAACCTGTGCTTACAATCAATCTGTTCAACACAGAAAGTTCAAGAAGGGGGACTAGTATGGAAAACAGTGGATGCAATCATGCGGGGGCAGCCAATTCCCAAGTTCTCACCCAGATAGGAAGGCCCCTACAAAGTTGCTGAGGCAAGCAGTAGTAGGTACTACAATCTGACAAGAGTAGATGATGGATTCAAAACTGGCCCTGTCAACGCCAAGTATGTCAAGGAATATTTTCCTTAATTTCTTATGTTCAGGAAAAAGAGTTGTAAAGTTTCTTTGTTAATACTTCCAAAGCAAAGTGTAAAGAAAGTATCATACACTTAGTAAACATTTTGCTCTCATATACACTTAGTGTGAGGAAAGTTTTTCATACTTAGTGAAATTTTATCCTTGTAAAAGCTTAGGCATGGTGAAGTTTTTTCACTGCAAGAGCTTTGCTTATCTTTAGAAGCTATATAGAAGTAATGTAAAGAAAGCGATGAAATGAAACTCAAAAGTACTACCAAACATCATACTTTTCATTAAAGTCAAACTTCCAGAACATGATTACAATGTTTGAAAAGAAGTTATGACAGAGAAGAAAAAAATAAAAGACACCCCAAGCGCAATGAAACAACAAAACAAAGAAAAGAAAATAGAAGAAATCATAACAAAGTCACAGACACATCAAATCAAACCCTTCAAAAGGGAGTCCATCAGAGTCACATCTTGAGGCAACTAGGCAACCAATGCAAAGTCCTTCTCTTTGAACCAAGCCAGGTTCTGCCAGTGCTGCTTTAGAGCACCCTCACACTCCTTGATAGTCTCCTCCAAGGACGCAATCATCGCCACATTGTTAGCATGCTCAAGGAAACCATAAACTTCCTGAAGCTTGTCCCTCATCCATGATAGGTTCAAACCATTCTTTTCAAAGCCACTCAGGTTGGCCACAACACTCTCCACGAACTTGCTGGGGGTTGTCAGGATCTGCTTGGTAGCGAGGTCACGAATGAAACTGGCAAGTGATTCTAGCAGTGTCGCCTGCACTATAGATCCATGAACATTAAAGGCAGTGAAGGTGTCCGAATGCAATGCTTGGATACGAGCAAGAGTGGAAACAGCTTCGGAAGAAATCCAATAACTTAGAAAGGAAACTTTCTTCGAGGGCTGAGGAGACTCTCTCACACCGCTACCAGCTTCAATCACTGGAGGGAAACTAATGGAGTGACCAAAGGTCTAAGGGCGGCGCACTTCCCCTAAAGATGATTGCCCAGCAACATTAGAGTGAGTAAATGCTGGCTGGCGATTGGGTGAACTAGCCTTACGAGAAAGGCCAACGCTGCCTGCACCGTCGTGTAGCTTCGAAAAGAGGTCGTCCATCTTGTAATCTCCAACATTCAGATCTGGAACAGTAGTAGTATCCATCCCAGTATAAAAATCTTGAGACACTCCAAGGTCAACTGGTCCTTCTGGAAAGTGAGTGGGGTACAAGTTTGCCAGCTGTTCAGAGGTTACTTAAACAACTGGGTCAGTGGTCCCAGCAATAGCAGTAGCAGTGTGGGTGGCTAAAGTGACAGCTACCTCAGCAAGTCGGTCCAAATTTAGAGGGGCCACAGTAGGAACATTGGTAGCAGCCGCAACACTTGCACTCCCTTCAACTACTTGGATGTTTGGAAGTGGAGTCTGTTGAACTAATGGAGACTTGGTAGATTGGGAGGAACCGCCAAATGCAACTCTAAGGGGAGGTGGTGTGTAACAACCCTCATACTGTTTACCGACTGATGACTGATTGATTACCGATAACCGTCGATTACCGTTAAACTGAATTGATTATGACTGATAATTGAACTGATTAAAGTACTGAACTGACTGACTGAAATTGGAAACCGAATTAATTGAGTATATGTTAGTTAAATTGCATTCTATCTGTTTGACTGTATGATTATCTGTTCATGCTTATATGTTTAAACTACTAATTGAAGGCCATATCGGCGGCCGAATTAGAAACCGATTGATGTTCCATGAACCTCAGAATTAATGTGATTTTATGGTATAATTATCCGAAAAATGATTAGGTACGATTAAATTAGATTAAAATAAGCTAATTAAAGAGTTTGACGTAATTACACTTTTGCCATTGTTAGTGGGCCCTTATTATAACATGTTAGAGCCTTGGTATGCTTGAATCAAACATTTTGCTCAGCTCATTTCTTGCTTTTGCCGACTAGAGGGAGAGAGTTAAGGGAGAGAGTTAGATTTCACCTCTTTTGGCTTGGTTTTGCTTGGAAATTGAAGGAATTGAAGTATAGATTGCATAATTGAGCTTCCTTGCCTATAATTCTAGACTTGGGTAAGAGATTTAACCTTCTAGTAATGTATTTGAACTTGTTCATGCTTAGTTCTTGAGCCTCTAGTGATTTGAGCTTTGAATTGGAGCCTAGTTCATGCATGCATGCCTTTATTTTGAAGTTTTGAAGTTGTCTTTCATAAATTGTACATGCATGCTCATATTTTTACAAGAGACCATGAACTCATCATGTTTTGAAAGATTTGGCTCCTTAGAGCATCAAATTGAAGCTTTGAATTGATTTGAATTCATGCATGTTTGCATGTTCTTCATATTCTTGAAAATGGGTTTGAATGTGGTTTTAATTGACTCACCTTTGGGGCTTGAATTCATAAATTGAGCTTTGAAACTTGTTATACATTGAATTTAGTTATGTTTTCCAGAATTTGGGCCCAAGAGGTCGAGTTTGGAGTAGTGGAATGCTTGGTTTGAGCTTGGGAGGCAAATCTGGAAATTCCAGATTTGGCTTCCTCGCTCGAGCGAAGGATTCCCCGCTCGAGCGAGCACCTTTGTCCAGGGCTCCGCTCGAGCGACCATCGAGCGACCATCGCGCGCAAAATCACAGCATCCAGTATTTTTACTGTTTTGCAGACCACTCGAGCGAAGGATTCCTCGCTCGAGCGAAGCCTTTGATTTTGGACTTACGCTCGAGCGGAGAAAGTCCCACTCGAGCGAGGCTCCTAGTTTCAGCAAACTTTGCGAAATGTTTTCTAAGTGTATTGCTGCATCCTCATCCCATCCTAGGCATTCTTAGGCCTAGTTTAAGACATTTAGATGAGGATATCGTTGTAGAACACACCAAGGCAAATTAGGGATTAAGTTATGATATTTCCCAACTGTGTAGCTTAGTGTGTGTTCAACCTGTGAACTGTGTAGGGTTGGCAACTGGGGAGACACGCTCTAGCATACTGTAGCCCAGAACTCTGTGAGTAACAATTGTGTAAAGATATGTTCAACTGATATCTTTTGAATACTGAACTGAACTGTTTACTGAACTAGTATTACTGAATGAATGTATGTCCTTTATTTCTGAACTGTACTGTGGCATCCTTAGTACCTACTGTTTACTGTTACTGTTACTGTTACAGAGATCTCTGTCGGTTCCCTCGTGGAGCCACTACTGTTTACTGACTGATGGCCACCATTACTGTTCGGTCTTTTAAGACCTACTGTTACTGTTATGCTAATGGATGTACCACATATGACTGTTTACTGTACTGAACAACTGAAATACTGATTGAATTGAACTGTTTTCATTACCGTAAGGACATTCATTCTAAACCTCTTTACGCATTATGTTATTCACTGGGCTTTAGCTCACTGTTTATATATATATGTAGGTGCTCAGCCACCAGATCGGAGCTAGGAGCGTGGGTTAGACTCCAGTTTTGTCAAGCCAGCCTTCGTGCCTCACTGCGAGGTTCCGAGTTGCCATGCTATGGCTTTGGGGTGTTTTGTTTGTTTTCCCCCGTCTGTCTCCATACTGTTTGGATTACTGTATAGACTGTCAGTTGCTAACTGTACTGTTATCAAGGGATTAGGTCCTTGTACTGTGTGACTGTAAATTTTGTATAGACTGTACTGTTTGTATATGTATGAATGCATGAAAAATCTATTTGGCATACAGACTGTCACCGCTCATTGGACATCGTTTAATTACTGTATTGGCTTCCGCCAGGCCCTGTACTCTGTTTTACTGTATTACTGTTAAGCAGGCCTTCGGTAATCTCGGATTACTGGCTGGTTACGGTGCTAAACCCATAGGGCCGGGTTTGGGTCGTGACAGAGTGGTATCAGAGCGATACTTAACCACGAGTTATACCGCACACACGTGTCCAAATGAGCTATAGGGTGTCCTAGAAACGTAATTAAGGCATCTCATGAGCATGATAAGTGTGTGGTTATTGTATGACTGAGTTTTGACTAAATACATGCTAATGTGTTAAACTGTTAAACAAATGACTGCTTATGTTTAAAACTGTTGTAACTGCTTATAGTGAAAAATGGATAATGCAAATGAACCCGAATCCTCAGCTACTGAGGCAAGAATGAAAAGAATGGAAAGAATGATGGAACTGATAACTGCTAGACTTGATCAACAAAACCAACAGCCCTCACCTCCTCCTCCTCCGGTACAGCCGGAACCTAATGTGAATGTGAATGATGGGGATATAATTGCTCTTACCCAGAAGTTCAGCAAAATGAAACCGCCATCCTTTCAGGGAGGCCTTGAACCGTTAAAAGCTGAAGCTTGGGTTCTGGAGACAGAAAAACTATTTGAAGTGTTCCCATGTTCAGAAGCGAATAAAGTACTGTTAGCTACCTTCACCTTACAAGAAGAAGCTAGAAGGTGGTGGATGTTGATCCGTGATATAAATACTGTTATGACTTGGGCTCAATTCAAGGAATCCTTCTTTGAAAAGTATTTCCCTCAGTGTGTCAGGGATAGAAAGGTGACTGAATTTGAACAGCTGAAGCAGGGCACAATGTCCGTTGCCGAATATGAAACAAAATTTACTGAACTTGCCCGTTATGCACCGCATATGGTGGATACTGAGTATAAGAAGGCCAGAAAATTTGAAGGTGGCCTTAATGTTGCAATCCTTGACCGGATAAATGTTTTGAAACTACCGACTTTTGTGGGTGTTCTCGACCGGGCATTGATGGCCGAGTCGAACATTGCAGCAGTGAAACAATCTGAAACACCAACAACTGAATGGCATGGTAAAAGGCAGGGTTTCAAATTCAAGAAAGGCAAGCACAACCTAGCCAATAAGAAACAGAATACGGGGTCGACAACTAGCCCCAGCCAAGGGAGTGGGTTTATACCACCCTGTCCTGAGTGTGGCAAGAAGCACAAGGGGGTCTGCTACAGAATATCTGGAGCCTGTTACAGGTGTGGCAAGGTGGGCCACATGGTTAAAGACTGTCCCTCTGCTCCACAAGCCAGTAGTAAAGCTGCACCAAGCGCAGCAGCATCAACTGTAGCACCAAAGCCTAACCCCAGAGCTACCGGGAAAGAGCCCATGAGGCAGGGCCGAGTGTTCGCCCTAGTACCGGGAGACGTGCAAAATACTGAGACCGTTGTGTCAGGTATTCTCTCTATTTGTGCACAAAATGCATATGTATTGATTGATTCGGGGTCTACACATTCTTATGTATCGCATGCTTTTTCACGGAAATTGAATAGACCCTTAGAACCCATGAACTATCTGCTAGCCGTATCATCACCCGTAGGAGGGTCCATGACATGTGCTTATATGTACCCCGCATGTGAAATTATTGTTGGGGATATGCATCTGTTTATTGATTTACTGCCATTGAACATTGATCATTTTGACGTAATATTGGGGATGGATTGGTTACAAAAATATCATGCCACTATTGACTGTGTGACCAAGCAAGTTGTTTTTCGTCCACCTGGTCTGCCTGAATTTGTGTTTAATGGGAGTGGAGTAGTACCTCCTCCGTATTTGATTTCGTCAGTGAAAGCTGTTAAATTAATTAGAAAGGGGTGTAAAGGATATTTGTGTTCTGTACTGACTGTGTCTACTGATGATAATGTTAAAACTGATGTGAATTGCATTCCTATAGTCAGAGAATTCCCAGATGTATTCCCAGATAATCTTCCAGGAGATTTGACTGACAGGGAGATTGAATTTACCGTTGATGTGATTCCCGGAACACAACCAGTTTCTAAAGCTCCTTACCGAATGGCTCCAACTGAACTGAAAGAACTGAAAGTGCAATTGCAAGAACTGTTAGACAAAAAGTTCATCAGACCTAGCACTTCGCCATGGGGTGCTCCTGTTTTGTTTGTCAAGAAGAAAGATGGCTCACTGAGACTGTGCATTGACTACCGTGAACTGAATAAGGTAACTGTAAAGAATAAATACCCATTACCGCGTATGGATGATTTATTTGATCAGTTACAGGGTGCACAAGTGTTTTCCAAAATCGATCTCAGATCGGGGTATCATCAACTGAAGGTTAAACCAGAAGACATTGATAAAACTGCTTTTAGAACAAGGTATGGCCATTATGAATTTTTAGTTATGCCATTCGGAGTCACGAATGCCCCTGCTGCATTTATGGACCTTATGAACAGAATCTTTAAACCGTACCTTGATGACTTCATTGTAGTGTTTATTGATGACATATTGATTTACTCCAAGAGTAAAGAACAACATGAACATCATCTGAGACTTGCCCTGCAAACCTTAAGAGAACAGAAACTGTATGCTAAACTGTCTAAATGTGAATTTTGGCTTGACCATGTTATGTTTTTGGGGCATGTTGTTAGCAAAAATGGAATTTCTGTTGATCCACAGAAAATTGAAGCTGTAGTGAACTGGCCTAGACCAACAAATGTGACTGAAGTCCGAAGCTTTTTGGGATTGGCTGGATATTACAGGAGATTTGTCAAAGATTTCTCCAAAATTGCCCTACCACTGACACAGTTAACACAAAAGGGGACATCATTTGACTGGACTGACCAAAGGGAATCTGCCTTCCAGGAGTTGAAAACCCGATTAGTGACTGCACCAGTTCTTACCTTACCTTCAGGTACGGATGGCTATACTGTATTTAGTGATGCTTCTCATAAGGGTTTGGGGTGTGTTTTAATGCAGAATGGGAGAGTTATTGCTTATGCTTCCCGACAGTTGAGACCACATGAAAAGAACTACCCGACCCATGACCTGGAACTTGCTGCAGTGGTGTTTGCACTGAAAATTTGGCGTCACTATCTGTATGGGGTGACGTGTGAAGTATACACCGACCACAAGAGCTTAAAATATTTCTTCACACAGAAAGAACTGAACATGAGACAGCGGAGATGGCTGGAACTGATTAAAGACTATGACCTACAGATATTGTACCATCCGGGAAAAGCCAATACCGTTGCCGATGCATTGAGCCGGAAATCGATTGGAAACTTAGCCTGTTTGCTTACCGGACAGAAAGAGTTGCTTTGTGACCTTGAAAAATCTGAAATTGAAATTGTTTTGAGAGAACAAGGTGGAACCTTAGCTGCTATTTCTGCTTAACCGGCACTGATTGAAGAGATTAAAGAGAAACAGCAACTGGATGACTTCTTGAAGGAGATCATCGAAGAAAGAGAATCTAAACCGAGACCGGGATTCAAATTTGAGAATAATGTACTGAAATTTCAAGAAAGACTGTGTGTACCAAATGATACTGAACTAAAAAGAAGAGTTCTGCAAGAAGGCCACAATTCGAAATTGTCTATCCATCCAGGGAATACGAAAATGTACCAAGATCTGAAACAGAATTTCTGGTGGCCGGGAATGAAGAAAGAAATTGCTAATTTTGTATCCAAATGTCTTCATTGCCAACAGGTCAAAGCTGAACATCAACGACCTGCCGGACTATTGCAACCCCTACCCATACCAGAGTGGAAATGGGACCATATCACGATGGATTTTATCGTCGGATTGCCTCGCTCCAGAAAAGGTATGGATTCAATTTGGGTTATTGTTGATAGACTAACCAAATCTGCTCACTTCTTACCTGTCAAGACAATCTATAATGCGGACAAATTGGCTGTTATCTATATTGATGAAATTGTGAGACTGCATGGAGTGCCTGTGTCTATTGTTTCTGACAGGGATTCGAAGTTTACATCGAGGTTTTGGCAAAGCCTACAAATTGCACTGGGTACCGAACTGAGACTGAGTAGTGCCTATCATCCTCAGACAGATGGCCAATCAGAAAGGACCATCCAAACTCTGTAGGATTTACTGAGAATGTGTGTCCTTGATTTTCAGGGAAATTGGGAAAGCCATTTACCTTTGGCTGAATTCGCCTACAACAACAGCTACCATTTGAGTATAGGTATGGCGCCTTTCGAGGCATTGTATGGCAGGAAATGTAGGTCTCCAATTTGCTGGGCAGAAGTTGGAGATGGGCCTTTGCTTGGGCCCGAGATTGTGTATGAAACAACTGGAAAAGTGAAACTGATACAGCAGAGACTGAAAGCTGCACAGAGTAGACAGAAAAGTTATGCAGAAGTCAGAAGACGGTACAGAGAGTATGAAGTGGGTGATCACGTTTTTGTGAAAGTGACACCAATGAAAGGCCAGACTCGTTTTGGAGTCAAAGGCAAGTTAGCGCCGAGATATGTCGGACCGTATGAGATTATTGAGAAAATCAATTCGGTGGCGTATCAAGTTGCGCTTCCTCCTGAAATGGAACACATGCATAATGTTTTCCACATTTCTATGTTAAGAGATTATCTCCGGGATCCCTTCCATGTAATAGAGCCTACCCACGTAGTGTTGAGTGATGACTACACTTACGAGGAACGGCCTATACAGATTGTAAACAGACGAATCAAGAAATTGAGGAACAAAGAGATCCCGTTAGTGAAAGTTGACTGGCAAAACCACGGTGGCGTGTATGCCACTTGGGAAAGGGAAGATGACATGGCCAAACGATATCCTGAACTGTTTCCACTGAATCCTGTTTTCTTCCAGAATGAAGGTAACTCGAGTTTAGAGGACTAAACTCTTTATAAGGAGGGGAGACTGTAACAACCCTCTTACTGTTTACCGACTGATGACTGATTGATTACCGATAACCGTCGATTACCGTTAAACTGAATTGATTATGACTGATAATTGAACTGATTAAAGTACTGAACTGACTGACTGAAATTGGAAACCGAATTGATTGAGTATATGTTAGTTAAATTGCATTCTATCTGTTTGACTGTATGATTATCTGTTCATGCTTATATGTTTAAACTACTAATTGAAGGCCATATCGGCGGCCGAATTAGAAACCGATTGATGTTCCATGAACCTCAGAATTAATGTGATTTTATGGTATAATTATCCGAAAAATGATTAGGTACGATTAAATTAGATTAAAATAAGCTAATTAAAGAGTTTGACGTAATTACACTTTTGCCATTGTTAGTGGGCCCTTATTATAACATGTTAGAGCCTTGGTATGCTTGAATCAAACATTTTGCTCAGCTCATTTCTTGCTTTTGCCGACTAGAGGGAGAGAGTTAAGGGAGAGAGTTAGATTTCACATCTTTTGGCTTGGTTTTGCTTGGAAATTGAAGGAATTGAAGTATAGATTGCATAATTGAGCTTCCTTGCCTATAATTCTAGACTTGGGTAAGAGATTTAACCTTCTAGTAATGTATTTGAACTTGTTCATGCTTAGTTCTTGAGCCTCTAGTGATTTGAGCTTTGAATTGGAGCCTAGTTCATGCATGCATGCCTTTATTTTGAAGTTTTGAAGTTGTCTTTCATAAATTGTACATGCATGCTCATATTTTTACAAGAGACCATGAACTCATCATGTTTTGAAAGATTTGGCTCCTTAGAGCATCAAATTGAAGCTTTGAATTGATTTGAATTCATGCATGTTTGCATGTTCTTCATATTCTTGAAAATGGGTTTGAATGTGGTTTTAATTGACTCACCTTTGGGGCTTGAATTCATAAATTGAGCTTTGAAACTTGTTATACATTGAATTTAGTTATGTTTTCCAGAATTTGGGCCCAAGAGGTCGAGTTTGGAGTAGTGGAATGCTTGGTTTGAGCTTGGGAGGCAAATCTGGAAATTCCAGATTTGGCTTCCTCGCTCGAGCGAAGGATTCCCCGCTCGAGCGAGCACCTTTGTCCAGGGCTCCGCTCGAGCGACCATCGAGCGACCATCGCGCGCAAAATCACAGCATCCAGTATTTTTACTGTTTTGCAGACCACTCGAGCGAAGGATTCCTCGCTCGAGCGAAGCCTTTGATTTTGGACTTACGCTCGAGCGGAGAAAGTCCCGCTCGAGCGAGGCTCCTAGTTTCAGCAAACTTTGCGAAATGTTTTCTAAGTGTATTGCTGCATCCTCATCCCATCCTAGGCATTCTTAGGCCTAGTTTAAGACATTTAGATGAGGATATCGTTGTAGAACACACCAAGGCAAATTAGGGATTAAGTTATGATATTTCCCAACTGTGTAGCTTAGTGTGTGTTCAACTTGTGAACTGTGTAGGGTTGGCAACTGGGGAGACACGCTCTAGCATATTGTAGCCCAGAACTCTGTGAGTAACAATTGTGTAAAGATATGTTCAACTGATATCTTTTGAATACTGAACTGAACTGTTTACTGAACTGGTATTACTGAATGAATGTATGTCCTTTATTTCTGAACTGTACTGTGGCATCCTTAGTACCTACTGTTTACTGTTACTGTTACTGTTACAGAGATCTCTGTCGGTTCCCTCGTGGAGCCACTACTGTTTACTGACTGATGGCCATCATTACTGTTCGGTCTTTTAAGACCTACTGTTACTGTTATGCTAATGGATGTACCACATATGACTGTTTACTGTACTGAACAACTGAAATACTGATTGAATTGAACTGTTTTCATTACCGTAAGGACATTCATTCTAAACCTCTTTACGCATTATGTTATTCACTAGGCTTTAGCTCACTGTTTATATATATATATGTAGGTGCTCAGCCACCAGATCGGAGCTAGGAGCGTGGGTTAGACTCCAGTTTTGTCAAGCCAGCCTTCGTGCCTCACTGCGAGGTTCCGAGTTGCCATGCTATGGCTTTGGGGTGTTTTGTTTGTTTTCCCCCATCTGTCTCCATACTGTTTGGATTACTGTATAGACTGTCAGATGCTAACTGTACTGTTATCAAGGGATTAGGTCCCTGTACTGTGTGACTGTAAATTTTGTATAGACTGTACTGTTTGTATATGTATGAATGCATGAAAAATCTATTTGGCATACAGACTGTCACCGCTCATTGGACATCGTTTAATTACTGTATTGGCTTCCGCCAGGCCCTGTACTCTGTTTTACTGTATTACTGTTAAGCAGGCCTTCGGTAATCTCGGATTACTGGCCGGTTACGGTGCTAAACCCATAGGGCCGGGTTTGGGTCGTGACATGGTGCAACTTCCAGTGGCTCTCTCACGCCACGATCTTCCCTTAGAGTCTTAGGTACGACATCATCTCCGCCAACAGAAGAACAGTCGCAGTGCACAGGGTCAATAGGGTGTGAAGGCTGTGAACCCTCAGCAACTATATCACCCACTGCAACTTCCATAACAGGGGAAACTTGTACATTGTCTGCAGCCTCCACAACTGGCTCAACCTCGGTAACTGGCTTGGCCTCAGTAGTTGGTTCGACTCGAATGCTGGGTTCCTCTTCAACATCTGGAAGAACTGTCCTGCGGGTCCTGAATCTTGTGACCCTAGTAGCAATAGGAAGGCGGTCGCCGTCGTCGTCTAAGTTTGAAGAAATACCAATGGTAGTAAAAGAACCACTTGGACCAGAAAGTAGTGTGGTCGATGGCCCCTAAAAAAAAAAAAAAAGATCATGTGGTTATTAAAGTAAATATAAGAAGTCCAAGGAAGTAATACAAAATATTTTCTTAAGTATGGATACATTTTGGAGTCTCTTCCTATTGGCGAGGCATGAGCCTCAACAACTAATGCTACTGCTGCTTGGGCTGCCCTCAGCTTGGAACGGGTCATGCGTATTGTTGCGCCCACTTGAGGGGGAGCAGTTTGCAAGGGTTGAACAGACATTGCTCCGGAGGGGTGAGGCTCTTCTACGACAAGCCGAGATAGAACCTTGAAGCGGCAGAAATATACTGGTCTGTTTCCCTCGGCCAGAGGGCAGACGGAGGGACAAGTCAGGCTGCGAGATGGGCTCCATCGCAGGAACAATGAGAGAATTGTCGCAAAAATTGAAGAAAGAATTAAGGTTGCGGTACCAGAACAGTCTGTTGCTAGGAGTAAATGCGCCCTCTCTCCCAAGTGAGGGAAGCTCCATGAAGCCTTAGCCCTCCACGAGTAGAGCATTATAGTCACGGGCAAACCGCTGAAAGCTCTAATGGAAATCAGTCTAGGGTAAAGGTGTGGGACACCCTGATCCATTCTGAACTGCCTAAGGACCATGTTCGGTCGATAGACGACACTGAACATGCCCTCTTCGTTCCACACAAGTAAAAATCCGGGACGTATCATAGTAGCGATGAGAAGGGAGTTGGCTTGGACACTATCGAGAGAAAAATCAACGTGATGGGCCTCTGGAAAATAAAATGGAACCACATAAATGCCTGGAAGAAGTTAAGTGAAAGGGCAGAACACGCACTCCTCCATGCAGTCGACATAGTCTGAAAAGGGTCTGTTAGTGCCAAGGCCAGACCACCGAGAGATGCGAGGCAGGGATTGACGCACTTGCCTCGTGACAAGACGATCCTTTGCATCCAGAACAAGGTGGCCCTTTGCATCAAAGACTTCATCAGTGAAGAAGGGCTCATGCTCTTTAGGGATGGGGCCTATAGCAGGAAATCTCTCATAGAAAAAAGCAATCAGGAACTAAGTGTGTACAAAACTCCACACATCATAGCGGCCCATGGATCGTTCCATGTCCAAATGGATAAGGTCAAGGCGAAAATATAAGTTCTCCAAGAAAAGAGGGGCCAGAGAAATTTGACTGCTGCTGTAGAGCTTGACAACCAAAGAAAACACCAGGGGATTAATGCTCTCGGCAGGGTTACTAGGTAGAACAAAGAAGGAGATGAAATAGCTGACGAAGGCAGCCAAGTACAAGTCGCTGCAGTAGCCCGGCCCAACTACGGATTCGCGGCTCTCCTCTTTGATGTCGCCTACAACTGGTTGCAGGTCCTTGAAGAAATGCTTCAGCCAAGAAAGGTAGGTGGTTTTGTCCCTCTTAGGCCTCTCCTGGAGCATTTTCCCAGTTCTAAGGTCATACTAGGAACCAAATTTTCGCGCCTTTCGAAAGGTGCTTTGGAGAGCAGTAATGGCAACTTGCTCTGCAGGAGTTAGGGACGCTGGCTCAAAGGGGTGATCTCCACGGGTGCTCAAGCACGGAAGGATAGCAACATCTTCCAGGGTTGCGGTTATTTCCCCCCATGCCAAGGCAAAAGTGTGAGTGTCACGGCTCTAGCGGGAAATGACTACATCAGTGTTGGTCTGCACCTTGCGCACTGATAACTCCCTCGAAATCAAAATGGCATTGAAAAGACGGACATCTCGCAAGCGCTGCGCAAAGCCATCATCAGTAATAATGTCATCGACCCAGAGGGACCAATCTACTAGAAGGCCTGAGTGAGTGCGATAATAGACGTATAAATGTGGAAAGTCACCACGCTCCACGCGAAACTACAGCACAGAGACTGGGTTAACCATGTCAGCATCATCCGAAGTAGCCTCTCCAAAAGGGAACAGAGGCTCCTCCAGAAGAAGGGCATCAGGAATGAAGGAGTCAACTGCCTTCCAGAATGGGTCAATCAGTCCTCTGAAGTATGGAGCCCTCTTCTACTTAGTAGGGTGTGGGGCTGCCCTATCGGGAAGAAATCTTGTGCTGGCCATAAGAAAGAATAAAGAAAGGTAAAAAAGGCTTTGGAAAGTGGGGACAAGGAAGAGAAGAAGACAAAGGAGACAGAAACGTTTGTTAGGTAGAAGTGGGGGACCAGTAGACCCAAGGGCATTATTTATAAAGAAAAAGCAGCAAAGGGCGCCAATACGCTTCCCTAGGCCATTATGACTAGGCAATCAAAGGGGCACCTTTTCAGAGCCGATGCAACTTCTAACCCAACTGACGCAACCCTTGGGTTGCTTGCTGACGTCATGCACGTGCGGGAAACAGGGAGCATGTCCCACACACACGCAGTATGGGCCTAAGCACTGAGGTTGCCTCAGGATTAAAAAAGAAGCATGGGCCAAAGCCCAAGGGAAATGGGCCAACAATGGGCTGAAGCAGGTCTGACCCACTAGGGCTCCAAATGGACTTCACAAAAAAAAATGCCCAAGTCAAGTTGCAGAGACAACACCTGCAACAGTGAAGTTGCGGAGGGAACATGTGCAGCAGCAAAGTTGCTGAGGCACTTTGCCTCAGCGCCGCCATTCTTAATATCTTCGGTTCCTCCACCATTTGAAGTTGCTGAGGAAAAGAGAAAGCCGACGCAACTAAGTTGTAGAGACAACACTTGTGACGGCCAAGTTGCGGAGGCACTTTGTCTCAACGCCGCCATTCCAAGTATCTTCGGCACCGCCACCATTCCAAGTAATGTCGGTACCATAACCATCTGGAGTTGTTGAGGAAAGGAGAAAACCAAAGCAACTAAGTTGCAAAGGCAATACTTGCAACGCCCAAGTTACGGCGGCATTCTGTCGGCGCTGCCATTTCTAATATCTTCGGTCCTGCCGTCTGAACTTGCCATGGGAAATGACTACCGCAGTAGCTACTACTGTAGCAACTACGACCGCAACAACTAAGTTGCAGAGGGAATATCCTACCAAGGTGAAAATGGCCTTTGAGAGAGGCCTTCCTCTGCAAGTAGAGGCTAATGCCTACGGCTAATAGCAGGCCTTTCTCCCCAAAGTTCATTTAACTTGGCGCTGATAGCAGGCCCCAAGACTTACTGGTTGGAGCTGATAGTAGGCCCAAAGATACTAATCTACCACGATGATCCCGCGAAGATTGGAGCAGGATAGCCCGAGCATAAGGGACTCCCTTTCCATTACCCAGGTCATGGACCTGCCTTGGTTGTACAGGCAGGACTACCTTGGGCTTGGTACTAAGGCACAGCATGGCTAATAGCAGGCTTGGCTGTGGCCTTCACCCTGGGAAGCTGGAGAGTTTGTGGTTAGGTGGCTAAGGGTGGAGGCTTCGCTGAGGTGAGCACGAACATAGTCGAAAGCAGACTAATGGAGTCCTGAGAATGCATGTACTGGCCAAATAAAACTGAGAAGGCAAGTGCAGTAGCAAGGTTCACCGCTGCAAGTGCACTTGCTAAGGTTCAAGCTGAGAAGGCAAGTGCAGAGGCAAGCACTCCTGTCGCAACTACACTTGCTGAGGCTCAAAAAAGATAGTTGCGGAGGCAAACAGATAGTACATAGTACATGCAGAGGGACACGTGGCACCTTCAGCCTAGTGGCTCAAGGCAGAATATTCCATATGATCCTCTTGGACACATGTCTTCTCTCTATTTGGCCACTTGGTGTTCTCTTGGTGCCAAGGAAAAGCCTATAAATAAGACCCATTTCCCAAGGTTCAACAGGAGGAATTTTGGCAATTTGGGGAGATGCTGCCCATTTTGGCACTACCATTATCTTCTTCTTGAGCCACTTGTTTCACCCTCACCTAGCTACACACTCTCCAACTCCCAGATAGTTGCTACTACTCATTCTTCAGCCCCTTCCGCCATTAGTGGACCATTAGCATAGTTTTGCCTCTCTAATCACCTCTATAACCTTGAACTCCCCTATAAATAGTATATATATATATATATAAGAACTGCTTATCTGCTTGAGGTTCGTCTCTTTTTTTTCTTCCCATTTTGTCCTTTCATTTTGAATAATTTACTAATGGTGACCTATATGTTGCGTGAAGGTTTTTTTTGTAATTACACAAATATTCTTAGTCAATTATACAACAGATTTTTTTCGTAATTACGCAAGCATTCTTGCTCAATTATGAAATATAAATCTTTTAGTTTTAACAAATTACAAATACACCCATAGGTTTGTTTAAAATATGAATCGGTCCTATAATACTAGAAATTACAACTATCGTTTGTTATAAATTTTAATTTAACACAATACTTAAGGGGAAAAAAAAAACTATTCTCCTATGCAATAATAAATACTCAAAATTGTTTATTGTAAAATATTTCTCATATCATTAAAAATCGTTAATTGATTTAATGATTTACTTATTAACAAATGGTTAACCAAAAAATACTTTTCATATTATTAAAAATTGTTAATTTACTTAATGATTTACTTATTAATAAAATTGGTCATTTGTTAAGCTAGTATGATTTATGTATTAATAAAATTAGTCATTTGTATATATGTATTTTCTTCAATTTTCTTATTTGTTCAGTGAATTATCATAGTAATTTTTTTTTTAGATAAGAGAATTATCTTAGTATTTGTTTTATATTTATCTGTTGAGAAAACCTATACACAATAATTTTTTTTAGTTATTTATAAATTCAGAAGGAATACATCATTAGGTGTATAACAAATCAAAAAATAATACATGTAACGCCCTCAAAATAATAACATTAAACCCATCAAATAAGACATGCATTGATATGTAAAAGTTCCACATTCTTCCATTTATCAGAATTCCACTACATAAGTATTACATGTTAACAACAAAAGCAAATGCCCTATGGGCTTACAGCTTTCCAAGTTAACACTTGGTTACAACAAAAGAGTACTAACTGATTTACACATTAAGCCCTTGGCTTGAATTTACATGTAATACATCAAAAAGTAAAACGACAAAAGTATGTCCGCCTCTAGCCTCCCAAGCTATGTCCTTGGAGGTGGCATGCTACCTGTACCTGAAAATGATATTCCCATATAGGGTGAGCCACAGCCCAGTAGAAATACACTAAACCAACCATGAACAATGACTAAAAGATTAGCAATTGATAGATGGCCAACACTGATACATCCACATAAATCACATATTATGTCATACGACTTATGAGTCCAAGTTACTTTTCATTTTCCCTTTTTCAACAGATAGGCATATAAGCTCTATCCACATTCTCAACAGATATGTATAAAAACTATATCCACATTCACAGATAAGCAGATAAGCATATAAGCTATATCTACACTCTCAACAGATATGTATAACAACAATATCCACATTCACAGATAAGCATATAAGCTATATCCACACTTCACAAAGATAAGCATATGAGCTCTATCTTCACTTCTCTAGACAAGCATATGAGCTGTATCTACGGAGTTCATCCCCTATCTTCTCCCAACACTATCCGGTTTAGAGGTACATCCCCCATCTTCCCCTAAACCGCGCAGTACATCCCCCATCTCCTCCTCTACACATAACGTATACAAACACATTGGTTCTATATACAATCACTCAATACATACAGTTAATGTATTCTATCAACCGTCAAATTCCATGACACATTCCATTGATTAGTTTCCGTTTGCCTAATCATCATGCATTGTCTACAACAATCACGACTATCCTCCACCGATAGCCCAAAGCAGTTATCTCTAAACAGAAAATAAATGCACAATAGATATTCAATCAACATTTCATTTCCTCATTTCTCACAATTAATTATCCCAATTAATCAAACAATGTAATTAGGTCATTATCCATAATTAACATTACAACCCTTAGGTCCCATTTTCATCAATGATTCAACATTTATTTCATTTCTCTATGCCAAACATGCATCTAGGTTTATTATGAATAAAACCCCAACTTTTGTAAAATAACACCAAAGCCCCAAACTTTCACCAAATTACTAAACCAACCCCAACATCTCAAAATACTAAAATTTAAAGACAAAATCCATAGAGAGGAGTAGGATATCCCTACCTCGAAGTTTGAGCCAAAAAGGAGATGAAGACTCGAAGATCAACGTGCTCCAAATCCAAACTTTTTCAGATTAAGTCGAAGCTCTCAACGCCCTCTATCTTTTTAACAAAGGCCCTAGGCTAGATTCACACTCTAGGGAGATCAAATCTTAGAGAGAGTGTAAGTTTAGAGAGAGAGAGTCTCGGATCTAGGGTTTGAAAGAAAAAGAAAGTGAAAAACTGATGTTCAAAAACGCTACTGTCCGCTGATATAAAACACGCTCGCTCGAGCAAAGCCTTTGTCGCTCGAGCGACCAGACACAGAAAACTCTCGCTCGAGCCAAGAAGTTCTCGCTCGAGCCGAAGACTCAGATGTGCGCTCGAGCGAAAGAATGCTCGCTCGAGCCAACAACTCAAACCCTCAGGTCTGCAACCAGAAGCACGCTCGAGCGACAAACTTCTCGCTCGAGCGAAGAACAAACCAGACCGCTCGAGCAAAGAAAACTCGCTCGAGCCAAGAAATGCAACTCTCAGGTCCAGAACCAGACGCAATCGCTCGCTCGAGCGAAGCCACTCTGGCTCGACCCACCAGGCACGAACTCAACTCTCGCTCGAGCAACCAACTCCTGGCTCGAGCGAAGGTCCAAAAATCTGGGCAGCAGCACTAGGCTCCCAAACACAACCAACCTGTAACAAACCTGCCCAACACATCCTATAACTCAATATACAAAGTAAAGAGGATGCAAATAAGATAATAAACAACTACCAACATCCACGGACACATGTCCGGATCACTGTACA
The DNA here is from genome assembly GCF_055761805.1 of Camellia sinensis. NCBI lineage: Eukaryota > Viridiplantae > Streptophyta > Magnoliopsida > Ericales > Theaceae > Camellia > Camellia sinensis. Next base: position 33,483,662 of record NC_138966.1, on the reverse strand, counting down.
ACAAGGGTAAACCCGGGATCGCTATAATACATATCCTACCACATAATTCTATCATATATCTAATGATTTATTCTATTCAATTTCATAGAACAATATTCCAATTTTTAAAAAATATATATATAAAACTTAAACATACTGTAATAATAGCCCGTGCCTTGCACGGGATGTTTCAAACACCGCTTAGCTGCTTGAGGTTCATCTTTTCTTTCGGATTTTGCCCTTTCATTTTGAATAATTTACTAATGGTGGCCTATATGTTGAGTGAAGGTTTTTTTTTGTAATTACGCAAATATTCTCGGTCAATTATACAACAGGTTTTTTTCGTAATTACGCAAACATTCTTGGTCAATTATGAAACAAGTTTTTTTTGTAATTACGCAAACATTCTTGGTCAATTATAAAACATAAATTTTTTATTTTTTAACGAATTGCAAATACACCCATAAGGTTTGTTTAAAATATGAATCGGTTTTATAATTCTAGAAATTACAACTATCGTTTGTTATAAATTTTAATTTAACACAATATTCAAGGGGGAAAAAAAAAAGAAGCTATTCTCCTATACAACAATAAATTATCAAAATTGTTTATTGAAAAATATTTATCATATCATTAAAAATAGTTAATTGACTTAATGATTTATTTATTAACAAAATGGTTAACCGAAAAATATTTTTCATATCATTAAAAATTATTAATTTACTTAACGATTTACTTATTAATAAAATTGGTCATTTGTTATGTGAGTATAATTTATGTATTAATAAAATTAGTCATTTGTATATATATATATATATATTCTTCTGTTTCTTTATTAGTTCAGTGAATTATCTTAGTAGTTTTTTTTTAAATGAGAGTATTATCTTAGTATTTGTTTTATATTTATCAGTTGAGAAAACCTACACACGATAAAAAAAAATTTATAAATTCTGAAGGAATACATCATTAGGTGTATAACAAATCAAAATATAATAAATATTCTACCACATAATTTTATCATATATCCAATTATTTATTCTATTTAATTTCATAGAACGATATTCTAATTTTTAAAAAATTATCAAAATATAAAACTTAAACATACTGTAATAATAGCCCGTGCCTTGTACGTACCTTTTCAAACTAGTATATATATATATATGGAGAGAGAGAGAGAGAGAGAGAGAGAGAGAGAGAGAGAGAGAGAGAGAGTCTGTGTGTTTGTTATATTAAAATCATCATTTTTTTTTGGCTTTTGAATGTATATTGGTGGGGTGGTTGGAAATTGGTTTTTGTATACAACCCCGTTTTGTAGCTAAAAAATTATGAGGCTCGAATGGTCCGAGTCCAAAACGATGACGTTTTGGTTTTTTTTTTTTCTTTCTTTCTTGTGTTTTTCTGAAGATGAAGAACATGAAAGTGAATAAGAAGAAGAAGAAGAAGAAGAAGAAGAAGAAGAAGAAGAAGAGAGAAGAGGGAGCTGGAGCTAGAGAACACAAAGAGGGAGCTGGACAACAACATCTTCATCAACACATCATCATCATCAACAACAACTTCATCAACATCTTTATCAACAACAACAACATCTTCATCAACATCATCATCATCATCAACAACAACAACATCTTTATCAGCGTCATCATCATCAACACATTATCATCATCAATAAATAAATAAATAAATTCAAATCCAGATCTACTTAGAAAAAAAGAAAAAACAGAGTCTGAAAGAGGAACATCTTCATCAACAACATCTTCATCATCATCAACGATTTTTTTTCCCCCGATCCAGATCTACTTAGAAAAAAAAAAGAAGAAGAGAAAAAAGAGTCTGAAAGAGGAGACTGGCGATACCCACCGGCGCTGCCACCATCATCGTCGATCATCTTTTCTCCTTCTCCTCTGTCGCCTCTTCTCTCTTCCTCTTCTCTTCTCTCCTCTCCTCTTCTCTCTCTCTCTCTCTCTCTCACTCTCTCTCTTCTCTTCTCTTCTCTTCCCTTTGTCTGTGTTCGAAAGAAAGAAAAAAAAAAAAAACACTGCCTTGTTTTGGGCAGTTTGGCCATTCGAGCTTAAAGAATTTCGAGCTGCGAATCATTTTTCTTTTGCATATTTGCTACAAAAAGACATAAAAAGTAGAATGAATAATTAACAACTTATAGTGACTTGTTAATTTTTTGATTAAAAAATTTACTTCCAAACAAGGGTTCAGAGTATCCTACTCTTCACAAGAGTAAATTTTTTTTTTTTTTTTTTTTTGATATTATTCACAAGATTAAATTTGTTTGCTCAGAAAAGTTGCAATTTTTTTTTTTTTAAATTTGAAAAACCAAAATCCGTTTAATTTTTTTTTTTTTTTTAGTACTTTAAAAGCTTATAACCCAAAACTTTTGATATGTGAAGTTTTTGGGTTAGTCAAGCTTATAACCCTAAAATACTGAAGTTTTTTAGTATTCTTTTTAGTATTTTAGGTTTAAACTAGTGCAAATAAATAAAAATAAAAATAAAATCCATCCAAACATAGCCTCATTCAAAAGTTTTGATATGTGAAAAGTAAAAAATCTAGGCGATGCCCAAGTTAGAAGACGGTAATTCAGGTTAAGTAGAAAACTAGTTCAACTCAAAAGAAATCAATTATTACCTAAGATGACAAAAAGTAATTTTTTTTCTGCATTTTCCCTTTTCAAGAATTTACAAATTTCCCTATCTAAAAGAAAAAAGAGTTTAAAAATTTCTTTCATAAATTTATAATTAAAACAAACCTTAAAATTACCCAACAAAATGTTATTAGAAAAAACAAAGTTTTTTAAAATTTGAAATTGATGATCGAATTTAAAAGATGAAACTCTTTTATGAGAAGTACAAACTAGTATCAATTTGCGGGGTTCTCATTAGAAGTTAGACTGAACTCTAAAAGTGGATGAAAATATCTCGTAGTGCTAGTTCCAACCGTCCAAATTTAAGGTTAATAAAAGATGATGTTATTTTTGAATGTGTAACTTAAAATAAAATACAATATTTTAAGGTCATTTTATTTATTTATTTTTTATTTTTCAAAAAACCAAAAAACCAAAAAACAACTATTTTAGCCAAAACCAACCAAGGCCATAATGCTCATACTAGTAAATCAATAGTTCAGTATTTGGCAGGTTTCACATAGAAATTGCAACAATATAAGAAGACAAATTACCTTCTTAGGATGCAATCAATAACAATTCCAGCACACCAAACTAGTTTCCCTTCATTTAATTGTGTCATCTACATTAGCAATTATTTCCATGGTTGTTTTTGTTGTGGAATAAACTACAGATACGAACAATACCAAAGCAAATCAATAAAAAATAAAAAACCAAGACACATAAAAATTACGTGGTCACATCCATTGGATCAACGATTACATGTGGAAGTTGTTAGTAAAAATTATATTTATTCCCAATCGACAAGAATTAAATAACAATTCAAACCCAACAATTAAATAAAATTAACCAGGCAACTGTGTAATTGATTCAAATGCCTCAAAAGAACGAGGACTTCTTTGGAACAATTGACAGTTACAAAGTAAACAAAAGATAATTTCCAGATGAAACTATCAAAGTTGACCAAGTCACAAATTACGAATTACAAAAGAAACTACTCCTAAACTGATAGAAATTACTCCTAGATACAAGCTAAGTCTAAAAACTAGTTTTTTGAATGTAACAACATTGGAAGTGTAATGGGCCCAAGTTCCAAGGGTGATTCTTCCATTGTAGAGAATCACATTTATGTTGCTGAAGATGAAAGATAGATAACAAGTTTGGAAAACCCATCTTTTTGCTTTCGCAACCACTCTCGCCGTCGTTTGGAAAACCAATTCTGAACAAAAGCCTGATGTTCGGTGCTATGTAGCCAAACAAAAGGCATATGTTCGATTGTGGAGTACCAAACATATTCATTCAACAAGTTCAGTGTGTAACTGAACGAAGAGAAATTGACCAACTTGTGAGGCAGAAAGAGAAATCGATAGAGAGAGAGAGAGAGTTTCTGCACAAAAGAGAGAAAAGAGAGTAGGTTTCGAAAGATGAAGATGATGATCACGAAAAAAAAGTTTGTGAATTAGTTGCTCCTTCTCCGTCATTGTCGCCACTGCCAAAACCCTAATCTTTGCCTCCATTGATAGTTTAGTAAACAACAGGTGGCAGCAAGAGGCTCACCAAAGAAGGAAAATAACAAAGGTGGGTTGGTTGTCGGAAGTCGCCGACAGGAGTGGAAGTGGTGGTGAGATTAGGGTTAGGGTTAGACTTGGAAGGATAGAATGAGGACAAAATTGAAATTTGATGTTAGGATAAAATTGTAATAAAATAAAATATAAAAAAACGGAGGATCCAAAGTAAAAGGGTAGAGACATTTAGCTACTTTCCAAATTTAACATAATTATATCGACCTCTTTTTTAGTAAAGCTAAAGCGAACAAAACTTATGTAGATGTTATGTAGACACAATTATAAATAAGGATAAAATAAATATTTCAGAGTAAAAAAAGATGACAATGTTATTTTATCCATACAACTAATAAATTACTAAAGAAAATGCATTAAAGGTTATGCAAATTAAAACCCCAAGAGAGTTAGTGTAATTATATCAAACTTATAGGGCTCAGATATAGTTTCTCCAAATCTAAAAGGGGGTTAGCATAATTTACCCTAAAAATCTATTACAACGTCTAAATAAGGAAGTAGACCAAAAGCAAGGTAAATTCCCAATGAAAAAAGATGATCAGTTTGCCAGAAATTGAAAACCTGAAAATCATAAGATCATTGAAAATGACTCATTTTTTCAGTAAACAAGAGTTGCCTGTTACATATGATACAAAGAAGTGAGATTGGCTATCCAGCTGAGGATGTTCTTGCAAGGACAATCCTCCTTAAACAGAAAAAATTTCAAGATCATGAAATATGAGCTTTGGAAACTCTAAGATTAAGTGCAACTGTTTGACTTTCGCAGAACCTCCTTTAGGACCAAAGCGATTCTCTGTGACATGTGGTGTTCCATAAACCGTTCTTTAACCCTCTCGTACCCTTTCTTTCCCATGGTAAGTCTCCTCTCAACATGTGTGGCCATTTTGACAATATTTTCACGTGTTACCCCTTCTTTCCCGGCTTGATGTAACCATCCGGTTGTTCCATTAACCACGATTTCCATTGTGCCACCAGCTGCTGTACCCTGATATAAAACAATATTTACCAAATTAGTATTTATGCCATTTGAAAAATGAAAATGTTGAGTTGAAGAAACAAATGTGCATGTGCACACACACAGACCAACACATGTATTTTACCCCTTTGAAAGGCTAAAACTGTTTCAGTGTACAATCACAACAATCAGAATGGAAGGGAATAATCTGGAAAATCATATGGCAAACTCATTGATAGTGATTTTGACATGATAGCCAAGTATTTTAATATGAAAAACAAAAAACAATAGTGAACTAATAAAGTCATTTGGTTGCTGGGTGCAAAGGAGCCAATACCAACAAGAGATGTTTAATATCAAAATGTGCAAAATGTCCAGAATTTCATCCCACCACACCTGCACCTTGCAGACAGGGGACAACATATTGATCTCATTTCTTAATTTTGTGGGAAGTGGAAATTGAAAGATGTGCAAATAGTTTATGCTATATATAACATTTTATGTAACGCCCTCAAAATAATAACATTAAACTAACCACATTCCTTTATTTCATTGAGTTTCATTACATAAGTATTACATGTTAACATCAAAACAAAATGCCCTACGGGCTTACAGCTTTCCAAGTTAACACTTGGTTTCAACAAAAGAGTACTAACTCGTTTACACATTAAGCCCTTGGCTTGAAGTTACATGTAATACATCAAAAGTAAAACAACTACACTATGTCCGCCTCTAGCCTCCCAAGCTATGTCCTTGGAGGTGGCATGCTTCCTGTACCTGAAAATGATATTCCCATATAGGGTGAGCCACAGCCCAGTAGAAATACACTAAACCAACCATGGACAATGACTAAAACATTAGCAATTGATAGTTGGTCAACTCTGATACAATCACATAAATTACATATTTATGTCAACGACTTACAAGTCCCAATTACTTTTCATTTTCCCTTTTTCAACAGATAAGCATGCTAGCTCTATCATCATTTCCACAGATATGTATAAAAACTATATCTCACATTCAGATAAGCATAAAGGCTATATCCACATTCTCAACAGATATGTATATCAACAATATCCACAGATAAGCATACAAGCTGTATCCACACTCTACAACAGATATGTATATCAACAATATCCACAGATAAGCATACAAGCTGTATCCACACTTCACAAAGATAAGCATATGAGCTCTATCTTCACTTCTCTAGACAAGCATATGAGCCCTGTCTACGGAGTTCATCCCCTATCTCCTCCCAATACCTATCCGGTTTAGAGGTACATCCCCTATCTTCCCCTAAACCGCGGAGTACATCCCCTATCTCCTCCTCTACACATAACGTATATAAACACATTGGTTCTATATACTATCACACAATACACACAATTAATGTATTCTATCAACCGTCAAGTTCCATGACACATTCCATTGATTAGTTTCCGTTTACCTAATCATCATGCATTGTCTACAACAATCTCGACTATCCTCCACCGATAGCCCAAAGCAATTATTTCTAAAACAGAAAATAAATGCACAAATGGATATTCAATCAACATTTCATTTCCTCATTTCTCACCAATTAATTATCCCAATCAATTAAACAATGTAATTAGGCCATTTTCCATAATTACCATTTCAACCCTTAGGTCCCATTTTCATCAATGATTCAACAATCATTCCATTTTTCTATGCCAAACATGCATCTAGGTTTATTATGAATAAAACCCCAACTTTTGTAAAATTACACAAAAGCCCCAAACTCTCACAAAATTACCAAACCAAGCCCAACATCTCAAAATACCAAAATTTAAAGACAAAACCCATAGATAGGAGTAGGTTATCCCTACCTCAAATTCGGAGTCCCAAAGGAGAAGACGACAAAACCCAACGTGCTCCAAAACCCGAGATTTTCAGATTAAAATGAAGCCCTCGACGATCAACAACTTTTTTGTAAAGGCCAAAGGTGAGTAAATCACTCCTACTAGATCAAAACCTAGAGAGAAGGTAGAGTCTAGAGTGAGAGGCTCAACAATGGTGATTTTAGAAAAGTAAGAGAGAGAAGAGAAAGTGAAAAAGTGATTTGAAAAGTCACAATTTCGGGACTTTAACCCAGGTCTCCGCTCGAGCGTAAAACACCCCGCTCGAGCGGCCACTCACAGACTTCCGCTCGAGCGGCCAACTTCCCGCTCGAGCGCAGAATGCACTCGCCCAGCACTTTTGCAGAACCAGACCTCCGCTCGAGCTCCCAATCCCTACGCTCGAGCGGCATTCAGACAACCCCGCTCGAGCGGCCAATACCACGCTCGAGCGTACAACGCTGCACAGGAAAAATACTGAATGGGTGTAATCTACGCTCGAGCGCCAACACCTACGCTCGAGCGTACAGGCCAAAAATCTGGGCAACTAGTTTTGGTTTCTAAACTCAACCAACCTGAAACAAATCCGCCCAACACATCCTATAACTCAAATACGAAGTAAGAAAGGATGTAAACAAGATAATAAACAACTACCAACATCCACGGACACATGTCCGGATCACTATACAACAAGGGTAAACCCGGGATCGCTATAACCTCCCCCCCTTAAAGAATTTCGTCCCCGAAATTAAGCACAAGTTTTCAAAAACAAGTTTTCCTCCATTTTAAACAATGTTACATTTTAACATTCAACAATTCGACCCATTACCGGTCATCCCATCTCTTTAAATAGAGACATATCACAATATGTAAACAACATATATATTTTCAACATGCACCAACATTATGCACTAACTTTCCAATGTCAACAATATATTCAACATATATAGTGTTACATCCAACTACCATATGAGGCAAGTTCCAAGACATGCTTCCAATAATCAAAACATTCTCAATGTTTTACAACTTAAGACATATATAAAAGCTCTTAAGTTCAACATAATGTAAAATTTAAATACAAGATCACACATCAACAAACAAGTCCGGGTATTTCTCACGGACTTCCAACTCACGTTCCCAAGTGGCTTCCTCCACTCCGTGATGTTTCCACAAGACTTTCACCAAAGGAATGGTCTTGCCACGCAGGACCTGATCCCGCCTATCCAAGACCCGAACCGGTCTCTCCTCATACGAGGCATCCTCATCTACCTCTAAATTAGTCCAATCCAACACATGTGATGGATCTGGCTCATACTTCCGAAGCATACTCACATGAAACACGTCATGCACCCCGGACAACTACGGCGGTAAGGCCAATCGATAAGCAACCTCACCTATCCTCTCAAGGATCTCAAAAGGACCTATAAACCGAGGGGATAACTTCCCACTCTTCCCAAACCTCATCAGGCCTCGTCTAGGTGATATCTTCAGAAAGGCATGATCACCTACCTCAAACGCCAAAGGCCTCCTCCTACGGTCGGCATAACTCTTTTGTCGACTCTGGGCTGTAACAAGCCTCCTACGGATAAGCTCAACTTTCTCCGTCGTCTCCCTAACCAACTCCGGACCCAACAAAGGTGCATCACCCACCTCGGCCCAACACACTGGAGATCTACACGGTCGGCCATACAAGGCCTCAAACGGTGCCATACCGATGCTAGACTGAAAACTGTTGTTGTAGGCAAACTCTACCAATGGCAAGTGCCTCTCCCACGTCCCACTGAAGTCCAGGACACAACCCCGAAGCATATCCTCGAGGATCTGAATAGTACGCTCGGACTGTCCATCAGTCTGAGGATGATAAGCCGTACTAAAGGTCAACTTAGTGCCCAGTGCACTCTGCAAACTCTGCCACAACCTAGCAGTAAAACGAGGATCTCTATCTGAGACGATCGTCACTGGGACCCCGTGCAATCTCACTACATCCCGAATATACAAATCGGCAAGATGATCTACCGAATCTCTCACGCGCATAGGAATAAAGTGCGCCGACTTAGTCAACCGGTCTACAACCACCCAAATAGCATCACTACCCCGCTGAGTCCTCGGAAGACCTACAACGAAGTCCATAGTGACATGCTCCCACTTCCACTCGGCAATAGGCAAGGGTTGCAACAAACCCGCTGGCCTCTGATGCTCGGCCTTCACTTGCTGGCAAGTAAGGCACTTCGATACGAAAACAGCCACATCTCTTTTCATACCCCGCCACCAAAACTGGCGACCCAAATCCTGATACATCTTAGTACCTCCCGTATGCACCGCAAGGCGCGAATGGTGAAACTCTCGGAGTACTTCCTCTCGGCAAGACTCCGGTACAAACAAACGGTCTCGGTATCTCATATTCAGGTCGGGATACACCGTCAAACCCTTCTCAACTTTCCCACTGGAGATCTTCTCTCGGAGGGATTCTACCTCAAGGTCACCTCTCTGTGCCTCTAACACTCTAGTCACAAGTGTAGGCTGCGCAACAACAGAAAACAAGGCCGCAGCCTCGACAGATTCGCCCAGTAGCAAATCAAACTCGCCAAGTGCTCCCAACATCACCCATTCCCGGATGGCTATACAAGCTACATCACTAATGGTTTTCCTACTAAGGGCATCGGCCACAACATTGGCCTTTCCCGGATGATAATGCAACTCAAAATCATAATCCTCGATGAACTCCATCCATCTCCTCTGCCTCAAATTCAAGTCTCTCTGTGTAAATAGATACTTCAAACTCTTATGATCCGAGAATACCTCGAACCTCTCACCATAAAGGTAGTGCCTCCAGACTTTCAAGGCAAAGATCACAGCTGCTAACTCTAAGTCGTGTGTGGGGTAATTCTTCTCGTGTATTTTCAACTGACGTGAGCCATAAGCTACCACTTTTCCCTCTTGCATCAACACACAACCCAAACCCTCTCGTGAAGCATCACAATAAACCGCATAACCCAACCCTCTCTCCGGAATAATCAACACCGGAGCGGTGGTCAATCTAATTTTCAACTCTTGGAACGACTTTTCACAAGTCTCACTCCACACAAACTTGACTCCCTTCCGAGTCAGTCTAGTCAACGGTGACGCTAACCTGGAGAAATCTTTCACAAACCGACGGTAATACCCAGCCAATCCCAGAAAACTGCGGATCTCAAACACACTCTTAGGCTGTGTCCAATCTTGCACTGCCTCAACCTTGGATGTATCAACAGACACCCCTTCCCCGGATACCACGTGGCCTAAGAATTTGACTTCCCTCAGCCAAAACTCACACTTCCCAAACTTGGCATACAGTCTATGGGCTCTAAGTAACTCAAGCACCACTCTCAAGTGTGCCTCGTGCTCCTCCTCAGAAGACGAATAGATAAGGATATCGTCCACGAAAACAACCACAAATCGGTCTAAGAACTCCCGGAAAATCCGGTTCATCAAGTCCATAAAGACTGCCGGTGCATTGGTAAGTCCGAATGGCATCACCAAAAACTCATAATGGCCATACCGCATACGGAATGCCGTCTTAGGAATATCTTCCTCCCTGACCCTCAACTGATGGTAACCCGATCTCAAGTCTATCTTAGAGAAACAACGGGAACCCTTCAACTGGTCAAACAAATCATCTATACGGGGCATAGGATACTTATTCTTAACCGTAGCCCGATTCAACTTCCGGTAGTCTATACACAATCTCAAGGCACCATCTTTCTTTTTAACAAAGAGGGCCGGTGCTCCCCACGGTGAAACACTAGGGCGAACAAAGCCCTTATCTAGCAATTCCTGGAGCTGAACTTTCAACTCAACCAACTCTGCTGGAGCAAAACGGTAAGGTGCCATAGAAATTGGCGCCGTACCAGGCACTAAATCAATAGAGAACTCTATCTCTCGGTGAGGTGGCAAACTAACAAGATCTTCGGGAAAGACATCCGAATACTCACAAACCACCCTCGGTAATACATGCTGGGTCTCACCACTCTCACCACTCTCAAAGCTAGCAAGTAGACTGCTAAGCTCACTTCGCCCTCGCGAATCATACCCCGGTGGCAAAACACTACCAACCCGGTCTCCCAAGAAATGGAACCACTCCCCGCTCAAGGTACACAATGTAACCCTCTGGCGGTAGCAATCAATAACAGCCCGGTATGACGATAACCAGTCCATACCCAAAATAACATCAAAACCCTTCATGGGCATGACAACAAATGGAAAAGGAAGCCTATAGTCGGCGACCTCTATATCACATCCTCTAACACCCTGTTTCAGGATCAACTCACCACCCAAAGGCGATACCACACAAATAGGAGATGCTAACTGTGCTAACTCCAATTCCAAAACAGATGCAAATGCAGCAGATACAAAAGAATGAGATGCACCCGTGTCTATCAACACATTAGCAACTGAGTTGCAAAACAGAAAAGTACCTCTCACTACTGATGGAGCCGGTACTAAATCCTGCGCGGTAACAGCATACACGCGCCCCGTAGGCCCCTGGTCTACCTGCTCACCTCTCGGAGCAAAAGACTGCTGCACAGACTGGGATGACGAAGCCCCCGGATTGGCCCTCGAGGCCTGCACAGACTGAGCTGGCTGAAAACCCTGCGTCTGCCTAGAACCAGACGCTCCCGAAGTGGCACTCAACTGTGGGCAAAACCTCTTCATGTGCCCAGGTTGTCCACACTGATAACAAGTCAAGAGCTGCCCCCTGCCCAAACTCTGACTCTGCGGTCTAGCTGAAGAAGAAGCAGCTTTCTGACCCCCACCCTTCTGCGGGCAAACAGAAACCTTGTGACCCAGCTGGCCACACTTGTAACAAGTGAATTCCCCCTGACTGCCTCTCCCCGAGCCTACACTCGGCACTGGAAAGGTCGATCTAGAGACTGCACCCTGAGACTGCTGAGGGTTATAACCCTTCTGTCTCCTGCCATCGCTCTGACTATCCTGGCTCCTCTTGGAGCCTCTCTGACCCTCATCCTCCTCCTGCATCATAAGCTCCATATGAGCTGCAGCGTCCACTAGGTGTCTATACTCTCGAATATAAGACCCACCAATTCTCAACTTGAGGCCCCGCCTCAACTTCCGCTCAAACTCATAGCAACGGCGTTCCTCAGACGCCACCAGTTCAGGTGCAAACCTAGATAGACTGGTAAAAGTAGCCTCAAACTCGGCCACTGACAAGCCCTGCTGATTAAGCCGGCTAAACTGATCCCTCAGCTTTTCCCTAGCTGCTGCTGATAAAAACCTCTCCTGAAAAGCATTCACAAACGCCTCCCAAGTACCACCAACACGAGCTTTCTCGTACTTCCACCATTGACCCGCATCTCCCTTCAGTTGGAAGGATGCCAAGGTCACTTTCAGTGCTTCGTCCTCGATGCCAAGCATCTCAAACGTCTTCGTTGTCTGTTCGAGCCATTCATCTTCCTTAAGCGGCTCTTTAGGATCCCCGATAAACTCGTCCGGATTACACCGGAAGAACTCCCTTTTCAAGAAGGAAGGCCCTGTCTCAGCTGCCTGATTCCCAGCTCTAAGAATACCCAAAGCTCCTGCTATCTCTCTGGCCAAGGCACCCATAGCCTGCTGACCTACTGGCTCGACCACATTGGCCTGCCCAACTCCCTCCTGCACTGCCGGAATCTCACCCTGTAACGGTACTTCCTGCCTCGCAGGTCTACCACGCCTAGCACCTCTTCCTCGTCCTGACATCCTAATAAAGGCAACACAGAACGTTAGCACATTCATAAATGTGCCGAAACTAAACACTCACGTCCTAATGCATGGACAAGTGTAATTCACTCCACATAAGCACATAAACACATAAGCACTTACGAATTTCATTTCTGGATAATAATAGTCCCGAGGCGTTACTAGAGTTCCGGTTAGAAATAGCATTGATCAAGTGCTTTTCCAACAAGACTCCCAGAAACTCAAGGATCCAATCAATATCCTAGAAATTAAATCTCATACCCACATAGTCACATAAGCATGTTATCAATTAAGCACATAGCATATGATACTACATCTAAGTCTCTATCAAGCGAGACAAACCCATTGTGATCCTAATCACTTCCCACGTACCCAAAGTATTCGAACCCGGTACGCTCTGATACCAAGTTGTAACGCCCTCAAAATAATAACATTAAACTAACCACATTCCTTTATTTCATTGAGTTTCATTACATAAGTATTACATGTTAACATCAAAACAAAATGCCCTACGGGCTTACAGCTTTCCAAGTTAACACTTGGTTTCAACAAAAGAGTACTAACTCGTTTACACATTAAGCCCTTGGCTTGAAGTTACATGTAATACATCAAAAGTAAAACAACTACACTATGTCCGCCTCTAGCCTCCCAAGCTATGTCCTTGGAGGTGGCATGCTTCCTGTACCTGAAAATGATATTCCCATATAGGGTGAGCCACAGCCCAGTAGAAATACACTAAACCAACCATGGACAATGACTAAAACATTAGCAATTGATAGTTGGTCAACTCTGATACAATCACATAAATTACATATTTATGTCAACGACTTACAAGTCCCAATTACTTTTCATTTTCCCTTTTTCAACAGATAAGCATGCTAGCTCTATCATCATTTCCACAGATATGTATAAAAACTATATCTCACATTCAGATAAGCATAAAGGCTATATCCACATTCTCAACAGATATGTATATCAACAATATCCACAGATAAGCATACAAGCTGTATCCACACTCTACAACAGATATGTATATCAACAATATCCACAGATAAGCATACAAGCTGTATCCACACTTCACAAAGATAAGCATATGAGCTCTATCTTCACTTCTCTAGACAAGCATATGAGCTCTGTCTACGGAGTTCATCCCCTATCTCCTCCCAATACCTATCTGGTTTAGAGGTACATCCCCTATGTTCCCCTAAACCGCGGAGTACATCCCCTATCTCCTCCTCTACACATAACGTATATAAACACATTGGTTCTATATACTATCACACAATACACACAATTAATGTATTCTATCAACCGTCAAGTTCCATGACACATTCCATTGATTAGTTTCCGTTTACCTAATCATCATGCATTGTCTACAACAATCTCGACTATCCTCCACCGATAGCCCAAAGCAATTATTTCTAAAACAGAAAATAAATGCACAAATGGATATTCAATCAATATTTCATTTCCTCATTTCTCACCAATTAATTATCCCAATCAATTAAACAATGTAATTAGGCCATTTTCCATAATTACCATTTCAACCCTTAGGTCCCATTTTCATCAATGATTCAACAATCATTCCATTTTTCTATGCCAAACATGCATCTAGGTTTATTATGAATAAAACCCCAACTTTTGTAAAATTACACAAAAGCCCCAAACTCTCACAAAATTACCAAACCAAGCCCAACATCTCAAAATACCAAAATTTAAAGACAAAACCCATAGATAGGAGTAGGTTATCCCTACCTCAAATTCGGAGTCCCAAAGGAGAAGACGACAAAACCCAACGTGCTCCAAAACCCGAGATTTTCAGATTAAAATGAAGCCCTCGACGATCAACAACTTTTTTGTAAAGGCCAAAGGTGAGTAAATCACTCCTACTATATCAAAACCTAGAGAGAAGGTAGAGTCTAGAGTGAGAGGCTCAACAATGGTGATTTTAGAAAAGTAAGAGAGAGAAGAGAAAGTGAAAAAGTGATTTGAAAAGTCACAATTTCGGGACTTTAACCCAGGTCTCCGCTCGAGCGTAAAACACCCCGCTCGAGCGGCCACTCACAGACTTCCGCTCGAGCGGCCAACTTCCCGCTCGAGCGCAGAATGCACTCGCCCAGCACTTTTGCAGAACCAGACCTCCGCTCGAGCTCCCAATCCCTACGCTCGAGCGGCATTCAGACAACCCCGCTCGAGCGGCCAATACCACGCTCGAGCGTACAATGCTGCACAGGAAAAATACTGAATGGGTGTAATCTACGCTCGAGCGCCAACACCTACGCTCGAGCGTACAGGCCAAAAATCTAGGCAACTAGTTTTGGTTTCTAAACTCAACCAACCTGAAACAAATCCGCCCAACACATCCTATAACTCAAATACGAAGTAAGAAAGGATGTAAACAAGATAATAAACAACTACCAACATCCACGGACACATGTCCGGATCACTATACAACAAGGGTAAACCCGGGATCGCTATATTTTAGCACTATTTTTATATATGTTTTTAGTGGATCTTATGCTGGTCTTGAACATGTTAATTTACAAACCATTGACCGCCTAATTATGCCATTTGGATCTATGCAAAATGTGTGAGCACAATACTGGGTGGCACTATGTTCATCTTGATCATCTGCGGGGGCATTTCCCTAAATAAGCCAAAATAAGAAGGGAATTCCCAAACTAAGCCTAGTTTTGAAAGAATTCCCAAAATGAGCTAACTCGCGGTTCACAATCGCGAGTTCAAGACTTTTCCACCCCCGTCGCCTGAAATCAGTAAAAGTTTAAACTCGTTGTTATAAAAAGCGAGTTTAATTAAGAACTCACTGTTCAAAAACGCGAGTTTAATTCAATTTCTTTCCTTTGAACTCGCTATTTACAAGAACGAGTTTATCCAAAATCTCTTTTCGTAAGCACGAGTTTAGCAAAAAAAAAATTTCTGCTGAAATCGCTCTTTGAAAACACGATTTTATCACAACTCGCTGTTTGTAAGCACGAGTTTAGCAAAAAAAAATTTCTAGTGAACTCGCTCTTTGTAACCACGAGTTCATCAAAACACACGTTTTATGAAAAAAAAATTTCATCTCACTCTTTAGAACCACGGTTTTTTGCCAAATTTTTTTATGAACCGTGCTTTTAGCGTAATTTTTTTTTTTAAATTTCAATTTTACTGAACTTTAAAGAAAAAATTTTCGTTCTTTTGTTTATGTTGTCATTGTCTTGGTGATAATATATTTCAGAATAATTTTTTTGGTTAAAATTCTTTTACTAAAACCGTTCTCATATTAATTTTTTTTTCTTTCCTTTTGTCTTTAACCACAAGTTCATCAAAACCCACGTTTTATGAAAAAAAATTTCATCTCACTCTTTAGAACCACGGTTTTTTGCCAAATTTTTTTATGAACCGTGCTTTTAGCGTAATTTTTTTTTTTAATTTCAATTTTACTGAGCTTTAAAGAAAAAATTTTCGTTCTTTTGTTTATGTTGTCATTGTTTTCGTGATAATATATTTCAGAATAATTTTTTTGGTTAAAATTCTTTTACTAAAACCGTTCTCATATTAATTTTTTTTTTCTTTCCTTTGGTCTTTAACCATGAGTTCATCAAAACACACGTTTTATGAAAAAAAAATTTCATCTCACTCTTTAGAACCACGATTTTTTGCCAAATTTTTTTATGAACCGTGCTTTTAGCGTAATTTTTTTTTTTAATTTCAATTTTACTGAACTTTAAAGAAAAAATTTTCGTTCTTTTGTTTATGTTGTCATTGTCTTGATGATAATATATTTCAGAATAATTTTTTTGGTTAAAATTCTTTTACTAAAACCGTTCTCATATTAATTTTTTTTTCTTTCCTTTTGTCTTTATTTTGGGTTAGAATGTGTAATTCAGCATTTTTTTATTTTGTTTGACTAAAGTAAATTTCTTTTGTTTTTCCTTGTGTTTGTTTTGGGTTAGAAGGTAATAATGTAATTGATAAATTTTTTGAGCTTTAGTAAAGCCGTTTTGAAGTCAATTTTTTTTTAATTATTATTTCTTTGTTTTGCGTTAGAAGGTGTTATTCAGTAATTTGTTTGGGCTTTAATAAATCTGTTTTCATTTAAATATACATATTTTTTCTTTTGTCTTTATTTTGGGTTAGAAGGTGATAATGTAATTCAAAAAAAAAATTTCACTTTACTAAAGCCATTTTCATGTAAATTTTTTTATTTTTTATTTTTTTCTCTTCTCTTTGTTTTGGGTTAGAATGTGTTATTCAAAATTTTGTTTTGGCTTTACTAAAGTCGTTTTCATGTAAATAATATATTTTTTTTTCTATTGTCTTTGTTTTGGGTTAGAATCTAATAATGTAATTCATAAAACCTTGAGGAAAAAACACATAAGTCTCCCACAAAAATACATAAGTAGTACAAACATAAGTCTTGAACAACAATACATTGTGGACACCATGAACTGAACACACAATACATAGATAAACATAACAGTTTGACAGACATATATTAGCCAGACAATCTGACCAACTCATTACGGAAACACTTACTCTAACACAGACATTACATATTAATGCATGACCTAATATTGCCGAAGTGTAGACATTAACATCTAATTCGCGCTTAAATCGGTAGGTGGCTCAGAGTCTGAACAATTCGAAAGCTCAGCATCAGAGACAAGCTGAGGATCCTCCATGATACCCTTGATAGCTGCATCATTTGGTTCTGTTTTGTTCTTCTGGGCATCCTTCTTAACTATGTATAGCTGCATATCGCGGGCTAACCTACGGTTCATTTGAGAAATCTCACGTTGTAGTCTTTCACATAGTCGATCAACATTATCAGGATCTTCCTTTTGGATCTCAACAGAACGTGCTTTTGGCACCTTCAATCGATTTTCCTGACATAATCTTTCCATTTGGACTCGCTTGATAAATAGTGCGGGCCACTTCAGATGTCTAGCGTTTGCTAAACCATATCCTGTTTGATTATCTGATGGGTCCTCCACCAAACCACATGGATCTCGATAGTACTTGGGCATGACAAAATGTCGCTTCCCAAACCTATCATGATAAGCACAAGAGGCATCTAACGAAGCAAATGGTGTTTCATCTTCAGCATCGCCACTTCCCCTTCCCCCTCCTCGTCGTGAACTGTCACCCCTTTGCAAGTTCCTACCACCTCTGCGATTCCCACTCCCTCTCATGAACCATGTAGCCATGCTAATTTTTTTAAACAAATGAATGATAATTTCGTAAGGCGAAATGAGTTGTAAGGTTGTGTCTTCACCTTTAGTCGTTTATATAGTTGGTTATGAACAGCTTTAGAAATATGGCCCTGCATGACAATCCCACATAAACGAACAAGGTATGAGTTGTCAGTAGAATGAAAAACCAGAAAAAAGGAAATATTGTGCACCAAGTCACATGACTTGACAATCCATCTGCATATACCGACAAAATAAAGGCATGCTCACTGTAAGGTAAATTAGTGAATTCACTGTTACCATGTGACTTTTTGAATTGAGAATCGCACATATATTAATAAGAAATGATTTGTCATTGTAATAAAAAAAGTCGAGCAAAAAATTGAGAAAACCAAAGTCTGTGCACCAAGTCACATGACTTGACAATCCATCTGCATATACCCACAAAATAAGGGCATGCTCACTGTAAGGTAAATCAGTGAATTCACTGTTGCCATGTGACTTTATGAATTGGGAATCGCACATATATTAATAAGAAATGAGTTGTCATTGTAATAAAAAAGTCGAGCAAAAAATTGAGAAAACCAAAGTTTGTGCACCAAGTCACATGACTTGACAATCCATCTGCATATACCCAAAAAATAAGGACATGCTGACTGTAAGGTAAATCAGTGAATTCACTGTTGCCATGTGACTTTCTGAATTGAGAATCGCACATAAATTAATAAGAAATGAGTTGCCATTGTAATAAAAAAGTCGAGCAAAAAAATGAGAAAACCAAAGTCTGTGCACCAAGTCACATGACTTCACAATCCATCTGCATATACCCACAAAATAAGGGCATGCTCACTGTAAGGTAAAGTAGTGAATTCACTATTGCCATGTGACTTTCTGAATTGAGAATCCCACATATATCTATAAGAGATGAGTTGTCATTGTGTATCAAATAATCGAGCAACATATCGAGAAAACCAAAGCCTGTGCACCAGGTCACATGACTTCACAATCCATCTGCATATACTGACAACTCTCTCCACGATTTGACTACTCAATGTTTGAAAAAATGAAGCTTATGTAGGCAATGTTGTGTTTCAGTTAGCTATGCATCATTCGTTGTTATGACCTACTATTTCTATCAGCGTCATTAGAACGGGTTCCAATTCTAGTTTCTATACTAAGAGAATCGTCAATTTCTAGTTTCTACACAATTCCAATTGGGTTTTAAACTTAGTCCCCCAACTGGACCAACCACTTGGGTTTGAGCTTGTTTGTCCAGGACCCGAAGTTCAGTTTTCTGTTAACCCCCCATTCCTTACCAGAGTCATCATTTGTACTGGACTTACAAGAATTGGAAGGCGACTCTTTCTTCTTTCCTGATGGAGATTGAAATTCTTTATGTAGAGGATTCCTATTTGACGAGGCCCAATTACGGGAAGCTTTTCACCAACCTACCTGTTCTGTTTTATGTGTTATTGAAGGCGGTAGTTCGTTTCACCGAGTTTAGTTTTCTGTCAACCCCTCATTCATTACCAGAGTCATCATTTTTACTGGACTTTCAGGAATTGGAAGGTGACTCTTTCTTCTTTCCTGATGGAGATTGAAATTCTTTCTAAATTGATCCCTATTTCAGCCGCCCTAGTTAAGGGAAGCTTTTCACCGAGCTACCTATTCTGTTTTAGGTGTTTTAAGTATTCACATAATTCAACATACATTAATCCATTCATTAATCCAGAATTGAGAATCGCACATATATTAATAAGAAATGAGTTGTCAGTGTAATAAAAAAGTCGAGCAAAAAATTGAGAAAACCAAAGTGTGTGCACCAAGTCATATGACCTGACAATCCATCTGCATATACCCACAAAATAAGGGCATGCTCACTGTAGGGTAAATCAGTGAATTCACTGTTGCCATGTGACTTTCTGATTTGAGAATCACACATATATCAAATTGGTGTTCAGGTAAACCAATTGCGTTTTAAATTGCTTACTAGAGTCATCATTTTGACTGGACTTCCAGGAATTGGAAGGCGACTCTTTCTTCTTTCCCCATGGAGATTGAAATTTTTTACGTACATGATCTCTATTTCACGAGCCCAGTTAAGGGAAGCTTTTCACCGAGCTACCTATTTTGTTTTATGTGTTTTAAGTATTCACATAATTCAACATACATTAATCCATTTGTTAATCCAGAACATTCATTAACTCATTGCAATTCAATAAAGAAAGTCATGAACTAATAAATGTGCTGTTATAAATGTAGCTATTTCATAAACTTCAGGTTCAGTAAACAAATACTTCAAACACATCCGTACGTTAGATGAACAACAACATTGTCTTACACGCCAGACAACAAACAAATATATATGAAAGATAAAGGTGTTTGATTTCTCATTCCTCATCTGACATGTAGTAGTCAGAGAGATATTTTTCATTGTTTAAGACATTATTTCGCTCAATCACTTCCAAATCTCTGTTGCTTGCTTCTGCTATTTCGGTGGCTAGCTGAAGCATGAAATGTCGACATCTTCGTATCAACATTCTGTTGTTCTCCTTCTTAATTCTACTAACTGCTTTTTCATAGTCACTGACATTTCGTCTAGCCATGGTTAATGAACAACGATGAGGTACCGGTGCCCCAAAGTTACGTAGATCATTAAACAATCCTTCTTGCTCCGTTACCCTGAACGCCCATTTTGCTCGGATACCAGCATAATAATCCTTCGAACTCGAGTACTTTTCGCTCTTGTAGTCATAACTAAATGGAGGTAGCAGCCAGACTTTCGGATTTCTTTGTTGGCGTGAACTTCCTGCACCTCTTAAAGACATTGTTCCTAAAATAAACAAACAAATAATAATAGTAATTGTAGATATATTACTATTGTTATGACTTGAACAAACATCATACTGGGGTTGTCGCTATTTATAGACATCATACTGGGGTTGTCGCTATTTATAGACATCATACTGAGGGTTAACTAGAGATGATCTAGTGACGATAATGCATGCTGGGGCACTATGGAAGAAGTGATACTCGTGATATTATTTTTTAGCTTTTTATTTCATACAATCCTGAGTACCCGTGACTTTGTGTACCTGTGATGTAGTCACGGACGTGGTTGTCAGATAAAGTCATCATTGTAGGACAGAGAATGACACTGCAATCCCTTCATATTGGAGCAGTGAGTTGTCAAATAAAACAATATGCAGTGAGTTGTCACATCGCCTCATGAAACTATTTTTCCATGCTTACTTTTTTAATACAGTAAGTACTGACTTGGAATTGACGATTTCAGTACAAATTGGTATTTTCAAAAAATTATAAATGAAATTAAATCCTTAAATTTTCTTTGTTTTAAACTAATATTCTTCATAAACAACCTATATTTTATTTTATTTTCACTTATTGAACTTCACAATCATCCTATTTTCTCCTGTTTGCATTTATTGTTTCTTTTTGTATATTCTGCAATGTGATAAAAAAAATAACGCATTTACTTCCGCTGCAGAAAGTCACATGCATGACGTAATTTGAGGAAAAAAGTGACAAACTATATAAGCATGGCAAAGTCAGAAAGTCACATGCATTACTGCATCACTGCATAAAGCGACATGCATCACTGCATCACTGCACAAAGTCACATGCATCGCTGCACAAAGTCACATGCATCACTGCATTGCTGCACAAAGTCACATACCATCTGAACTTCAAAAACAAAGCATCCAAATTATTACACCGGTTCAAGTAATTGGTGAGCATCACTGACAAATGTTGGACGTATCACTGCGCCGAGCATCAAGATTTTGGAATTGTAATTTCACATTTATTTTTAAAAAAAAATTCAGGCAGAGAAATTTGACTACATAAGACGTTTAGTCGGTTGATCAGCTTGGTTTTTATTTTATTATTTTTTTTTATGTTTTTACTTTTTGTTTTGGAATAACAATCAATTGTGCAATTCATAAAAGTCGAAGTGACAACTCCTATCAAGTTGATGCATAGTTGTTCAGGTCATAAAAGTTGACGTGACAACTCTGATGCATAGTTGATTACAATAATTTCATACATACAGCTACCATGTGTATATATGGTATAAATATCGCATCATACCATAACAAAAGTTTTACAGCTATTTCGAGCGATATCATCATGAGATATACGGTGGTTGATCTATATTCAGCAATGGGTCGCTATTGGGTTGCAGATGGAGATGAATTTGAATACCCAATGAATCCAAATCTACGTTACTCACGTGCCACCGTTAATACCATGAGAGCTGAGTGGGAATTTCGAAAAACTCGAGCAAACGTTCTCGTTGAGCTATGTCATGAAGTTGATCTTAAATTTCCTTGCCGGTTAGCCATGCGTATGCCAACTGACACTCCACAGTTGTTGCAAAGGGCATTGCATCGTATCTGCGACGAGGTTAATCGCATGACCCAACGTTTGCAAAGGTCCGAACTAATGAAGACCGCAAATGAGCGTGCCGAAGATGGGTTAATGGATGATGCACACCAGTACTACGCCTGGAGCATGGATGTTATGTATGAATCTGATATTGAGATGTCAGATGATGATGATAATGAATGAAATTGTTTGGATGAACGCCCAAACCATTTCTGTAATGCATGCAATTTTTAATGCTTATCCACGACTTATCTTATCAATGAAGGGAGATATTTCAATTGTTTTCGAATATTTATTGTAATTCTACCTTTACTTTCTCTCCGTTATTGTTATTTTGAAGAACGCTACTTGAACTAGACTTTCATGATTTCATGCATTATTGATGTGGAATATAATAATGATACTTAATGAACAAGGTATGAGTTCATATCGATTGATAGTTGAAATACTTGTGTTTGTTTAGATATTTATTTTGTTTCCTTTTTGTTCATATTGCTCCCCACAACTATCCATTATGCAATGTTCACATTTTTTTCCCAGATTTTTGTTGTATAAAATTTTTACAAACCTGTAGCAACACAAGTGGTCCTCCAATCTCATTTAATCATAAAATCCTATCAATTCTTATCATTTTTTTCCTGTTTTCGTTTTCATTTGTATGGAAATCATCAAAACAAGTAAGAATAAAAAATTGTGAAATTATATTTTTCGAAGAAATAAGTATGACACATTTACATCATCTGTACAAGTTTGATATACAAAAACTATAACAAAAACTATAAATAAAATAAACTATACACTCCACAGCACACCCGCTAATGCCCTAACCTGCCCCCAGTCCCACAACCCCGACCGTGGACCTCTCTCCTCGGTCTCCTGCGGTAGACTCTCTGAATATCTGGCTGTTGTGGAGCCTGTGACTGTGACTCCCCCTGTACTGCATGTGCTGCCCTTGATCCTGGCTATGGCGGAAGATCAGATACTACTGTGAGCTGTGAAACTCCATCATCTGGTGCAACTGTATCAGGATCTGCAGCTAGAGCTCGACCTCTGCCTCTGCCCGCACCCCGACCTCTGCCGCGAAGTCCGCCACGCCCAAAACCTCGGCCTCTCCCACGCGCTCTGGGGGGGGGCTCAATGTGGCCCTCAGCGTCAACGTGGGAGATGTCAGTGAGAACTGCATCATGTGTACTCATGGTCGCGATCGAACTGTCTGGTGGTGGTAACTGGGTGGGTGGGGTAACAACATCATGCATGTATCGGGGCGGTGTCCAATCAGGGTCAGGCACATAAGGTATGCTAGTATGCTGCGTAAGAAGTACGTCGAGGGAATCTGTAGATATGTATGGGGTAGTATGTGGTGGGATCGAAGGCAGTGTGGAAGGAACTGATGTGGCAGGCGCTGAAGTGGAAGGCGCTGACGTGGACGGCGTTGATGTGTCTGGAGCACCTGCTGAAGTGTGTACACCGTAGTGGCCGAAATGCAAACGATCTCCCCGATGGGCAACCTGGAATGCCTAGTACAATAACTCCCGGATCTCTGCAACGGCCTCCAAGGCATGTTGTGCATCACGTCTCAAATAAGCGTCCTCAGCCAAGTGAAACGACCTCCCAGCTCCAGCCACCTGAACAAACATTTAGACGTATTATTAGGCTACAGTTCACTGAATGTAAATCAAGTATGATTTTAATAATTATCTGACACATAATATGATACTCACCAATGCCTCAAGATAAGGGCCAACTCCCTGATATCCAGACTCAGACACGTGGCTCGGATTCCCGACTAGTAGGTATATATGTCGCCGATACCACAACATGTAAGGGTCGGAAGAGGGGATCACGTCATCGCTGTAGTCAGCCTGTACAATACTGTCCCGGTGGGCATCCCACAACTATATATATCGCATAAAAAATAGACACCAGTCAATGCCAGCTCGGCCACGCCTATCAATGACGTGCAATTGCCACTCAGTGTCGAACCGATCCGACACGGACTGCACCCGACCAAACTGTCGGAGGACACGATAGGGGAGATGCCACTCAACCACGTCAAAACAAATAAGTGGCACTCTCGCCATCCATATCTCCTGACCCAGTCGGCAGTAGTCGGGGAGCGTATCGAGGACCCCAGCGTAAGGCTGCCAGATAAACTACAATGACGACAAATAATTTAAATTTTGCTCGTAAACTCAAAACATATACAATGAAGAAGACAACTAAAACGCAATCAAAAAAGTTCATACCTCGCCCTCGATCATGCGGTCCAACTGGTCTCTATAAACTACCACTACGTGGGTCGAGACGACCTCATGGCCCATGCCAACCCTCCACCGGCTAGCTCATGGTCCGATGGGCAACTGCATGTCCCCCTTACCCATAGGAAGCTCACCAGGACCAACCGGTTGCCGCCTAGACGGGGCAATGCGAATCAATCTCTCCCATGCCCAAATCTGAAATAGTTTGAATACAATTACAATACTGATATATGGCTATAAATATGAATTGACATGTAATAAAATTGTTACTAACCTGTAGCAACACAAGTGGTCCTCCAATCTCCCTCGTACCCACCTGAGCTGCTCGACATAGCATCCTATACAACCATGCCAGAGCCGCGCTACCCCAGCTGTATTGCCCAATCTCCTCAATGTCTCTCAGCAATGGCAAGTACATCAGCTTGACCAGGTTCTGTGACTTATCAGGGAGAAGTACCCCCCCAATAAGCCACAGAATACATGCTCGGGTATGCTACTGTACCAACTCATCTGGAGCATGATCTGGAAGATGAGCAAAGTGCTCGGCCAGCCACCTCACCCTCACTCTACCTGGCTGTAAATCTGCTGGTGTAGGTGCTACTCCCAATAGCTCAGCACATAGGGCTATCCACTGCGCCGTCGCGCGAGAAGAGTCAACTCCAGTAACTGCTCGGCCATCAATCCGAAGACCATATAGGACAGATACATCCTGCAACGTGACGGTGGCCTCCCCGATCGGGAAATGGAATGTATGAGTCTCTGTGCGCCACCTCTCAACGAGAGCAGTGATGAGTGCGTGGTCCAGTCGAATGTGCCCGATACGATACACACCATAGAATCCCGCGCGTAATAGATACTGCAAGACTCTATGGTCCAACGGATGCTCCCACAATCCAGAATCTGCCCGACGACATGTCAACACGGTGCGTGCCTCATCCTGCACAACAGAATTACCAGTTCAAATAATAACATTATCCCGAAATATACAACAAAATGCAATGTATTTTAATTGTAGCCGTAAAGTGCAACAAACGTTATTGCATACCGGACGGTCCCACATACTGTCAGCCCGATGTGCCTGTCTGAACAATGGAACCTCCTCAGGTACATGTGCCATGAAGCCTGTACAACTGAAATTATTGATCCATATCAAAAGCTCATTTAATCATAACATAATAACAGAGAAAACTGTAATTATTGATTTTGTACTGAACGATGTAAAATACAATGAAGTAAATGTTATGGGTTCGAGAAAAAGACAAATTTATGTGCCACTTACACGGAAGCAATTCGAAATTAATGATTACATTTATGGCATATTTGACAAAACTGAAATATTTATTTTGTAATGCTAAAAGTTTGAATAAATTATAAATTTTGCAAAATACATATAAAATTTTGTAATTGTGAACAAAGACCACAGCATTCCAATTTTTAAATTTTTAATTTATAATAGGTTAATTTTTTTAAAATTTGTAACTTTTTTAAATTATAAAATGTGAACAATGATTGCAGCATTCGATATTTAATTTATTCAAAAATATGAAACTTTGAAATGGTAGAAGAACTACGTGATTAAGTATAGAATATTGTAATACACATTTCGAATCAAGTACTCCGTGAAAAACTAGTACACATTTTCAATAAATTATAAAAGTTTGAATAAATTTTACACATTTTCAATTTTGCATTACACATTTTTTACTCAAGTACACATTTTGTAATACACACTTCAAATGTATGACCCCGTTTACAAATAAAGAATTTAAAAATACATAATTAAATGATCTATTACAAATGAAGAATTTTAAAATGATATATTACAACATGTAAGTATTACATAGTCTTCATCGACCAAGTCGTGCCGGACATGTTCGCCTGTCATGACCTGTCTAATGGCACTCACTGCAACGAGCTGTCAAACGCCTGTCTGATATATCCATCTCATTTGGAATACGAGCCATAGATGTACGACCCCATTTTACTTCTCGCAGACGAAGGTCATTAGGCATTAAGGTCCACTGCGGATCATCCCAATAATCTTCATGCGGTATTGGGTTGAATTTAGTTTCCCAAACCCTTATGTATACAGGAAGCCTGTATACTGGATCAACGTACTAGAATGGATTGTCACCTCATTCAGACATTACAGCGAGCATATGAGAACATGGATAGTGTCTTATCTCATATTTCCCACAACTGCACGTGGGTTGATTCATCCACACAATCTGTCTATTGCAACCTCGTCCACGGCGAAAAGATGTTTGCACCTCAAATACACGGCGGGGCCTATAAGATAATATTGAAACAAACTAATAAAGTTCATGTTTTTAGATGTAATTAACTTAACAACATAATAATAACAATTTTTTCACATTACAAACTAACCTGTCATACGATATCAACTTGAAAGTATTTCCCCTTGCGATACCCTCCTCCATAGTTCTTTGCATCTCTCTAGGGTATTGGAAGTCATTGCGTACATCTGTTTCAGCTTGGGCTCCCATCTCGTCAAAATATTTGACGAGTCGTCGAAATGTGAATTCAACCATAGCTGAAATAGGTAAGTTCCTTGCACCTTTCAAGACGCTGTTGAAACACTCTGCATCATTACTGGTCAATACCCCCCAGCGATATCCACCGTCATATGCAAGGGCCCAGTCCTCAGGATTCATCTTGTGGACCCAATCGATGGCTTCTTGGTTAATAGCTTGTATCTGGTCTAAGTAACCATTACACTTTCGTCGTTGATCAGCACTCCCTGCTTTCCACAGAAGTTGTTTGAGCTCCTTATTTCTGAAATGTGTGTTAAAGTTACTGCAAACATGTCGAAGGCAGTGCCGATGATATCCAACAAATTGGAGCGAGGGATTCAGCCAATGTCGCCTCACAGCAGCTAAAATACTCTCAGCTCGATCAGATATCAAAGTCACTCCCTGTCGGTCCATGATAATATGTTCCTTGATATTTTGAATAAAGAACGACCAAGACTCCAAACTCTCCCTGTCGACAACAGCGAATGCAAGCGGTAATATTATGCCATTGGCAGTGACAATCGTTGCTACTAGTAACACACCAGTGTATTTACCGTATAAGAATGTACCATCTATAGTTATAACAGGCTTACAATATCTAAAGCCATCGATGACGGGTTTGAAAGACCAGAAAACAAAGTGGAAGACGGGTATAATGGTTGCATGCCCAGTATATCTATGCTTCCATGTCACGATGGTGCCAGGATTAGATGTCTGTAATGCATACATGAATTTAGGCAATTGCCTGTATGATTCATCCCAATCACCGAATACCATTTTTATTGCCTTTGCCCTTGCATGCCACGCCTTCTTGTATGATATACTATAGTTCATGGTCTTTTTTATATCTTCGATGACATTCTTAATTGGCATATCAGGTTCATTCTGCATACGACAATCAAATATGAGTTGGATTATCTAGATGTGAACAGTATAAACAAACAAATATGTATGTATATGTCAACATTTATTTTTTATACTAACCGCAACTTGTCCCAAAATATGAGAAGCAATGTAACTGGAGCTAATATTAGTGTGGTCCCTGTTCATTCGTGGGTATAAACAATGGTGAGGACCCCTGTACTGCTTTATTTCAAACAGACCATGTTTCCTACTAAGAGATGCACGCAACCACCAACTGCAGTCGTGCTTGCAAGCAGACACCCAAAGGTCTCGCTTGGAGGTTACGACCTTATATTCTCGATTATTTGTTGCATTGTACAATTTCACAGCATATAGAAGTTGCTTCTTATCAACAAAAACCATTCCTCTGTCCAACTCTGGATTTTCAGCACTCCAGATCCGGTTACGGGGAACGACATCACGGGTACTAATCTCAAAATCACCACCCATGTGAATGTTGTCATAGAAAGGGATTTTAACTCTAGGTGGAATGGGGGCATTTTGAGGTTGAACGGGAGCCTGGGCATCATATTCTTCATCATCATCATCATCTGATCCGCCTAATACATTTTCTTCCTCACACATTTCATTGTCATCATCGTTTAGGGCGACATCAGGACCGTACATGTCACTGTCAGCAAACTGCACCTCGTTCACTGTTTCAGCCATATTACCAGTAACTTCAACCGGAGTGGTATGATGGCTGCATGTCGGCACATCTTGTGTGTTACTGTCAAATTCATAACCATATCCACCACGTGAACTTGATTCTACACCATGGCCCTGAAATGACTAGCCTAATGGATAACATTGATCTGATTCATACATAGGAGACTGAAATGCTGTTGTGTCAATCCCATGCGTCAGCAATGTAGTGAACGGACGAGAATCCATATGTGTCATGTTCGGGATATTGTGTACAATCTCTTTATCAATGTAGACTTCCAAACAATTTGGTGCTTGAAAACTTGCACCGATACTTAATACGGTGTTCAACGCCTCATCGTCATTGATCGGTAATATCTTGTATTTGCTGTGTGCTTGCCACTGGCGATAAGGATATCTACATTTGAAGGTCAATCGGACACTTTCCCCGTAACTTGCCACCTTTGACGTAAACATCTCCTCCAAATTGGTAAACGTGGTGCCAATTTGCACCGCATATATCCCTTTCGGCTCAGCATCATATGCTACGCCTTCATCAGGATCCCGAATTATGTTTCCCCCCCAATAGAAAATAATTGAAACAGTCTCCATATACTTGCTTCAATTAAGACAAAAAAACATTAAAATAGCAACAATATATTTATATCTCCTTGTACTTGTAAAAGAATTATATGAAATTATACTCATTCAATTACAATTACTTGTGACGCAAAAACTGTATTTAAGTAATCATCAATTATAATCCAACATTCATTGTTGATTTTTTAATTAAGATATGAGTTAAAATAATGATAATGGTTTAGAATTTTTAGCTTTTTAAGAAATACATCTTACAACTTATGAAAAAAGTAACATCATCCTCTTATGCTATGCTTTTTACATTACTTATTATGAGTAAGACCATGGTCTTGTGCACATTAAATGTAATTCAACTAACAGCTTTATTAATTTTGGATTAATTTTGTATAAATTAGAAAGTAACAATACTTGTAATCATTAAATAAATATAATTTTATTAGTGTGATGAACATCTTAATTTTATAAGGACTTGTTATTTTACTTCTGAAGTTGTAATTTAAAATGTATCAAAAATGTTTGTGTTACATGGATTCTTGAAAACAAATCAAGTAACCATATCAGACACTTGACACCTAGATAAGTGTATCATATGTATGGTCGATACTTCTCATCAGGTATGCACATATCCACAATTTTAGCCAAAAAAAATTTTGTTCTGAACTCGCTGTTATAAACCACGATTTAAGCCAAAAAAAATTTTCTTCTGAACTCACAGTTATAAACCACGATTTTATCCAAAAAAAAAAAAAAGGACCTGTGTACTCAAAACATATATATTAAAATGTGATCAGAACATCACTTATGTTGTTGGTAGCTCAAGTGGTAGTGCAATGGTGATGGCCAGGCAAAGGCGTGGGTTCAAACCACGCCAACTCCTTCTCAATTTTCAAAAAACTCAATTTTCAAACAACTACCTCGGCATCACCATTGCACTACCACTTCAGCTACCAACAACATAAGTGATGCTTTGTTCACATTTTAATATATATGTTTTCATTACACAAGTCTTTTTTTTTTTTTTGGATAAAGTCATGGTTTATAACAGCGAGTTCAGCAGAAAAACAAATTGGCTAAAATCGTGGTTTATAACAGCAAGTTCAGAACAAAATTTTTTTGGACTAAAATCGTGGTTTATAACAGCGAGTTCAGAAGAAAATTTTTTTGGGCTAAAATCGTGGTTCAGAACAGCGAGTTCATAATATATTTTTTTTAATTAAAACCGCGTTTTGTAACCGCGATTTCTTAATCAAAATCGCGTTTTCTAACCACGATTTTAAGATTTTCCAAATTCCACGCGGGACAGGCGCAGGAATGTTGAAATCGTGGTTGTGAACCGCGACGTAGCTTATTTCGGAAATTCTTTCAAAACTAGGCTTAGTTTGGGAATTGAATTAGTATTTTGACTTATTTTGGGAAATGGCCCTAGGTTGTGACCTTATATAAATTATAAAGTGTTGGTAAACTTCATTTATACATAAAGAAATTTGATTTATACATATTCGTGACCACACTTGTAAGTAAAATATGTAAAAACGTGTTTTCAAAACACATTTTGAACAAAAATTCAAAACCAGTACTCCCTCTTATTTGTCACACACACTGACACTCACTTTCTCTATCTCTCTGTCTGACACAGATACCAACAACACTTCCACTCACATGAAACATATATAATTTTTAATATATATAAATTTTATTTTATACAATTCAGAACAATTAATTTTTTTTTAATTTAATTTATCTTTTTAAATAATTTATTTTTCAAATTATTTTTTTTTGTTCCAATGAAATTTTTTTTTTCAAATAAACCTCAGGGGTGTCAGTGTAATTTACCTAGAAAATAAATTTGCATTTTAAGAATTAAAGTAAAAAAATAATCATTTTATATAGTTGATTATTATTTGCTATTATCAATTATTATTATATATATATAATAATAAAATATTGGTATGAATTTTACAAAATAAAATTTATATATATTAAAAAGCCTATATGTTTGATGTAAGTGTGAGTGTTGTGGGTGTGTGTGTCAGAGAGAGGGATAGAGAGAGTGTTTGTGAGTGTCTATGACAAACAAGAATGAGTGCTGATTTTGAATTCTTTGTTGAATTTTTACATTTTGTTTAGAAGTGATTATTATCCACGGGTCAACAATAAAACCGTGGTTTGCAACCACGTTTTCTGAAGATAGAAAGAATTACTTAACCACAGCATGGTTATGTATAAATCAAATTTTCTTAATCAGATTTACTTTAAAAAAGTAATTACTTCAAAAATTTTGTATAAATAAAATTTCCTTAAAAGCGTGATTTGTAACCTAGACAGATATATCAATAATTTTGAATATGAAGACATTACGAAGATTCTTCTTTTATTTTTCTGTTCATATAATTTTATACTATAATTTGTATGAAGTATTGTATTTATTCAGTGCGATTGGACAAAACTGGACAAGTCATACAAAAATCTTAAATCATAGTGTAACTTTTTCTATGAAATTATTATTTTTTTCATTGAGTTCAAATAACTCGACTGATTTTGTATGACTTGCACTTAATTTTAATTTCAAACATTGTTCACGTCATTTTTTATAACTGGTGGTCAAATTAGTGAGATTTGTGGACAATTAAAGAGAATTTACTTTTATTGACATTATTCCCTCTGCCAATAGGGACCTTAATGACAAAGTTATTTGATAGGTTATTTCCGATGACATTATTCCCTAACTTAGGGAGATAACCTCATCCGAAATAACGTAGGAAATAACTTAGGGAAATAACATAATAAAAAAATTATCGACCTGAAGCGAGTCAAACTTGAGTTTCATTAATATTAAAGAGCTCTTATTATCTGTTAGAAATTAGGTATGCTCCTTTCAGATCTCAAGTTGAAATCTCAGTATGTTTCATTAATTGAGATTTGTCGGATCTACGTGGAATGGACGTTTGGTGTGGATTGTAAGATTAGTTGATAAATACGTAAACTGATTCAGACATCCGACTATCATAAAAAGTTATAACTTAATTGAATAAACATAATGCAGGCGCATGGAGAATAAGTCAATTGGATAATTCAAGTGGGTCAAAATTATCGAGAATGACTCATTTTATAAATCAAATATTTTGATTTTTTCAAACATAATTCCTAAACAAATTTGTTTTTTTTTTTTTATATCAAATGTTTTCATAATAGCATTTTCCATGACGACTTGGAAGGCCTCTTTTCGCAAAGAGGTAAAAAGTAATGTTTTGACTTCTAATTTTTTGTGGATCAAATTATTCAACCTCTAATGTTTATATCAATTTTTTGTAGATCACTTCTAAAAAGTCATTTATTTATATCAAATTTATAAAAGGGAATGTCATGAATTTTAAGGAGGAAAACTCGAAAATGAAATTCAACCGTAAATGGGGCAAGAAATTCAAGTAAACTATACTTTTTATATTTAACCACGATTACATTTGAATTTAGTGCATAAATTTAGTCAAACCAATTTTTCTTATCATAGGGGCATGTGGCATCAATTACATATTTTAAGGTTTTCTTTTATTTTTTATTTTTGGGTCAACATTCTAAGTAGTTAGATTTTTAATTTGTTAATAAAATTTTAGTGTACTACTTAAAGGGTCACCCATAGAAAATATTAAGCAGACCTACACTTCAATTATCTGACTTTTCTATTTTGCCATATCCCTATCTTTCCTGGCCAAAATGATGAGAAAACTTCCATAGCAATTTCTTATCACAAATTTTGTTCCTTACTTTTCAATTTCTTATTCTTACTTAAAAAATTGAAAGTTAGAACAAAATTATTTTTGTTACTTTATTAATTTTAAGTTATTACTACTCCACATCACCTAATTACTAATAATTTTTACAGCCAAATTAACATTTCTCTTTCTTATGTAATTATTATTATTATAGATAATTATCTATTCATTACGTAAATATTATTTGTTCCTAAAAAAAATTATATAGCATTTTTTAAAAATTTTAACTTATCATAAATTTCTTAACCCCTAATTTCTGACATAACCCTCATTTCTGATTTCACAATTTAAAACCGTTAATTGAAAAATGATTTCACATTCATCAATTCAAAACCCTAATTGAAAACCAAAACCCTCATTTCTGATTTCACATTCAATAGAAAACCATAACCCTCATTTTCTTATTTGAAACATAATATTTAAATTTTGATAAACAGATGCAACCTTCAACAGATTTCACATTGAACAGAAATCTGATTTCACATTCAATACAAATCTGATTTCACATTCAACAGATTTCACAATTATAAACAGATTTAAGATAAATATAAACCATTCAACATTCACATTCAACAGATTTCTAAACAGATTTCACAAATATAAACCCTAACCCTAACCCTAACCCTAATTTAAAATTTAAGATTTCACATTGAACAAATTATCTATAATTAAAATTCAACAAATTATCTATAATTAAACACATTCAACAAATTCAACAATAAATTATCTATAGCAAAAGATTTCACATTCAACAGATTCAAGTATTTTTATTTGCTATGCATATGAAGATAATTTTAGGGTACCGAGATATGAAAGGCATTGATGTATTTGGATGTATTTTTATTTCCCCTCTTTTTCTTTTTACTTACCAAAAAAAAAAAAAGCAATGAGAAAAACT
This sequence comes from Camellia sinensis, assembly GCF_055761805.1. Lineage (NCBI taxonomy): Eukaryota > Viridiplantae > Streptophyta > Magnoliopsida > Ericales > Theaceae > Camellia > Camellia sinensis. Next base: position 33,449,717 of record NC_138966.1, on the reverse strand, counting down.
GGTACGCTAGGTGGCATGCTTGTTTCTTGTCGGTGTCTAACATGTGTTGGACACGGTACCTATTTTCGAGTGTCCATGCTTACTAGCTTGAGTCTTATTTGTATGGACTTTTTTGAGTTTGAATGTTGTTGGATTGATTTGTGTTTTATTATGTTTTAAGAGTCCAGGATAGTTTGGTAATATTACTTACAAAAAAAGAGAGTTTGGTTAATAATTAGTTTTGCTGGATGTAGGTTTTAGAATGAGTCCATGGGTTGTATTATTGGTGAATATTGTTATTGGGTCTTATATATGATGTCTTTTATATATGATGTCTTTATTAGGTGTAGAATATTTTTAGTTAGTCAAAGTTTTTAGTTTATTAATTTTAGTCATAGTTCTTGTAGAATTATGAGGTATATCAATCTGGGAAAATGGGTCAGCCACTTTAGTTATCTTAACAGTCATGGGTAGGATTAAAACATGATTTGGGTTTCGGGCTAAACAGGTTGGTTCAAATCATGGCTCACGGCTGGGTATAAGGGCTAAATCAAATGAAAATCGGTTAGGTCACTTACTGGAAAAATTTTACTATAAAAAAAGTACTAATAGAGTTAGGAGAGTCCACCAACCTATATATACTTGTATAATCTTGTTATTCATTAGAATTGAGAGTTTGAGAATTTGTGTGAAGCTTTTGAAACTTTATGTAATGCTTTGTTTAGACTTACCTTAGGGGTCAAATCTTTTTTTAAAAAAAGACCTACCTTAGGGGTAATTCTTATGGAAGTTTAGGTAGAATTTGTAAATTTTTGTCTTCTCTTAGTTAAAATTACTGTTGCTGGGGTACTGTCAGAGCCGTAAAAAGTCCCATTTTCAGACTCCAAAACATTATGTCTTGATTAACAATCAACCTTAATCTATTCCCATACTTTTGGCCCTTTTAATTACTAACACATAAAACGTCCCAAAATAACAGCTGTCCAGAGGATCCAGCAACCTGCCTTCTAGAAATGAATTCTAATTCTAGCCTTATTCCTCTCCAAAAATTGGATTCTTTCTTCATCTTAGAACCCTAAAACCTAACAAACCTTTCATAGCCAAAACCCACCACAAATGAATTCTAATTCTAGCCTTATTCCTCTCCACAAACCTTTCAACAAATTATCTATAATTAAACAAATTCAACAAATTATCTATAATTAAAATTCAACACATTCAACAAATTATCTAACCCTAACCCCAATTTATTATTTCACAAATATAAACCGTAACCCTAATTTATTATAAACCGTAATAAATTCATTATTTCTGATTTATTATAAACCGTAACCCTAATTTATTATAAACCGTAAACAAATTCAACAAATTTATTATTTCACACATTGAACAAAAATTTCACAAATATAAACCGTAACCCTAATTTATTATTTCTGATTTCACAACATTTTATTCACGAATATAAACCCTAACCCTAACCCTAACCCCACATTCATGAACCCTAACCCTAATTTATTCACAAATATAAACCCTAACCCTAACCCCACATTCATGAACCCTAACCCTAATTTATTCACATTTTCACAAACATAAATATATTCACAAATTTAAACTAATTTATTCACAGTAAAGTAGATGATAGAAGCCATACCAACGAGAGAGAGAGACAGTACTGAATCAATCAGAGGGAGCTCCAGAGAGAGAGAGAGAGAGCAGCGAGCTCCAGAGAGAGAGAGAACAGAGAGTGAAGAGTGAGAGAGAACAGAGAGTACAGAGCGAGAGAGAGACAGCAGCGGAAAGGAGAAATGAAATCGTGAATGGAAAACACAGGGCTGGGGGGGTTTAAGTAGAAGTTCTAAAATCGTGGTTGTGAACCACAATTTCACTTAAAGAAAAAATAATTGGTCTAAACTCGTGGTTATGAACAGCGAGTTCAGAAGAATTCTATTTTTTGATGAACTCGTGTTTTGAAAAGGCGATTTCAGCATGAAATCGTGCTTGTAAAGAGCGATTTCAAAAGAAGTTTAATCAAACTCACGTTTTCTAACAGCGAGTTCTTAATCAAACTCGCTTTTCCTAACAGCGAATTTCAACCTTTACAGGTTTTAGGCGACGGGGGTGGAAAAGTCTTGAACTCGCGATTGTGAACTGCGAGTTAGCTTATTTTGGGAAATCTTTCAAAACTAGGCTTAGTTTGGGAATTCCTTTATTATTTTGGCTTATTTAGGGAAATGGCCCTTGTAACGCCCTCAAAATTATAACAATAAACCCATCAGATATGACATGCATTTACATTTAAACTAACCGCATTCCTTTCATTGACTAGAATTCCAAGACATAAGTATTACATGTTAACCTCATAACAAAATGCCCTACGGGCTTACAGCTTTCCAAGTTAACACTTGGTTACAACAAAGAGTTCTAACTCGTTTACACATTAAGCCCTTGGCTTGAAATTACATGTAATACATCAAAAGTAAAACGACAAAACTATGCCCGCCACTAGCCTCCCAGCTATGTCCTTGGAGGTGGCATGCTTCCTGCACCTGAAAATGATATTCCCATATAGGGTGAGCCACAGCCCAGTAGAAATACACTAAACCAACCATGGACAATGACTAAAACATTAGCAATTGATAGTTGGTCAACACTGATACAGTCACATAAATAACATATTTATGTCAACGACTTACAAGTCCCAATTACTTTTCATTTTCCTTTTAACAACAGATAAGCATACTAGCTCTATCATCATTTCCACAGATATGTATAAAAACTATATCTCACATTCTCAACAGATATGTATATCAACAATATCCACAGATAAGCATACAAGCTGTATCCACACTTCACAACAGATATGTGTATCAACAATATCCACAGATAAGCATACAAGCTGTATCCACACTTCACAAAGATAAGCATATGAGCTCTATCTTCACTTCTCTAGACAAGCATATGAGCTCTGTCTACGGAGTTCATCCCCTATCTCCTCCCAATACCTATCCGGTTTAGAGGTACATCCCCTATCTTCCCCTAAACCGCGGAGTACATCCCCTATCTCCTCCTCTACACATAACGTATATAAACACATTGGTTCTATATACAATCACACAATACACACAATTAATGTATTCTATCAACCGTCAAGTTCCATGACACATTCCATTGATTAGTTTCCGTTTACCTAATCATCATGCATTGTCTACAACAATCTCGACTATCCTCCACCGATAGCCCAAAGCAGTTATTTCTAAAACAGAAAATAAATGCACAAATGGATATTCAATCAACATTTCATTTCCTCATTTCTCACCAATTAATTATCCCAATTAATTAAACAATGTAATTAGGCCATTTTTCATAATTACCATTTCAACCCTTAGGTCCCATTTTCATCAATGATTCAACAATCATACTATTTTTCCATGCCAAACATGCATCTAGGTTTATTATGAATAAAACCCCGACTTTTGTAAAATTACACAAAAGCCCCAAACTTTCACAAATTTACCAAACCAAGCCCAACATCTCAAAATACCAAAATTTAAAGACAAAACCCATAGAGAGGAGTAGGTTATCCCTACCTCAAATTCGGAGTCCCAAAGGAGAAGACGACAAAACCCAACGTGCTCCAAAACCCGAGATTTTCAGATTAAAATGAAGCCCTCGACGATCAACAACTTTTTTGTAAAGGCCAAAGGTGAGTAAATCACTCCTACTAGATCAAAACCTAGAGAGAAGGTAGAGTCTAGAGTGAGAGGCTCAACAATGGTGATTTTGGAAAAGTAAGAGAGAGAAGAGAAAGTGAAAAAGTGATTTGAAAAGTCACAATTTCGGGACTTTAACCCAGGTCTCCGCTCGAGCGTAAAACACCCCGCTCGAGCGGCCACTCACAGACTTACGCTCGAGCGGCCAACCTCCCGCTCGAGCGCAGAATGCACTCGCTCAGCACTTTTGCAGAAACAGACCTACGCTCGAGCTGCCAAACCTACGCTCGAGCGTACAACACTGCACAACAAATACTGGATGGGTGTATTCCCCGCTCGAGCGCCAACACCTCCGCTCGAGCGTACAGGTCAAAATCTGGGCAACTAGTTTTGGCTTCTAAACTCAACCAACCTGAAACAAAACCACCCAACACATCCTATAACTCAAATACGAAGTAAAAGATGTAAACAAGATAATAAACAACTACCAACATCCACGGACACATGTTCGGATCACTATACAACAAGGGTAAACCCGGGATCGCTATAACCTCCCCCCCTTAAAGAATTTCGTCCCCGAAATTAAGCACAAGTTTGCAAAAACAGGTGTTCTTTCATTTTAAACAATGTTACACTTGAACATTCAACAATTCGACCCATTACCGGTTATTCCATCCCTTTAACAAGAGACATATCACAATATGTAAACAACATATGTACTCCCGACATGCATCAACATTATGCACTATCCTTCCAATTTCAACAATATATTCAACAGATATAATGTTACATTCAACTTCCATATGAGGCAAGTTCCAAAACATACTACCAATAATCAAAACATTCTCAATGTTTCACAACTTAAGACATATATAAAAGCTCTTAAGTTCAACAAAATGTAAAATTCAAATACAAAATTACATATTAATAAACAAGTCCGGATATTTCTCTCGGACTTCCAACTCACGTTCCCAAGTGGCTTCCTCCACTCCGTGATGTTTCCACAAGACTTTCACCAAAGGAATGGTCTTGCCACGCAGGACCTGATCCCGCCTATCCAAGACCCGAACCGGTCTCTCCTCATACGAGGCATCCTCATCTACCTCTAAATCGCTCCAATCCAGCACATGTGATGGATCTGGCTCATACTTCCGAAGCATACTCACATGAAACACGTCATGTACTCCGGACAACTGCGGCGGTAAGGCTAACCGATAAGCAACCTCACCTATCCTTTCAAGGATCTCAAAAGGACCAATAAACCGAGGGGATAACTTCCCACTCTTCCCAAACCTCATCAGGCCTCGCCTAGGTGATATCTTTAGAAAGACATGATCACCTACCTCAAACGCCAAAGGCCTCCTCCTACGGTCGGCATAACTCTTTTGTCGACTCTGGGCTGTAACAAGCCTCCTACGGATAAGCTCAACTTTCTCCGTCGTCTCCCTAACCAACTCCGGACCCAATAAAGGTGCATCACCCACCTCGGCCCAACAAACTGGAGACCTACACGGTCGGCCATACAAGGCCTCAAACGGTGCCATACCGATACTAGACTGAAAACTGTTGTTGTAGGCAAACTCTACCAATGGCAAGTGCCTCTCCCACGTCCCACTGAAATCCAGGACACAACCCCGAAGCATATCCTCGAGGATCTGAATAGTACGCTCGGACTGCCCATCAGTCTGAGGATGATAGGCCGTACTAAAGGTCAACTTAGTGCCCAAGGCACTCTGCAAACTCTGCCACAACCTGGCAGTAAAACGAGGATCTCTATCTGAGACGATCGTCACTGGGACCCCGTGCAACCTCACTACGTCCCGAATATACAAGTCGGCAAGATGATCTACCGAATCTCTCACGCGCATAGGAATAAAGTGCGCCGACTTAGTCAACCGGTCTACAACCACCCAAATAGCATCACTACCCCGCTGAGTCCTCGGAAGACCTACAACGAAGTCCATAGTGACATGCTCCCACTTCCACTCGGCGATAGGCAAGGGTTGCAACAAACCCGCTGGCCTCTGATGCTCGGCCTTCACCTGCTGGCAAGTAAGGCATTTCGATACGAAAACAGCCACATCTCTTTTCATACCCCGCCACCAAAACTGGCGACCCAAATCCTGATACATCTTAGTACCTCCCGGATGCACCGCAAGGCGCGAATGATGAAACTCTCGGAGTACTTCCTCTCGGCAAGACTCCGGTACAAACAAACGGTCTCGGTATCTCACACTCAGGTCGGGATACATCGTCAAACCCTTCTCAACTTTCCCACTGGAGATCTTCTCTCGGAGGGATTCTACCTCAAGGTCACCTCTCTGTGCCTCTAACACTCTAATCACAAGTGTAGGCTGCGCAACAACAGAAAACAAGGCCGCAGCCTCGACAGATTCGCCCGGTAGCAAATCAAACTCGCCCAGTGCTCCCAACATCTCCCATTCCCGGATGGCTATACAAGCTACATCACTAATGGTTTTCCTACTAAGGGCATCGGCCACAACATTGGCCTTTCCCGGATGATAATGCAACTCAAAATCATAATCCTCGATGAACTCCATCCATCTCCTCTGCCTCAGATTCAAGTCTCTCTGTGTAAACAGATACTTCAAACTCTTATGATCCGAGAATACCTCGAACCTCTCACCATAAAGGTAGTGCCTCCAGATTTTCAAGGCAAAGATCACTGCTGCTAACTCTAGGTCGTGCGTGGGGTAATTTTTCTCGTGTATTTTCAACTGACGTGAGCCGTAAGCTACCACTTTCCCCTCCTGCATCAACACACAACCCAAACCCTCTCGTGAGGCATCACAATAAACCGCATAACCCAACCCTCTCTCCGGAATAATCAACACCGGAGCGGTGGTCAATCTAACTTTCAACTCTTGGAACGACTTTTCACAAGTCTCACTCCACACAAACTTGACTCCCTTCCTAGTCAGTCTAGTCAACGGTGACGCTAACCTGGAGAAATCTTTCACAAACCGACGGTAATACCCAGCTAATCCCAGAAAACTGCGGATCTCGAACACACTCTTAGGCTGTGCCCAATCTTGCACTGCCTCAACCTTGGATGTATCAACAGACACCCCTTCTCCGGATACCACGTGGCCTAAGAATTTGACTTCCCTCAGCCAGAACTCACACTTCCAAAACTTGGCATACAGCCTATGGGCTCTAAGTAACTCAAGCACCACTCTCAAGTGTGCCTCGTGCTCCTCCTCAGAAGACGAATAGATAAGGATGTCGTCCACGAAAACAACCACAAATCGGTCTAAGAACTCCCGGAAAATCCGGTTCATCAAGTCCATAAAGACTGCCGGTGCATTGGTAAGCCCAAATGGCATCACCAGAAACTCATAATGGCCATACCGCGTACGGAATGCCGTCTTAGGAATATCTTCCTCCCTGACCCTCAACTGATGGTAACCCGATCTCAAGTCTATCTTAGAGAAACAACGGGAACCCTTCAACTGGTCAAACAAATCATCTATACGGGGCATAGGGTACTTATTTTTAACCGTAGCCCGATTCAACTTCCGGTAGTCTATACACAATCTCAAGGCACCATCTTTCTTTTTAACAAAGAGGGCCGGCGCTCCCCACGGTGAAACACTAGGGCGAACAAAGCCCTTATCGAGCAATTCCTGGAGCTGAACTTTCAACTCAACCAATTCTGCTGGAGCAAAACGGTAAGGTGCCATAGAAATCGGCGCCGTACCAGGCACTAAATCAATAGAGAACTCTATCTCTCGGTGAGGTGGCAAACTAACAAGATCTTCGGGAAAAACATTCGAATACTCACAAACCACCCTCGGCAACACAATCAGTGTCTCATCACACTTACTACTCTCAAAGCTAGCAAGTAGACCACTAAGCTCACTTCGCCCTCGCGAATCATACCCCGGTGGCAAAACACTACCAACCCGGTCTCCCAAGAAATGGAACCACTCCCCGCTCAAGGTACATAATGTAACCCTCTGGCGGTAGCAATCAATAACAGCCCGGTATGACGATAACCAGTCCATACCCAAAATAACATCAAAACCCTTCATGGGCATGACAACAAACGGAAAAGGAAGCCTATAGTCGGCGACCTCTATATCACATCCTCTAACACCCTGTTTCAGAATCAACTCACCACCCAAAGGCGATACCACACAAATAGGAGATGCTAACTGTGCTAACTCCAATTCCAAAACAGATGCAAATGCAGCAGATACAAAAGAATGAGATGCACCCGTGTCTATCAACACATTAGCAACCGAGTTGCAAAACAGAAAAGTACCTCTCACTACTGATGGAGCCGGTACTAAATCCTGCGCGGTAACAGCATACACGCGCCCCGTAGGCCCCTGGTCTACCTGCTCGCCTCTCGGAGCAAAAGACTGCTGCACAGACTGGGATGACGAAACTCCCGGATTGGCCCTCAAGGCCTGCACAGACTGAGCTGGCTGAAAACCCTGCGTCTACCTAGAACCAGACGCTCCCGAAGTGGCACTCAACTGTGGGCAAAACCTCTTCATGTGCCCAGGTTGTCCACACTGATAACAAGTCAAGAGCTGCCCCCTGCCCAAACTCTGACTCGGCGGTCTAGCTGAAGAAGAAGCAGCTTTCTGACTCCCACCCTTCTGCGGGCAAACCGAAACCTTGTGACCCAGCTGGCCACACTTGTAACAAGTGAATTCTCCCTGACTGCCTCTCCCCGAGCCTACACTAGGCACTGGAAAGGTCGATCTAGAAACTGCACCCTGAGACTGCTGAGGGTTATTACCCTTCTGTCTCCTGCCATCACTCTGACTATCCTGGCTCCTCTTGGAGCCTCTCTGACCCTCATCCTCCTCCTGCATCATAAGCTCCATATGAGCTGCAGCATCTACCAGGTGTCTATACTCTCGAATGTAAGACCCACCAATTCTCAACTTGAGGCCCCGCCTCAACTTCCGCTCAAACTCATAGCAACGGCGTTCCTCAGACGCCACCAGTTCAGGTGCAAACCTAGACAGACTGGTAAAAGTAGCCTCAAACTCGGCCACCGACAAGCCCTGCTGATTAAGCCGGCTAAACTGATCTCTCAGCTTCTCCCTTGCTACTGCAGACAAAAACCTCTCCTGAAAAGCATTTATAAACGCCTCCCAAGTACCACCAACACGAGCTTTCTCGTACTTCCACCATTGACCCGCATCTCCCTTCAGTTGAAAGGATGCCAAGGTCACTTTCAGTGCTCCGTCCTCGATGCCAAGCATCTCAAACGTCTTCGTTGTCTGTTCGAGCCATTCATCTGCCTTAAGCGGCTCTTTAGGATCCCCGATAAACTCGTCCGGATTACACCGAAAGAACTCCCTCTTCAAGAAGGAAGGCCCTGTCTCAGCTGCCTGATTCCCAGCTCTAAGAATACCTAAAGCTCCTGCTATCTCTCTGGCCAAGGCACCCATAGCCTGCTGACCTACTGGCTCGGCCACATTGGCCTGCCCAACTCCCTCCTGCACTGCCGGAATCTCACCCTGTAACGGTACTTCCTGCCTCGCAGGTCTACCACGCCTAGCACCTCTTCCTCGTCCTGACATCCTAATAAAGGCAACACAGAACGTTAGCACATTCATAAATGTGCCGAAACTAAACACTCACGTCCTAAAGCATGGACAACTGTAATTCACTCCACATAAGCACATAAACACATAAGCACTTACGAACTTCATTTCCGGATAATGATAGTCCCGAGGCGTTACTAGAGTTCCGGTTAGAAACAGCGTTGATCAAGTGCTTTTCCAACAAGACTCCCAGAAACTCAAGGATCCGATCAACATCCAAGAAATTAAATCCCATACCCACATAGTCACATAAGCATGTTATCAAATAAACACATAGCATATGGTACTACATTTAAGTCTCTATCAAGCGAGACAAACCCATTGTGATACTAATCACTTCCCACGTACCCAAAGTATTCGAACCCGGTACGCTCTGATACCAAGTTGTAACGCCCTCAAAATTATAACAATAAACCCATCAGATATGACATGCATTTACATTTAAACTAACCGCATTCCTTTCATTCACTAGAATTCCAAGACATAAGTATTACATGTTAACCTCATAACAAAATGCCCTACGGGCTTACAGCTTTCCAAGTTAACACTTGGTTACAACAAAGAGTTCTAACTCGTTTACACATTAAGCCCTTGGCTTGAAATTACATGTAATACATCAAAAGTAAAACGACAAAACTATGCCCGCCACTAGCCTCCCAGCTATGTCCTTGGAGGTGGCATGCTTCCTGCACCTGAAAATGATATTCCCATATAGGGTGAGCCACAGCCCAGTAGAAATACACTAAACCAACCATGGACAATGACTAAAACATTAGCAATTGATAGTTGGTCAACACTGATACAGTCACATAAATAACATATTTATGTCAACGACTTACAAGTCCCAATTACTTTTCATTTTCCTTTTAACAACAGATAAGCATACTAGCTCTATCATCATTTCCACAGATATGTATAAAAACTATATCTCACATTCTCAACAGATATGTATACCAACAATATCCACAGATAAGCATACAAGCTGTATCCACACTTCACAACAGATATGTGTATCAACAATATCCACAGATAAGCATACAAGCTGTATCCACACTTCACAAAGATAAGCATATGAGCTCTATCTTCACTTCTCTAGACAAGCATATGAGCTCTGTCTACGGAGTTCATCCCCTATCTCCTCCCAATACCTATCCGGTTTAGAGGTACATCCCCTATCTTCCCCTAAACCACGGAGTACATCCCCTATCTCCTCCTCTACACATAACGTATATAAACACATTGGTTCTATATACAATCACACAATACACACAATTAATGTATTCTATCAACCGTCAAGTTCCATGACACATTCCATTGATTAGTTTCCGTTTACCTAATCATCATGCATTGTCTACAACAATCTCGACTATCCTCCACCGATAGCCTAAAGCAGTTATTTCTAAAACAGAAAATAAATGCACAAATGGATATTCAATCAACATTTCATTTCCTCATTTCTCACCAATTAATTATCCCAATTAATTAAACAATGTAATTAGGCCATTTTTCATAATTACCATTTCAACCCTTAGGTCCCATTTTCATCAATGATTCAACAATCATACTATTTTTCCATGCCAAACATGCATCTAGGTTTATTATGAATAAAACCCCGACTTTTGTAAAATTACACAAAAGCCCCAAACTTTCACAAATTTACCAAACCAAGCCCAACATCTCAAAATACCAAAATTTAAAGACAAAACCCATAGAGAGGAGTAGGTTATCCCTACCTCAAATTCGGAGTCCCAAAGGAGAAGACGACAAAACCCAACGTGCTCCAAAACCCGAGATTTTCAGATTAAAATGAAGCCCTCGACGATCAACAACTTTTTTGTAAAGGCCAAAGGTGAGTAAATCACTCCTACTAGATCAAAACCTAGAGAGAAGGTAGAGTCTAGAGTGAGAGGCTCAACAATGGTGATTTTGGAAAAGTAAGAGAGAGAAGAGAAAGTGAAAAAGTGATTTGAAAAGTCACAATTTCGGGACTTTAACCCAGGTCTCCGCTCGAGCGTAAAACACCCCGCTCGAGCGGCCACTCACAGACTTACGCTCGAGCGGCCAACCTCCCGCTCGAGCGCAGAATGCACTCGCTCAGCACTTTTGCAGAAACAGACCTACGCTCGAGCTGCCAAACCTACGCTCGAGCGTACAACACTGCACAACAAATACTGGATGGGTGTATTCCCCGCTCGAGCGCCAACACCTCCGCTCGAGCGTACAGGTCAAAATCTGGGCAACTAGTTTTGGCTTCTAAACTCAACCAACCTGAAACAAAACCACCCAACACATCCTATAACTCAAATACGAAGTAAAAGATGTAAACAAGATAATAAACAACTACCAACATCTACGGACACATGTTCGGATCACTATACAACAAGGGTAAACCCGGGATCGCTATAGCCCTCATCTGCGTTCTCTCCTTAATTCCTTCCTTCGTGTTAGCAGAGCCACTTCAAAAGTTTTTTTTTCTATTTTTTTAATAAGTAAAAATGACTTCAAAATTAACAGGCTGGCAAACTTTGATCTTGACGTTAAAAGATCAAACAAAAATCAACATGGGGTAAAAGCTTCAAAGACTAGAGTATTTCTTTACAAGGGGCAACATCTACATCTCAAGACTTGCATTTCTTAACAAGAGGCAACATAAAAATCTTTGACCTAGGGATTAACAGCAACATAGCAGATAATTTTTTTTTTTTTTTTTAGATTGGAACAAATAAGTCTCTGGTGCTAAAAGACTCTGGAAATTTGTCACCTAGCTAAAAAGCAATTCAAATCCCAAACCAACAGTGTTGGGAATTATTATTTTTTTTTCAGGGTATATTAATATACCAATCATATTGGTCTATTTAATAAGCATACATGATGAGAAAATTGGTAAAGGGCTCACCAAAACAGGCTATTGAAAAGACATAGCTTCAATGGTTATCCTCCCAAAGCACTCTCCCCGAGCCTACACGAAAGAACCAAGCTTCAGCAATAAAACTTGAACTGAAACCAATATCACCGCCACAAACATGCCAGCCATTATATGGAAAGAAAAAAATTGACGAAGGATACGACCAAATGGGTATGGGGCACAAATATGACATATACAGACACACCAACATGGCAAATTTTTATTTATTATCTTTTTGAAAAAGGACATAGCATGGCAAGGACACAACAACAAATAACTATATCTTCATAAGTGACAATAATAACTATTTTGTTACTTTCAGATTACAACTACATGTATATTTTATTATATCAAAATAGTAAAAAATCATTTTCTACATTACATACTAAAAAAGAAATGTGAATAAAAAGTCTCCATTTCTGATTTAGAAAACTATATTTATACACAAATTGAAAGTTTTGGGCTTTAAAATTTCTAAAATTAAAAAGTCTAAAGGAGAAGGGATTAATAGGTAAAAATTCACATTATTTTTATTTTATCATTGGATCCAAAGTTTATTTCTTTTGAAATTGCAACATATTTCATGTGTATCTAAACAATTGATATGTGTGTTCCCTAACATCAAAAACATGTCCCATTCTAAAAAAATAAAAAGTAATACAACATATTTTTAGACAGGTTTCCAACACGTATTGGGGAGTGTTCGATGAGTGTCAATGTCGGACACACACACACCTTTTTAGAAGTGTTCATGATTCTTAGACAAAAATTGACTAGACCTCAAACAACGGATACAGGTAAGGATAAAAGTAACAAAGGCATGGAAGCTAAAACATTCTAACTCAGGGTTAATGAACACCCAAAAGCCCAACCAACAGATTGTCTCATATATGTACCTTCCTAAAAAATTTGTTTGTATAGTATAAAATCTTAATAAAAAGGACAAAGCTTCTCCAATTGAGGTATTCACTAAATACACAGAATCAGACAAAATGGTTTGGGGGTCTCTTAGAGTCCGAGGCAGTCCAACCCTTGTTGAGGCATTAGGTGAAAGCTCAATGAGAGGCCATTTTTCACATTTTAGATCATATATTCTGTTTTTTTACATCACAAATTTTTACTGTAAAATATAAGTTTTTTCTTAAAATTTGGATTATTCATAGCCTTCATTAGGGATTTTTGGACAAGGAGAATTTTTTATTCAAAATAATAATAATTTGGATATTTGGATAAGAGATATATTTTTTTATTAGGACTGTGAATGTGTTCTTTTAAGCAACGGCTTTGGACAAGGAGGATTTTTATTAGCATTTACTATTCAAGGTCCTTGAACAAGAAATATTTTGTTTTATGCCTATGGACAAGGAAGGGTTTCTTTTTATGGTGCCTTTTGAACAACAAATTTTATTAGGTTTTGGACGACAAGGTTTTTATTTTTATTTTTAGACAACTTAAAAGTTTGGGGCCTTAAGTGAGGGCCTTAATTGCCTAATGGTTGGGCCGGTTATGCTTAAAAGTGTTACAAAATTTCCAGTGAAGTCATTGGCCCTATTTGGTAGGGTTTGTTTCCAGCTTATTTCGGCTTTTAGCTTAATTTAAACTATTTTGATGTGTTTGGTTCAGCTTAACAATACAGATTATAGCTTTTTGTAAGTCAAAAATCAACTTATTCTTTGAGTGGGGGAGGAGAAGCTTAATTTATAAGTCAAAAATCAGCTTATGTTCACAGTTATAAGCTATAAGCTGTTAAGCTATAATCTATAATCACTTTCCCACAGCTCTACCAAACGGGGCCATTGTTCACTTTGAGGGTTGCCAATTTTTCTCGTCAAGAAAGTGTTGACTGCTAGATTATCCTCTTAAATCCACATTCCTCTTTTGGGTAACATATTTATTGGATCCTGTAGGTACTTGTATCACGCCTAATACGTGGCAAGCCCTACAGGTGCCACATTATTAAAGCCTTGCCCGCATGGCAAACTGACAAGGCATCACGTGGACATATCGCACGCCTAATATATAGTGAGCCCTACGGTGCGACGTCACCAATACTCCGTCTGCATGGCAAACCGTCAAGGCACCATGCAAAACTAAAACCACATGCTTAGCCTAAGCGAGAGCATGCACACAAGGCCAAGTATGAAGAGCTCGGCAACAGGCAGCACCATGGCCCCCTTGGCCCATGGTCATTCATACCTCACTTGCTCCAAGTCTAACAACAAGGTAGTCAGGCCCCGGCCTACTTGAACACGTTGGACAGGCCCTTGGCCCATTCACCTACTTTGTTGCCTGGGTCAGGAGTAGGACTCAGGCATGGGATCATCAGAGAATCTTAGTCTGGAGGCTAAAGTTAGAGGATCGTCAAGATGGTTGTCTTCTTGCAAAGTTAACTCCATCTTGATCAGGCTTGAAGAAGAAATGTTGGGGACCTTACGCTTACCGCCTGATGCACGTATGATATGTTGCTTCCAAACTGCCATTATAGCGATCCCGGATTTACCCTTGTTGTACAGTGATCCGGACATGTGTCCGTGGATGTTGGTAGTTGATTATTATCTTGTTTACATCCTTTTTACTTCGTATTTGAGTTATAGGATGTGTTGGGCAGGTTTGTTACAGGTTGGTTGAGTTTAGAAACCAAAAACTAGCTGCCCAGATTTTGACCTGTCCGCTCGAGAGGGGGTTCTGGCGCTCGAGCGGGAATTGCACCCATCCAGTATTTCCTGTGCAGTGTTGGACGCTCGAGCATGGAGTTGGCCGCTCGAGCGGGGTTGTGTGAGTGCCGCTCGAGCGGGGAGTTGGAAGCTCGAGCGGAGACCTGGTTCTGTAAAAGTTCTGGGAGTGTGTATCCGCCGCTCGAGCGGGATTGTTGACGCTCGAGCGGGAGTCTGTGAGTGACGCTCGAGCGGGGTGTTTGACGCTCGAGCATGGCGACTGGGTTTAAGTTCCGAGTTTTGACTTTTCAAATCACTTTTTCACTTTCTCATCTCTCTCCTACTTTTGCAAAAACACCATTGTTGAGCCTCTCACTCTAGAACTCTACCTTCTCTCTAGGTTTTGATCCAGTAGGAGTGATTTGCTCATCTTTGGCCTTTACAAAAAAGTTGTTGATCGTCGAGGGCTACATTTTAATATAAAAATTTCGGGATTTGGAGCACGTTGGGTTTTGTCATCTTCTCCCTTGGGGCTCCGAATTTGAGGTAGGGATATCCTACTCCTCTCTATGGATTTTGTCTTTAAATTTTGGTATTTTGAGATGTTGGGGTTGGTTTGGTAATTTTGTGAAAGTTTGGGGCTTTTGTGTTATTTTACAAAAGTTGGGGTTTTATTTATAATAAACCTAGATGCATGTTTGGTATAGAGGAATGGAATAAATGTTGAATCATTGATGAAAATGGGACCTAAGGGTTGTAATGTTAATTGTGGAAAATGACCTAATTACATTGATTGATTAATTGGGGTAATTAATTGTAAGAAATGAGGAAATGAAATGGAATTGTTGAGATTGGGAGTGCATGGGGTTAAAGGGTGTAGTTGAATTGTTTATCACACACCGAATTGAAATGTTGATTGAATATCCATTTGTGCATTTATTTTCTGTTTAGAAATAACTGCTTTGGGCTATCGGTGGAGGATAGTCGTGATTGTTGTAGACAATGCATGATGATTAGGCAAACGGAAACTAATCACTGGAATGTGTCATGAAATTTGACGGTTGATAGAATACATTAACTGTATGTATTGAGTGATTGTATATAGAACCAATGTGTTTGTATACGTTATGTGTAGAGGAGGAGATGGGGGATGTACTCCGCGATTTAGGGGAAGATGGGGGATGTACCTCTAAACCGGATAGTATTGGGAGAAGATAGGAGATGAACTCCGTAGATACAGCTCATATGCTTGTCTAGAGAAGTGAAGATAGAGCTAATATGCTTATCTTTGTGAAGTGTGGATACAGCTTATATGCTTATCTGTGAATGTGGGATATTGTTGTTATACATATCTGTTGGGAATGTGGATATAGCTTATATGCTTATCTGTGAATGTGGGATATAGTTTTTATACATATCTGTTGAGATGATGATAGAGCTAATATGCTCATCTGTTGAAAAAGGGAAAATGAAAAGTAACTTGGACTCATAAGTCGGATGACATAAAATGTGATTTATGTGGATGTATCAGTGTTAGCCATCTATCAATTGCTAATCTTTTAGTCATTGTTCATGGTTGGTTTAGTGTATTTCTACTGGGTTGTGGCTCACCCTATATGGAAATATCATTTTCAGGTACAGGTAGCATGCCACCTCCAAGGTCATAGCTTGGGAGGCTAGAGGCGAGCAGATTGTTATGGTTTTAGTTCCTTTTTGATGTATTACATGTATATTCAAGCCAAGGGCTTAATGTGTAGATGAGTTAGCACTCTTTTGTTGTAACCAAGTGTTAACTTGGAAAGCTGTAAGCCCGTAGGGCATTTTTGCTTTTGTTGTTAACATGTAATACTTTTGTAATGAAACTCTGATGAATAGAAGAATGTGGTTATTTCATTTGTCAATGAATGTCTTATTTGATGGGTTTAATGTTATTTTTTTTGAGGGCGTTACAGCCATCAAACCACAGACAGCAGTAGGGCTTATATCAACTTCTGACAGAGTTAGGAAGAACAAGCCATATGTCCAATAGGTTTCTTGGGCTCCAATGGTCCGGGAACCTATATAAAATATCATATATGCAGTAGGCAAAGACAAACAAGTCTTACACTCACACTCAGGCTTACACTTCTACTCCTACATACACATACTAAACTTATACATGAGTGTTCAAGGTCCATCACTACCAACCACTCCCTCTCCAAGCTTGCCTTAGCCTTCACTTCTCACCTCCGGTGATCTCAGGCCATTGAAGTGCCCACCATCTTCCCAGAGGTCAACGACCGACTACCTCTACCCACGCTCACCCACATATCCAAAGTTAAATTCTTTGAACATGTTTCATGTGTATCTAAACAATTGATATGTGTGTCCCCCAATGTCTGAAGCATGTCCAATTCTAAAAATATAATAACCACATGTTTAGACACATTACCAACACATATTAGGGAGTGTCTAATGAGTGTTAGTGTCCGATACAGACATAACACCTTAAAAGTGTTTATGATTCTTAGACAAAAATTCATTAGACACCAGTAACGGAAAAAGGTATCAATGGTAGGGTGGCTATATTATTCTAACTCAGTGTCTATAAACACCCAAAAGTCCAACCAACAGATTTTCTCATATACCTTCCTAAAAATTTGCTTGTATTTTATCAAATCCAATTCAAAAAGATGAAGCTTCTCCACTTTAAGTATTCACTAAACACACACAATCAGATAACGAGGATTAGGGGTCTCTTAAGAATTGGGGGTAGCCCAACCCCTAATGAGGCTTTCAACAAAATCTCAATGAGAGGCCTCTTTTAACATTTAAATTAATTCATAGCCTTTACTATTAGGGACTTTGGACAAAGAGAGTTTTCTATTCAAA
Organism: Camellia sinensis; assembly: GCF_055761805.1. Lineage (NCBI taxonomy): Eukaryota > Viridiplantae > Streptophyta > Magnoliopsida > Ericales > Theaceae > Camellia > Camellia sinensis. Next base: position 33,432,007 of record NC_138966.1, on the reverse strand, counting down.
AAAATAATAATTTAGGTCTTTTGATAGGAAATATATTTCCTTTTTCTTTTTTGGTTGTTGTTGTTGAGCATTTAGACAAATAACTTAAAAGTTTGAGGCATTTGGTGAGGGCCTTGATTGCCTAAAGGTTGGGCCAATTCGGCTTACAAGTGTTACAAAATTTCAACTGAAGTCGTTTTTCAATTTGAGGGTTGGCAGCTTTTCTCTTCAAGTCAGCGTTAAAGGCTGCAGTATTATCCTCTTAAAACCACATTCTTTTTTATGGGTAACATATTTAGACCAGACTTTGCACATCAGATATTATCTCAAGAAGAAAATTTTAGCTGATACGTGTGAATCCCATACAGCAAACTAAAATCAATGAACTGCATAGGTTTCATTGTCCATTCATCTATGTTATTTGGAGTGATTGCTTAACCTAAATGGAATCTTATGAGTGCTTCTATTATTATAAAGGGACTCATCTTTCTCATAACTTGAAGGGTTGGACCAATGAAGGAAACAATTTGTGCAGGTTTTAACAATCTCTTCTCAAAAGTTTCGATGGCTAGAAGAGTCTCCTATATAGGTTCATGGTTTTCTCTATTTAAGAATTTCATAGGAATCTTCTTTCTTTCTTTTTTCTGGTGGAGCTCTAATTTCTGTCTCATTCTCTGTGTCACTTTATAACTTTTATCTTCGGGAAAATTACTTAACATGCATCAAACCTGGCTGTAGATTCTCAAAAGCTATACTCAGCAAGTTGCAAAGGCAGAAAAAATTTTATAGTTCAATTTGTACGAGCTCAAAAGCTGTGATGTGTATTGCCACTTAAACCTTTGACAGTCTAACATCCAAATTAGATTTATAAGATTGGAACAGACTTTGATTTACCACGAGTAAAATGCAGTTAAATATGGTACCCAAATGCAACATTTAAGTAAAGAAAGAAATGTGAACAGAAAAAGATGAATGTAATAGTTATATATGTTAGGAAAAGTTGTTAGATTTATAGACCAAAAGGAAAAAAAAAAATTTGTTGGTTCCACCTTTGATATTAACCAGGAATAGCACTTTTATGAGGCTAGATTCCAATTTGTATATGAACATAGCATTCTGATTAAGAAAATAGCACAACTACCATAAACTTGTACTTAAGGAATCTCTTGTCCTTAACTTCATCAAAAATTTTCAATTAATGCAATCTTTTCTTCTGTCAACTCATAGATCACTTGTCATGCTATTAGTAAGCATGAATAAAGATAACTGAAGTGAAAAAGGCAAAGGAGTGATATTAGTTAAAAGGTAAATGAATCCTACTAAAACAAAGAAGTAGAAAGTCAAACCAAAAGAAAAGATAGAGTATAAGGGTGACACTCCTTTACTGAATTTACTTTTATAAACTATGAATCATGGAAAAAATAGAAAAATGAATAAATTAAGTAATGCTTGCAATGTGAACTGACACTATAATTCAGCGGAAGTACTTGGGAGTTCTGAACAAGAACATCAATGGACGCAAGATAAGGAGCTACATTAAGGGTTTTGTTGACAAAGTGAATGCGGTCTTGAATTTTTTTCTCTGCCACAAAGTTACGCAATTCTGTTTCAAACTTGGTCTGAGCATTCATGTCACTTCCCACTATTACCGCGTGCAATGATGGCACTTGTAGTTTCTTCTCTTGGATTAGCTGTAGACTTTCATGGAAGGAACGGAGAAATAAATCCTGACCTTTCCCACGTGAAACACCTGCAGTTATAAGGTGCCTAGTGCTTAGAAACTACAAAACCGCATAGGGATAATTATATGCATGTCTAATAGGATGCCATACTAGCAAAAGTATATAAATATTTTTGCCATTGATGCAGCCTAGTTGATGATGGACTCATGTAATGATGAATTGATATAGCTTAGTAGAGTTCTAATTTTTTGTTTTTGTATTTTTTTTGTATTTTTTTTAATACCGAATACTGCTGTGTTTCCAAGTTTTTAGGAGTTCTAAAACAATCTTAGGAATATGATTTGATGTTTTATTTGTTAACATGAGAGAAATATGAGTTCTAGACAATTTTTGCATGCTTCTAGGGTTTTATGAAGTCTGTAATTAAGCCTTGTTGGTGTAAAATGAAATTAGCCTTAGAAGATGAGAAGTATGAAGAATTTTTGAAAGAGCTACAGCTCTCTTCCCTATTGTCCTCTATGCTACCGTCTACACTCAATTTGTCACACTATGCACCATCATCAGCCATAAACTAGGTCAAGGTCAACTTTATTACCTCAAGGAAGGAAGGGAAACAAGATTGCAATGAGTGCAATAATCACGCAAGCTGAACGAGGAAAATCAAATTGATTTCCAAAGGAGGAGACACTTCTTTATACTGGGGAATTTCTATCTATGGAACAAAGTTTAAAGTGGCAACTGATACCAAAATGATTCATCATAAACCAAAGACGGGCAATCAAAAACCATAACGGGCAGACGACAATCATGATACATTGATATATAAAATGCCATCAATACTTCACAAAAAGACACTTCTTTGCTAAAGAGCTTTTCACTCAGTGGAGTCTTTTGTTCTATGGTTTTGGACTCATAGCATGGATTTATCAAGATACAGAGACACCAAGATGGTCAGTGGAACATGAGCAGAGTGATATGACACCCTATAGTTTTCATTTTCCTTCTCAAAATCGAATTCCAATTTACTTTTACTCCAAATAGAAAAGCAAAATCATCAACTTCTAAAAAAATTGGTGAGTTTATACTAAAGAGGAAGGCATGTGCGGCTATTTAAATGCCACATAAGGATTGCATCACCAAGCATATAAGGACAGATGTATAAGGCAAACCAAATTCACAGAACTGAGTTTTAAAAAGAATACTAGTTGAATTAAAGCTAATGCTAACAATCGCAACAAAATATGTCAACTTGATTAGATATGAACTCAAACCTGCTGCAACTACCATGCCTACCCAACCCAACATGAATAATAATTATTTTCAATGAAAAGTGCAACCGTTTAACTAGCAAAGAAGTGGGCATACAATATTAACTTTAAAATTCCTGTCACACTCTAATTGAGGACAAACTTATTATCTCATCAACAAGAAGAGCATACTATTGATAGCTGCAAAGAGCAGATCTTCATTCTGCACTCTAAGGGATTCTCGTACATGCTCACGAAGAACCCGTTTTGCCACGCTGTTTTCAGCTACTTCCATTAATTCTTTGCTATTCCCATGGTGCACAACATAGGTCTCAGGCATTTTAATCCTGCACGATGTAAAAGTGAAACAATGTAAAGATGATACAAGAAGCTGATTAAGCAGTAAATTGCAACATAACTACAAGTAAATTCCCACATCTCAATAGAATCAAGTGCTAGACTATATCTCCAGTGTGATCCCTTAGTCGCCATTGAATTGAGAATGTTTTTACCTTCCAACAAGCAAACTTGGCAATATTTTAAAAAGGAGTAACACATCATTATTTTTAGTGCAAATTCTCTATCAGGTAGCCAACAATTTCATCATTCAAAAATGATTAAGAATGAAACAAGGGGAATGGTTTGAGTTATAACTTTTAAGATTGCATTTTAAGGTTAAAAAACTCAGCAAGGCCAAGTTTGACTGAAATCCAATTTAAAAGCAGCTACATAAAAAAAAAAGTAAAAATCTTTAAAGGTTGCTACATGATGCGAGAAAAGAGGCAAGGAGTCATGATATGCAACTCTTATTTGACTCGTGCTTTAAGAAAACTAAACAACATAACAAAGCTTTAGAACTCAATACAGCAACGAAGGTAAAATCTTTTGAAGTGATCCTGTATAGCTGCTATCTGGATTCACATGGACTCAAATGCAACAGCTACATGAGACACCCCTTCAAGTGGACACCATTGCTTTATTGTGCTACTTGATGGAACAGATCTAATTTTGAAATAAAAACATTAGCAACTCAATAATAGCATATACATAGAAACCATAAAAGATAATTCAACAAAGTAATGTTTCAAAGATAAATTTTATTTACCTAAATGACGCCATTTGTTTTTTGCTGATTTCTTCCTTTACTGCATCAGCGGGCACTCATCTTGGACCTTTTCACCTTCTTATATTGTTTTCCTTCAACAATTGTCATCAGCCATTCTGGACTTCGAGTTACTAACATAAGATATCCCATGACCATTCCAAATACAAAGCCACATCCATAACCCATAACAACAACTTTCCAGTTAAATCTGCCTTCCCAATCTGAATTTTCATCATGTTGCAGTGTTGGTGGAGCTGGCAATGGTTGTTGTTCCTCACATTTCTTTGATAAGGGGAATCCACACAAGGCCAAGTTCCTATTGTATGAATCATTCCCAAATGTATTAAATTGGCTCCCTTGAGGAATTTGTCCCACTAGTTGGTTATCCGAAAGGTTTAGTACATCAAGAAACTTCAAACTTGTCAATTGCTAAGGAATCTCCCCAACAAGCTCGTTTGAGGAAAGGTCCAATCATTCAAGATTCATTAAATTTCCAAGTAAAATTGGGATGTGACCTTTGAGGTTGTTATGGATAAGTTAAGACCCCTAAGCGAATTAAGCCTCCCAATGGATTTCGGAATGTCTCCTTAGAATTTGTTTCTTGAAAAATCAATGATTGAGAAGACCGTTAAGATTCTTGAATATTCAACTTCATATCCTTTCATCATTACCACCACAGAATCTTGATAATAGTATTCACCCATGTATTTCAATTTCATTTCATGTTCATCCACATTCATCATAGCTTCAAATTGTTTGATATAGTTTGTTGGCAAAAGCCCAGTGAACTCATTGTAAGATATGTCGATAATTCTCAACTTGGGGAAAGGATGTTTGCCTTTGGTTTTGAAGGAACCTATGGGACCATGAAACATATTAAATCTCAAGACAAGAACCTGCAAGTTTCGAAGAGTTCCCAACCAGTGGGGGAATGTATCATTTATCTTGTTTTTTCCAAGATCTACAACTTCCAAGTGTCTACAATTGAGCAACGATCGTGGAACTTGTCCTTCAATTTGGTTGCCATTCAAGTTAAGATTCCTTAGCACGTTGCCTTTGGTAAATGCTGCAGTAAACGTGCCACGAAAGCTATTGATCCCTAAATTCAACACCGAGAGGCTATTGCTTAAGTTTTCCAAACATTGTGGAATCAACCCACTCAAATTGTTATTAGACAAATCCTGAACTCCAAGTGAACTCAGATTGCAAATCAATGTAGGCATTTCTCCGGTCAATTTATTGTTTGAGATAGAGAAAACATATGTGGTGTTAGGTGGAACAGGGAGTGGTCCTTGGAGTAAGTTGGAGTGCAGGTCAATATATTGTAGATTCTGCCATGGAAGACGCTTCAAACTTGTAAGGAAATTATGAGAAAGATTTAAATTTTGTCTGCCCAAGGCTGGCTCAATCTCAATAAATTGAACTTAAGTTATGCTCAAATTACCAACAAATTTGAGCCGAATTATTTTTCTCATCCACCCTTCAAGGACGACAATTATTTTTTCATCCACCCTTCAAACAAGCTAGACCAACATTTAAATATTGATAGCACTAAAGTATCACCAAGTAATTATTTAGTATTTAAAAAACAAAGTGGAGACAACAAAACCTATGCTCATTTCCACCATTTCAACTTCAGAAAATTATTTTTTGTCATAAAGTATTTAATGAAGATTCCTAGAACAAAGCCACATGAAAAAGGTGACAAAATCCAAATGCTAACCATAATGCGACCCCCACGAGTGACAAAAGGCATTAATGCATGTCATTCCAGTCATCATCCACTAGAACACAAACTGGGATCCCAAAATTTTGTTTAAAATTTTTTTGCCACAATTATAAAATTTTAACAGCCTATCACCCCTTTAAATCCAAGTTTTCACATGCTACAAAGTCTATAACCTTTCTTTCACCTTTTCAAAGCCAAATCATAGAAAGTAACTATATAACCTTACCTTAGGCATGTAAATTCTATGGTCTTGTGTGTGACGTTTACTTCTTCACTGGTCCCTAATCCACTCTGCTACCCAAGCTCACTAATTATTGCCACCAGGGTTTTGGGTTGCAGGAAACCAAAATTACTCTAAAATGTGGAGATTAATATCTTCATTGGATGTGTGAGCTTGTGGCCAGCGAATAAAACTACACAAATCCTTTAATCTCATTCATGGAGTAACTAATATTTTTAATGATACATACTTACCAAACTCAAACATGAATTTGCAACACCAAATTTTTTACTTATCAAACAACTTGGCATAAACTAAACAACTTGAATTTTTTTAAAAATCTAATATGTTCCTATTCATGACAACACTTGCACTAGTAAAATTTCACAAAAAAATAAATATGAGCAACCTTTTCAATCAATACTCTCCATGTCACCATTTTCATACTACAATTAATCACAAAATTCCTACTTCTATAGAACAAGTGTTAGTAAATATCTCCAGTTTGATCCCTCAATCGCCATTGAAGATGAAAAAAAAATAAAAATAGAATAGACTACAATAGCAATGAGTAAAAGCACTGCTCAAAGATTAACATGTAACATTATTTTCAATGTGAATTCTCTATCTAATAGCCAGCATTTATATTACTCAAAATGATTAAGAATGTAACAAGGGAAATGGTTTGAGTTGTAACTTGTAAGATTGCATTAAAGTTAAAAACTTGGCAAGGCCCAGTCTTCTGTGACTGAAATTCAATTTAAAAGCAACTTACATACAAAAGTGAAAATCTCCAAAAGGTTGCTAAACGATGCGAGGAAAAAAAAAACAAGAAAGAGTCGTGACATGAAACTCTTATTTAACTCAGTGCTTTAAGAAAACTAAACAACTTAACAAAGCTTTAGAATTCAATACAGCAGCAAGGGTAAAGCTTTTGAAGTGGTCTTGTATAGTTGTTATCCAGATGCTCACCCACTCAAATGTAGTAGCTAGGTGAAACACCCCTTCAAGTGGATACCATTGCTTTATTGTGCTACTTAATGGAACATACCTAATTTTGAAATAAGAACACCAATAACTCAAATATAGCATATAAGTAGAAACAATAAAAGATAATTCAACAAAGTAATGCTTCAAAGATAAATTCCAATTACCAGATAACGCCATTTGTCTTTGTTGATTTCTTCATTCACTGCATCAGTGGGCACCCTTCTTAGACCTTTTCACCTTCTTATGATGTTTTCCTTCAACAATTTTCATAAGCCATTCTGGTCTTCGAGTTACAAACATAAGATATCCCATAACCATTCCAAATAAAAATCCGCATCCATACCCCAACACTGCAACTTGCCAATTAAATCCGCTTGACTTGTCTGAATTCTCATCTTGTTGGAGTGTTGGTGGAGGTGGCAATAGCTGTAGTTCTTTACATTTCTTTGATAAAGGGAATCCACATAAGGCCAAGTTCCCACTGTATGAATCATTTCCAAATGTATTAACTGGCTCCCTTGAGGAATTGGTCCTGCTAGTTGGTTGTTTGAAAGGTTTAGTACAAGAAACATCAATCTTTTCAATTGCTAAGGAATCTCTCCAACAAACTTGTTTGAGGAAAGATTCAACAATTCAAGGTTTTTCAAATTTCCAAGTGAAGTTGGAATGTGGCCTTTGAGGTTGTTATGGGATAAGTTAAGACCCCAAAGTGAATTAAGCCTCCCAATGGATTTCAGAATCTCTCCTTGGAATTTATTTCTTGAAAAATCAATGATTGAAAAGACTGTTAGGATTCTTGAATATTCAATCTCATTTCCTTTCATCACCACCACCACAGAATCTTCGTAATATGTTTCGCCCATGTATTTAAATTTCACATGTTCATCGACATTCATCATAGCTCCAAATTGTTTGATATGATTTGTTGGCAAAAGGCCAGTGAACTCATCGCAAGATATGTCAATAATTCTCAACTTAGGAAAAGGATGTTTGCCTTTGGTCTTGGAGGTGCCTATGTGACCATGAAACCTATTAAACCTCAAGACAAGAACCTGCAATTCTGTAAGAGTTTCCAACCAGTGGGGGAATGTATCATTTATCTTGTTTTTTCCAAGATCTAGAACTTCCAAGTATTCACAATTGAGCAAAGATCGCGGAACTTGTCCTTCAATTTGGTTGCCATTCAAGTTAAGATTCCTTAGCCAATTGCCTTTGGTAAATGTTGAAGTAAAGGTGCCAAAAAAGCTATTGATCCCTAAATTTAGCACCGAGAGACTCAAGTTTCCCAAACATTGTGGAATCAAGCCACTCAAACTGTTATTAGACAAATCCAGAACTTCAAGCCACCTCAGATTGCAAATCAATGTAGGTATTTCTCCGGTCACTTTATTGTTTGAGATAGAGAAAACAAATGTGAAGTTAGGTGGAACAAGGAGTGGTCCTTGGGGTAAGTTAGAGTGCAGGTCAATAAACCGTAGATTCTTCCTTGGAAGACGCTCTAAACTTGTAAGGAAATTATGAGAAAGATTTAAATTTTGCAATGAATCTCTCCCCACATTGAATAACCATTTTGGAACTTCACCATGAATTTTGTTGTTTGAAAGGTCTAGAGAACGCAATCCGGCTTGTTCTCTCAAGAAGTTTGGGAATTCGCTCAAGTTGCAAGAAGCTAATCCTATAGTGTCAAAGTTGGTCAAGGCAGAGTTGACACTATTGTTGATGCTCAATGAGAGACCATTATATGAGAGATCAAGATAGATCAGATATTTAAGCTTTAAAAGCTTATCTAGATTCATTACACTGCTTAAGTTATTTGATGAAAGCAGCAAGTCTGTTAGGTTCTGGAGTTCATAAAATAATCTTGGAATTGGTACCTGTAGCTTATTGTTATTCAATTCTATCTCAACCAGTGAAGGCAGAGCAAACAACGAAGATGGTATTGTCCCATTGAGTGAGTTATAACTCAAATAGAGAGAAGTTAGTTGGCTCATGTTGCCAAGGGAATCCGGTATTTGACTGTTCAAATTGTTTTCGGAAAGACCCAAGTAAGTAAGTTGGCTCATGTTGTCAAGGGAATCCGGTATTTGACCATTCAAATTGTTTGCGGAAAGACCCAAGTTAGTAAGTTGGCTCATGTTGCCAAGGGAATCCGGTATTTGTCTGTTCAAATTGTTTCCGGAAAGACCCAAGTAAGTAAACTTTGCAAGGTTTGAAATTGATGAGGGGATTTGACCGCGGAAACAGTTTTGCCCGAAGTCTAGAATGATGATTTGTGTAAGGTTCCAAAGAGAAGTTGGAATGGAACTCGAAAAGTTGCAACCAACAAGGCCCAAACCATTCAAGGCTTTAAGATTGCTGATTGATTCAGGCAATCGGCTAGAAAAACTTATGAAGGAGAGATCAAGAAACTGAAGGGAACTAGTCACATTGAAGTTTGGAAGTTTACCTGTGAGTTCCGAATTATGCCATAAATCGAGCTCTCGTAGGTTTGGAAAGTGAAAAATGTTTTCTGAGAATTTCCAACGCAGTTGACAATCTTCAAGACTGAGCGATGTCAAAGAAGATAGATTTAGCAAAGCATGAGGTAAAGGTGAAGAGATATTCAACGAATCAAGGTGTAGTTCTCTTAATTGGGTTAGGTTTTGAAGGAGCATATAGAAAGTGTGTTGTTCAAGTCTCACCGGGGAAGAAAAAAAATAATTCAAATAAGAGAGATCAAGGGAAATCAATTTGGATAGATGGCAGATTTTTGAAGGAATTCGACCAGTAAAATTAGAGGAAGAGAGGTTGAGATGGGTCAAACTTGGAAAGGAGCCAAAATCAGGTGAAATTGTAGAGAAATTGAAGTCATTGAAGGCAAGATTGAGGGTTTGGAGGTGTCGAAGGTGGAAGAGGGAGCTGTTGGGTTGGATGGTGCCCTGAAGGTGGCTGCAACTGAGGTCAAGTCCAATCACATGACCATTCGACCAGTCGCACGTGACCCCCTCCCACGAGCACCGATCACTGCTCTCATTCCAGAACACCATTTTAGAATGAGAATCAGATCCACAACGTAGAGAAGAGGCATTAGCAGTTATGGTAAATGTTGTTTTAAATTGGAGAAGTGAAAATCTCTGGTCCTCAAGGCAGGTATGGCGTGCAGAAGAAGAAGACAAGAGAAATAACAGAAGAAATTGATGAAGAAGAAACATAAGCCAACTCATTTTGTTTTCTTATAGGTAGGAGGATTCAGAGAGAGAGAGAGAGAGAGATATGAAAAACAGAGGAGAGTAAGAAAGATAGTAGTTTGATGATGGAGAAGGAAAATGCATTACTCATTCTTATACACACCAAGTCTTTTTATGGTGGTGGAGCAGCCCAGCCCAGCCCGTCAAGCACGTCAACTTTCTATGGTGGTGGAGCAGCCCAACCCAGCCCGTCAAGTACGGCAACTATGTAATTTTATCCATCAGCCATTATGACTTCCAGGTTGCCAACAATGATTTTTGTCTTTAATTCTAATGAAAAATTATGTTGATAATTCCTACATTTGGTCCATTATAGCATTTTAATTTGAATAATTTCAATTAATTTTATTTTGAATTCTTAATTTTAAATTTTATATTAATTTAATCCAATTGATAACACTGATTATGGTTGTTGAAAAGAAAACAAAAATTATTGAGTTAGTTGAGAATTGAATCAAATAAGTTTACAATTTTTTAGTTATAAAAGATGAAACATGTTCATGTGTACAATTTTTACAAAAAAAAAAAAAAAAAAAAAGGTTATAAACAATTAAACTAAATTGAGATAAAATCATAAATTAATGTTAAAATTGAGTCAATTAAAATTATAAAAACAAAAATAACACAAGAGTAAAAATATAAAGAGTGCGAATATAAATTTCCTTAAATCAATCAAAAGTTGGTAATGCCTTGACTATTTATAATGTAAGTAACAAAACATTTTGGGACTGGTTCGCTTCTCTAGCCCAGCCCGTCAAGCACGGCAACTCTGTAATTTTATCTACCAGCCATCTTGACTTCCAGGTTGGCAATAGTGATTTTTGTCTTTAATTCTAATAAAAAAATTATGTTGATAATTCCGACATTTGGTCCATTATGTCATTTTAATTTGAATAATTTCAATTAATTCTATTTTGAATTCTTAATTTTAAATTTTATATTAATTTAGTCCAATTAATAACACTGATCTTTCTGAGTTAGTTGAGAATTGAATTGAATAAGTTTACAATTTTTTAGCTATATGTTCATGTGTAAATTTTTCACAAAAAAAAAAAACAACTAAAAGTTATAATCAATTAAACTAAATTGAGATAAAATCATAAATTAATGTTAAAATTGAGTCAATTAAAATTATAAAAACGAAAATAATACAAGAGTAAAAATATAAAGAGTGCGAATATAAATTTCCTTAAATCAATCAAAAGTTGGTAATGCCTTGACTATTTATAAAACAAGTAATAAAACATTTTGGGACTGGTTTGCTTCTCTAGCCCAGCCTGTCAAGCATGGCATCGATGTAATTTTAGAATCAAGATTCTCCCCTTGCACTTCCTCCTTACAGGGCCTTTAAGCCCACTTTTAGGCCCAATTTTGATAATCCGAACCGTTCATATTTTAAGATTTATTCAGTATATCATACCTGTAAAAAATCAAGTTGATCGGATATTAGAAAGCATGTGTTCGGAAAACTGTTTATTAAATTCTTTAAAAAAATAGTTTTTTGTTCAATTTTTTTGAACACATGCTTTCTGATATCCGATCAACTTGAATTTTTACAGGTATGATATACTGAACAAATCTTAAAATATGAATAGTTCGAATTATCAAAATTGGGCCTAAAAATGGGCCCGAGGCCCTACAAGGAGGAAGTGCAAGGAGGGAGTGCAAGGGGAGGATCTTGACTCGTAATTTTATCCACCAGCCATCATGACTTCCAGGTCGGCAACAGTGATTTTTGTCTTTAATTCTAATGAAAAATTGTGTTGATAATTCCTACATTTGGTCCATTATGTCATTTTAATTTGAATAATTTCAATTAATTCTATTTTTAATTTTAATTTTTAATTTTATATTAATTTAGTTCAATTAATAACACTGATTATGGTTGTTGAAAGAAAAAATATTACTGAGTTAGTTGAGAATTGAATTGAATAAGTTTACAGTTTTGTAGCTATAAAAGATGAAACATGTTCATGCGTACATTTTTCACACAAAAAAAAAAAAAAAAAAAAAACTAAAAGTTATAAACAATTAAACTAAATTGAGATAAAATCATAAATTAATGTTAAAACTGAGTCAATTAAAATTATAAAAACAAAAATAACACAAGAGTAAAAATATAAAGAGTGCAAATATAAATTTTCTTAAATCAATCAAAAGTTGGTAATGCCTTGACTATTTATAAAGTAAGTAATAAAACATTTTGGGACTGGTTTGCTTCTCTAGCCCAGCCCATCAAGCACGGCAACTATGTAGTTTTATCCACTAGCTATCTTGACTTCCAGGTTGGCAACAGTGATTTTTGTCTTTAATTCTAATAAAAAAATTATGTTGATAATTCCTACATTTGGTCCATTATGTCATTTTAATTTGATTATTTCAATTAATTCTATTTTGAATTCTTAATTTTAAATTTTACATTAATTTAGTCCAATTAATAACACTGATCTTTCTGAGTTAGTTGAGAATTGAATTGAATAAGTTTACAATTTTTTAGCTATATGTTCATGTGTACATTTTTCACAAAAAAAAAAAAAAAACACTAAAAGTTATAATCAATTAAACTAAATTGAGATAAAATCATAAATTAATGTTAAAATTGAGTCAATTAAAATTATAAAAACAAAAATAACACAAGAGTAAAAACATAAAGAGAGCGAATATAAATTTCCTTAAATCAATCAAAAGTTGGTAATGCCTTGGCTATTTATAAAGCAAGTAATAAAACATTTTGGAACTGGTTTGCTTTTAATTGAACAAAAGCATAACGTAAGATTCATTATTATTTTTTTGTTGTCTCATAGTTTAAAATATATATGAATTTTTTAGGGTATTATTTTCACAATATCTTTAATGGAATATTTAAAAAAAATAGACTTTTTAAATTGTTTACTAAATATATTTTTCATAGTACAAGGCAACAGAAAATGATGAATCCTATGATATAGTTATTTTCATCAAATTGTTGAGTATGATTTTGTTTGATGTAGTTTATTCAATTTTTGCAATTAAGAAATATATATTTTTTAAGTAAATTAAAATTGTTTATGCAATTGTTGTTCATATTTTAATAAGTATGGTATAATTGGAATAAAAGATATTATTAAGGAAAAAGTAAACTTTTTCAGAATAAATTAAAATAAATAAGACTTAATTGTCTACATTGAAAATGACTCATTAATATAAAATAAGATTTATTGATAATTTTTTTTAATTTATTTTTTAACAAATTGCGTTGCTCTAGTTCTCTTTGATAATTTGTAGATGTGGGAGATTTCTAAGGAATGTGATTGGAAATAAGCAAAAATTATTCTGGAGGACTAACATATATTTTATGTGGTTTGTCCTTCTAAGTGTACAAGGCCATATTATTAATTTTTCATAAATTTTCTCTTACATTTGAAGCAAACTAGTTATGTGTCTCATTGTTATAAGATCAGCACACAATCAAAAATTATTTAGTAAGTTTAGAATATAGCGTGTCCATGTGCCGTCCAATAATATTCGATAATTTCTCCACTATTTCCTTATTTTGAAGTCATGTATTCATTTAGCCCATGCTATTCGCCGTGCACACGGCCAATGTGAAATTCCCACAAAACAAAATAATTCCTCTCGCATAACCACCTAGTAGAATGGATCCACTAGATAACTTGGAAATCAGGAAATACCTTGATGTTAATATAGATTGATACATGCGAAACAGAATAATTCCTCCCACATAACCACCTGGATTATGTATAGTATTTTTATTTTTATTTTTATCAAATCGTTCTGTTTGATATAGTTTTAATAATATTTACAACTAAAGAATATATAATTGGAGTAAATTAAAATTAATTATACAATTGCTATTCATATTTATATAAGAATGGTAAATTTGTAATGAAATATATTATTAAGGAGACGTGAACTTGTTTGAGAATAAATTAGGAAAAATAAGACTTAATTGTTCACATTAAAATTTGGTAGTACTCACTAATAATATTGAAATAGTGGTTTGAATCATACAATTCGAAATATGATTCGTATAATTCTATATGAGTTTTACATAGGGTAATACAAATTGCAGCTAAGAATAAGAAATTTGTTGGAATCGTGCAATTCAATAATGGAATCGTAGAATCGGAATGAATTCAATTCGAATTATTTTCATTTTTGACTTCCTTTGTATTTTGTGCCTAATTGACCATAATTATAGTAATGTCTTATATTCTCATGTCATGTTAGTAATTTTTGTTTGATTATTGACAACGAAATAAAATTGATTAAAATTAAATAATTTAAATATAAAATTAATATTATTAAGAAAATCGAAATTAAATTGAATTTTAAGTAATAGCGCGAAAGACAAAATAATATTTTTTTTATTCCAGAAAATAAATGAGCATTTTGTATGTGTGTCATAGTTATCTTGTCCAACTTGTAATTATGAAAAGTTTTTACTTTTGCTATTGTAGTTTTAAATTGAATAATTTAATGCCTACACTTTAAATTTAGTTTCTTAATTTAGTTTTTCCATCTAAAATTTTGTTATTTTTTTTTATGTGTACATCTTAGTAAGATGATAAATGTTTTAAAATCGTTAACTTTAACTTTTTACTTAAATGAAAAAACTGAATTAAACTTAAATTTAAAATGTAATGATCAAATTATTGAGTTTAATAAGTCTCTGGGTTAATTTTTGATATAATCCTATGTCTTTGGTTGTAGCAGAGGGGTTAAAGCTGTGATCAGCCCATGGAGGAATGGAATGATCAAAGTCATCATCGCTGATTGGGTTAAAAGTCAGTTTTTTAATTTTTTAACTTTTTTGATTCACATTAAATTTTTATTTTTTAACACATTTTTTTTAAAAAAAATAAAAAAATTAACTTTTAACCAACTTGTAAAATAGAATATGAGCAACCCACTTTCTATTTGCTTCTTCCCCCTTTCCCCCTCCATCGGGATAGATTCTTACAAACAATAATAAATAATTTGGGGGAATTAACAAATCAGTTGAAAGTTGGGGAAAAAAAAATCAAATTAATATTAAAGTTTAAAATTTTAAATTATTAAATTCATAAATTTTTCTAAGTGTTTTAATTATTTTTTAAAAGTTTCCTTGTTTTGTAATTTCTCCTAAAATTTTAAGTGCACATCATTTGATCACAATTTGAAATACAAAAATTTCACATCCAGTGAGAAACTTATTAAATGTGTGGGTTTCATTTCAACAATGATACATAACGCTAAAATGGTAACTTTAATAGGAGTTCTAATGAGGTGGAAGAGAGAGAGAGAGGGTAGAGAGAGATATAGAGAGGAGTGTGGGTCCTCTCTTCACATGGGCACTCTCTACATCATTAGAGCTGCATTAGAGCTCTCAAATTAGAGTTTCCAAACATTATTCGTTTCATTTTATATGGAGTTCAATATTTTATTTTAAAGTCTATTAATCATTTACATTAGTTTCAATTACTTTAACATTACTTAAAAAGAGATTAAGATAATTATATCAAACTTATGAAATTTATTATAATTTTATTAAATCTTAGAAGATGTAAGTGTAGTTTACATTTGCATTTAAATAATATGTAGTCTTCTTCTTAGTTAGTGGTACCAGATGACTATACATAACACTGCCCCTAACATCATAAAGAGTAAAGGTACTTGTACAAAAATATAATACAAAAATGTGTAGAGGAAAAAAATTAAATTTTTCTCAAGTTTAAAATCTGAACTTAATCATCATGTTATGATTTATTGGGTCTATTAAAGGTTCTGTCTCGATAATTTGAATTGTTTATTTTTTAGAGCGTTGTATGTATATCATTCATAGAAAAATTATGTCTATTTGATAAATCGTAACATTTTATTTTATCACATTTGTCTCTGAAAAAATAAACGACAAATATATTCTTGAAAATAGACCATTCAATTTTTTTTAAAAAAACACGATAAAATAAAATTATTATCATTATCAAATCAACCTAGTTTTTTTCAAAGTTACTACACGTAGAGAACCCTATAAAATTAACATTTGGTGGATTTCACAACCTTAATATGGTGCTCAAAGTTAGATTTTGAACTCAAAAGAATTTATATTAAAAATAAATAATATATATATATACATGTGCACAAATTTATTTTGAATAATCCTTACCATAATTAGAATGAATTAAAATTACACTTTAAATTTTCTATGAATATTTTTGTTTTCTTATTTTGTTTTTGTGCAAATACCTTCACAGTAAAAAAAATACCAATCATAACACCACAAGAAATTACACTTTTGCCAATCAAATTTGGCGACTAAAAAAAATTTAGTCACCAAAAGTTATGAAATTGGCGACCAAAAATTATATTAATCGGCAAAAGTACAAGATTTAGTTACTAATTTTTTTTAGTTGGGGTATATTTGGTTGAATAATTTTAGTTACTCATACAAAATTTGATCTAGAAAGTAGAGTTTAGAGCATATATTTGAAGTTAGTATTTTATCAGTTATAGTAAAAATGAATCTTATCCATATATTTTCATTTGAGATAAATTTTGGAATAATTTTTTTTAATATGTGGCAAAATAAAAGACATTTATATTCAAGAGGTAATCATTCTATTTGTTTTCCATTTCCAGAATTCACCCTTCAGAAAATTTTACTTTTTTATTTTTCGTATTTTTTTATTTTCATTGAATTTTTTTAATATTTTAAGCATTTTTTTTTTAATTTTTAGAAACACCTAACATAAATACACTTAAAAAGTATAATATTTGTTTAAAAAAATCTTTAAAAAATTCACTAAATACCAAAAATACAAAAAAAAAATGAAAATTTAGTACATTTTTCATGTTTTTGTCTATTTATTAATTTTTAAAAATATTTTTTCACAAATCTGAATCTCATCACAAGTCAGTTAACTAATACATCCATAAACATCAACGAAAATAATTCTATGAACCCAATTATTCTCATTGATATTTTTGAATGTATCAATTAACCAACTTATCTAAGATAGCATTAAAGTCATGAGAATTATAACATTACACCATCGAAGTCGTTGGTGGTTGTCTTGGAGCAAAAAAGTATCGCCTTCTTAAATATAAATATCTTTTATTTTGCCACATGTTTAAAAAAAAATTATTCAAAAATGAATTGAGTTCAGTTTGTCTATAGTTATAGATCAAGATTAGATTATCTAGTCTGACTAGGGGCTTACTTTTGGGCTTCACTAAGATTATTTAAACCGTTTATATTTTTGAATTCATCGAGCACATCATCCATGTAAAAAAATCAAGTCGATCGGATTATGACAACCACGTGTTCGACGAACCTTAAAATGTGAACAATTCAGATTATCAAAGTGAAGCCCAAAAATGGGCCCACTAATTGGAGACAACCCAGACCCAAATGAATTTGTATAGTGTAGTATTCAAGTGTAGAATAAATTTGAATCTCAAAATAATAATTTTAAATAATTTGTGAGTAATTAAGTCTGAATTTGTAATATTACTGTATCAAAAATTAGAGTAAGGACCTACCGACCCCATATTGCATAATTTCTTTTCAAGTGAATCTATAAATTCAAGGAAATAAAAAGAGTAAAAAATTATTCAATTTTTTTTTATTTATCAAATGTCAAGATTTATTCAAAATATAAAAGGTCTATAAATTTTTTTAAATTATACATTATTGATTTAATATTCTGGACGCTTTCTTTTGAGAAATGCTAGACTCATGGGTGAAGTTAAGGAAGGCCTAGAGGGGCACATGCCCCCTAACTCTTCAAACTATATAAAACCACTTTGCTGGTTATAGTTTTCCAAAAATACTTTTCAAAAAATTTTATTTTCTTATTTTTCGTATTTGTTTTTGTTCTTATTGAATTTTTTTAATATTTTAAGCATTTTTTTTTAAAATTTTTAGACATACCTAACATAAATATATCTAAAAAGTAAAAAAAAAAATTGTGAAAAAACCTTTTAAAAATTCACTAAATACAAAAAATACAAAAAATATATATATGAAATTTCAGTACATTTTTTGTATTTTTATGTATTTATTAATTTTTTAAAATATTTTTTCACAAATTTTTTACTTTTTAGATACATCTAAGTAACGTGCATCTAAAACAGTAAAAAAAAATGTTTAAAATATTAAAAATATTCACTAAAAAAAAAACACACAAAAAGCAAAAAATTCAATTTTCAAAGAACTTAATCCAAAAAACTCAAACCAAACATACTGATGGTTTTAAAAATGTTATTTACTTTACCCCTTTAAAATTATATATATACCTCTCTAAATTTCTTCATAGTTCATCTATTTTATCATTTTCAATTCATATTTAACTCTTTAGTTGCTTCACAAGGAACCATTTATTAAATGTATTGTATTTACCATTTTACATTTTTTCCCATACATTTATGGCAAAATTCTCTAAACTAATAGTGTAATTTGTCCTATAAAAAGACTTAACAAAGTGGTTGAAAATTTTAGTTACCCACAAAATTTAACATAGAAAATAGAGGGTAAGGCATAGATTTAAAGTTAGTATTTTATTAGCCATAATGAAAAATGAATCTTATCTATATTTTCTAATTCCAGATAAATTTTTGAATAAATTTCTTTTAAGATATGACATATTAAAGATATTTTTATAGAAAAGGGTGACAACTTTTCCTCCAAGATAACGATCCCCGACTTGGAGTCAGTCAATTACCAAACCCACAAGTTAGCCAACTGATGTTGATTATCAACCTCATCGAGTCAGTCAAATACCAACCCCACAAGTCAGTCAACTAATGTTGATTATCAGCCTCATCAACAAATTAGAGTGAGCACCTACCAATCCCACATTGAATTATTTTTTTTTCAAGGTGGGACTATAAATTCAAAAGAAAAAAATGATTAGAAAACCATTTAGAATTTTCTATCAAAGATTAAGATTTATTCAAATCATAAGGTCACAAAAAAAAAATTCATTATGCATTATTGATATAATATTCTGAACATTATTTTTTAGAAGGAAATCTAACATCCTACAATATTGTAAGTCAAACTAGTTACTCACATAAAATTTAATCCAGAAAGTAGAGTTTAGAGCATAGATTTGAATTTAGTATTGTACCAGTCTGGGTAAAAATGAATATTATACATATATGTTCATTCGAGACAAATTTTTGAATAAATTTTTTTTGTTGGCAAAATAAAATATATTTATATTCAAGAAGGTGATACTTTTTTCCTCGAAAACAATTACCAAAGACTTGGAAGATGCATTGTTATAATTTTCATGACTTTAAAACTATAATAGACAAGTCAATCAATTATTCTCGTTGATGTTTATGGATGCATCAGGTGACTGACTTGTCTAAGATAACTTTAAAGTCATCACAAGTCAGTCAATTGATTTGTCTATAAACATTAACGAGAATAATTCTATGAACCCACTTATTCTTGTTGATGTTTTTGAATGTATCAGTTAATTGACTTGTCTAAGATAGCATTAAAATCATGAAAATTATAGTATTACACCTTCCAAGTCGTCGGTGGTTGTCTTGGAGGAAAAAGTTTTACCTTCTTGAATATAAATATCTTCTATTTTGCCACATATTAAAAAAAAGAAAAAAAAAAGTATTCAAAAATGAAGTGAGTTGACTTTGTCTATAGTTATAGATCAAGATTGGATTATCTAGTTTAACTAGTGGGATTACCTTTGTGCTTCACTTCAATTATTTAAACCGTTTATATTTTTGAGTTTGCCGAACACATTATTCATGTAAATAATCAAGTCGATCAGATTATGGCAATTATGTGTTCGACAAATCTTAAAATGTGAACGATTTAGATTATAGAAGTGGATCCCAAATGTGGGCCCACTAACTAGAGACAACTTAGACCCAAATGAATTTGTATAGTGTAAGATTTATGTGTAGAATAAATCTGAATCTCAAAATGATAATTCTAAATAATTTATAAATAATTAAGCCTAAATTTGTAATATTACTGCATCAACAAATTAGAGTAAGGACCTACCGACCCCACGTTGCATAATTTCTTTCCAAGTGGGTCTATAAATTGGAGGAAAAAAAATAAGTAGAAAATTATTCAAAATTTTTTTTTTTAATCAAATGGTAAAATTTATTCAAACTATAAAAGGTCGATAAAAAGGCAAATTACATATACCTCCTTCGAGGTTTAGCAAAATTACAGATACTCCCTTGAGGTTTGAGAAATTACAGATACCCCCTGAGATTTATATTTTCATAACAAATTGCTCCCTGAGGTTTATATTTTCATAGCAATTTGCTTCCTAATTTGTTATGCAAATAGTACCTTCAGGGGGGTATCTGTAATTTCTCAAACCTCAGGAGAGTATCTATAATTATACTAAATCTCGAGGGGTATATGTAATTTGCCCAAAAATTTTAATTATACATTGTTGATCCAATATTCAAAACACTTTCTTTCGAGAAATGCTAGACGCACAGGATGGTGGATCTTGTAGCAGTACCATCGAATGCAAGTTCCATTTGCACTATAGAAGGGGCAAATTGCGAATTGAACGCAATGATTTTAATTGACTTGATTTTAATTTAGATTTTAAATTTATAATTTTGTTTGAATTTGGTCCAATTCATTATAATTTATAACATTTTTTCTTATAAAAAATAAGCAATATTTTTAAGTGTAAAATTATGAACTTAACTTAATTCAGTGAGTTAATTTCAACAAATTTAGTGATATTTTTCGTCAAAAACATTAACAACATTATCAATTAGATCAAATTGACAAAAAATTAAAAATTAAAAATCAAAATTAAATCAATTAAAAATTTAAAAACCAAAATAATACAAGCAAAAAAAATATAGAGACTACAAATTAATTGAATAATTTTAATTACCCGCAAAATTTAATATAAAAAAAAATAAAAGATAAAACACATATTTAAATTAGTACTCTATCAGTCATAATGAAAATCAATCTTATCTATAAATTTAGATAAATTTTTGAATTATTTTTTTTTAATATATGACAAAATTAAAGATATTTTTATAAGAAAATGTGACAATTTTTTTTCCAAGATAACGACCACATGGTGCATGACAATAATTCTCACGACTTTAATTTAAGTCACAAGTCAGTCAACTAGTACATCAACCTCAAAATTCCCACGACTTTAATGCATCAACTCGTAAACGACCTAGCGTGACCACCTACCAACCCCAGTAAGGATCCTCCGTCATGTCCTATAGTGTACCAAAACGATGTCGTTTTGGAGCAAAATTTACAAACTAAAAAAAAAAAAAACGAGAAACAAAGAGTAGAAGAAACTGAATGGCCTTACAATCACACCGACACCCCTCTCCGGCGATCTTGCCATTCCAAACCCATTTCCACCCCCTCCCTCCATACATCCACCGGCAAGCCACCACCTCGCCTCCGCAACCCACCTCTGCTCACCCTTATCCGCAGTCCACCTCCACGAACTCATCAACCCTTCCCTCATTCCTCTTCCGTTCTTTCTTTTTTCTTTTTCTTTTATTCTCCATCGTCTTAGATCATTCAACCTCTATAGACTCAGATCGCAAGAACCCAACCCATCACTACCTCTCCACCCACCAAATCCAAACCCATATTCAAAACCCGAAAACAGAGACCCATCATTTTTTCAACAAGTCCAATTCGAAGAAGACTCGCAAATGTTAGGTCTACATTTGCACACTTCTGATAACCCTTAGAATGGATACTATTTCAGAAAGAGTCCAACAAATAAGGTTATATTCACTGTGTATTTGATGAGTGAAGTACTGGAATATAATTATAATTAACAAAAAAAGGTTTGAGGGTCGAAGATTTGAAGTTTGAAAAAGATTTCTGGAGTCAATAATGGTTAAAATCTATGAAAATGGGGTGGGAAAGAGTGAGGGTTTTGGTTTCAAAGTGGGATTTGTACACACAGTGATGCTTTGAAAGATTTTGAAAAGAAATAGTGTTTGTGAGCTCCTCCTTCCTAGCCACTGCCACCGCAACCAACCTCCTCAATCGGAAGAGAAAGAAGAACAACAGGGTGGAGGATGAGTGGGTTTGCGACAGTGGTGCTGTGGGGGTCTGAGAGTGGCGTCGAAGAGTAGGGGTCGCGGTGGTGTTAGTCGCCGGAGAGTGTGAAGAAGAGTGTGCCTCAATTTCTTCTCCTCTCTCTGATTTTTTTTTTTTTTTTTTGTAAATTTTATCCCAAAACGACGTCGTTTTGGTACCTTACAAAATTTCACAAGAAACCATGATAGAGGTTCCGGATTCAATGACCACCGACTTGGAGTCGGTCAATTGCCAACCCCACAAGTCAGTCAACCTATCAACCACACAAGTCAGTCAATTAAGGAAATGCAAGTTCCAGTTGTAATGAATAATACTTGGGACCCTTTTTTGGGGTCACCCCCTTACCCCTTTGTTATGTGGCGGGTGGTGATAGGGGGAGCAGAAAAAAAAAAGAAAAAGAAAAAGAAAAGGTAACCAATGAGAGAGAGAGGGGGTCAAAGGGGGTAGGAGGAAAAGGGGGATGAATCATTGTTGCAGTTGTAATATAGAAGGGGGCAAATTGCGACTTGGACTCAATAATTTTGATTGACTTGAATTTACTTTGGATTTTGAATTTATGATTTTGTTTGAATTTGGCCCAATTGATTATAATTTATAATATTTTTTTTTATAAAAAATACGTAATATTTTTAAGAGTAAAATTATGAACTTATGAACTTAACTTAATTCAGTGAGTTAATTTCAATCAATTCAGTGATCATTTTTTGTCAAAAATATTAACGACATTATCAATTAGATCAAATTGACAAAAAAATAAAAATTGAATGTCAAAATTAAACTAATTAAAAATATAGAAACCAAAATGACAATAGCATAAAAATATAGAGATTGTTAATATTATTTGTCATATAAAAAGACATGACAAATTGTTTGAATAATTTTAATTACCCACAAAATTTAATATAAAATATAGAGGGTAGGACATAGATTTAAAATTAGTATTTTATCAGTCATAATAAAAATCAATCTTATCTATAAATTTTTGAACAATTTTATTTTAATATATGAAAAATTGAAGATATTTTTATAAAAAAAATGTGACAACTTTTCTTCGAAGATAACAACCACTGACTTTGATAGTGCACGACAATAGTTCTCTTTACTGATGCATCAACCTCGTCAACAAACTGGAGTGAGCGCCTACCAACCCGACATTAAATTATTTCTTTCCAAGTGTGGGTTTATAAATTTAGAAATTCAGAAAAAAAAAAAAAAAGGAAGAAGAAAATCATTCAAAATTTAAATCATAACGTCTAAAAAAAATTCATAATGTTCTAATATTCTGAACACTTGTTTGAGATCGACATCTATCATGTTATAACATTCTAAGTCAAACTGAATCTTGGTTGAATAATTTTTGTTACTCACACAAAATTTGATCTAGAAAGTAGAGTTTAGAGCACATGTTTGAAGTTAGTATTTTATCAGTTATAGTAAAAATGAATCTTATCCATATATCTTCATTTGAGATAAATTTTTGAATAATTTTTTTTAATATGAGGCAAAATAAAAGATATTTATATTCAAGAAGGTAATCATTCTATTTGTTTTCCATTTCCAGAATTCACCTTTCAGAAAATTCTATTTTTTTGTTTTTTGTATTTTTTTATTTTCACTGAATTTTTTTTAATATTTTAAGCATTTTTTTTTAATTTTTAGATACACCTAACAAAAATACAATTAAAAAGTATAATATTTGTAAAAAAAAACTTTAAAAAATTCACTAAATACCAAAAATACAAAAAAAAAAATGAAAATTTAGTACATTTTTCATGTTTTTGTGTATTTATTAATTTTTTAAAATATTTTTTCACAAATCTGAATCTCATCACAAGTCAGTTAACTAACACATCCATAAACATCAACAAAAATAATTCTATGAACCCAATTATTCTCATTGATGTTTTTGAATGTATCAATTAACCAACTTATCTAAGATAGCATTAAAGTCATGATAATTATAACATTACACCATCGAAGTCGTTGGTGGTTGTCTTGGAGGAAAAAAGTATCGCCTTCTTGAATATAAATATCTTTTATTTCGCCACATGTTTAAAAAAAAATTATTCAAAAATGAATTGAGTTCAGTTTGTCTATAGTTATAAATCAATATTGGATTATCTAATTATTTAAACCGTTTATATTTTTGAATTCGTCGAGCACATCATCCATGTAAAAAAATCAAGTCGATCGGATTGTGACAACCTCGTGCTCGCGAACCTTAAAATGTAAACAATTCAAATTATCAAAGTGAAGCCCAAATATGGGCCCACTAACTGGAGACAACCTAGACCCAAATGAATTTGTATAGTGTAGTATTCATGTGTAGAATAAATTTGAATCTCAAAATAATAATTTTAAATAATTTGTGAGTAATTAGGTCTGAATTTGTAATATTACTGTATCAAAAATTAGAGTAAGGACCTACCGACCCCATATTGCATAATTTCTTTTCAAGTGAATCTATAAATTCAAGTATAGCGATCCCAGTTTTTCCCCATTTGGTTGTTGTATTCCAGACTTAGGTTCCGTGGTGTTGGTTGTTGTACATATCTTATTTTCGTCCTTCAATTCCTTATGTTCGAGGTTTAGGATGTGTTGGGCAGGTTTGTAACAGGTTGGTTGTGTTTGGGAACAAATGGTTGCTGCCCAGATTTTGGTGCCTTCGCTCGAGCGAAGCTTTTGTCGCTCGAGCGAGCTCTGTGTTTTAGTTCGTTCGCTCGAGTGAGAGTTGGGTCATGTGTCTGGTGGCTCAAGCGAGAAGTCTTGCGCTCGAGCTTGCGTCTGCGTCTCTTTTTGACCTGATGGTTGTGATTCTTGGCTCGAGCAAGCTTTCCTTCGCTCGAGCGAGCGAGCTGTATGTTTTAGGTTTCTTCGCTCGAGCGAGCTTTTCTTCGCTCGAGCGTGCTTTTAGGTTGTAGACTTGAAGCTTCGAATTGTTGGCTCGAGCGAGGCTTTCTACGCTTGAGCGAGGTCTCTTTGTGTCTGGTCGCTCGAGCGACCACTCCTTCGCTCAAGCGAGCTTTGAATATATCAGTTGGCAGCAGCGGGATTACACTTCACTTTTTCGTCTCCTTCTATATTCAAACCCCAATTTCGGCAGTCTCTCTCTCTAAGAATCCATCTAGTTTTAGAGTGTTTCTATCTTGGTTCCTTTGTATAAAAGATAGAGTTTGGCTTGGGCTATCTTTGGATCCGAGAAAGTTGGTGTTTGGAGCATTTCGGGTTTTCGCCTTCTTCTCCTTTTGGTCTCTTCATTTGAGGTAGGGATAACCTACTCTAATCTATGAGTTTTAACATAAGCTTTAGTCATTTTGATTTTATGGTGTTATTGAGTAATTTTGGGAAAAGTTAGGGTTTGATTCGTAATTTTATAAAGAGGGGTCTTGTGTTTTAAAAACTCCATGTGTATGTGAGACCTTGGAAAATGGTACTATTGTTGTTAAATGGAAGAAATTGAACCTTAGGGTCAATAGTTGAGAAAGAGGGATAATGCCCTAATTGTGTTGAATAATTAATTTGAATAATTAATTTGTGGAAATATGAAATTGAGTTGAAATTCATGAAATTAGGAAATTATGAGATTGAATGGTGTAGTTGGATTAATTAATCACTCACCTATGAAAATGTTGATATTATATCTGTTGTTGCATTTATTCGCTGTTTAGAAATAACTGCTTTGGGCTATCGGTGGAGGATAGTCTTGATTGTTGTAGACACTGTATGTTGATTAGGGAAAACTGAAACTAATCGAACGTGTTATGTCATTGAATATGACTGTTGGAACAATACAACGAATATGTGTATTAATTGATCATTGTATATAATAAGTGTATAATTACACTGTATACGTATATTGTTTGGGAGGAGATAAGGGATGGACTCCATGATTTGAGAGGAGATAGAGGGTGGACTCTCAAACCTGTTTGGGAGGAGATAGGAGATGGACTCCATTAATACAGCAAATTTGTGTATTAATTGTGAAGTATGGAAGTGTTTTTAACATGAGTTGTAATCTCATTTGAATTGTTGATATTGGAGGTGTTTTAATATGAGCCGTTGTCTCATTTAATTGTTCGGCCAGGTTCTGAGCCATGTTTATATAACTTAAAAATTGGATAAGTAAAGGAAAGTGAAATGAAACATGGACTATTTGTCATGGAACTGAATTGTGTTATAAGTGGTTTTATAAGTGTTAGTCATTTATCAAATGCTAATGTTTTAGTTATTTCTCATACTTGGTTTAGTATATCTCTACTGGGCATTGGCTCACCCTATATAGGACATCATTTTTAGGTTCAGGTGACATGCCACCTCCAAGGACATAGCTTGGAAGCTTTTGGGAGTTGAAGACTCTTTTGGTTGTTTTGTTATTTTGGTATTACATGTAACTTGAAGCCGAGGGCTTAATGTGTATGAGTTAGTACTCTCTTTTTGTAACCAAGTGTTGGCTTGGAAAGTTGTAAGCTCATAGGGCATTTACTTTTGTTGTAAACATGTAATACATTTGTAATGAATACTTTGATAAATAGAAATATGCTTTATTCTCTTATGTCTATGCATGTAAAAAATGTGGGTCTATGTGTATTATTTTGAGGGCGTTACATCAAGGAAATAAAAACAGTAAAACCTTATTCAATTTTTTTTTATTATCAAATGTCAAGATTTATTCAAAATATAAAAGGCCTATAAATTTTTTTAAATTATACATTATTGATTTAATATTCTGGACACTTTCTTTCGAGAAATGCTAGACTCATGGGTGAAGTTAAAGTAGGCCCAGAGGGGCAGATGCCCCCTAACTCTTCAATCTATATAAAACCACTTTGTTGGTTATAGTTTTTCAAAAACACTTTTCAGAAAATTCTATTTTCTTATTTTTCGTTTTTTTTTGTTTTTATTAAATTTTTTTAATATTTTAAGCATTTTTTTTTTTAATTTTTTGACATACATAACATAAATATACCTAAAAAGTAAAAAAAAAATTGTGAAAAACCTTTTAAAAATTCACTAAATACCAAAAATACAAAAAATATATATATGAAAATTCAGTACATTTTTTTTGTATTTTTATGTATTTATTAATTTTTTAAAATATTTTTTCACAATTTTTTTACTTTTTAGATACATCTAAGTAACGTGCATCTAAAACAGTAAAAAAAATGTTTAAAATTTTAAAAATATTCACTAAAAAAAACACAAAAACCACAAAATTCAATTTTCAAAAAACTTAATCCAAGAAATTCAAACCAAACACACTGATGGTTTTAAAAATGTTATTTACTTTACCCCTTTAAAATTATATATATACCTCTCTAAATTTCTTAATAGTTCATCTATTTTATCATTTTCAACAAAATGACTATAATTTACTTATTCAATTCATATTTAACTCTTTAATTGCTTCACAAGGAACCATTTATTAAATGTATTGTATTTACCATTTTACATTTTTTCCCATACATTTATGGCATAATTCTCTAAACTAATAGTGTAATTTGTCCTATAAAAAGACGTAACAAATTGGTTGAAAATTTTAGTTACCCACAAAATTTAACATAGAAAATAGAGGGTAAGGCATGGATTTAAAGTTAGTATTTTATTAGCCATAATGAAAAATGAATCTTATCTATATTTTCTAATTCCAGATAAATTTTTGAATAAATTTCTTTTAAGATATGACATATTAAAGATATTTTTATAGAAAAGGGTGACAACTTTTCCTCCAAGATAATGACCACCGACTTAGAGTCAGTCAATTACCAAACCCACAAGTCAGCCAACTAATGTTGATTATCAACCTCATCGAGTCAGTCAAATACCAACCCCACAAGTCAGTCAACTAATGTTGATTATCAGCCTCATCAACAAATTAGAGTGAGCACCTACCAATCCCACATTGAATTATTTTTTTTCAAAAGTGGGACTATAAATTCAAAAGGAAAAAATGATTAGAAAACCATTCAGAATTTTCTATCAAAGATTAAGATTTATTCAAATCATAAGGTCACAAAAAAAAAAAAAAAAAATCATTGTGCATTATTGATATAATATTCTGAACATTATTTTTTAGAAGGAAATCTAACATCCTACAATATTGTAAGTCAAACTAGTTACTCACATAAAATTTAATCCAGAAAGTTGAGTTTAGAGCATAGATTTGAAGTTAGTATTGTACCAGTCATGGTAAAAATGAATATTATACATATATGTTCATTCGAGACAAATTTTTAAATAAATTTTTTTTGTTGGCAAAATAAAATATATTTATATTCAAGAAGGTGATATTTTTTTCCTCGAAAACAATCACCAACGACTTGGAAGATGCATTGCTATAATTTTCATTACTTTAAAACTATAATAGACAAGTCAGTCAATTATTCTCGTTGATGTTTATGGATATATCAGGTGACTGACTTATCTAAGATAGCTTTAAAGTCATCACAAGTCAGTCAATTGATGTGTCCATAAACATTAACGAGAATAATTCTATGAACCCACTTATTCTTGTTGATGTTTTTGAATGTATCGGTTAATTGACTTGTCTAAGATAGCATTAAAATCATGAAAATTATAGTATTACACCTTCCAAGTCGTCGGTGGTTGTCTTGGAGGAAAAAAGTTTTACCTTCTTGAATATAAATATCTTCTATTTCCACATATTAAAAAAAAGAAAAAGAAAAAAAAAAGTATTCAAAAATGAAGTGAGTTGAGTTTGTCTATAGTTATTGATCAAGATTGGATTATCTAGTTTAACTAGTGGGATTACCTTTGTGCTTCACTTCAATTATTTAAACCGTTTATATTTTTGAGTTTGCCAAACACATTATTCATGTAAATAATCAAGTCGATCAGATTATGGCAACTACGTGTTCAACAAATCTTAGAATGTGAACGATTTAGATTATAGAAGTGGATTCCAAAAGTGGCCCACTAACTAGAGACAACATAGACCCAAATGAATTTATATAGTGTAAGATTTATGTGTAAAATAAATCTGAATCTCAAAATGATAATTCTAAATAATTTATGAATAATTAAGCCTGAATTTGTAATATTATTGCATCAACAAATTAGAGTAAGGACCTACCGACCCCACGTTGCATAATTTCTTTCCAAGTGGGTCTATAAATTCGAGGAAAAAAAAAATAAGCGGAAAATTATTCAAATTTTTTTTTTAATCAAATGGTAAGATTTATTCAAACTATAAAAGGTCCATAAAAAAATTTTAATTATACATTAT